>NW_027448988.1:0-600000 GCF_030867145.1 Opisthocomus hoazin
TCATCTTTGGTTTTCAGAGTATCGTTCCGATTCGTCTGTCAGGGTAAGGGCTTTTGATATTGAAGACCGTCGGCAGATTACAGGGAATGGCTGCTGACAGTGCTTTAGAAGATTTAATCTTATCCAGCTTGTGTAAGAACAAGATAAACACTGTTCTCGTGGAGAGGCCTTTGCATTTTAAGCTTATTCAGTCGAAGTGTCACAGGTAGTGTTTTTTTTTGTTTGGGCTTTATATAAAAGGTCACAAGGCTTCCCTCCTCTGCAGAAGACTAGCGTGGTGAAAGCCAAGGCAAAGCATGGAGAGCTTCAGGCACACTCTGTTTTCGAAAGGCTGTTAAAGCCTGTCTTTGTAAGTGATTTAGTTTGAGTGTCTCTGCTCTGCGAAAAGTGAATCGAAAGAATTCACATCCCTTTGGTTAATTCAAACTAGACGATTAGCTTAAGAGGGGAGAGACAGCTTTACTTTGAGCCAATTCTGCCTTCCTTGTGAAAGCAAGCTGAAAAAAGCCCCAACAAAAAAAAGCCTCTGTGATTCAAATCCTAGCACTGCAGTTTCATTACTGTCCTGGTTTTAGCTTGGATAGAGTTAATCTTCCTCCCAGTAGCTGCTGTGCTTTGGATTTAGTAGGAGAACAGTGCTGACAATGCGGATGTTTTCAGTCATTGCTATGAAGTCAGGGACTTTTCCAGTCTCCCATGCTCAGCTGACAAGCAGGTGCGCAGGAGCTGGGAGGGAGCACAGCCAGCCCAAGCTGGGCAGCGGAAATATTCCATGCCAGGGATGGCACGCTCAATTTGTAAGGGTGGCTAGCAGGGGGGTAGGCATCCTTTTTCTTTAATTCGCTTTTCTATGAGTTGGCATCCTCTCCTGTCTGGGAGTTCGAACTTTTGCAGGAGTTTGGTCTTCAGCAGGAATTTTGCAAAATTCATGAAATCTGCAAGTTCCAGGTTCTGTGATCGCTGCTGGGGAACTGGCTGGGAATCGGTCATTAGGTGGTGGGAACATTGTATTGTATAGAGTTTGTTTTGCATATTCAGTAGCAGTAGTAGCTGTAGTATTTCCTTTGTTGTCTTATTAAACTGTCTTTATCTCAGCCCCTGAGTTTCCCCTTCTGTCCATTTCTGCTCCCCATCACACTGGGGGGGAAGGGGAGGAGTGAGCGAGCGGCTGTCGGGACCTCGTTGCTGGCTGCTGCGTTAAACCCCAACAGTTTCCGTTGAAATGTGAAGCACTGCCCAGCTGATAAGTGTGGCTGTTGACGGATTAAGCTCGCAGAAGCAGAGTTGGCAGGCTCTCCTCTCTGTTCTGTCAGTCCTGAGCACTGGCAGCAGAAGGAAATCACTTTTAGTGAACACCTTGGAAGGCAATGGCACAGAGCTTCATGCTTTAGCCAAGCGCCTGTTTTGTTGCAGGGCAAGCCAGTCAGATGTTACAATCTGGTTTCTGCAGGGGAGACCTTGTTTTTCTCCAAAGATCTACTGGTTTTGTAGCCTACCAGAAGCAAAAGCAACTGAATCTCCATCAGGAAAGAACTTCATGCATTAGCAGACTCTCTTTTTGTGACCTCTGAGACCCTTTTGTTGTTGGCATTGAAACTACTTTTAAAAAAAAGAAAAAGATTTTGCTGCTTGTGTTTGATGATCAAACCCAAAGATTACTTGAAATGTACTGTTAGTGTGTTTGAGACAACAAAAGCGTGATGTTACATATAAAATGTTGCTTTCATAGCTGTAAAGGTATTCTCTGAAGTGCTATGTAATTACATACGAATATACATTCCTATGAATTCACAAAGGTTTTTTTTCTGAATTCATGTTTTTTTCAGAATACACTGACGATAATGCCCTGATTCCGAAGAACTCATCAGTTATTGTCAGAAGAATCCCTGCCAGAGGACTCAGAGCTATCAGCAAAACACATGCTGCGTAGGTATCTGTAAAGCATTGCCTGCTCGGTTAGGGGTTTCAGGGTGTTAACTTGGTTTATGGACGTCAGTTCACAGAGGCGTTCAGGTTGTACCTCTCCTGCTAAAGCTGCTGTTAGGTTTTGGTGGAATGAGGTGGATTTTAACCTGTGTCCACCAAAGCAGACAGACATTTTTAGGCCTGCTGGGACATGGGGTTCAAACTCCAACAATGGTAACTTTTAAGATGATGCTGTTGGGTTTGTTCTTGGGCTTGATTGTTCTGAGACCCAAGCTGTAGATCCCGTTTCCTCTGTGTGGAGAGATTCCTTATTCTCTGTGTTTGCTTTTACTGCTTTTGTAGTAGAGAGAGAGAGGCATTTGCATTGTAGTGTAAACTTACCATCTGCTCCATCCTCCAAAGAGTCTGATTCTCAGTGTTTGACTAGTTCTTGCATTTGGGGGAGGGGGGTGGGATATGGCAAGTGTTCTTACGCCCCAAATCTGGGTATTTTTGCACACGAGCCTATAGAGGAAAGACCAAGGCTTGCCAGCTGGTGACCCGTGCAAACAAGAAGTTTAGAACTCTTAGAGTAATTTGTGATGAAGTAGACATGTGACTTAGGGGTTTTGTTTTAGTTGCGCTGCATGTCCCAAGAGAGACCAGTTTCTGGATACAAATACATTTCGACATTCACTAGACTATCAGAACACATTGTTTTGGTTTTCAGGTTCTGTAATCTGCTTTCACTGCTTTAAGCTGGGTACAAGTGCTTTATTTTAACTTCTGATCACCTTTATTTCTTCTTCCAGAAGTCGAACTGAGCCAGGGAGTGGAACATCAAAAGCAGTACGTAAAAAACCAATCTCACACTTTTTTTCTGTAAAACTGCATTTAATTCTGAACGGTGTAGCCTTGTGCTAATTTTCCACACATTGCCTTAAAACATGGTATATGCTGTAAATGCACTGTATTCGATTCAGCATAGTAAAAGCTGAGGAATGCCATCACTGGCACAGTTCTAATGTGAATATTGGTATTTGTGCCTACTGATGCATTGTATTTCATATTGAATATGCTGGAATACTTCCTGTATGATTTTGTGTTGCACAGATAATGCAGGATCGTTTTTAGATCACATAGGTTCGAGGTTTGCACAGCTGAGCGTGGTGCCATGTTCTACACCTGTCTGTCTGTAGCTGGTTAAATGAACGCTTGCATAGCTTGTTGTGTGCTTTTTGTTTCTTGCAAGAAGAATTGTTTGGAGTGTATTTTTTTCCATTTTCACGTTGTATCACTTAGCTTTTGTTTTTAAATACTTTTTTTTTGCCTAATGTTTTTTGACAATGTTATCAAAAACCATGGAGAACCTATTATTGTTAAACCTGGTGTCCTGTTTCTTACTTCTACCTTGGGGGTTCAAACAAATACAAACCCCAACTTACCTGATATGTTTTGAGGCCAGTTCTTGCAGCTAAATGATTTCTTTTCACGTCCTTAAAAAGTGGGTATTTGTTCTTAAGCCTGTGTAATTGAAATGATATTGTTTGGGCCCCGCTGAGTACATCAATGTCTTTCATAGATTGGCGTGAATGTAAATGGGATTATCACGTTCTGCATCTAATCTTTCCACTTTATCTGATGAAGCAGTTTAGTTTCACAGTTTGCCTGCAAATGAAAGCATATAAAGCAGAATGTACAAATTCTGGCAGCAGGTTAGAGCCTGGTGCTTTTGTGGGTAAGAGCCCTGTCCTTTTTCCTAACTTCTGCCTGCTGTCCGTTTTTGGGTGTGGGTGACTTCAGGGTTGGACGCTGCTTTAATTTCCCAAAGGTTCAGCCTTTCTTTAGTATGCCACCGCTTTGAAGATATATTTGGAAAAGGGGCAGCATTGCTCTTCAGGTTTCAAAGCACTGTCGTTCTGCTGCTGAAATAGAAACAAGTAACACAAGGAAATATCGAACTGGTAATGGTCTAGACCTTGATTTGCCATTTGGCTCGACGACTATGTGTAACTATGCATGTCAAAACAGCCCTTATGGTAAAAAACTTACTATGTGGTGATTTGTATTTTTCATCTTTATTTGAAGTATGACTGCTTTTTCTTCACTAGAATCATGTGAGGCATTACACTAACCCTGGATCACTGGATCTGATCACTTGATTAGCTGTTAGGATAATTTAAATCAGAAACTCATGAACTCTGGGTCTATGTTCTCTGAAGAATACAGCCTCTGATTTCCTTGCAATGGTATGCAATCAACTTCATATGGAAAACTTTTTGTATGTAGGTCTAAAAACACCAAGTCTAAACCTGACTTCTGCAATTCTACCACTGGTGGGTTCAAATTCCTTTTTGGACATCAGTGCCTCTCTATTGTGACTTTGAGTAAGTTGAACTGGCCCTCGTAGTTAATTTCATGCATTTACATAAACCACGTTTATGGTATTTGATATAATTCAGATGGGGTTTTATTTCTTGAAAACAGTATTTTTCTCTTTGTTTACTGCCATGCCTATAAAGACAAGTCCCAAGCTCATAAATAAAGTTCACATTCTTTTAGCCTCGCGTGTTCCCTGGCATGTCCGTATTACCTTTCGAAGGAGCATTTTCCCATAAGCTAACAGAGACGTCTCAGAAAAAAACAACAAAAAAACAACCAAACAATCCTGGAGCGGGAGAGAAGACTTAGTGTGAGATAGAACTAATGAAAGGTAGTGAAGGACAAAGCAAAACCATGCCCTTCTTGTTCGCTCTGACTGTCCCTGATTTGGGTTGTCAAGCCAAGGTGCAAGCCGTGCGTCTCTCTTTACAAGTCCCCTCTCCCTCTTGCACTGTAAAAGCGCTGCAGCCTCAGGTGCTGCTAGTGCTGGAGACACAACTAGCTTTATTCTTAAAGTTAGCTCAGGTCTTAGTCTAAAGTGTGGGGTTTGGGGTTTTTGTTTGTTTGTTTGTTTTTAATACACATATTTCTGTACACATTTCCAAGGAGAACCTGCATCTTAGTGTGGTAGGAAGAAGTCACTGGACAGCTTGTCAATTACTGTAGAACAGTAAAGCAGCAAAATTAAAAGGAGTTACGATGTTTTTTAGAAGAGCATGCACAAGAACTTATACTTTGAACATTTCTTCCTTGTCTTGCTCTTCTGTTAGCTATCATTCTACACTTCCAAATGTGCGCTGCTGTCCCACTGTTACTACAGCCAGAGCGAGGAAGTGGATACTTGTTGATTTAGTGTTCCTATTTCAGACTGCGAGGATCTCGAGGTGGTATTTGTCCTCAGAGGCTGCAGAAATGCAGAGAGTCCTGGCCATTGTCTGAGCGCTTGTCAAGCACAACGGTGATCCTTCCTGGCTGAAGTTTGAGTGCAGTCAGGCTATCAGGTTTTAGGAAAGCACTGTAATCTAAATGTAGCCCTCCAGCAGTGAGGTTAGCCTTTTCCTCCTATTTTCTGTGCCCCTTCCCACTCGCTTTATGTCAGTTCCTTTTTAGCCTTCTGTTGGAAATGGGAGTTAATATATTGACTGTTGATTTTGGGTGTTTGGGGTTTTTTTCAAATTCTTCTGCAGTATTTTCTTAAGGTTGTATACAGCTTTCGCAGAGATGTTTTTTCTACTTGACTGATTGGAGGAACTGGCAGGAAATACTATAGTAGAAATTTCAAGGGAAAAAAGGCACAAGATTGTGGGATCATTGGAAGATGGCTGTTGGACAAACACAGTAAATAGTACCCAAGTTACCTATTTTCTGATTTTGAGAACTGTTTAGTAGAAAGGAGTGCTATTACCTCCTTTAAGAAATTAGACCATATCCTGCAGGCCACATAACAACTGCTTCCTGGCAAAAAACGCAAACTAGGTAATAGTTTATGAACAGCTGTGTTTCAATTACTGGTCAAGAGGAGACTGTTCAATGCTAGACTCCAACAGAGAGCTTTCCTAATTTCTTGTTTGCTTCTGAAAAACCACAGAATTATAATGGTTGTGCTTCCGTGAGAGAACATAGGCCTGTCTTTCCACATGTAAAAAGCAGTGTCATGTGGAGCGTGAAGCTTCAAAATACACGATCCGGCTTCCTTTTTAACAGAACTAGGTACAAAATGTTCTGAAGAGAAGGGAAGTCGAATCCTCTGGTCAGTCTTGAGATGGAAAGACGGTCTCTTTTTGCCGTTCTGCATGTGATTTGAGTGTCTTTCTGGCATCGTTTTACCAGTGTAAGCTGTACTGCTGCTGGTGGCATAATGGAATTCAATATCCTGGAAAAACAACCAGATAAGTGTTACCCTTGGAAAAACTGCACTTTGATGTTAGTTCTCAATAAACACCGCAGCCCTCAAGCGGCCTGAGGACTTCATTCCTGCAGCTGCTCCAGTAGGTATCTGGGAGAGAGGAGTGTGGTTGCAATGGAGAGAAAAATTCCAGGATTGTGCTCTGAATCCATGCTTTCATCATCATTAAAAACTGGTTTTGGTCTGACAGCAAGGAGAATAAGATTAAATTCTCCCACTTTCCAAACCAATTTGGGCAGTATGGCCCGTGGTCTAATAAAATACAGGAAATCAGTTTTCTCAGTTTTTATAGGCTACTCTGTCATGGGAAACACATTTATTTCAACACTTCGAGCAGTTTGGTTTTTTCTAGACAAAGTGGTGGGTTACTTTTATGGCTAATGTTTCGGATTGGTGCTTTTATTGGGGTTTTGTGGGGTACGGTGAGTTTGGCATTTTTACACTTACTGGCAGGAGGGGCAGCGTTCATGTCTCAGGGCTGATATGCCTGGACTTTGTTTTGACAGGCAGCTACTGTGTGCTTAGAAGCCTAACCTTGTGCATTTATGAATGATGAGACATTAACCGATTCATTTAAAAACTACACTGAAAAAAAGTTTCCTGAAGTGACGCTTCCTTCTCAAATAAACTTAATTTTTTTAAAATCCCTTTTAGCTGAATATTGACAGCTGCCTTACTCCTTTGACTTTTAAGCAGTGTTGAGCATTTGGCAAGGGTCTCTCTCCGAGATATTCTGGAGGAATGAGTAGATCTCAAGTGGCTTTGGTTGTTTTAGTTTCTTCTCCTTCATCACATCGGCACTCTCAGGCTGTCAAAGGTTTGGACTTTGTTTGGAACAAGTACAAATCACACCAAGTTGGAAATGCCTCTTTCAGTGACGCTCAGAGGATATAGTGCAGACTTTCAGACTACAGCAGAGGTTAACTATTGTTGTGTTTTGGTTGTAGAACTTCAAAATGTGTTTCATTTTTTGTGAACAGGTTGATGACTCTTCTGCATCTCTTCCTCTGGCCCAGCTTATTAAGGTACATATATATTCTTGTCAAATCCTTAAAAATCAAAAGAGTTTCCTTCATATTTTTAAATCTTATACTGTGATCTATAGCTGGATCACTGTTTCAATCTGAACACAACATTACTTTCATTTATAATAGTTTAAAATATTTATTTGAATCTTAAAATATGAGTATCTTTTGACACTGTCCTTTAAAGAGAAGCTCCCACTTTGGGAAGGTAGAAGGTGAGCACCTTGTCAGACTCAACGTGATGTGGCACTATTACTCATCTTCAAGACACAAAGAAGAAGAACCTCAGATGCCGTTTACCGTTTCTAACACTTTTCATTATTTTGCATTGGAAACTACCACAATTCTCAGCGAAGAATTCAATTCCTGTAAGTTGTGGACATTTCGGTGGGGTTTGCAAGAACCAAAACAGAGGCGTTTCTGTAACACAGACAACAGCGCTGTCGCGAAACCTGTCTGTGGTTCTGTAAACTCCTGTGAAGTTTGGCTCTAAAATGTGAAACACTGCCCAAGTGGTGTACACATTTCAGCTTTCTGGAAAATGCAAATATTTCCAAAAAGTGCAGGAACATAAGATAAAGCAGCTCAAAACTGTTACGTACTTGACCTCTTCAGTGCAGACCGGCTTAGCGTGGAGGCAGTGTGTTACAGTCAAAAGTTTTCTGGTTTATTATTACTGTGTATTAAAGGGCATACTTGAATTGTGGTCTATTCCTAGAAATATTTTGTGGGTTTTGGATGTCTTCTGGAAACTCTTTGGGTTCCAACAAATTAGTCAGGTATCCATAAAGTTTTCTGTAAGAGTTCATGGAAATGATTTCAAAGATGTTGGTCTGGATTATGTTACTGTTCAGAAAAAATTGTGTGTATGAAACAACCATTTAATACAACGCTGAAACGAGTGGGCACTTTTCTGAATGAACGCGTATAAAACCAAACCCACGAGTGACTGATCTCAGTGATAGGTGCTTGAAGGTCCAGACCATTTACAGTCGCTCCCTTAGAGCCTGCTTGTATCTGGAATCACAGAATCACAGAAGAGTAGGGGTTGGAAGGGACCTCTGTGGTTCATCTCGTCCAACCCTCCTGCCGAAGCAGGGTCACCCAGAGAAGGCTGCACAGGATCTTGTCCAGGCGGGTCTTGAATATCTCCAGAGAAGGAGACTCCACAACCTCCCTGGGCAGCCTGTTCCAGGGCTCCGTCACCCTCAGAGGGAAGAAGTTCTTCCTCATGTTCAGATGGAACTTCCTGTGCCTCAGTTTGTGCCCATTGCCCCTTGTCCTGTCACTGGGCACCACTGAAAAGAGCTTGGCCCCATCCTCCTGACACCCACCCTTCAGATATTTGAACAAAGAGGACTTTAAAACAAATCAGCTGGCTTCACTGATTTGAAGATCTAGTTCTGCATAAGGCTCTATTACAATTTGTCTATTAAAAGGGCACAATCAACTGGAAGAAAGTGCAGGTTTTTCTTACAGTAGTTCAAGAAGTTAGCAGGGGGGGAGCTTGGTCAAATTTCTACTGAAAAGAATCTTTTGTCTTGCTGAGTGACTTTAAAAAACTTGATTGTTTTTAATGCTTCCGTGTCTGAAGCTGAATTTCATCAAGCAGAAACAACTGCCCCGACTCTTCAGCTGGGTGTCCTTTCAATGCCATAAAATCGAAATAAGGATACTTGCATACGTCTTTCTCAGTGAAATGTGCAGTGGATGTCTTCTCCTTCAAATAGTCTGGGGCTTAAAAACCGGTTTAAAAACACTGAATACTACAGGTTTTTCTACACACAGGTTCAGTCCACTCGGAATAGAATTGGATTGGTTACACAAGCCCTTCTGTAAGGCCCGAACAGAGCCTAAGGACTGGAGTGCCCAAGAATGCTCCTGTCAAGTAGATTGACAGGTACACAAAGACCATGCTGTGGCGTGAGGACTCCCCAGAACATCTCCAGGACAACTCTCTTTTGTAGAAGCAGCTGTCTTCATGCCCCCCACCTAGCGCTGTGCTGTTCTTTGCAGGACGGGATGAGTGATGTTGTCTTTGCTGTGTGGGCTGAAATGTGTTTCCAGTGTGTGTGCCAATAACTGTCTGCTCAACAGACTGCCAACCTGGCTGCGGCCAATGCTTCCGAAGAGGATAAAATAAAGGCCATGATGGTGCAGTCTTGCCAGGAGTACGATCCCATCAAGTAAGTGTTGAGAATGCCAAATCTTTTCTTTGGAGATTATGGAAAGGTTGTAGAGATGTTTGTTTTAGCAAGAGAGACATAGCATATCTTTTTCTTTTTTTCCCCAAAAATCTCCAGTTACATGAAAAGACCCGTGGGTCCACCTCCATCATCGTTCCCTTGCCGTTACTACGGAAAACCAGGCCACTATAGAAGGAACTGCCCGACAAGTGGGGTAAGGTGGTGGGGGACTGTTGCGGTGGGAACGAGGACTCGATCAATATGATCCATAACAGTCACCTTTATTAGCAGAGAATCTTTATTATATGGACAGCACTCGGTACAGCACTCGGTTGTGACTGGTCACTATTCATAGAGCGTCTATTAATAGAACACCCGGATTATATAGGCAGAACTTGACTATGATTGGTTACTATTCATAGAACGTCTGTTTACCCGCAGCTGGCCTTGGGGCATCTGTTTATCCACAGCCGGCCTCTCGATGGCCTTGAGGCCTGTGCTGCTGCAGAGAGATCAAGTCCATATTCAGAGTGTCTGGGCTGCTCACAATATGTCCCTGTTCTTCCAGAAATCCCACAGGGGACCTCTGGTGTTGCTCGGGTTTTCATATTTTCACCTTGGCAGTCACAGGGCAAATGCACGAAGACTCCTGTTAAGAATTGTTTCTCTTGGGGTGAAGTACAGAGGTTCTAGGGCAGTGTTGCAAAGCTCCTCAAAATTCAAGGGAAACCTGGAATGATAAAAGCAAAATTTTCTTTCTTCTGGATCATAGACATTAAAGATGAGCACAGATCTTTCTTGGTTAATTTTCATGTCTATTTTTATCTATTTCACTATTACTGTAAATTTTTCTGGTTTGAGCTCTTTTTAATGACAGTTCATGGTTTCCAGTGTTCCGTATAAAACCAAGATGATTCTGTTGACCCCATCCACTGAATATTTGCGTGTTTTAATTACACAAGTCTCTGCTTGAGTTTTCATGCCACTGAACGTTAGTCACTGACTGTACACGCGTGAGGTGTGAATCCAGCCCTCGTATAGGGACGGAGAACAGAAGTTTCTCCGGTGACCGATTCAGGGCACGGAATTGAGCTCTGGCTCTGAGCTGCGCTTTGGAGGAGGAGCGGGTTTGTGTCTCTCCCCTGCGTGGATGGTGAGCTCAGGGATATTTCACGCTTAAGGAACCTGAAGTTAAGCCAAAGAGTGTCGACTGAGTGCAAACCACTGCTCAAGCCTTTGGAACATCCTGGCTATATTCATTTAGGAAAAGAAGTATTTTAGCTGAGCAACCCCTACGCTAGGTGAAAGGAGAGGATTACAGGCTTTTGCTGCTTCAAATCAACATTGAATGGTCATTTGAAGTGTGGGCCTTAAGATGAGATATGTCTGCATTTCTTTTCTGAACAGGACAAAAATTTTGTGCCTGCTCCCAGAATGAGAAGGAGCACAGGAATTCCGAGGAGTTTCCTGATTGAGCTGAAAGATCCCAACACAAAGGGCGCGATGCTGACAAAGACGGGAAAATACGCAATACCAATTATTAATGCGTACGTATGGCCTTAAGTGGACTGACCAAAAGGAGAAAAACCACGCGTAGATGTCTGAGTGGTAATGCAACCATGTTGGCCAGCATCTGTGATTACGAGGGAGGAAGCATTGTCGTCGTATCTTCACCTTAAAATCTGTGATACTTTCTAGTATTAAAATCGCGGGATCCTGCCCCTGGAACTTGGGTCAGCTTATGGCATTTCTGTATTTCTGCAAAACATTTCAGTAGTGTTGACAGTGGGAGTCGTTCTCTTGGAAAGCTCATTTTGCTTCTGGTTTATGTTTCAAAGGCTTCTTGCAAAATTTAACAAGTGGCTGTTGCACTGAGGTTTCCGCCCCCTCTGACTTTGAGCAAATCCCACATGTGAAAGAGACAAAAGTTCTCCTCTTGCTCTAAACTAAGAAAATACTACTACTGTGTACTGACAGGAGTGGCTGTTTTAAAAAGCACTTGGTAGCACTTCTGCTTTTCTGTCGTGGATCTCCTTGGGTGGAAGCTGTAACACAGACTTCCTTTGTTTATAAAATGTAATTACTCGGAGACTAACTTTATTGTGAGCCTGCATTTACTCTTACCCCCTGGAAAAAGAGAGGTGGGATTCATTTCACCTGCTCTCTAGCTGTCAAAAAATCATTTTTCTTGTCTGAGCTAATTTCTTAGTGGATCCAACAAATGGGAGAGTTCTGCAGAAGGAAAATTGTTCCCCCTCCCCCTTCTAGTCTTGTGGCTATAGAAAAGTAGTTGAAACTGAATGCCTACATTTCAGAAGGCTGATGTGGAGTGAGAAGAATTCCATCTATTACCTTCCTTTGATAAAATCCACAGCTTGGAGAAGTTTTCCTTTACCCGCCTTTAACTTTTTTCCTGTTTCCTTACCCCCTGCCCCCCCCACCCTCCCCTTCCCGCAGGGAAGCTTACGCCCGAGGCAAGAAGGAGAAGCCTCCCTTTGTGCCAGAGGAGCTGCCCTGCTCCTCCTCCTCCTCCGATGCCCTTCCGGATGAGCTGCTGTGCCTCATCTGCAAAGACGCAATGACTGATGCAGCCGTTACTCCCTGCTGCGGCAGCAGTTACTGTGACGAGTGTGAGTGTTACTGCCTTGTTTGTTAGCTCAGTGCATCGCGTCTGATCTTCTGAAGCGGAAAGAGGAGATAACAAAACTACTTGGTTACCCGTTCTGTTTGATACTTAGGGATACCCTGAGTCGGGAAGGACTCTTCTTGTACAAAGGGGGAAAAAAGACAGAAAGCTTCTTCCCCTTTTCACCTGTCCAGTTGAATCCTCTTCACGCGCGGAGGGACGGCTATGAGAAGAGTGCACACCTGTGCAGGTGCTGACAGCGTTAGATACCCAATGCATTTAGTCTGTCCGCAGCCCTTTCTCTCGTGGAACGTTACATAGCCAGCTCTGGTGACTTTCTGCAGCCTGCAGCAAACGGATCACTGGGCATTTAATGACCATTCTGCTCCACGGGAAAGCTAGCTAAACCCTTCAGAATGCAAAGCTCCTCATGGTCTTTTGAGATGTGTTTTCTTCATTAACCTTGAGGAGGGTGACTTCTCACTGTACGAGACAAGGGAAAACAGACCAGTCAAAACATCAAGGCACAGCCTGCTCTGCATCTTCAGATGTGACAACAGTGAAATACCAAAACTGTACAGTTCTTTGCTGCGTACTAGAAATCTTCTGCACTCTGGAACCTTTATAGCTTCATGCTCTGAACTGAAGACCATAGTAACTCATTAACTGTATGGTGTTTTTACAGCTGATTAGAACCCCCAGCATTTCCTTAGCTTTGCTAAAAACTATTTGGATGATTCTAATTTTTCACAGGTATTAGAACAGCATTGCTGGCATCTGAGGAACATACGTGCCCAGCGTGTCACCAGGCAGGCGTTTCTCCTGATGATTTAGCTGCCAACAAGTTCCTACGCCAGGTAACATGATGACTTTTAAATAAACTGTTTGTAAGCAAAGCCTGTCTGCAAAAAGCTGAAAGGGAAGAAAACATTAATTGACAGCTCCTTCAGCAAGGCTAAATTGAATAAAGCTAAATGTTCTTTTCAAATGCATCGTTTGTTGTTACAGCAGCTCACAACTCTTCAGAGATGCTCTGGCAAATTGAGGTCAGGCTTTTGGTTAACAGGATTGCCTCCCTTTCAGCTCGGTATTAACACTGAAGTACTGAAATGCAGACACTCGCGGTTACCAGCGATTAACATCAGTGTTTAGTGGGATGCGTTCCTCTATCTGTCTGTTGATGTATTTTAGGATTGATAGCATTTACAGGAATACACAAGGAATTTTACTCTCTGGAGGCTTTTGTCCGTCTATGTACTCAAGTTTTCTGTTACCTTTTTGTAAATGTTCTTCTGCCTCCAGGCTGTCAACAACTTCAAAACCGGAGCTGGCTACACCACAAGGTTCCTTCAGAAGATTCAGCAGCAGCAGCAGCAGCCACCACCACTGCTGCCTGTCGCACCTCCTGGACCCTTTCAGTAAGTAAATCTGTAGATCAACCTGAACAGAAAAGACACCAAAACGCTGCAGTTAGAGTCTTCTTCTTGAGCTCCCCCGCTAGCAGTTTGTGTGTCACTAGTGCCAGTCCAGATAATTGTGGGAGTTCTGGCTGCCGCTTCTGCTCGGAGAGAGGACACTTTGAGATGCTGGACGTGTGCCTCATGCAAGAATTTTCTTAGCAGTATTGCTTGTGTGGTGCCCTTCTCAGTCCTTCAGTGCAGGTTTACCCTGAAGGAGGAACTTTTTCCACCTGATGTCTGGAATGCAAATAGCCGCTCTGTCCAAAGCCTGTCAGGCTCCTCTGTGCCGTTGAACGCAAAGGATCGCAATCCAAAAGAAGCTCTGAGGCAGCCCCTGAACTAGCACACAAACCTTTCCTCGGAAAGCTGCTGTTATCGCATCTTCCAAAACGGAGATGCAGCGTGGGGGCTTTACATATTCTAATGCTTTCATGCGCAACTGGCTTAAGAAAATATCTGGTGTAGATTTTTTTTTTTTTTCAGTTTACAGTAGTCAGGCTTTTCACACCTTGGACTTTATATTTCAAGTAGCTCTTCAAAACCCTGTGTGAATCATAAAAATTTGGTTGTTTGTTTGTTTTTTTTGTAGTGCTGCCAATACCGCTGTATCTTCTCCTGCTCTGGTGACTGCCACCGAACGTTCTGAATCTTCCTCTCTGTCAGTGAGCCGTTTGTTGGAAGAGGAGGTAAGTTGATTTCAAGAGATGCAGGGATTCCTCTATTGTAGTGGAGCTTATTTTCCACCCCTTTGCATTTTTTCACAAGGGCTATCAGGTTGCTGTCCTAAGACAAGCAGCGTTACCGAGTCTCCTGGGCCCCCAAAGGCAATCAATCCCCACCACTGGTAAGTCAGTATTACTTTAGAATTTCTTTTATCAATGATCTTCAGGTAAAGTGAATGGGATTTTGTTCTGTTTCCTCTCCCCGCTCCCAAAGGTCATCCCACGAGAGCCGGTACAATTCGCCCAGCAGGTGCCAGACCAGGCTGGGAACTGTGAGTATGGACAGAAATTCGGTGTATTACTACTTGTAACCTGTGAAATGAGGCTGTAACACGTAACTGATGCAACAGCAGATTTATAGTGACAGAAGTGTGCACAGATAGTTGTGGAGAATACAGATGGTAATTAATTTTTAAATGGCTTAACTGGAATTGGCTTTAACAAAGGGGATCTGTGCTTGCAGTAAGATTATTTCAAGGAAATCTTTTTGAGGATCTCTTGAATTGGTGAAGGACTTTGACAGGAGGCGTGATGCTAATGAGCATACGCAGAATAATGGGAAATGATTCTTTAAAAAATCAGAACAGAAAAACTTGTGAAGAAAAAACTCAGGGTAGCTGACGTTTTCTACCCCCAAAAATCGCTGGGGCAGGAGTCTGGCTAGCTCTCTGCTGGCGATGCTGTCAGTCTCTTTCCGAGAGCAGTGGCACTGAGTCCTGGTACGAGAGGCCGAGTTGAGAAGCTTTTTGATACGACTCTTGTTGAAATGCGGTCACTGTCCCTGGGTAGAGCTAGCGGTGTGTGCAGCATTTTGCTAGGACAGCTGGCTGGAAGTGTTGGTTAAGTAGTCCTGTCTGTAGGAGCGCAGTGCAAGTATTTTACGTCCCGCACAGACTGCCAAAGAAGTAGTGAAGTTCAGCAGACTGAGCTGGCATTTTAAAATGGAGCTTTACTGATTTCAGGCTAAATGCTGTTTTCCTGATGTTTGATACTGCACTGTAGCCATTCAGAGTTGCTCTTTCTGCATCTCACTGCAACAAAAACGATTTGCACTGCGAGTAGTGGTGGAGTCGTTAAAAATGTGCGTGCTCACGTACCAGTAAGGCCAGTATACACCACCTTGAATCAATCAGTGGCTGTGGTAGTTCATGCGCCAGAGGGGAGTGGAAAAGACTGACCCTTCCTGCATGTTTTCACACTAACAAGCAGCAGCTGTTCTGTCTGGTGAGCAGAACCTTTCCCACGTCATCAGGTTCTGCAATTTGCAGTAGCATTATGTCGGCAGCTGCGTGAATCTTTGACGTGAGCATATAGACAGGAAAAATAAACCCCAACTGAATCTGGGAGGAAAAAAACTGTCGAGAGTGACTGTTTTGAATGAACTTCTATTTTTTTTTTCTTTTTTTTTAAGGTCCAAGTCTCCGTATAATACTTCACCTTGCTGCAGAAGATCACATACCTACTCCAAGTTGAGATCTGCCCGCTCGTGCTCCTCCTCTCGATCATTAAGGCGTTCCCACTCTCGTTCCCGCTCACCATCGCCGCCGTATCCAAGAAGAGGCAAAGGGAAGAGTCTAAAGCATCGCTCTCGGTCAAGGTCACACAGGTCTCAACATTCAAGGTCACGCTCACGCCCATGCAGAGGACAGCTTTCACAGTCAAGGTCTCCAGGGTTTAGAGGCCAGTGTCCCGCCAAATGGACTGCAGCTCGAAGGGGAGGAGAGAGGGAGCGTTTTAACAGAGGCACAGAAGGTCCATCCTGCGATCTGAAGGCTTACTGTGGCACTGAAAGCAGTACTGTTATTTCCAGTTTGACTGACTTTAGAATGGCCTTACTCTTAGTAATGGAATGACTTCAGATGGTGATAGCAAGTAACTTATTTCTTTTGCCTTTAATAAAAATATTAAGACATGATTTCAAATAATAAACAACATACAACAGAAAGAAACTTGATTTGATATGTTTTTAATTAGATGTGTTGCATATTACAAGCCATGTCAGGTCACTGGTAATCAGCCTTGACTTTGCTGTTCAAAAACAACAGGGCTAAACTTGATCAGTTCCCTGAAATCATTAATTAAAATAATAAAAGTCCCTGGGAAAAAAAATAGCAAAGAGTCATTCACAGCTCCAACAGATACCGGAGCAGGCCATCTGCACAGATTCAGTACAGCTGTATTTTTCAGCCCTTTGGTGACATTTGTATTGCATATGCACACCCCCAGCTCGTCCAGAACATCACACCGCAGGCAGAGTCAGGAGAGAGAAAATGTCCTTTTACTGTGGACACCGAGCGTGGGAGCCTGGCAGTCACAGGGGCTCCTCCAGGAGCAGGAAATCAGCACCTGCAGCGACACGGTCAGAGAGCACGGATCAACGCGCAGAGGCAGCAGCAGCCGCGGCTCGGTTCCCCTGTCTCTGGGAACACAGCGCACAGGGAGCTGTCGACAGCCCAGCAGACAGAGCTGCTGCCGGCAGTGGCTGCGCGGTGGCTCTGGCACCTTGTCCCCACGGGCGATGCCCTCGCAGAGCTGTGCGTGCGCAGAGAGGCCCCGTGCCCCTGTGCCAGGCAGCGGGGCTCCGTCGGGAGCCCCCGGGAGCTGCCGTGGGGTCCTTCCCAAACCCTGCGCAGCACCAGCCCGAGCTGCACTGCCTCAGAGCAGCGCTCAGAGCTGGGAAAGACGGGCAAATGAGCGCGGCACACACCTGGGCTTCTGCACTCGCTGGACCCTCCTGCTTTTTTCCACTCCCCGTCTTTTTCTCTCTTGCTTATTTTCTTCTCTTGCTGGCATTCCCTCTCCTCTGCCCACACCTCTTTTCTCTTTCTTTTTCTTCAGTGTTCATGTTCCTGGGGGGAGCCTGCAAACCTTTCCATCCCACAGTGGGATTAGATAGGGGAAACCAGGACCCACTGGAATCAGTTCTGCATTTCACCAGAGCTGACTCCTTTTACCTGCTTTCGTCCAAAGGCTCTTTGGTCCTTCCGCGCATACCGGGGAGTCGAGCGGTGTCCCTGGGCTGGCAGGAGGCGAAGTGACAGGTGCCTACACCAGAAATGGCGGCGTCAGCAGGTGGCAAGGGGCGCCCAGGAGTCGTCAGTGACCGTTTGGCAAACAGGCTTTGCTTGGGAAATAGGTCTTGCTGTAGAAAATTTGGAGGTATTTCCTTTGATTAAGCACACGCCTAACACATTTGAGGAACAACCTTTCCAGTTTCACCTACAATGTATCACCCCAAAGAAAAAAAAACACCAAACCCACAGAAACCCAGCAGGGATGGAACGCCAGGAAGAGGCCCAGCAGCCACTTGGACTCATCAGGAACCGCCCTCCCACACCAGACACATTGTCCCAGTGGTGGTGGAGCTGCCGTACCTCTGCCGTTTCCGATCCCACCACCGCTGTGGATGTGCCCATGGGCGCGGGCGACTGCTCAGCTGGGGGACCAGAGAGGTCAGCCACCTCCTCCCCAAAGATTTCTCCGCAGTTCTCGGTCATAAACTCCACCAGTGTCTTCACCTGCACACAGCAAAGCCTTGCTCTCAGCGCAGGGGCAGGCAGGCAGCCTCTCCCACTCCTGACCCTTGCTTCGACGCAGCAGGCTGTTGCTGTGGGGCTGCTCTTCCAGGCAGCCACCCCACCAGCGTCTGCTGGAGAGAGGGGGCAGCCAGGGACCTCTCCACAGCCCAGCTCTGATCACCATCCGGCTGCAGCCGTCCCGCTTCAAGAAAGCGTACCTTCTCCGTCACCTCCAGCATGGCCTCCAGCGGCAGCAGCTCCTCGTTGGGTGGGCTCAGCAGGTTTGGCCCAACGCGGATGGCCAGGCTGATGACGCTCATCCTGCTGCTGGCTGCGTGCTGGCCGATGTGCTGGAGGAGGGACAGCAGCCGCTTCAGGAGGACAAGATTTGCTGCAGGCAATCTGCCGGCCACCCTGAGGGAACAGGAACACCACGATGACAAAGCAGCTGTTGCCCCAGCCCTCCTCCAAGCTTGCCAGAGGCAGCTGGGAGCCAGTGGCTGTGTTGCGCAGCTCTCCAGGGGCTCTCACAAAATCACAGAATCACAGAATGGTAGGGGTTGGAAGGGACCTCTGTGGGTCACCCAGCTCAACCCCCTGCCCAAGCAGGGTCACCCAGAGCAGGCTGCACAGCACCGCGTCCAGGCGGGGCTGGAATATCTCCAGAGAAGGAGACTCCACAACCTCCCTGGGCAGCCTGGGCCAGGGCTCCGTCACCCTCAGAGGGAAGAAGTTCTTCCTCACCACGCAGTGCACAGGAACACAGTGCAGAAATCAGGAACATGAAATAAAACGAGGAGCTGGCATGTGACTGCTAGTGACATGTGCTGTGACAGTTAACGAGTGCGTCCCGTGTGACACAATTCCTTCAGAGGATGATGTCGGAGTAACCCAGAGGTGTTTTTCTCCCCTCTCCCTGTTCCAGGTTTCCTCCAGTAATCGCCAGTCTGATGCGACTCATCCGACGGAAGCTTGCCAGCAGCTGTCACTGTTCCTGCTTGTGGAGGTGAGTTTCTTGTGACAGGGCTGTCTGCCCCAGCGTTTCCTTTTCGGAAGCATCTGATGTTCAGCTGAAAGAGAAATCAGAAATCTTCCACTAAAATTCACGCTTTTCTTTGTTCGTTCTGGTTGGGTTTATGGTCCTGGATCGTTTATCAGCTGGGTAGGTGCAGGAGCGCGTGTGTAGGAACACGGTGGAAACCCTGGAGCAGTGATGGAGCTCTGGTTTCAGCAGCAATGGAGGGATGTGTCATGCCTGCACCCGGTTTTGAACCAGCGTCGCAGTAACTAAAGTTTTTGCATGTGTTACGTGATGGATGTTACATGATGTCCTTCATCTGTTGTGGCTGCTTTAGTTCTTGACTCCATCAAAATCAGCTGTAGTGCTGGAAGCTGCAAAATGTTCTCCTCTTCTTGTGTTATTTGGTGGTTATTCCAACCACCAAACAGCTCTGTGTGGCTGTGCTTTAGCTTTGCAATGTGCAACATTTATGTCAGCAGAGTTCCAGTAATTGCTAGAAATGCAACTGTGGTGTTTGGTTTGGTTGTTGCTTTTTTTTTAAAGTATAAACTATTTCCTCAAAGTTTTAGTGGATTTCATTGGCCAAAGTCACAAGGCATGATTGCACCTTGATTTCATTCAAGCTGTTCCAAGGGAAAGTACTGAAAAATGCTACAGAACCTCTTTCAGCTTCCCCTCCTCCCCACCCCGCTACTAAAGCTGCTGTTGCTCTTTCAGACAGAAGGGCTGTCATTTTCACAGGGTGTCTTTGTCAAGTTTGGCAAAAATCCCGTTCCCGGCTGTGCCACTCCTTCCTGGGTCCTGTCTGTGTGCACACACGGCTGCATTCAGTGGGCGGAATTACAGGAAGGAGTTTGCAGCAGGCTGCTGTCGGCCATGGGCAGTGCTATGGAGTAGTTATTTCTGCAGTAGCCAAGTAGAGCTGTGAGGAACTGGGAAGCGTGCTGAGGTCTGACGTGCCTGGAGACGTTTGGTGATGTAGACGTAGCATGGGGTTCTTTCTTCCTTACAGCCTCTCATCTGTCTGTCTGTCTGCCCCAAGGGCTGGAGGCGTCAGTTAAACCCAGTGGCTTTCCACCACAGATGGTGAAAATCTCAGGAGTACGACTTTGGTGGGTCCTGTCGGCACGCGGGCAAGGGCACTGGTCTGCCAAGATGATGTGACATCCTCAGAAGAGTTTGGTGTCTTTTCTCACTTTTGGAGTGTTGCCAAGTTACACTCTGGGCTTTCTCATTCTGCTCTGATCTTGCAGAAGCTCGGTCCTTCTTTGTCCCTCTCCTGGGTACCTTTCTGGAAAGCCATTCCAGAGGCCCGTGGTGTCTGAGCAGGGGCTGTGTCCCTTCGCGCGGTGGCTGTTGGCGAGCTGCCAGCTCACAGGGGCTGGTGGCTGTCACCCTCCTTGCTGTGTGAGGGACAGGGAGCAGATGGGACCCCGTGCTCTCCTGGCCTGCCTGGATGTGTGCTTGGCAGATGTGAGCAGATGGAGATGGCTGCTTTGTTGAGAAGAAACAAGAGTACCTCTGAGATTTAGTCAGTTAAATGCTCAGCTGTTAGGAAAGAAAGAAAAGGCTTCCAGAGGGTGGAAGGCAGGGTGTGGGGGGGCGCCCCGGGGCATGCTGGGAGCTGTAGTCCTGGGGCCTGCCCTGGGGCAGGGGCTGCTGCTGGCCATGTTGGTTCCCGGGGCATGCTGGGAGCTGTAGGCCCGGGGCAGGGGCTGCTGGGTGGCCATGTTGGTTCCCGGGGCATGCTGGGAGCTGCAGGCCCGGGGCAGGGGCTGCTGGGTGGCCATGTTGGTTCCCGGGGCATGCTGGGAGCTGCAGGCCCGGGGCAGGGGCTGCTGGGTGGCCATGTTGGTGTGGCAGGGACAGGATCCACTCCAGGCCCCGGCTGAGGTGAGGGCTGGGGCTGCCCGTGAGGGGAGCGGGGCCGTGGGGCGGGCACTGGGGGCTGTGCTGCCTGCTGGCCACGCGAGGGGGGCGGGGGGGAGCTCCCCGCTGGAGCTGGGCCCGGCCGGGGCAGCCCCGGGGGGGAGCCCAGAGCTGGGGAGGGGCAGGGGACGGAGACGGAGCCCCTGGGCACAGGCACCAGCGGGCTGTGGGCTGAGCAAGGGAAGGCAGAGCTGCTTCTCTGTGTGTTGCCTTTCCCTCTGCTCCCTTCTCCCCTCCCTGTGTGTTGCCTTTCTCTCTGCTCCCTTCTCCCCTCCCTGTCCCTCGGTGAGGCTGGTGTCCTTCCCTGGTGTCCTTCCCTGGTGAGGTGAGCTCCCAGCCCGGGCTGAGGGAGAGAGAAAAGGGGTGAGGGGGGAGGGGTCGCAGCCCTGAGTGTGCAAGTTTCATACAGACGCCCGGTTCTGAAGATACAGCGTGTGTGTGGGTCAGCGTTCCTGAAGAGTTTTTTTCCTGGTTGATTTGATGCAGCGTGGTACATTTTGGTGGGAACACGGGGATGATGTATCCGAAGTTGCTGAAAATGAGGTAATCCTGGTCATAGGTTTTATTTCTTTGCCTGTTCTGGGAGCATCATTCTGCATGTATTGCTAAATGTATGTCTTCATTTCATTGAAACTGCAGTGTAAAACTGGAAATATTGTACCTGCAAAAGAATGGGAACAGCTGTCCTTGTTCGCCAAGGTGAGCAGAGAAGCAGTGGGGAGCAGTTTGCAGGATCAGAACTTCAGCCTGCTCTGGGTGATAGACCCTCAGGTGGGTAAAGAGAAACCTCGCTTTTTGAAATACAACTCTTCCTATCATGGTATTTCTTTTGTTCGGTTGTGTTGGCAGTCAGACTCTAAACATGTGATTAAACTGTTAAAAATCAAGCTATTTAAGGATTCTTTACTGTCTTAAATCTCATTACAAGCAGTGCACTGTGTTGCCCTGTGGATACTGCATTCTCATGAGTGACCTGACTGGAAGTTTTCCTTTTCTTTCTAGTACAGGGATGCATTTATGAAGGCAAATCCAGGGTACAAGTGGTACCCCACAACAAACCACCATGTGACGGCTCAGACATCCCCTGTTGCAAACAGGAGAAATCCATGGGCTTTGCCTCAGACTCTGGGAGAGATTCACTAAGCCTGAGGAAAGAGACTACAAGGTGAAGAAATACCCCAGCGTCACTTCAGCGTGGCAGGTGAGATTTCCACCCATGTTGCTCAAACACAGCAGCTTCAGTTTGTTTGAGGATGCGGTGTTGGAATTGAACTGCAAGAGCAGTTTTCTCTACTGCACGTAGTACTGTAGTGCTGATACCTTTCATGTCCCAAATGCGGTTGCCAAGACTCGAGTTAAAACTCTGCATAACAACCTAAAATTTTCCTTAGTGCATGATTGTTTTGAAGAGTCAAGTCCCGATCTGTGGCATATCATAATGCACACCCTGTATTGGGTCCAGATTTGACTGAAGCTTATTTCAGGGCTATCTGCTGTTGAAGATTTTCATTTTCTAGTCAAAAGGGAAAACGCTGGTTAGAGTGATTCACAGATCCGGTAATAACCTAACAGCACAATGTATGCTGTTAACCAGGTGTCCTTTATTACGGCGCTGGGCACAGGGGGGATCTCTCCTCCAAACGTGTGCGCCAAACACCCTTTAATTTCAGGTTAAATAGAACTACAATATGCATATTAATCGTTATATTTCCGAGAGCGTATGAATCTATTCCAGTTCTCCTTTAGCAGGTGTATTAGAGCTCCTGGGTGGTCTCTGGTGGTCTTAGGTCGTTACTTCATCTCTTTTGGTAGTCTTCCTCACTTGCCCATGAGTTACATCCGGGGCGCTGCGCATGCTCGGTTCGTTCTATCTCGTTGCAAAACTGCAAAGCTGCTTTTCGCTGGTTCTTGGTCGCAGCTCCTGCTCTTGTCACAGTCTTGTCCTTGCTAAGTTTGCTAATCTATAAGGAGAGCTTGCAACTTCCACACAGGTGCTTTGTTAAAACTAAAACTAGAAAATACCACTGCAGCTAGTTTGGTAAAGTGTCATGTTTCTTATTATTCCTTCTATCAAGAGGTGTTAAAGTTCTTGTGGATGAATGTACCACAGGCGAAAACTTTTTGTATTTAAATCAGTAGAACTGCTATTTAACTTCACTTAAAGAGTGCCCTGTTGTCTATTACATCTTGGAGAGGAAAACATAAAAAAAAAATCAGATCTGTGACTAAGTGTAGGTGCAGTGCCTGAACGAATGAAAAGCAGGTCATCTCTCACTGGTGTCCACAGACAGCAGAACTGTTGCAGTCCTGACCTTGAAATACAGAGACATTGACATTAAATACTGGCACCTTAAGAACCTTGGCTTTTACATTGTCTTTCTATATCTCATTTTAGTTTGCTGCCACTCTTTTGTTTCGTTTGTCCCTTGACTTCCTTCATCCTCCTCCCTACTTAGATCTTGTAGAAGGCTAAGTTTTTGAAATCATTTCCTGTATTTGTGGGTATTGCTTGTTTTGCTGTAGATCTCTAGCTTTTTGCATAGCCTTGCTATGTCTGTGTTCGTGTGCTGCCCTCAGGTTTTTAGGTTTTGCCTTGACTTCCTTAATCTTCCTCCCTAATTAAGTTTTCTTTCTAAGTCGAAGGGTTTCCAGAGTGCCCTTGCTTTCTACATTGTGTTACTGCAGCGGATTTAGTTTGCTGCCATGGGTTATTAGATTTGCCCTTCCTTAATCTTCCTCCCAATTTCAGTGTTCATATGAACTCTGAGGATTTCACATGTTGTTGTCTTCAAGAGTTTTGTGTCATTCCTTAGTGCTTACCTTTATTGTTCTATTATTTTTTTCGTTTTTCTTTTAATCTCTGTCGGTTTTTCACTTTTTGACATTCATTTCTTGGTCTTCCTTTCTGCTGTAGTCATTCTGTCTTGGTTTGTGTCTTTATGCTGGCTTTTTGCATTGTCTTTCCACAGCTGTTTCAGTCTGCTGCCACTCTTTTGTTTCGTTTGTCCCTTGACTTCCTTCATCCTCCTCCCTATTGAGATCTTATTGAAGGCTAAGTTTTTGAAATCATTGTGTGTATTTGTAGGTATTGCTAGTTTTGGTGTAGATCTTTATCTTTTTGCATATAGCCTTGCCATGTGTGCCTTAGTGTGCTGCCCTCGGTTTTTAGTTTTTGCCTTGACTTCCTTAATCTTCCTCCCTAGTTAAGTTTCTTTCAAAGTCGAAGGGTTTCCAGAGTGCCCTTGCTTTCTACATTGTGTTTCTGCAGCGGATTTACTTTGCTGCCATGGGTTATAAGTTTTGCCCTTTACTTCCTTAATCTTCTTCCTTATTTTAATGTTTGTGTGAAGTCTGAGGATTTCAAATCTGGTTTTCTTCAAGAGTCTGGTGTCATTCCTTAGTACTTACTTGTATTGTTCTATTTTTTTTTCCTTTGTTTCTTTAATCTCTGTGGGTTTTTCACTTTTTGACATTCTTTTCTTGGTCTTCCTTTCTGCTGTAGTCATTCTGTCTTTGTTTGTGTCTTTATGCTGGCTTTTTACATTGCCTTTCCACAGCTGTTTCAGTCTGCTGCCACTCTTTTGTTTAGTATTTCCCTTGACTTCCTTCATCCTCGTCCCTATTGAGATCTTATTGAAGGCTAAGTTTTTGAAATCATTGCCTGTATTTGTAGGTATTGCTTGTTTTGCTGTATATCTCTAGCTTTTTGCATAGCCTTGCCATGTGTGCCTTAGTGTGCTGCCCTCGGTTTTTAGTTTTTGCCTTGGTTTCCTGAATCTTCCTCCCTATTTCACGGTTCATTTGAAGTGTAACGTTTTGAAATCGCTGTCTTCAAGAGTTTTGTGTCATTCCTTAGGTCGTTAGTATTACAGATTTTCTTTCGAAATCTCTCTTTTAGTTTGTGGTCCTTGTATTTCCCTATAGTTTTTCTTTTGTTCCCTAATCTCTGTTGGTATTTCACTTGTTGACATTCATGTCTTCGTCTTCCATTCTGTTCTAGTCACCTTTTTGTTGTTTTTCCAGAACACCTTGGCTTTGTACATTGTCTTTCTACATCTCATTTTAGTTTGCTGCCACTCTTTTGTTTCGTTTGTCCCTTCACTTCCTTCATCCTCCTCCCTACTGAGATCTTATTGAAGGCTAAGTTTTTGAAATCATTGCCTATATTTGTAGGTATTGCTTGTTTTGCTTTAGGTCTCTAGATTTTTGCATTGTCTTTCTATGTCTGTTTTAGTGTGCTGCCCTCAGGTTTTTAGGTTTTGCCTTCACTTCCTTAATCTTCCTCCCTAGTTAAGTTGCTTTCTAAGTCGAAGGGTTTCCAGAGTGCCCTTGCTTTCTACATTGCGTTTCTGCAGCGGATTTACTTTGCTGCCATGGGTTATAAGTTTTGCCCTTTACTTCCTTAATCTCCTTCCTTATTTTAATGTTTGTGTGAAGTGTGAGGATTTCAAATCTGGTTTTCTTCAAGAGTTTTGTGTCATTCCTTAGTACTTACTTGTATTGTTCTATATTTTTCCTTTGTTTCTTTAATCTCTGTCGGTTTTTCACTTTTTGACATTCACTTTTTGGTCTTCCTTTCTGTTGTAGACATTCTGTCTTGGTTTGTGAAACTCCCCCAGGCACCAGTACAGGCTGGGGCGGCCCTGCTGTAGAGCAGCTCTGCGGAGAGGGACCTGGGTGTCTTGGTGGACGACAGGCTGACCATGAGCCAGCAGCGTGCCCTGGCTGCCAAGAAGGCCAATGGCATCCTGGGGTGCATTAGCAGGAGTGTGGCCAGCAGGACGAGGGAGGTTCTCCTTCCCCTCTACACCCTAGTTAGGCCTCATCTGGAGTGATCTGTTCAGTTCTGGGCTCCCCAGTTCAAGAAAGATGAGGAGCTACTGGAGAGAGTCCAGAGGAGGGTTAGGAGGATGATGAGGGGACTGCAGCATCTCTCCTACGAGGAAAGGCTGAGGGAGCTGGGCTTGTTCAGCCTGGAGAAGAGAAGGCTGAGAGGGGACCTTAGAAATGCCTCTAAATATCTGCAGGGTGGGGGTCAGGAGGACAGGGCCCAACTCCGTTCAGTGGTGCCCAGCGATAGGACAAGGGGCAACGGGCACAAACTGGAGCAGAGGAAGCTCCAGCTGAACACGAGGAAGAACTTCTTGCCTCTGAGGGTGACAGAGCCCTGGCCCAGGCTGCCCAGGGAGGTTGTGGAGTCTCCTTCTCTGGAGATATTCCAGACCCGCCTGGACGTGATGCTGAGCAGCCTGCTCTGGGTGACCCTGCTTGGGCAGGGGGTTGGACTGGGTGACCCACAGAGGTCCCTTCCAACCCCGAACATTCCGTGATTCCGTGACCCACAGAGGTCCCTTCCAACCCCGAACATTCCGTGATTCTGTGACCCACAGAGGTCCCTTCCAACCCCCAAACATTCCGTGATTCCGTGACCCACAGAGGTCCCTTCCAACCCCGAACATTCCGTGATTCCGTGACTCACAGAGCGCCGTGGCAACCCCCAAACATTCCGTGGTTCCGTGGTTCAGTTGAGTGTGCAGGGAGCGTGCAGGGAGTGTGCAGAGAGGCCAGGCGTGCACAGGGAGCAAGTCGTGAGCGTGGAGCGTGAGCAGTGACCATGCAAGGAGCATGCGGTAAGTGTGCATTAAGCGTGCAGTGAGTGTGCAGACAGGCCAGGAGCGTGCAGGGAGCTTTCTACGATGGCACGACTGGCTGGGTAGAGGAGGGGAGAGCCGTGGGTGATGTCTGCCTCGACTTCAGCAAGGCTTTCGACACGGTCTCCCATCACATCCTCCTAGGGAAGCTCAGGCAGTGTGGGCTGGACGAGTGGTCGGTGAGGTGGATTGAGAACTGGCTGAATGGCAGAGTTCAGGGGGTTGTCATCAGCGGCGCTGAGTCTGGTTGGAGGCCGGTAACTAGCGGTGTGCCCCAGGGGTCAGCACTGGGCCCGGCCTTGTTTAACTTCTTCATCAGTGACCCGGATGAAGAGTTAGAGTGTACCCTCAGCAAGTTTGCTGATGACACCAAACTGGGAGGAGTGGTGGGTACACCAGCAGGCTGTGCTGCCATTCAGCGTGACCTGGACAGGCTGGAGAGGTGGGCAGAGAGGAACCTGATGAGGTTCAACAAAGGCAAATGCAGGGTCCTGCCCCTGGGGAGGAACAGCCCCAGGCACCAGTACAGGCTGGGGCGGCCCTGCTGGAGAGCAGCTCTGCGGAGAGGGACCTGGGTGTCCTGGTGGACGACAGGCTGACCATGAGCCAGCAGCGTGCCCTGGCTGCCAAGAAGGCCAGTGGCATCCTGGGGTGCATTAGCAGGAGTGTCGCTAATTGGGGCGCCCTCGTTAGCAGCGCTAATGTAGAGCAGGGCGCTGATTGCCCCGGCTGCGAGGGGCGCGGGATTTGGGGGGGCTTGGGGGGTCCCGACCCCCCCGCTCTGGCCCCACCGGCACTTTGGGGGGGGGGGCACACCCGAACTGCGGGGAGGGGGGCGGAGCGTGACGCGGTGCCCGGGAGGGGCGGGGCATGGGGGGGCGGGGCGATGGCGGCTCGGGAGGGGGCGAGCAGCCAATAGGCAGTGCAGGCGGTGACATCATGCGCAGCCATTGGCCGAGGCGCCGCCGCTCGGCGCGTGCGTTCTGAGCCCGGGTCGGCGTCAAGCGATACGTGGGGTGGGGGGGAGGGGAGGGGGGGACACCCGCGCCGTGACAGGCTCCCACGGTGCCACCCAGCCGGGGTGGGGCCGTGGTGGGGGGGGCTGTGCTGTGACCCCCTGCCGCGCGCAGGCCTCGCGGCTGAGCACCGCCCCGCTCGTGACATGTGTGGGCTGTGGGGGGGGGGAACCCGGGGGGTGTCCGTGGGGCTCCCCGCACCCCGCCCGGTGCAGCCAGGGGGGGGCTGTGGGGGTCCCCGCCCCTGGGCGCAGCGTGGGGGGTGGGGTGGGGGTGTGTCCCCGCGGGGGGGCGGTGTCACACAGCAGGGGCGGGGTGGGGGGGCGGAGCCGCCGCCATAAAGCTGCGGGGGGGGGGGCGGGGGCACGTCCCCTCCCGGCGGTGCGGAGCGATGCGGAGCGGAGCGGGCTGCGGTACCCCCGGCAGCGGCGGCTCTGCGGGGCCGGTGAGCGCCGGGGGGGTTTTGGGACCAGGGGGGCTCCGTGCGGGCCCCGTGCGGGCCACAGCCCCCTGACACCCGCCCCCCCGGGCTCCTCTCTCCACAGGTCTCGGCCTACCCTCGGCCCCCCCCCGATGGCTCTGCCCGCCCCTCTGCATCCCTCCCCCCCCTCCCGGTTTATTTTCCTGTTTTTGTTGGTTGGTTGGTTGGGCTTTTTCCTACCCCGCGCCCCTCCCTTGTTTCTCCCTTCCCCCCGCCCGCAGCAAGGTGGTGCAGAAGGAATCTGAGATCCCCGGTTTCCACCGCTCCTTCAAGGTAAGGGGGTGCTCCCCGCCCCCGTGATGCTCCGGAGGGGGTAGGGGGTTGGGGTGCTCCGGGGGGGGATGGGAGAGTGCGGGGTTGGGGTGCGGGTCTGCGGCGGCTGGATCCCCTGCCCGGAGTGGGGGGGGGGGGCACGGACACACATCAGCGACCTCCCCCTTCCCCCCCCCCCCGAGGAGGGAGGGGAGCGCTCAGGGTGCTGCCACCCAACCCGGGCCGCAGGACCCCCATGTCCCGCCGGCCCGGTGGTCGGGGTGCTCCCCGAGGGGGGGTCAGACACCCCCCCACACACACCCCCCCCACAGCAAGGCTTTGCTCACCCCGCTGCAGCTCCCACGGGTGTCCCCCGTGGGGTGGGTCAGCGGGTGGGCTGCATGTTCCCCCCCCCCCCCAGCTGCACTCATTCACCGCACGTCTGCGAGCAGGGGGTGGGGGGCTGCCGGGCCCAGCCCGGGACCTGTTGTGCGAGGGCCAGATCCTGGCAGGGGGGCTGTGGCCGGGGCACCAGGACCCCCGTCCCTCCCGGCCGCTGTCAGGCGAGGGGGGTGCGAGGGGGGGGTCTGGGTCCCCCAAACGCTCTCGTCAGCCGGGCACCTTCGTGGGAGCTTTGTTTAGTTTGGCTCCCGGGGTGCGAGGGATGCTGGGACCTCACCCGAAACCTGCCCGGCTTATTTTAGCTGACACCTAATCCTGCTCTGAGGACTTCTGGTTGGGGTTTGGGCCCCCCCTCCATCCCCCCCTCCATCCCCCCCTACGTTCCCCCACCCCGGGTGGTTGGGGACCAGGACGGGGGGGACACGGGGGACACCTCGGATGCGCTGCCGGAGCCGCCGCGCAGCGTCTGCCCTGTGTGTCCCATCCCCCAAACCTTTTGTGCGCCGGTGCTGCAGCAGCGGGCAGGGCCCCCTGTCCCCCGTGTACACCCCTGGTGCCCCCCCCCCGGGAGGCCTCATCCTGCCCGTGGTGCAGGGACTTGGGCCCGAGCCGCTCATCCCCGCCATGACATGGGAGCCTTGGGGGGGGCTGGAGGGTGACACCGCACTCCGCAAACCCTGATACTGTCTTTATTTAGGGGGGTGGGGGGGGAATCTGGCCAAACGCTGCGCAGGAGCGTTTTCAGGCATCAGGAGTGGTGCTTGGTTGGGGGGAGATGCTCGTGGCATCCCCGCACCGCGATGGGGACCCCCCGGCCCCTCGAGAGCCGCCCCGGCAGCAAACAGGCGCTCTCGGGCTGTTTCTGGTGGCGGTGGCCGGGGCTGGCTGCTCCCGCGCCGCGCTGGGGCTGGCAGCCGGCCCGGGCACCGGGGCACCGGGGCGGGTTGGGGAACGCCGCCGGGAGCTGCTGCCTCCACCCAAACAGATTTCGTAACCCCGCGGAGGACAGGGCCCTTTCGCCTCGCGGCCGGGTGCCCCCGGCACTGCCCCGTCCCGCGGTGGGGTGGCTCGGGGGGGGCTGAAGTTCCCCATGTCCCCTTTGGGGTGCTGGGGGCGGAGGCGCTGGGTTTGGGGTGGGGGAGGCAGTGGTTCCCACACCCATCGCCCATGTGGGGTGCAGGGAGGGTTGGGAGCGGGGCCCGATCCTGCCAGGTCACAGGCATCACGCAGCCACGGGCACGGCGCTCACCGGAACGGCGCTGAGTGGGCTCCGGCCCCCCGTGACCTTGCGGGGAGGCGGGAGGACGCGGTGCGGTGGCTCCGGAGCCCGTCCTGCCCTGTGGCTCTTCTTCCTCCCCCCCTTGCTGTAGTTCAGGTCAGGGTGGATGTTCGGGGCTGGGTTGGTACGCGCAGCCCCAGTCCCTCTCATCATCGCCCGCGTGCCGGCCTGGGGCTGCTGGCGCAGAGGCATGACCCCGCGGCAACATCCCCGGCAGGAGACGTGGTCAAACCCTTCCTCCTCCTTCTCCTCCTCTTCCTCCGGCTCTGCTGCATCCCTCTGGCAGCAGCGCCGTGAGCCGGTGCCCTGCACGAGCAGAGCGTGTGCCAAGGCCAGCGGCGTGCCTGGACCGGGTGGGCGGCGGCGGCTGGTCCAGCGGCTGCCGTCTCACTCGTGTTCTTGGCCCTTGCAGGAACAAAACCCCTTCAAGCTGGCGTTTGACCTGGAGCCCGTCTTCGAGTGCCCTGGACCTCGGGATGTCGGCCCTCTGCATTCCCCCGAAGGCGTTGAGGGGCTGCCCCAGGGGTGGCGATGCTGGGGGGAGCGCAGGGTGGCTGGGGGTGACTCAGGCCAGTGGCTTTGCTCCGGTGCAGATGTGCCTTTGAGTCAGCCCATCGACATCCCCAGCACCAAGAAAAGGAACAAGAAGCAGCACTGCAGAGCCACCGACAGCTTCTCCGGCAGGTTCGAAGGTGAGCGGGGCTGCCCAGGGACCCCAGGGGTCCCCCCCGGGCTGCGGCAGGGCTGGGGCCCTCCTGGTGTCCCCAGGCTCGGGGACAGCTGTGGTGTCCCGTGCCGCGGTGGGGCCGGCAGCTCAGGTGCCCTCTCTCCTGCCAGATGTTTACTGGCTGCACGACGAGGTGCTGGGAGAAGGGGCCCAAGGCAGAGTCCAGTCCTGCGTTAACCTCGTCACCAACAAGGAGTACGCAGTGAAGGTAAAGCTCTGCGGCTTGGGGCTGCAGAGCCGGCTCCTGCCCACCCCCTGTCTCAGTTTCCCCTTCTGCCCTCCACATCCTGGGCTCCTGGCTCTCCTGGCTGTGCGGAGCTGGCACAGGACGACGGTTTCACGGGGTAGAGGGGATGGAGAGGGGCAGGAGCGGGGCAGGGCCAGGCCACGCAGGTGGCACGCTGTCCTCTGCCACCGCCCAGCTGCAGGACCTTGGTCAACCCCCTTAGCCACGCTCCTATCCCTGTAAATTAGGGCAGACGCGAGATTAAATTAACGCTTGCGCCGCGTCTAGGGACTTGGGGCAAGCAGGGGCATGTGGTGCGGCAGGGTGGCCAGCCCCCGCTCGCCCCAGGGAGGTCTTCGTGCCCCCGCGAACACTAGAGGGGTCAGGGTGAGCCAGCTGCTTTTTGGGGCTGGGGATGGTGGTGCCGTGTCCCTGCACCCCACAGGCTCCCAGTCACGGCGTGGGGGGGCTGGGACAGGCCCTGTGTCCAAACGCAAGGGGCACTTGGCTTCCCCTGTTGCCCCGGGGTGCTTTTGGGTGCCCAATGAGGGAAACTGAGGCAGGGGGAGGGCTGCATGGTGGTTGGGTGTTCAGGGTGCCCCAAAGGGCTGGGGGTCAGTGAGACCACCCAGCTCTCCCCCGCGGGTGGAGACCCCCTGCTCACCCCATGGCACGTCCACCAGGCACCTGCTGTGCCAGCGCCCGGCGGGGCGAAGGGCCGTGCTCCGCTGCCGGGGCGGCTGCGCCGGGGCTCGGCCGCAGAGCTCGCCTTGGCTGCGGGCCCCGGGAGGGAGCGGCTTGGCCCCGCTGCCGGGAACAGCCTGTTCTGCTGCCTTAACCTCTTCGGGCACCCCCCGCCTGCCTCTGCCCGGCCCCGGGGGTCCCCAGCGCCGGGTGGGTTGGGGCGCGGTGGTTGCCGGCCCCGGTCCCTCCCCAGCAGCGGTGCCTCTCCCTGAGTCTCGCCCGCTTTGCCTTGCAGATCATCGAGAAGCGCCAGGGCGACGTCTGCAGCGGGGTCTTACGGGAGGTGGCGATGCTGAATCTGTGCCAGGGACACAGGTACCGCAGGGCAGCCGCCGTCCCCATCCCCCACCGTGGCACAGGGCGCGGGCTGAGACCGGGCTGACGCTCGAGACACCCATGGGCGGCAGGCAGGCCGTCCTCCTGCGCGGCTCTCCCTCCGCGTGGCCTCGCCGGGAGCATCCCGAGGCGACGTGGAGCCGCTTGCCATGACGACGGGGCCGCAGCGGCCGAGTTGGAGCGGTGCCGAGGGGCGAGCCGAGCTGCCGCCGCGGCGTTCGCCGTCCCGCCGCGGAGAGCTGCTGAGCGGGGCTGTTTCTGGAGCGGGGCGAGCGAGCCAGGAGGGTCTGCGAGCAATTAGGGAGCGGGGCCCGGCGCTGGAAGCCCCTCTCCCCACTGGAATGTGGCTGGGGGCCCCAGCCGCGTGGTTTCAGTCGCTGGAAACCCGATTTTCTCCTCCGTTGGCCCTGCCCCGGGGAGCCGTGTGGGGTGGGGGGCTGCGGGGAGGGGGGGACCCTGCGATCTTTTTGGGGGGATGCCAGGCTGACGCCGCTGTCCCCGCAGGAACATCCTGCAGCTGATCGAGTTCTTCGAGGAGGAGGAGAGGTTTTACCTGGTGCTTGAGAAGATGAGGGGAGGTGAGTGCGGTGCCGGGGCGGGGGGAGCGGGGGCGGCAGGAGCCCCCCCAACACCCACGAGCCCCCACTCCGCTCTCGCCCGGCCGCAGGCTCCATCCTGACCCACATCCAACAGAGAAGCCGCTTGAACGAGCTGGAGGCCAGCACGGTGGTGCGGGACATCGCCAGCGCCCTGCACTTTTTGCACAGCAGAGGTGAGCCGAGCCACCCCGGGGTGCAGCCGTGCCCCCCCCAGCCGGGGGGTGCTGCCCCCCCCTCCTGCCCGGGGAGCAGGGGCCGGTGCCGGCCGCGGGCGCGCAGGGTCAGGCCCGGCTGCGTCGTGTTGTCGCGGTGCGGAGCCTGCTCCTCCGGTTTGGCCGGGACTCGGGGCCAGCAGCAATTTGTGCCCTTCGCCATGACGCGGGCGGTGATTTGGGGTGGGGAGGGAGGGGTCCCTGCGCCGCCCCCAGACCTTCTGCTGTGGAAATCTTGGGGGGGGGGGGGGGGGGCAGGCTTTTCCACTCATCGCCTCTTCTCCCCCCTCCCAGGAATTGCTCACAGGGATCTAAAACCGGGAAATATTCTGTGCGAGCGCCTGGACCAGGTGAGCGGGGAGCAGGGGGTGGTGCCGGGGCTGGGGGGGCCCTGGTTCCCCGCGGGGGATGCTGCTGCGGCAGCTGGGGCGCGAACGCGGGGCTGAGGGTACCCGGGGGCTGCTGGGGGGGGTCACTGACCGCTGCTCCCCCCCTCCCCAGGTCTCCCCAGTGAAGATCTGTGACTTCGGCCTGGCAAGTGGCATCAAACTGAAGGGGAATTGCTCCCCCATTTCCACCCCGGAGCTGCTCTCGCCGGTAAGCGTGCAGACCATGGGGCAGGGGGGGTATAATGTCGATGGGGGGGGTGCTGGGGGGGGGGTGGGTGTTGTGGAATGTCCATGGAGGGGGGAATGTCCCTGGTGGGGCTCCCCCAGGCTTTGGGGCTGCGTGCAGCCCCCCGCTGCTCGTCACTCCCGTCACTGCAGGAGCCCCCTCGGCAGCGGCAGGCGAGATGCGGTTCTGTAACGCGGGGGGGCCGGGCAGCGCAGGGGGGGCTGGTGCAGAGCCCGGGCTGCCGTGAGCCTTAGCAACTGCCGGCCCCGGCGGAGGCAGCTGCACGGAGGCTGCGCTTTCGGGGAGAAGTGGGTCAGGTGAGGGGCTGGGGGGGCCACTGTGATCCCCCCCACTCCGGTTGTGGGTGAGAGGGGGCTGGGGCTGCTTGCGTGCGGTGCAGCCCCTGCAGGGTGGGCACCCGGAAAGCTTCTGGGGTGCCCCTGCGTTGCAAGGAGCTGTCTCACATTTGGGGGGGGGCACATACCAAGCCTGCCCCCCCTTGCAGAAAGCCCTGCTCCCCTTATCACCAGCAGCAGGGCCCCCCCCCATGCAGGTGTTGCCCTGTGCCCCGCTGTTTTCGGGGTGCTCACGGTGTTTCCAGGGTGCTCACGTGCTGGGGGGGGGCAGACCCTGGCCCACGCGGGGTGCCCAACAGCAGAGGGGGGGCCAAAACACCCCCCCCCCCCTCGTTCCTCCGCGTTTCCCCTCCGCCAGGGGGAGGACCTGAATTTCTGAGGTGTCCCGAGTTTCCCGTTCTCAGCAGCGGGGGCAGAGGGGGGTGGGTGCTGTGGTCCCTGCCGGGTGGAAGCCCATGCAGGGTGCTGCGGGTTGGGCTTGCGTGGGTGTTTTTCTTCTTCTTGCGGTGGCATCAGCTGCCGAGGCCGGCGAGGCGTCTCGTTTGGAGGCCTCTCGTTATGTTACGGGGTGATTATCTGCTGGCTGCAGCTCTGCTCTCCCCTGGTCACGAGGCGGTGCGGGCTGCGGGTCGGGTCACGTGCGCTGGAAAGCCCCAGAGCCCCGGCAGCCGTGGGGGAACCATGGGGGAACGGGACCGCTGGCTCTCTCCTCGCGCCAGCGTTAACTCCTCCGGCACCGGATCCGGCGCCCGCTGCGGCGGCCCTGCCCGCGTCAGGCAGGGGAACAGGCAGAGCCGGCTCCGTCCCCGCCGCCCGCCCGCCATGTCCCGGGCGATGGGACGGACGCTGCCCCGCTGAGCCGGCCCGGTGGCGGCAGTGCTGGGGGTGGTCCGGGGGGGTGTTGCACCCCTTTAGGGTTTTATTTTTTTCGGGGTGGCAGGGCTGTGACATCCCCCGCGTGGCGATGGGAAACCTGGCCGGGATGATCTGCCCTGCCAGGACCAAACCCGGGAAGCGGCCTTGTCTGCACCCTCATTTTGGAGGGGGTAGACCCTTAGTTCTGGCAGACACCCCCCGCCCTGCCTCTCAGCTCTGCCCCATCGCTCCCCTGTCCTTTGGGGCTCACCCCCGCCTCTCCCCGCAGTGCGGCACCCCCGAGTACATGGCCCCGGAGGTGGTGGAAACTTTATACGGTTATGAGGAGACGCCCACCTACGACAAGCGCTGCGACCTGTGGAGCCTGGGCGTCGTCCTGTACTTCATGCTGAGCGGGTACCCCCCCTTCGTGGGCCGCTGCGGCTCCGACTGCGACTGGGACAGCGGCAAGTCGTGCTACACCTGCGAGGTGCGTGGCGGACCCCGGCAGTGCCGAAACCTGCGGCTGGTTTGGCAGCACCCCTCCCAGCTCAGCCGCTTTTTTATTTACCCCCCCACCCAGGTGATGCTCTTGGAGAGCATCCAGGAAGGGAAGTACGAGTTTCCCGACAAGGACTGGGCGCACATCTCCTCTGGGGCCAAAGATCTCATTTCCAGGCTGCTGGTGACAGATGCCAAGAAGCGGCTCAGTGCAGCCCAGGTCCTGGAGCACCCCTGGGTGCAGGGGGTGAGTGCTGCTGCCCCCCCCTCCCCCCCTCCACTCCCCAATGCCGGGGTGGGGGGACACCCCATTGCGGGGTGCTCGGCTCTGACCTGGCTGCGTTTCGTTGCAGTGTGCCCTGGATAACACCCTGCTGACCCCCATCATCTTGCAGAGGTGAGCGTGGGTGGCCCTGGGGTGGGGGTGGGGGACACATTCCAGCCCCCCAAATCCTGGCTCCTCTCCCCAGTGAGCTGCTCTCAGCTCTGCTTGGCTGCAGCTCTCGCCATCTGGGCAGCGGTTGCAGCACGTGATTCGGGCTGGAGCCGTGTTTTTGGTGCCTGACCCATCTGGCGTGGCATGCGCGTGAGGGGACACCCCGATATTTGCCCCCCAACCTCCCTCCAGCCCCCCGCATCCCACCCTGAGCTGCTTTCTCCCCGCAGGAAGAGCAGTGCCAAAGAGCTCACCTCCTTCGCCGCAGAGGCCGTCGCCGTCAGCCGCCAGCTGACATGGTGCGACAAGGATGAGGAAGAGGAGGCGGAGGAGGAAGCACGGCCCGTCACCATCAGTGCTACCTCATGGGCCATGCAGCTCTACCCCCTCCTGAGTCCAAGCTGGTGGTCAAGCAGCGGCAGAAGTGCAACCTGGTCAAGGCGGTGGCTGCTGGGCAGCACCTGGTAGCCCCCGTGGTCGTGGTGGCTGACCAAGCGTGAGCTGCACCCCTCGGACCTGCTGTACCCCACGTCCCCCCCATCCTCCTTCTTTCTTCCCTCCCCCCCCAGCCCCCACCATTTCTGGCTAGTGACAAGATCAGGACTCGTCCCTGTGGCTGGTTTCCAGGGTTTTGCTGATCTTGTAGGTCTGGGGTTGGGAGGGTTTCTTGAAGATCTGTTTTTTAAGGTATTAAATCATTAAGGTTGCTTCACCCAGGACATCTGACTGACACACGGACTTTTGTTTCCCCGACTCTTGGTTTCTCCTCTGAGATTTTTTCCTCCCTCCCTGACACCAAAGGACTCTTTGTATCCGCGGCCGCTTTGCCGAGTTCAGCTCATTTCATGCTGTGAACAAAAGGCCCTCGGTCGCGTTTTCGACAACGGGAGTTGCGTTTTAACCTCGTCCCTCCCTTCGGAGCTGCGGGTCTTTCTCCGATGTTGGGGTCGATCCCACAAACCCCCCCTCCCGGGGGTCTGGGAGGCATCTCCCGGGCGCAGGGACCCCCGCCGTCCCGTGCTCGGGGGCATCCGCGGCTGCGCTTCGAGGGGCTGCGGCGGGCAGGGAGCAGCTCGGGCCGGGGAGAGACGGTGCCAGCGAGGGAGCAGCTCCCCGTCCCACTGAGCCGCCCTCTCTCCTCGGCAGCCTGCTTTCAGAGTAAGCTGTGCACCCCTTTTTTTTCTTTTTTTTTTTTTTTTTTTTTTTTTAATGTTTTTAAACTGCTAGCTGTGCTTTTCTGCAGGGCATGGAGAAATGTCTTCCTTTCCCCCCGCGCTCCGGCCGGCGGCTCCCCGGGGGTAAGGTCAGAGCCGGGGGGGATGCTCAGGCGCCTGGGGCCGTGCTCTTGCGCTGGGTCGGGCGTTGCACCCCTGTTTGTGGAGGGGGGGGCTCACCAGTGGCTGGTGGAGGTGCAGGGCAGGATGAGGTCTCCAGGGGGGCTGGAGCAGCCAGAAAATATTACCCCTGCGGGAATAGCGGGGTGCTCTGTGGGAAGGGAAGGACCCCCCTTTAAAGAGCGCTGGGACTCGTTGCAGGGCAGTGTGACCTGGCGTGGCTTCGGGCTGTCCCCGAGGCTGCCGTGGCCGGAGGGTCTGGGGGTGCCGAGGGTGCCGAGTGCCCCAGGATGTGCCGGTGGGCGAGCGGCCGGGCTGGCGGCAGCACCCGAGGGCCACGGCACTGGGGAGCAGCTTGGGAAGGGCTCGGGATGCGGGGCCGGAGGGTTTGGGGTCGCGGCGGCAGTGCAGGGTGGGACGGGCGGCTGGGGAGAGCTGGGCATGCGTGTTCATGTGTGTGCATCCGTGTTCATGTGTGTTCATGCATGGAGTCACGCTTTCCTCGGAGCTTGCTTTGGGGAAGGGAGGGAATGCTCGCGGGGGAGGGCCTGGGGGTGCTGAACTGGGACGAGGCCCTTGGCTGGTTTCTGCGGAGCGGGGCCGGATCTGTCCGGGTGAGCCAGCAGCGCCCGTGCTGGGGGCCGGGCTGGCCTCCAGCTCGTCCGAACCCCCCCTGGCACCACGCCGGAGGGGCAAAGCCCCGCTGCCTGCCGCGCGTCGTGCCACCGAGCTGCGCCCGCCGCCGTCCCCGCGCCTCACCGGGAGGGAGGGTGCCCCTTCGTTAGCGATCTCCTCTCCCTTCCAGCTGAATGCTTTGAGCTGTATGCTCTGAAAAAGCAGCCTCGGCCCATCGCGTGCACAGGGGAAGGCTTTGGGAGCTTGCTGTGAGCCGGGGAAGAGACTCCCCCCAGGTCTTCAGCCGAGGGCAGTCACTGTCTCTGAAAGCAAAACAAAGTTCTCCTTTTTGTTTGAAGACTGCTGACAGCAAAACTATGCAATATCTGTTGTTTTTTGTTTCAGGGAGGTGTGTGTGAGTGAGCTTGGGACATGGTGATCTCGGGTGTTGATGGAGCTTGGGGCAGGGACTGTCTTTTCTGGCCCTTCCCGGCCCTTCTGCCGAGCGGCGTCAGTGGGTTGGGAGGGTGCTCCCCCCAAAACCGCCTCTGCCTTCTCCCCTGGGTGCCCCTGGTCCCACCACACAGGGTGGGGAGGAGCCGGGAAGCAGCGAGGGGAGACCCCCAGCACAGGCACCGCGACACCCCAGAGAAGCCTCCTTTAAAGGAAAAAAAAGAAATCCATCTTGATTGTACATTGTTACTTTTTATAGCTTATTTTGTCTTATCAGTTGTCGATAATTCCTTATTGTCTTATAGTAAGAAATACCGAACGCTGTACAGTACGCGATGCCTTGAGCTGGTGTTGTGGAAGCTGTTGTTAATGCTGCACGCCGCAGCCTTTTTTAAAAAAGAAAAAAATCTCGGGAAGGGGATGGCAGGGGGAAGTCTCTCCCGTGTTTTTTTGGCCCCCGTGCTGGTGTTGGCAGACTGAATTTCCCTCTCTTCCCGTGCGTAAGGCCGAGCTCTTCCACAGAGAAATGCGGTACACGCTCTGCCTGCGGCGGGTGCGTGGCCGGGGGGCCGCGCGCTGGGCCGGAGCTCGTCCCCGTGGGCGCGTTGCCCACGCGTGGGCATCCTCGGCCGGGTCTTTGCGGCGAGGCGGTGGACGTGCCGGCGAGCATCCGAGCTCTTCGCTGGTCGCTCGGCCCAGGCTTGGCTTTGCGTTGCGGCTCGGGGGGGTCGGTTTTGGACCCGGCGCTCCTGGCGTGGCACTCGGGGTCTGGAGGGGACCTGTGCCGTGGGGCTGGCGAGCTCCTGGCAGCTCCGGCGTGCGGGGCAGGGTCAGCGTCTCTAGAGAAGTTTTAAGGAAGGGAAGGGACCGGCATGGCTGAGCCGAGACCGTCTGGTCAGACCAAAGGGCAAGAGGGAACTGCCCTGGCAGTGGAAGCAGGGACAGGTGTCTTGGGAAGAGTATAGGGATGCTGCCCGGTTGTGCAGGGACGGGGTCAGGAGGGCCAGGGCGTGGCTGGAGCTGAACTTGGCAAGGGATGCACAGAATAACCAGAAGGGCTTCTACAGGTATGTCAGCCAGAAAAGGAAGGTTAAAGAAAGCGTACCCCCCTGATGAACAAGAGTGGTGACCCCGTATCAACAGACGAGGAGACGACTGAGGTACTCAGCAACTTTTTTGGCTCAGTCTTCACTGGCAGCCTCTCTCCTTGCCTGTCCCGAGTCCATGGACTGCAAGACGGGGACCGGAGGGGCAAAGCCCCCCCCACTCTGAGGAAAGGTTCGTGACTACCTGAGGAACCTGAACAGACAGAAGTCTATGGGACCTGATGAGATGCATCCCAGAGTCCTGAGGAAATTGGCTGCTGTAGTTACCAAGCCACTCTCCATCATATTTGCAAGGTGATGACAATCACATGAAGTCCCTGGTGACTGGAGGATGGGAAACATGGTGCCCTTTTTTGAAAAGGGTAGAAAGGAGGACCCTGGGAACTACTGACCTGTTGGCCTCGCCTCTGTGCCTGGGAAGATCATGGAACAGATCCTCCTAGCAGCTATGCTAAGGCAGGTGGGGTCAGGGAGGTGATTTGAAGCCATGCTGGCATGGCTTCACCAAGGGCAAGTCCTGCCTCACCAACCTAGTGGTTGGTCTTTCTATGGTGGAGCGACTGCATCAGCGGACAAGGGGATGTCATCTACCTGGGTTTCTGTAAAGCCTTCGACACGGTCCCCCACAACATCCTTCTCTCTAAATCGGGGAGGTATGGATTTGACGGGTAGACCGTTCAGGTAGATAAGGAGTTGGTTGGAAGGTTGCAACCAGAGGGTGGTGGTCAATGGCTCGATGTCCAAATGCACAGTGGTGACAAGTGGTGTCCCTCAGGGGTCTGCACGGGGACCGGCACTGTTTAATATTTTCATCAATGACTTAGAGAGATTGAGTTCTCACTGAGCAAGGTTGCAGACAACACCAAGCTGAGTGGTGCAGCTGACACGGCACAAGGACGGGATGCCGTCCAGAGGGACCTGGACAAGCTGGAGAAGTGGGCCTGTGTGAACCTCATGAGGTTCAAGAAGGCCAATTGCAAGGTCCCGCACCTGGGCCAGGGCAAGTCCCCACTATCAACACGGGCTGGGGGATGAAGGAATTGAGAGCAGCCCTGTGGAGAAGGACTTGGGGGTCCTGATGGATGAAAAGCTGGACGTGATCTGGCAGTGTGCGCTGGCAGCCCAGAAGGCCAACCGTGTCCTGGGCTGCATGAAAAAAGGGTGGCCAGCAGGGTGAGGGAGGGGATTCTGCCCCTCTACTCTGCCCTGGTGAGACCTCACCTGGAATCCTGCATCCAGCTCTGGAGCCCCAGCACAAGAAGGACATGGACCCGTTAAGGCTGGGTTGGACTGGGCTCTGAGCAGACTTCTCCAGCTGAAGATGTCCCCGCTCATTGCAGGAGTTTGGACTTGATGAGCTTTAAAGGCTCCTTCCAACCCAAAAGGTTCTATGATTGTGTGATGTCTAAGGACTCTTGTCCCTGTCCAAGAAATTGCTAAGAGTGAAATCACCAGGATCTTCCCGCAACCCCCTACAAAAGTTCGAAATAGAATATAATCGAATAATTCCGGCTGGAAAGGAAGCTGAAACCATCATCTGACGCGGCTGCCTGACCGCTGCAGGGCTGGCCGCAGGCTGAAGCCTGTTGTTCAGGTCACTGGAGACCGCAGCACCGGGAAGAGGGGGCGGGAGCAGCGCTGGTGCCATCGTGAATAGCACCGGGCGGCGGGCGCTGCGCCTCGGCCCGCGGCTGCCCGGCGCCGGCTGCCCCGGGGCCCGCGGCGGGTGAGGGAGGGGCGGCCCGGGCTCCGGCCGGAGCCGCGCGGCGAGAGGGCCCGGCTGGCGGCCGGAGGGCCCGGCGGGGAGCGAGGGCGGCCGAGCCGGGGCGGTGCGCGGCGCCTGCGGGAGCGGGTCCCGGCGAGGGCCGGGCGGCCGGGCCGGGGGGCCCTTCCCCGGCGGGGGCTCCGTGCCCCGGGCCCGGCGTGTTCCTCCGGGGCCCGTTCGCCTGGGGAGGCCGCGGGCGGGGCGGGGCGGGGGAGGCGTTCGCTGCCGCCGGGCCGGGGCTTGGTGAGGGGGGGGAGCGCTCGCCGGTGCGGCCGGCGGCTGCGGGAGCGCGGGAAGGCGGCGAGCGGCGACGGGCGCTGCCCCGCGGCTTCCGGCCCCGCGCGCTGCCGCGGGGGGTTCGGTTCCCGCCGGCGTGCGGGGCGCGGGGCGTCTGCGGCGCGGGGGGGCGGGAAAAGGTTTCGAACTGAGATGGTTCGGGGTGGGCGCCGCAGGGGCGAGGGTTGGCGGGGCTCTCGAGTTATGGTGATTGATCTGCGGTGCGGTCCTGGGGTGTGTAGGGCAAAATAAGTGACGGCAGGCGTGGGGGGATTGTTTAAATTCATGGAGTTGTTAGTGTTTAGCGTTACGGAATGCATTTTAAATTAAAAATTTGTACTCCGTAATGCAGTAAAATGAGTTGAAGATTTCTGTTTTCTGTTTGCTGATAGGAGGAAGAAGAAATGGTGCCATAATGGCGGTGAAAGCAGTGCGGTTGAAGAAAGGACTCTTATTTCACCTGAAACTGGAGGAAGAGATCTTATTTTTAAAGATCAGAGGATAAGGTAACGTAACGATAGCAGATTAGTGGGGGAGAAGCTGGAATTGCGAGTATAGAAAATGCTTCCCGCAGGTCGGCACAGACAGCATGGCCAGAAGTTTCCAGCAATTGGGAGGAAGAATTCGGGGTTCAGTTCCCCGTGGTGCTTTTGTAGGTTATGTACAGCTGAGCAGGTCTGGCTTTCGTGTTGTAGTTTATCTGTCAGTGCACGGGAAACAGTATTTCTTGAATATTTTTATATCAGTGGGACTTTTTTTTGTAAGGCACGTTGAAGCCTTTAGGGTTTTTGTCCTAATTAATGAGAAGCCGTAGTGAGTCCGTGATGTCTTCTGGGTTTAAAGCTGCTCATGTGCTGTCTGGATTGAACCAGAATCCCAATACACCGTTAGCTTTTCAAAGTTTGAGCTGCATCCCAGTTTTGTGCGCTTGGTTTTTGTGGTTTTTCATCATTTTTTCTTCTCGGTTGAGTCTCTGGGAACGCTACTGTGGTTGCAAGCCACTAGTCTTGACCCCTTTTAGACTCCGGAGAGAGTATGAGTTTCTGTGCTGTTAGAAAAACCTCCTGGTAAGTGGCCGTGGTGTTTTGTTTTTTTAATCTTCCTTAGAACTGCTGTGCATGTTGTGTCTTTGTCTGATTTGGGAATTTTAATAGCTTTTCTGGTCTGGTAATAATTGTAATTTCAGTTAGCAAAGGGTGTGTGAAGTAGATTAGTGACTCGTGTCACTGTGTGTTTTCTGTAGCAGCCGTGCTGCCTTTCGTGTACAAGCATTCAAAACACACAAGTTTCACAGCGTGCTGCTGTCGACTGCAGTCCAAAAGATGCTCGTGGAGGACTGCCCAAACCATCGCATGAGTCCAAATTAAGTTTACTAGCTAATCAAATCTCTGGCTTCACTTCATAGCTCTTGTAGTTTACGGGAGTGATTAAATTAATGGACGTTTACTTCTTCATTTCAGCAATCGCATGATGGCCATGATTCCGGCAGACCATTCCAGAGCAGCATTTTATTGCGTGCACCGAGTGTTGCTCATCGGACAACCAAAAGTGTGGATTCAGTGATGACAGCTTTTCTGAATCTGCTGATGACAGCTGTTTGTGGAAAGGAAAACGGCAGAAATGTTTCAGCTTTCCTCCTGCGAAATCTGAGCCTTTTCAGCTTGGCCAGAACCACCAAAACCAAACTGCTGTCGGTGGGTGTGGTGCTCCAGGAGCAGAATCGGGATGCAGTGGCTACTGAGCTTGGGATTCTAGGCATGGATGGTAGTATTGACAGAAGCAGGCAGCCTGAGACTTACAGTTATTTCTTGGCTAAAAAGCTGATGAAGGAAGCTCAGCAAAAGGAGGCGGAGACTTTAGGTAAAGAACTGGATGAATGCATGCACGATGACAAGACAACATTGCCAGTGGAAGAGGAAAATGGGCAAGGCTTTCTCAAACGGGAGCGGCCTGTGAAAGATAGACTGGGTGAAAGACAAGAAATGAAATATAAAGGAAGGTATGACACAACAGAAGAAGATTCAGAGGAAAAAGTGGCAGATGGCTTATCGGTAAGTTTAGTAACCCCATATCTTCACTTCCTTAAGTGCTGGTAAACTGCTGATGGAGTAGTAGTTTTCCCCCTCTTGGGGGAAAAAAGCTTTCTTTCTGCTAAATATGTAAGGTGTCTTACCAGATTACAAAAAGTGTGAGTGCCTTGTGTGTATTTCCAAAATCTGGGATTAAAATGCAGCATTAGGGCTGGTACCTTGTAGAAGCATCCAATAGTACTGTTCTAATTTCTTTTTTTTTTAAAGATCCACCAGATAGTTTGTTATTTGAGAACAGTGGCAAGGAAAAACATTGTTTGTCACGATACAGATTTAGTAGTGACATTTTTAGGAAACACCCCGTGAGTAAAGATGTGTGTTTGGAGTTGGACACCAGTGAACACCTGCAGTGGTCACCATGAAAATCTGGCTAAGTTATAAACCTTTGGAACTGTAGGTGACTGGGCCTGTGTACTGTTTTGGAGAGCACAGCTTCTGAAATCCCTGTTCTTTACGTGGAACCTGCTTGTCTGAACAAAATGTTTTGCTGCTGTAGTAATGAAGGGCTGCACCAGGATGAGACAGCAGAACTGAAATCCAGCCTTGCCTCTGCTCTGTTGAGAAGCTGAGCTGCAGTTCTGTGCTAGGTCATGGAAGCCGCTGTTGGGGTTACCAAGCTCCAGCCGTGTGCGCGCTTGCCGCGCTCCAATTCTTTTTCACAGTCCTGCTATTGAGTTGTTGTACACTGAGCTGAGTCAGAAAACTGAACTGTCCAAAAGCCTGTTGCTTTTTTTAAGGAGTTAGTTTGGAGAGAGATTTGTTCCCTTACCCAATTTGCTGTACAGTTTCCTTAGAGCTGGCACTGGCAGCGCTGGTGGTGTGAGAGAGGGCACCTGACTGCAGTCGTTCTTCCTTAGATTGACTTAAACAGCCACACAATCCTTTTTCGGTGGTTCAGGGGAAGACAATGATGTTAAACAGGGGAAAAGCAGTTACAAGATTTACTGACCATAAGTTTGATGTTTAGATAAAAGCTGGGTTTATTGATCATTGTTGATTTCTTACATGGGATACATAGTATTGCCAGATGCTGAAATACAGCAATTAGACCATTATTGAATTATTGATGCTGTTATCAGTTCTCGGTAGCTTCTCCTTTATGGATTTGGAAAGTTTGAGTATGTCTCTTGTAATAAACTCTTCTTTGTTGTATTGAGCTTCATCAAAATAGGGCAGAAGGCTCTTTTTTTCTGATTGTTTATCGCAGTAGTGGCACTGAATAACATCAGTAGGATTGTGTTTATAGGCATCACGGCACTGTTGCTTGATCTGTGCTGCACCGTCTGTGCCTGGATTCCTGACCTTTTGTTGTGGTGGCCCACACAGGGAACTGAAATCCAAGGGGTTTTCTGACTGTCTGTTGCAATGTTTTGCCCTTTCTCTTGTTTTCCTGTTGCAGTGCACAGCTGCTTGTTTAAAGCAGCGTACGGGAGGGTTGCGCAGGGCCACAATGAGCGCGGGGTGGGGATTTGACTGTTTAAGCTGCTGCTGCTACTAACAGAAGGTCTATTTCACCAGCTCTCTGAGGACTCCTGGTTATCTTAAAGTTCTCTCCATCTTTGAGAAATGCTTCCATCTCTTCCAATAATTCATAATTTAGAACTCAATCCTATAAATATTTAAGAAAGCATGTACATGCTGGTGCCTGATCATTCGTTGAACTCGGTGAGACTAAACACAAAGTGTAAAGTTGAGCGGGTTGGGTAATCCCTTTTGTGATGAGGACAATTGTCACTAAAATGTGAGTTTTAACATTTAATTTCAGGTAACTTCAATCATACGGTTGAAGCTAGGCTGGTTGTTCACATCTGCGGTCAGATCCCTTCTGTTATGCAGTCACTGTAATGTATGCAGCTGTAGAGCATGGTAATGTCATCGGAAGCAAGGAGGCCAGACAGCAGTCTTCAAGAAACTTAGGAGGTGGTGGTGGCCTGTTGGTCCCTGAAGTGTAAAACCACTGAGCTGTCGTGCTCGGGACTGTGCTTAGTGAGGAGCTTTGCCACTGAGAACATGAGACTTTAGCATCTGAACTCTTGCTCTGGACAGGAGGTGTTGGTGTGTGGGGTGATGATGTTTTCCAGTGGGAGCACGTGCTTCGGCACAGTGAATTGATGCTGTGAGAGCCTCTCCCTTCATGCAGACTGAGGATGAGAACTTTTGTACGAGGACGTTGTTGCTAACAAAAGAACCCAATTTAACTCGGTCATATTGCAGTGTTTTGTTCTTGTTTGCATTTTGTAGGTTGTCATAGATCAGTCAACAGAATGGTTTAATTTTTATTCTGTATGTTTGTCTGAATGGCACACGATACAGGAGAACTTCAACAACTAGCTACAGACAACAGCAAGTGTAGATTTAACTATAAAAGGTGCTGTACTGTCAACTGCTAAATGCACAGCAGACTTTTATAGTTCAATTCAGAGATTTATTAGAGTTTCTCATTTGGTTTAATCTTTCACACATCAATAGAAAATAATAATCACTCAGTGCATTTTAATTGAAACAAATTTTTAAAATGCATGCTTTAGAAAAAGAAATCTGGTTCAAGGAGCCACTGAAACACATTGAAATGTATGGACTCTGTCATTTTAGCACAGTTTTATCTCCCACAGAATGAACTACTCATTATGGAAGTTCCATGGTCAGTTTTACTCAAGAAATTATGCTGACAATAAGTGTATCTTTTTTTTCCCCTCCTCTCAGGCTTTGTGAGCCAAAGAAAGATTTAATTGCCCGAGTAGTGAAAATAATTGGGAAGAGAAAAGCTATTGAACTGCTTGTGGAAACAGCTGAAGTGGAACAAAATGGTGGACTGCTCATAGTGGTAAGAAAAATGTGATATTGTGGGTTTGCGGGGACACCCCCCCCCCCGACTTTTTACTTGTAGAATATTTACGTAGTATGATTGCGCGGCTTTCACATTGTACAGGGTTCTCCCAGAGCCTCGTGGCCTTCCCTCCCCATGGAACTTGCTTAATAAATGCTAATGTAACCTTCCAGCGGGATTTGAGTGAGCAATGAGGTGAATGTGCCTGGAAATTGCCGCACTTTTGTATTGAGATTGGTGTCTGTTCCGCAGTGCTAACGCTGTATCTGTTACTCTGCCCCCCCTCGGGGTCTCTTGCTGGCAGACTGAAGAGTGGAGGGTTCTGAAGCTTGAATCAAAGCTTGTGGTGTTCGGATGGAGGTGAAGCCTCTGGCCCAGTGCTGCCGTGAGTCCGGTGGGTGTTTGGCAGCACGGACAAGCCTGCTGGGTTAATCAGCGTGCCGTCAGAGGCCCGCGGGCCCCGGGAGCATTTCTGATGTCGCATTTGAGGAGTGACTTTCAGAAGGGAATCTGTTAGCTTGATTAGAGAACCATTGGCTTGTGTTATCAGTAGATCAAAGCTCAGTACTGACTTCTGTTACAAATCATGGTAAAAATCCTGTACTTAATGGTTAGGTTTTCAATTTCTCGGTATGTTTTGTGGCTATTAAATAATGAGCCTCAGTGCAAAAGTTCAGCAACAAAAACAGTGGGAGGAAACTAAGAAATACCTTCGGGCATTTGTTCAGAATTTACATCTGTTAAGTTCTGTCACTGGAAGTAGAGAGGAGGAAAAAAGGGGTGGGGGGGGAAAGGCTGTCAAAAACAAAAAAAACCCAGCACAAAAAAATTACCACCTCCCGCCTCAAAAACGAGATATTGAATTGCTGTGACAGAGCTCTGGTGAAGTTCAGGTGGAGCTGGGTGCCGGGAAGGCAGTGAAATTTGTGCACTAAGGACAGGAGAGGAGGAGCGAGCCAGCGCGCAGCCTCCCCCCATCTCCCCCGCTGGCCGAGGGAGCTGAGTTTGTTCCTCGGCCGCTCTGCCGCAGCAGCCGGAGGGGGTTTGGCCCCAGGGATGGGGGCTTCCCTCCCCCCCCCCCGTACAGGAGGCTGCTCCTGCTGCCGCTCGCGGGGCTCAGCTGCTGCTGCCGGCGGTGCCGGTGCTCGCCCCGCCGGCCCGTCCCCCCCTTCTCTGTCCCAGCGGCTGTCCCGTCGGGTTTCCAGCCCCCGCCTGCCCCCGGTCAAACCCCCGCAGGTGCCTGCGGGGCCGCAGAAGGTCGCCCGTGGGGGGCAGCTGACGGCCCCCCCGCCCTCCCGGCGCTTCCCCCGGGCCGCGGCTGCTGACCCGCTCCCGGGGGGGGTGGGGGTGCCTGCGGATCGCCCTCCCCCGCCGCCTGGGTGCGGACACCGCCTCCGCGCCCCGGGGCCGCTGCCGCCCGTCAAGGCCCGGTCCCGGCGGGGGGGCCGAGATGGCGGCGGGGGGGGCCGGAGCCTCTCCCGGCGCGGGGGCCGCGGGCGCCGGGGCCCGCCCGGCCCGTTGCGGTGCGGAGCGGAGCGGCGGGGAGCGCGGCCCCGTTCGCCGGGCGCCCCGGAGCCGGGCGGGCGCGGCGCGGGCGGTGCCGCCGCCTGCGGGGGTCCCGCGGGTCGGGCCGGGCCGGGGCCGGGGCGGGAAGGGCCCCCCAGGGCCGGGCCGTCTCCGCTCGGCCGAGCCGCGGGGCCGCGCCGCCCCCCTCCCCGCGGGCTGCGGGGCTGCGGGAGGGGCCCGCCCGAAACGGCTCGGCGGCGGGGCTGGGTGTGCGGCTCTGCGGGGCGGGCTGCGGCCGGGAAAGGTCTTGTCCAGCGCGGGGCGGCGGGGGAGCGGCGGAGACCCGGCTGCGGGCAGCGGCTGTTCCGCTGCTGCGGGGCCGGCCCCGCGGGCGGGGGCCGGGAGCGGAGGCGCGGCCCGGCCCCCCCGGGCTGCGGGCAGGGCGGGCGCGGGAGGCCCCGGCTGGATCAGTGCGGTTCCCGTTCGTGTCTGTGTTTCAGCCCTGGAAAGTGCCCCACATCTCTCATCCTGGACCAAGGGCTTTCGGGGAGGATGGTGCGTTAGGCTGGTCCTCCGTCCCTGGGAGTGACTCTCAGGGCTGGGCTGGTTTCTAGGGCTGCTGAATTCTTGTGCAGAGATCGACCCCTGCACGATTTACTCTTGGTTCTGCAGAGCTCGTAACCAGAGGGAGGGCTGGGTCTCTGCTGGGGGGTAGGTGGGCGCTGAGAGCTCAGCTGTGCCTGTGATGGCTGCTGCTGCGGTTCCTGGGCTCACACATCAATGAAATCTGAACACGGTCTCTGCTAACAGCTGTTCTCGGTCTGCAGGAAAACCAAATGCTGAGCCTGAACTACTGAACCTGAAGCTGCTTTTTCTTCCAGGGAAAATGCTGCATGAGGTTCAAAGCCTTGTCACTGAGGAGCCAAGGTATTGGCTGGATGTTCTCTCCACCTGGAGAAACCTTCACGGGTGTGAGGGGAAGAAAGACAGCGTCTCTCCAGAAGACCGCTTGCCTCTGCAGAGGAAATCGGCAGAAGAGACAAATCCTGCAGCGAAAAGGCAGCAAATGGAACAGGTGAGAGAGCCCGTGCCTGAGGAGGGTCGAGTGGAAGCTGGAGAGAGGTGTGTGGGACTGGAGAGAAAGAGCCCTCAGGGCTGCCGGGCTGCAAGCCAGGCTTCCTTAGGAGACCCTCCCAGAAGCAGAGGGGAGAAACCTGCTGCGAATGAGCAGCTTGGCAGCAGTTTCAGAGTTTCTCGTGGCTGTCGCGGGGCGATTGCCAGAATACTTCCTTCACAGGTACGCTCTATGCTAAAGTGTCTGCGTGTTAGAAGGAGGTAGCGAAGGTGAAGAGAGATGTGTAGTTCATTTGTCATTTCAGCTGTGTGTTGTCTGTTTTAGAACAGCAAGCGGATTGAAGCTTTTTCTGCATTTTCTCAGAAAAGCCCTTAACCTGCATTTACCTTAAACAAGTAGAAATCCAAGGGCTGTTGTTAATTTGTGGGCACTGTTACCCTGAATTTGTTTCCAATCAATGCCTGTTATTGTGGACAAGTAAAGGCAAGAGGTTGGGGTGGCCGGGCTCGTGGAGCCTGAGGAGTGATCTGATGGTGGTTTGCAGGTGCTTAAAGGGCCATTGCGAGGACAATGGAGCCGGATTCCTCTCAGTTGTGGCAGACAGTGGAGAAGATGGGGCAAAAGGCAGAATGTGCAGCTTCGCTGTGCTCTGGGTGGGTGTTGGGGAGAACTTGTTCCCCAGGAGGGTGGTGCAGCCCTGGGAGGTGCCCTGGGGGGCAGATGGCATTAGTGGCTGGGAGAGGGTGGTGGCACAGACACCTCCAGGGGCCCTTTCCATGCAGCACTTCACCCATCTACGGTATCTTTCTACTGTGAGGAAAAGGAAAAAAAAAAATCGAAAAGAAACCCAGTGTAGCTGCAATTTATGCAGATTTCTCTTACTTGAAGGTAACAGTCGTTTAGCGAGATCTTTCTTTCTTTGCTGCTAAAGCTGGTGCCTTGGGAAGGTGGGACGCATCAGCCTGCCAGCAGGAATGTTTGCTTCAGTTTGTGCTGTGCGTCTGAGCTCTCCTGCTCTGAAGGTGTTCAGAGCTTTCTGGATGCCCTAACAGCATTAAAATTGTGAGCTGCAGTTGTGCCTTCACAAGTTTGCTCTTAGGTTCTCTGGGTTACAGCCGCCAGAAATGTTTTGTGCGCGATACACAATTCTAAAACGATGACAGCTTTTGTTGTGGCTTGGGCAGGACTTGAACTTCGGCCTCCTGCGCTGGAGCTGAGTGACCGTCGTTTTGTCCTGCCGTGCCTCTGCTCTGCCCCTGGCTCGCTGGCTGTGCCCTGGGGTGCCTCTTCTGGTCTTTGTACCAATGTTCTTGTAGGGATAAAAGAGACCCTTTCTCTCCCCAGGTGTCTGTGAGGATGGTGCAGGCAAGGCTGTGATCTGTAGTTTTCTTGACCCCGTTATTTCTGCTGCCTGTGCCTGTTCTCTCCCCTGGCAGGAGATGGGAAGAGCCGCTGGCGCAGCGCTCTCGAAGCAGTGTGGGTGGCGGGCTGAGCTGCGGGACCCCGATCTGGGGGTCGTGGTGGACGGCCTGTGGCTGCTTCCAGGGTTGCCCCTGACATCTTTTGCTGTGTGTTCTGCTCCCTTTGCACGTGGGGCCGTGGCCTCTCCCTGTTTGTCTTTGTGCCGCTGAGTTGAGCTAGAAATGATCTGGTAGCGCTGAGCAGAACTTTTTGGTAGGCGCTGTGTGCGTGCCGTGCAGAGCCCTCAAACACCAGCCCGGCCAGCGTGGGCCTGTACGAGAGGGGCAGGATCCACACAGGCGCTGTCTTGGGATGCTTACGGACTGCTGGGCTCCGCTGGAAACGGAGATGGCCCGAGCCACTGGGCAGCTGGTTCAGCCTCTGTAGGGGAAGAGAGCGGGCAGCAAGGCCATGTTCTCGAGGAGCTGGACTTGAGAATGCCCATGGTGGGAGAGCCTCCTCCTAGACCCTCTCCCCGACAAGGAGCTTGCTTGAGGAACCCTCCCTGGTGCCAAGCTGCCTGGAGACCTCGGAGAGGACCAGCTGCTCGTGACAAGCTGTTTCTCCATGCCTGTGCTTGGCGTGTGGAAGCTGCTCTCAGCACTGATGCTGAGGCCGCCTGTGAAAGCTCCGAGTTCATCCACTGGCTCCGGTTTTCCCAGGCTCTGCATCAAAGACGGCTTTGCTGAGCCTCAAGTGGGGCTCTTGGTCTCCTCCTTCTCGATGTAGTGGTCGAAGTCTCCTCCTCCTTTTGATTCTCTGTGCTTACGTGGCATCGTTTATTGACGCATGCATTTCATGATGTTGGTGGTCTTTATAGTTCTTCTGGCGGTCTTCGGGATGAAGAGTCTCTTCTTCCTCGGTGTCCTCTAAATGTCCTTTTCCTGTAAGCGCATGCACACTTGGTTTTTTCCTTGCACAAGCGATACAGTTAGCCCGATCTCAACCCCACAGCTGTGCTGTCTGTTGTTCCATGCCTTAGGCGGTTTTGTTATTTCACAGGATGCTGGTTTCCACAGGTGCACAATATGTGCACTTGACAGGAATCATCTTCCAGTCTGTTACAGTGTCCGCTGGCCGATCTTTGTTTCTGCGCAGACTCCGTTCTAAGATCACGTATCCCGTGTCCTTCCAGGTTGTTTTGCTCCGGTCTTGTTGCCCTCCTGGTGCCTCTTTCTCTCTGTAGCTTGGTGCATCTGCCCTCCCAAGGCTGAGCTGTCTGGGGTAGAATTATTGAGGAGCCTCTCTGTCTTAGAGCTTTCCTGTCTTCTCAAAACAGCAAGGATCTCGTTTAGTTTAATGCCAATCTCTCTGGGAAGTGGAAATTTTACATTTACGGGTATCACTTTGCAGGGCTTTGCAGCGAGCCCGGTCCCAGCTGGAGGGGACACTGGTTGTGCTGCAGACGAAGGTGCTGGAGCCCTTGTTGTCGTGTGTCCATCCCCGTGCCGGCCCCCAGGGTCTGTCCTTGTCCCAGGGCCGCGTGCTGCTTGGTGCGTGGGGCCGTGTCGGTGAGTCCCGCGAGGACGCGTGCGTGCTGGCTGCCCCGCCGCAGGGCTGCTTCCCCTGGGGAGGGGGACAGGGGAGTGCCCCCCGGCACTGCCTGTCCCGCTGGGGGTGCTGGGGCCTGGGGCCGGCCGGCTGCCCTTTGGGGCTCGGCGGCTGCGATCTGGGGCTCAGCGAGGCTTTTGCACCTCCTGGGTGCTGTTTCCCGGTGCCCCCTGCGCTCCCTCCCCCTCCCACACAATCACGGAGCCGTTGTGGAGAAACAACTTTTAATGGAAAAACGAGAAATCAAGGGAAAAGGCCCCATAGGGCTATTCTAACCCCCCTCCCTCCCAAAAGACACCCCCCTCTAAAGCTTCTCTAACCGCCCTCCCCCCCAAAAATACACCTCCCGTCCTCCCCCGCTTCCCCCCCACTCCTCCCCCCCCCTCCCTCTCTTCCCTTCTCTGGGTCTAATCCCCCCCTGGGACCCCCGTGCTGCCTGCCAGAGCCGAGGGGGCTGGAGTTGGGGCTGAGCAGGTCCTGGGGCAGCGACAGCGAGGGGAAGGCGCGGGGGGGATGGCTGTGCCGGTGCCCGCAGGGTCCCCAGGCACGGAGACGCTGCTGGCACCGTCCCGGCTGAGCCCGAGGGAGTCCGAGGAGGAACGGAAGAGCCTTTGGGCCTCTTGAAGAAGTTCCTCCTTGGACACCTCAAGGTGGTCAGCCGGGTCCCCAGGGTGTTGGTTCTGGGGCGCAGGAGAGGGGCTGGGGGGGACGTCGCTGCGCGGGGATGCCCCTGCGGGGGTGGCTGTGCCGGCAGTGGTGGTGTCTGCCGGTTGCCCCTCGACGTCCAGGTAGCCAGGGATGGACGCTGGCTTCTCCAGTGGTGCTGGGGCCACCGCTCCCCCCTCCCTGCCGGTGCCCGCAGGGTCCCCAGGCAGGGGGACGCTGCCGGGCCCCTCCTGGCTGACCCCCAGGGTGTCCGAGGAGGAACCGAAGAGCCTTAGGGCCTCTCGAAGAAGTTCCTCCTCGGACACCTCCACGTCATCTGCCAGGTCGCCAAGGCTTTGGGGGTCAAGCAGAGGGGCTGGGGGTGACGTCGCTGTCTGGGGGGATGTCCCTGCCCGGCTGTGCCCCCACGGTGGTGGCCGTGCCGGCAATGGTGTTCTGTGCCGGCTGCCCCACGATGTCCTGGTCACCGGGGACGGACATTGGCTGCAGCAGGGGGGCTGGGGCCACCACTGCGCTCTGATTTCTGCCGGGTGCCCGGTGGTGTGGGCGGCCCTGAGGGGTCCCAGGGGCTGCCCAGGACGGAGGAACCCCGGGGCCCCCCAGGGCAGCAGCCGGCAGAGGAACGGTGCTGGGGTCCAGCGCAGTGTGGGCCGGTGGAGGCAGGTGGGAGCTGGTCCACAGGATGTGGAAGAGGCGGGGGTCGAAGCAGCAGCTGCACGGAGCCATCTGCAGCCCTGGGTCGGCGAGAGGGAGCGGCGGTGGGCCGGGGGGACCCTCGAGGGGCACCTGCCGAGCCGTCCCCCATCACCGACGTCCCCCGGCTCTGCGCCAGGCGCATGGGGAGGTGGTGGGCAGGGTGGTCCCCGTGGGACGAGCTGCTGTGCTGGTGGGACGGGGCTGGGAATCGGGGAGGAGAGTCGCTGCTGGGAGGTGAACCGGGAGAGATGGCCCCAAGTGCTTGGGGAATGGTCTGGGAATGGGATTTCCTGGGCGCGCATCAGGCAGGCGAGGGCAGGGCCGCTCGGCCGGTCTTGCTGCAGCCCCGTGCGAAAAGTGCGGTGGGGACGGGGGTGGTGGGGTGGTGGGAGTGCCCGGGGTCTGGGGGTGCTGAGGGTGCCCGGGGTCTGGGGCTGGTGGGGCTGGCGAAGGTGTCAGGGTGGCAGAGCAGGCAGGGCTGCCGTAGGTGGTGGTGGTGGTGGCTGGGGGGCCGGGGGTGCCCCCGTGCCGGGGGAGCCCCCCAGAGCGGGGGTGCCCAGGCTGCGGGGAAGGGCTGCTGCTGCGCGGGCGGTTGGCAGAGGTTGGCTGAGGCTGCAGGAGAGAGGGGAGCGATGGCCGGCGGTCACCTCCGCTCTTGTCCCCGAGAGCGTCCGCGGGCTGCAGGGGTCGGGGTGGGTGCCTGCCTGGGGGGCAGAAGGTTTCGGGGAGCAGAAAAGTGTGCAGGGTCCGGGGCGCGGGGGCCGCGGGGTGGGAGCCGCAGCGGTGGCCGCGCCATGTTCTGTGGTGGCCGTTGGGTGCTGGGGACTCTGTGGCGTCTCCAGGAAGGGACGTGGGGGCTCCCGTGTTCCGTCCCGCCCCAGCAGGCTCCCCAGGGCGTGGTGGGGAGGAGAGGGTGAAGGGGGCTGGGGTGTCCCTGGCCCCTCCCGGCGGCTCTCGGGGGCGGTGGGTGCAAGTGCTGTTGTGTTTAAAGAGGATTTTTGCGGGGGAAGAAGAAGAAGTGGATTCAGCCGAGCCGCGTGCGGCCCAAGCTGCATCCGCAGCCCCCTTGTGCCACCCGGCAGATGCATTTGTGACGGCTGCGTGTGCTGCTGCGTGCTGCGCTGCGTGGAGCGAGGCAGAGGCAGGAACAAGGGCCTCGAGGGCGCGAGGGAAGGTGGTGATTCGAAGATCCGGTAGGAAAACCTCACAGCACAATGTACACTGCTCAGCAGGGATTCTTTATTGCGGCGCCGGGCACACCGGGGATTTCTCCTCCAAACGTGCGCACCAGACACCCTGTTGCTTCAGGTTAAATACAATCACACATGTAAATACTCATTATATTTCTAGGAACTAATTAGCATATGTAAATATCTTTCACGCATGTCTGTTAGCATCTTTGGGTGGTCTTTGGGGGTCCCAAGATGAAGGCCCATCCTCTTCATCACGCTGTTCACTGATTGACATTTGTCTCTGCGCAAACTCCGTTCCAGGATCACGTATATCGTGTGCTTCAGGTGGTTTGGCTCCGGTCTTGTTGCCGTCTTGGTGCCTCCTGATCTCTGTAGCTTGGCGCATTTGCCCTCCCAAGGCTGAGCTGTCTGGAGTAGAGTTATTTAGGAGTCTCTTTTATCCCACAATTATCCCAATTGTTTGCTGAGAACCAAGACCACTTTTGTTTCACTTAATTATTTTGTCTAACGCCTAAGTGATAGCTTGTGCCCATGTCCTTCCACTACATTCCTTAATGAGAAAGCAGGGATTAGTGTAACAGTTACATCGTTAGATCACTGTGCATGCAGGAATACAAGTTACAGTACTAAAGACTACTAAAAAGTAGAAAATATTAAGGCTTTTTGTTATAGTTTCACATTTCTTACAATCCCCTCTATCATTCCCCCCTTCTCTTTAAGACTTTTGTTTCTTTTAGATCAAAAAGTCTTAGTAATCATCAGATCAGTCCATTCTTACATTCCCAACATAATCGATCACAGCACTTGCAGCATTGAATCATTATGCAGGCCAAAACACATACACCTCCTGTCACAAGAGCTAGGAGAAACAGGTTCTTTAACCAGGATAAATTTGGTAGCCATGAGGTGAGTTTATCAAATAGCTGGACTCATGGCTACCATCATTACCCACGGAGTTAGACCCATCGTGGTCGTCTTGTTATTTTTATCTTGAGATGCGACTGTTGTTGTACAGTCCAGGGAACAGAGGCTTTCTTGACCCTTGAATAATGAATCCGAGCTGGTTGTTCTCGGATTTTGATTGCAGTAAAAGCGGTTAGCAGCTCTTGATAAGGTCCGTTCCACTTCTCTCCAAGGGGATCACCTGAAAGAGTCTTAACAAAAACCCAGTCTCCAGGTTTGATTAAGTGTATTGGTTGGTCTAGGCTCCTACCCCGTGCTTCTCATTTTTGAACATTATTTATCTGCTTTCCCAAAGCTAACAGATACTCTTGTAAGTACCCCTCCCCAATTTGCACCATGTCCCCCGCTTGATATGACAATTGATAAGGCCTTCCAAACAAAATTTCAAATGGACTAATGCCCTCTTTGCTCCTGGGTTTTACTCTGATTCTCAGTAAAGCTAAGGGTAGAGCTTTGTCCCAAGACAAATTTGCCTCCTGACCGATTTTTGCCAGTTGTTTGATCCAATGATTCATTTTTTCTACTTGGCCACTTGCCTGCGGTCTGTAGGGGGTGTGTAGCTGCCAATCAATACCCAGAATTTTACTGATGTGCTGTACTACTAGTGCGCAAAAATGTGACCCTCTGTCCGAGGATATGATTGCTGGCACCTCAAACCGGGGTATGATTTCATTTAACAGAATTCGTACCACTTCCCGAGCCTTATTTGTTCTACAGGGAAACGCTTCAGGCCATCCGGCAAACGTGTCTGTTATAACCAGCAAGTATCGATACCCCCCTTTTCTTGGAAGTTCTGAAAAATCTATTTGCCAGTGTTGTCCTGCTATGTTCCCCTTTCCAGTTTTCCCAAAGTGTACTTTGCATGTTGTATTTGGATCATTTCTCAGACAAATTTCACACATTTGGGTTGCTTGTTTTACAGTAGTGTACAGGTTTCTGCCTACTGTTCTCTTGTTCAATCTTTATACAATGCATCTGCTCCCCAGTGAGTTTTGTTGTGTTCTGTTCTGACTACTTCCCATAATAGGTTTGAAGGTATAACTATACGATTATCTGGTGTTAAATACATCTTACCTTGCTCACTGGCTCCCAAATCTTTTACTAATTTCATATCCTCTTTTGAATATTTAAATTCCATTTCTGTATCTACGAGCTTACCGTCTGGTACCAGTGCCAAGGTTTTTACAGAATTTCTGTCTGCTGCCCTTTTAGCCTCTTGATCTGCAGTTTATTTCCCAGTTCCTGTTCAGTGTTACCTTTTTGATGCCCTCTGCAATGCATTATTGCCACTTGTTCTGGTAGATTTATAGCTTCCAAAAGCTGCAAGATTTCTTTGGCATGCTTGATCTGTTTACCTTGAGCTGTGAGCAGTCCTCGTTCTTTCCACAATGCTCCATGAGCATGGACGACCCCGAAGGCGTATTTGGAGTCTGTCCAAATATTTATTTTCTTTCCTTTCGCCAATTCTAAGGCTCTGGTTAAAGCGATTATCTCTGCCTTTTGAGCAGACGCACCTGCAGGTAAAGGTTCTGCCCCGATTACCTTGTGTGCGGTGGTTACTGCATACCCTGCTTTACGAGCTCCGTCTTTTATGAAGCTGCTGCCATCGGTGAACCAGGAGTCCTCTGCGCTTTCCAACGGTTCCTCCTTTAAATCAGGTCTGCTGGAACAGACTGTTTCAATAGTCTCCAAGCAGTCGTGCGTTAGGGGTTCCATAGTGGCGGAATCTTTACTAAGAAAAGATGCTGGATTTACGATGTTAGCTGTCACAATATTAACATCATCTTGTTCCACCAAAACAGCCTGGTCCTTCAGGAATCGGGATGGTGAGAGCCAATGGCCCCCCTTTTGTTCCAATACTGCAGAAACTGTGTGTGAGACTACGACTGTCGTTTTCTGGCCCATAGTGAACTTAGGAGCTTCTGGAATGTTAAGGACAACTGCTGCAACAGCTCGCAGACACCCAGGCCATCCTTTGCCTGCCCCATCCAATTGCTTGGAGAAATATGCCACTGCTCCCTTGTGCGGCCCCAGCTGTTGAGCGAGCACTCCCAGGGCAACGCCTTGTCTCTCGTGAGAAAGTAGCCAAAAGGGTTTTAGAACATTTGGAAGTCCAAGAGCCGGGGCTCTCATAAGTTCCCTTTTTAATTGTTCAAAAGCCCTTTTTGCATCTCCGGTCCAAATCAGGTATCTGGCATTATTTTTCAACAGTTCATACAAGGGTTTTACCATTAGCCCATAATTATATATCCATAGTCTACACCATCCTGTCATTCCTAAAAAGGCTCTTAATTCTTTTACCGTTTGTGGTTCTGGAGTCCGGCAGATTGCTTCTTTCCTCTCTCTTCCCAGTTCTCGTTGTCCTCTTGAGATTTTGAGTCCGAGGTGAGTCACTTGTTGTTGAATCATCTGAGCTTTCTGTTGAGAAACTCGATAACCATTCAGTCCCAGGAAATTAAGAAGACTCACTGTCCATTTTTTGCAATCCCGCTCTGTTTCTGCAGCGATGAGGAGATCATCGACAGATTGTAACCAAGTCCCCTTTTGTGTCAGAGGATTCCACTTTTCGAGATCCCGAGCTAGCTGATTTCCAAAGATGGTAGGGCTATTTTTGAAACCTTGGGGTAACACTGTCCAGGTTAACTGGGTTTTTCGTCCAGAATCTGGATTTTCCCATTCAGAAGCGAATAGGTTCTGACTGTTTGAGGCCAGAGGTAAAGAGAAAAAGGCATCTTTTAAATCCAGTACGGTAAACCATCCCTGGCTATCTTCCAGTTTATTCAACAAGGTATAGGGATTAGCTACTACTGGGTAGAGATCTTCCACGATTTTATTAATTGCCCTCAAATCTTGTACTAACCTGTAACTTTTCCCATCCGACTTCTTCACTGGCAAAATGGGGGTGTTGTATTCAGATTCACATTACACTAACAATCCAAAATTTATAAAACTATCAATTATTTTCTTAATTCCTCTTTGGTCCTCTAGCTTAAGGGGGTATTGTTTGATCTTAACTGGTCGAGCTCCAGGCTTCAATTTTATCTCTATTGGGTCTGCATTTTTGGCTCTGCCTGGGGTTCCCGAAGCCCATACCCCTGGATACGCTTGGTCCAGTATATCCTGAGGTATTTCTCCTTTTTCTAAAATTTGAATCAATGCCAGGCTCAGAATTTTGGTTAATTTAGTATCCTCAATTTTAAATTCTATTTGTGCCTTTCTGAAAATGATTGTGGCATTCAGTTGTTCCAACATGTCTCGTCCTAGAAGGGACTTAGGGGCCCCAGGCAGGTGCAAAAATCTGTGTATTCCAATTTGCTTACCTAATTTGTACTTTAATGGTTTTAGAAAATATGCCTTTTCCGATTGGCCTGTAGCGCCCACAACGGTTATAAAATCCTTACCCAAAGGCATCAGTTGTTGATTTAAAACAGAAAACGATGCACCAGTGTCTACCAAAAATTCCACACTGCGTTTCCCTAGCTTGATATTAACCAGTGGATCCGCTAGGGTGGATTCCCCAGGTCCCTGTCATTCAGTGTCCTGTAGGTCAGCAGCTATTGTGGGGCAGGGTGCCTTTCTCTGCTGTGGACATTCCCTCTGCCAATGTCCGAATCCCTTACAACGAGCGCACTCATTGCTTTTTAGTCTCCTTTTATTGTAATTCCTCTTACTGTTCTCATCCCTGTTACGATACACTCGCCACGCCTCTTCCACTAGCGTCTCTAAATTCCTTACATCTGGTTCTTTAAGCTTCTGCAGCTTCTTTCTAATATCATTAGCAGCCTGTCCTATAAACAGAGATACCAGCTGCTGTCTAGCTGCATCTGATGTCGGATCTATGGTTGTGTGTTTCCGCACTGCTGTTCGTAATCTATCCAGGAATTCTCTCGGGGTCTCTGTCGGACCTTGTTTTACTTCATACAAGGCTGACCAGTTTACTGCTTTCGGGATCCCGTGTTCCAGCCCACACTGAACCCAAATACGGTATTGCTGTAACAGTCGATACTGCGTGTGATCATTAGGGCCCCACCCCGGGTCTCTGAGTGGAACATGTTGCTCCTCGGTCCCTTGTAAGGTACCTGCAGTAATTTGTGCCCTCACATGATCCCCTGCTGTTTTTAACACAATTCCTTTCTCAGTCTCTGTCATTGCCTCGACCATCAAATCCACATCTTTCCAATCCGGATCCAAATTCTTAACTATCCGTTCAAATTTCTTGGCTACCCCGCTAGGATCTTCCCTGGATTCCCTTACAGTTTCTCTCCATTTGTCTGTATCTTCCATTTGGAAGGGTGTTCTTATCAGGGTTGGCCCCCCCGGCCCCATCGCCCTTCTTAAAGGGGCTTGGATGATGGGTCCCACCTCACTGCGAGTCCGAGCAGTGATGGGACTTGACCGCTAGGTGGCGCTCCGCCCTCATCAGAGGCCTCGTCCCCGTCTGCGCGGGCGGGGGTTCCCGCAGCCGACCCAGCATCGGGGAGGGGGGGGTGACACAAAATCCTCCCTGCGCTCCTCCTGTTTCTTCTGATTCCCTTTTGTTTTCAGACACCTTTGCCCTATGCTGCACGCAGAACAACACCGCTTAAGTTTTCCCAGCTCGTTCTTTCTATCCCTTTCTAATGCCAGTCTGCGGGGCTAGATTTATACCACTTTCTTTTTGCCACTCGGGGTGATTTCGCAAAGTGAAAAACATTTTGGCATAGGAGACCTCATCCCATTTTCCTTCTCTTCTCAAGAACAACATTAGCTGTAGCAAAGTATTATAATCCAGGGTGCCATTCTCAGGCCACTTTGCCTCATCATCTAACTTGTACAACGGCCACCATTGATTACAATACTTAACTAACGTCCTTTTATTCACACTACCTCCCGGGGGTCCCCCTATCTCCTTCCAATGATGCAAAATACAGCCCAAGGGGCTCTTCTTCAGGATCTCTTTGCTCTGTGAAGTTCCCATTATGCAGCACGTCCACCTCTGTTCCCCAATCAATGTACAGCAAACCCTAACAAACAAGCCTAAACCAACCCTTCTGACGCCGATAGCTCTAATTACTTAACCAAAATTCTATACTTTAAGCTACGAGAAATAGTTACTGAACCGCAATTTTACACCGGAATGTTGTATGACACTTATAACAAATACAACATACTATTATGATTATCACTAGTAGTATAATAACAACATAGGATAATTACTTTAAAATAAACATTCACTGTTTTCTTACGCTTTGTTTTTCACTGGCTGCTTCCCTCGTGGGAGAACAGAACCGCAGGTCAAAACTCCACACTCACCCTTGTTTCTATGTCTCATTCACACAGAGGCCTCACACACAGTCACACAATTTTAATCCGGAGTTACTGCAATCCGAACCGATTGCCAGAATCGTAGGCAATTTCCAGAATAATGATCCATGTATCAGTCAAGACCGCATCCAGTGGGGACTCAAACCCCTACAGTGGGGACTTGAACCCCTACAGTGGGGACTTGAACCCCTGTATACCTCTAAGGCGCTGGCAGCCCAGTATACTCTCCCTGTGTAATTAAATTACGACTCAGTGGACTCGAACCCCGTCGGTAGTAAAGAGTAGTAAAAGAATACCTTTACTCACAGATGGTCCTTGTCTGTTCCCGCGGTGATCCAGATAAGGCGAGGAGCCCCTTTGGGAAAAGGCTCCCGAGGGCCCAAGGGGGTCCTCTTCTTACCGGGTCCCGCAGCCGAATAGAATGGGTCCCATCTGGGGTGCCAAACTGATTCGAAGATCCGGTAGGAAAACCTCACAGCACAATGTACACTGCTCAGCAGGGATTCTTTATTGCGGCGCCGGGCACACCGGGGATTTCTCCTCCAAACGTGCACACCAGACACCCTGTTGCTTCAGGTTAAATACAATCACACATGTAAATACTCATTATATTTCTAGGAACTAATTAGCATATGTAAATATCTTTCACGCATGTCTGTTAGCATCTTTGGGTGGTCTTTGGGGGTCCCAAGATGAAGGCCCATCCTCTTCATCACGCTGTTCACTGATTGACATTTGTCTCTGCGCAAACTCCGTTCCAGGATCACGTATATCGTGTCCTGCAGGTGGTTTGGCTCCGGTCTTGTTGCCCTCTTAGTGCCTCCTGATCTCTGTAGCTTGGCGCATTTGCCCTCCCAAGGCCAAGCTGTCTGGAGTAGAGTTATTTAGGAGTCTCTTTTATCCCACAATTATCCCAATTATTTGCTGAGAACAAAGACCACTTTTGTTTCACTTAATTATTTTGTCTAACGCCTAAGTGATAGCTTGTGCCCATGTCCTTCCACTACATTCCTTAATGAGAAAGCAGGGATTAGTGTAACAGTTACATCGTTAGATCACTGTGCATGCAGGAATACAAGTTACAGTACTAAAGACTACTAAAAACTAGAAAATATTAAGGCTTTTTGTTACAGTTTCACATTTCTTACAATCCCCTCTATCAGTGGCCTGCTCTTCCCCAGCGCTCGGTCGAGTGCTGCTGCCAGGTCTTTTGGTCTCCTGGTGGGCACACAGCTTCGGGTCGCCCTTGGAGGGGCCGCGCTTTCCCCGTGTGCGCGGCAGCCGGGAGGAGACGGCACCCGCCGCTGCGTGCTCCCAGCACCGGAGTGGGTTGTGCGCAGCGTCGGCTGAGGAGGTGCTGGGGCTGTGTGTGCTCGGCCGCGTCCCGGCACAGCGCTGGAGGTGCAGAGCTGGGCTCTGCCCCGTGCCCCGAGCGTGCTGCAGCCGGTGTCCAGGCAGGGAGGGCGACTGGGGCAGCTGTGGCCACCGAGTGCTGGGCTGTGGCTGAAGCTGTGTGAGGAGCAGCGGAGCCTCCCGGGAGACCTTTCTGGAAGAGAAGCCGGGGGGCCAGTAAGTGTGGTCTGCGAGGGCTGGGGTCACAGCCGAGAGTTAGAACATGGTGGAGGTCTGCAGAAGCTTGGTACAAGGGGCTGGGAGTAGAGGTGATCGTGTGTTCAGGAAAATGCATTGCGAGAAACCCTTCCGAGGACAACTGGCTTCCGAACCGACCTCATTGCCGAGGGATGAGTATGGACGTCGTGCGGTCACCGACGGCTTCTGGTTCACGTTGTTTTCTGCCTCTGCCGTCTGCAGGAAAAGCCTCGCAGGCAGACTGTCTCTCCCTGGAGCAGGAGCACGGTTCAGCCCAGGCAGTGCGAGTAAACTTGAGTTTTCTGGTGTCCAGAACAAAGCAGTTGAAATGCCTGCCCGTGGCCGTGATGGCGTCACGCAGTACCTGGCACCTTTGCTTCTCAGCAGTGCTGCTGGGAATTGTCCTTTCCTTCTGAGGAGGAAGAGGAAGGATGCCAGCAAGTGCCAGTGGGAGCTGAGCATGGGCACTGTGCCGTTTGGAGTGGCCTGGGAGTTCCCCTGCTGTCAGGGCTCTGGCCCGTGGGGAAGAAAGCCTGCGCTTCTTGCTCTAGCAGCAGGGATTTGAGCTTCGCTCCTGATGTGCTGTGCTGGGCACCTGCCTGCTTTGGGCAAGAGCAAGGCCTGGCTGGAGGAACAGCCTGCAGTAGCTGGTCCAGGTCAGCTGTGCTGGGGGATACCAGTTCCACGCTGTGAGCAGCGGTGGAGCTGCTCTTGTGCTTTGCATTTCTGTATCAGTGTATTTCACCAGTTCCCCCTCCCCAACGCGTGTTCCGGCTTTAGGACCACAAGTTTGTTGAGCAAACACGCAGGCATTCTCCACACCAATGTGGCCAACAACAGTGAGCCCAGGGCACTGGAGAAACGACTTGGTCCTTTACTGCCAAAGAGCAGAGGTTTCTGTTTTCAGAATGAGCGAGTGGCAGGGGTTGGAAGGGCCCCTGGGGATCATCTGCTCCAACCCCCCTGGCAAAGCAGGTTCCCCCAGAGCAGGCTGCAGAGGACGGCGTCCAGGCGGGTTGTGAAGATCTCCGGAGAAGGAGACTCCACAACGCGTCCGGGCAGGCTGTTGGGGTGCTGTGCCACCCTCAAAGTAAAGAAGTGCTTCCTCGTGTTTTTGCTATCAAAGAGCGTGGGAAATGCGTCTGCGCCGTGTGGCCAGGACCCCAAAGATGGTGTCCTGGTTTCGGCTGGGCTAGAGCTAGTTTTCCTCCCCGCAGCTGCTGTGTTTTGGGTTGCGTATGAGAAGAGTGTTGATCAGAGTGGTGGTTGTAGTTGTTGCTGAGAAATGCAGGGCTTTCTGCAGCCTCCCGTGCTGGCTGCTGAGCGGGTGTGCTGGAGCTGGGAGGGAGCAGAGCCAGGCAGCGAGGCCAAGGTGGCCCATGGAAAGAGTCTGTACCATGGATGTCATGCTCGGGTGGTAAAGGCAGGTTTTGTGGGGGTCAGGAACCCTTTATTTTTCAAATTCTCTTGTCTCTCTCTTGTGGGGGTTCGAACTTTTCCGAGAGGTTGGTCTTTTTCCCAGAGTTTGGCAAACTCTATGGATTTTGTGAGTTTGGGGAAATGGGTGAAATTCGTGAGCTCGGGGAAGCCCGCGGGTTCCGCTGTCGCTGCTCAGGAACTGGCTGCGAATCAGTCATCGGGCAGTGAGAAAATGGTCTTGTGTAGCGTTTGTTTGGCGTGTTGGTTGTTAGCAGCAGTAGTATTGGTACGAGTGTTTCCAGTGTTGTCGTATTAACGTGTCTTTGTCTCAACCCGGGAGCTTTCCCTGGTGTCCGTTTCTCCTGCCCATCGCCCTGTGAGGGAAGGAGAGGGGTGAGCGAGCGGCTGCCTGGTGCTTGGTTGCTGGCCGATGGGTTAAACGAGGACAGGTGGCATCTCTCTGTCTTTGCAGAGCAATGGATTTTTGTTGTTGTTAAGCTGTACGCTAAAGAAAAAGCCATCTTCCCTGCCAAACTGTGCTGTAGGAAAGGTGGAAAATAGGCAGCAGGAACCTGGCATATTTCTGAGAAGGGAGAGGTGTGTGAGCAGTGAGACACAAACCAGCAAGCAGGTTTTGGAGGCAGGCTGAGCGCCGAGTGTCAGAGGTGGCCAGCTGATGGTGCAGTGATGGTGAAGAGATGCGTCGGGGTGACAGTTCCTAGCTGGATGGAGCAGTTGTTATTCCGTACCCTTGTATTTTATTCTGCCGCGCGACTTCCATGTTAACGTGAGAACTCTCTGTTCTGGTTTTCTGACAGCCCTCATTTACGTTACTGAGAAGAAGCAGAAAGTGAGGCAGCCTTCAGGCAGTTTGCAGTGTCTTTGTGTTTGCTGTGTCTCTCAGGCCCATGTCACCAACCGCAGAGCTGCTCGTGCTCAGGACCGTCCCTTTGTGCATGGGGTCTGCCTTTCTGCAGTCCCTGCATTGCCCCAGCGGTGTGGCTGTCCGAGCTGGAGGCCAGAGCTGGAGGCTCCTCCCTGGTGAGTCACGTGCTCCAGTGGCTCCTGTGACCATGTCCCCAGTCTGCTGTGCTGGATGGAGACTGCAGCTGTGAGTTGCAGTGCTTGCTGAAGGCACATCTGGAAGGAGTCAGGCCCTGGGTGTCTGCAGACCTGCTCCAGACTGCCCGACTGGGATGGAAGTTGTGTCAGGTGCTGCTGATCGTGTCCGAAGGGAGCAGGAGTTAGGCCAAATTTGCGGGTGATACAGAGGCACCCTCGGAACCTCCGGTGAGATGGGGAATTGGTCAGAGCAGCTTTTAGGGCCTTTTCAGTCAATGCAAAGGCACCAAAGGCTGCAGTCAGTGGGAAGAATACAGTGCTGAGTGATGCGCATTGCGTGATGAGGGAGAGCAAATGGATCCCCTTTTTCTCCTCCAAGCCTGGAGAAGGGCAGTTTTGAGGTGGGGCTGCCCTTGTCTGCAGAGGGACTGGGTGGGAAGAGCAGCCCTGCTCCTGCCCGGGTGTGTTCAGGACGGCCTGCTTCCACCTCGCTGCCTCTCGACAGCAGAGTCGCCAGGGAAGTTCCACGAGCTCGTTACTTTGCAGGGTGTGATGGGACCTGAGAGGTGTTCACCAAGGTAAGAGACTTTCCTGCTGTACAGCCTGACCGAGAGCAGAGTTGGGGAAGGGAATTTCCCTGACAGGTCTGAATTCCCTGGTGTCGTGTAGAACCTGAGGAGCGTGTAGAAACGCCTGGCGCAAGGAAACCCGGTGTTGGCCGTGAATGGACAAGAGCATGAGCAAGTACGTATGATGGGGAGCTGTGTTTGTTGTCCCTTTCTCCTTAGGCCACCCCTCTTCTCAGTAGCAAAGAGGTATCCAGAAAAGCAGTTTTGTTGGGAATACTGCTGAAGTTTTCGTCATTTGTTTCAGATGAATGAAGGTCACGATCGAGTGAGTAGTACCCCCGAGCTCTGCTGCCCATTTCAGGCCATGTGGGACTTGATGACGCGCTGCAGAGGGTTCCCGTGACAAGTCAGCCGGTACGTAGGAAGCAGAGAAACCCCTGACGATGGCTGCTTCAGGCCAGTTGTCGTTTGTTTCTTGACTGGACCTGCTGAGGCTGCAGGAGCGCTGCATCCCGCGGGATGCTCACCGCTTTTGAGCGGCTGGTGATGCTGTGCTGGATGCAGCCCGGGTGCGGTTTGCCCTCTCTGCGGCCAGGGCACACTGCTGAGTGACGCTGAGCCTGGTGTCGCGCAGCAGCCCCAGATGCCTTTCTGCAGGGCTGCTCTCCAGCCACTCGTCTCCCAGTTCAGACTTGTGCCTGGCAGGGCTCCGTCCGAGGCGCAGAATGCGGCATTTGGAGTCGCTCAGCGCCATCCCATTAATCCTAGCCCAGCGCTGCCATCTGTCTCGATCCCTCAGCAAGGCCTCTTGTCCCCCCAGAGAGTCAACAGCACCTCCCAGTTTGGTACCATCAGCAAGGTGGCTCCTGGTGCGTTGAACCCCTGCTTCCAGATGGCTGGTAACGAAACATGACGGAGCTGGCCCTGGAGCTGAGCCCTGAGGAGCAGCGCTGGTGGCGTCAGAGCAGTGGGATGTTGCCAGCTGATGTGTGGGAGGTTGAAATCTCCCGTAAGGATGAGGTCTGGAACTTTCTCCTGGTGGCCTAAGGAAGAACTCGTGGGTGCTTCCATTGCAGCTGGGCGATCAGTAGTAGACATCCACTAGGCCATCTCCTTTCTTTTTAGCCAATGGAGATGGATGATTTTTTTGGAAGTACAAGTGTTACTTGACTGTCTTCTTGCTTTAACAATTCCTTTTCTCTCTGCGTCGAGTGGCGAGGCGGACGCGTACCTCGTCTGGTTAGAGAAAATATGAACCTTTGCCAGGAAGAGGAGAGCTGGTGAATGACTGATGCACAAAGGCTGTGCTCTGAAGAAGAAAAGGAAAACTTTCAGGATTGTGGTTTCTCTCTGTTTTTTCTTTTTTTGTAATGAATTTTTTTCACATCAGTTTTCATTGCAGCATCCAAAAAAGCCCTGAAAACATTGCCCCACCTTGATTAGAATTCCTTTTCTCCTTCTAAATTCTTCTTTCCTTTCAGCCTTTGAGAAGAAACAACTGTCAGCAGTGTCACCTAGCACCGAGGAGGAAAAACCAGTGGGAGCTCCAAAGCGCGGGGATCATTTGCAAGATGTCTGCCTGCGATTTCTTACGGCTGCTGGCCCTGGCTGTGCAGGGGTGGAGGCCGGAGAGCTCTGCAGTGCTCCTCAAGTGCTCCTGCAGAAGGCATTGCCTTGGTCAGAGAGCTTGTGGCCAGAGCCTGAGGGGAGATGCCGCTTCCCAAAGCCGCCTTTGTCTTGGCTGGCCCCAGGGTTTGGAGGTTTGCCTGGGAAATGGGCAATAAGGAGAGATGAAGTTTCCCTGCACTTGGTGTCTGGTTCGGTGATTGTTTTAATTATTTCTTTTCTTTCCCCCTTGCTGGTTCAACAAAGGCAAATGCAGGGTCCTGCACCTGGGGAGGAACAACCCCAGGCACCAGTACAGGCTGGGGCGGCCGTGCTGGAGAGCAGCTCTGGGAGAGGGACCTGGGTGTCCTGGTGGACGACAGGCTGACCATGAGCCAGCAGCGTGCCCTGGCTGCCAAGAAAGCCAAGGGGATCCTGGGGTGCATCAAGAGAAGTGTGGCCAGGAGGTTGAGGGAGATTATCCTCCTCCTCTGCTCTGCCCTGGGGAGGCCCCGTCTTGAGTGCTGTGTTCAAGCTCTGGGCTCCCCACTTCAAGAAAGATGAGGAACTACTGGAGAGTCCAGTGAAGGGTTACGAAGATGATGAGGGTGTCACCGAAAATCCGGGAATAACACCTCATAACACCAATGTAGTGTTAAAAGGCAGCATTCTTTATTGCAGCGCTGGATGCACGGGGGATAGTTCCACCGAACGTGCATACCCCATACCTTTTCCGTATAGTTTATATAGATCAAAATATACATATTTATTAGGTTACATAACTTATCCCTTTCATAATAAAATTAGTTCATTTTCATACACTCCTCCCACCCGCGCTTGCGCAGTGCCTCCTAGTGGTGGTCGTCGGGGGTCCCAAGATGAAGGCTTATCCTCTTCGTCACAGTTTCTGCGCAAACTCAGTCCTCTTCTGGCTCTTGTCCCTGCGGCACGGGTCGTCTTGACCAGTTCTAGGCACCTGCTGGTTTTAATTGAAACTAACTTCTTTGGGGGGAGATGTATGACTTTTTGCTTCAATTAATTCACACAATAGATAGGTACCACAAATACACCTGCAATCATTTAATAACACTATTTCTATTAAAAATCCCCTTCACCATTACTGTTTAATGACTACCTAGGGACTAAACCCTCTGTTCCCAGACCTAATGTCCAGATGGGCAGGGCTGTACAAGGGACATAGCAGCATTGTTCGTGGTTTATGATTAACTAATTCCATCACCTCGGTTACATTTCCCCCCTTTGGAAGTTTTGAAATAATTCTCTTTTCAATACTTCCATAATTAAATTTTTCTTAATCATATAATGATTAAATATTATTATAATATTTTTTTCAGAATCACAACACTACACTTATAGTCCACGTGTTTCGCTATAGGGTGGTGGAAGTGTAACAACCGACTCACTAAGGTTTTGTCTTCTTGCAATAGCCTGAATAATCTTTCGATTAAAAGCTGTTCTGCTGGTGAGTTCCTTTTTCAGACAATAATATATGAGCAGTATTATTAAAACTACTACCAGTAAAAGCAGTCCGGTACCGATTAAAGATTTGACCCAAGAACTAATATTCCACCCTAATCCGTTAAAAATTTTATCAAGCCAATTTTCTTGCATGTCCTGTTGGATTTCCTGAGTGTCTTTTTCTATTTGTTTTAGTAAGTTTAAGTCATGTTCAACATCCTGAGTGACATTGGGGATATGTAGACAGCAATGATCTCTCCTACCTTTTAGGTACTCACGTACTCCATGTTCTTTTAACAGGAGCATGTCTAAGGCCATTTTATTTTGCAGCGTCATTCTTGAGGTTGCTTGCAACTGTAGGTTTGACTGTCTGAATCCTCTCCTTGTTACATTTGCTAATTTTTCTACTTGACCAGTTAGTTTATATAACCAGGCTTTATTCCTATAAGTCGATAAGGGAGTCAATAAAGATTCTAAGGCCCATCCAATTTTTACTCCTGTTGAAGGCTCATTCCAGTTTTCATCTTCTTCAACTTCTGATCTTTTTATCCGTAATAATTTCAAATTCTCAGAGTTCCCCTTAAAGGGAGTCTTTTTCCAAATTGGACATAATGTTGGCATTCCTAAAGAAATTTGTTTTACCTTACCATCAACCGGTAGGTGAGTGGACCAGGTTCCATCACTCATTGCCCAAACTAAGTGTCCTGGACTTTGAATTGTAGATTTTCTACAACTAAAGAATGTTCCTCTTTTGGGCTTATAGCTATCAGTCAACTGTAAATCATTTCTAAGTCCCCTACACTGGCATCCATATTTCAAGGCAGCTGCTAAAGGTGGAACACTTTGGATTGCTTTACTAACTGTACTGCAATTACACATTTTTGTACAATTCCACCAGGGTACTACAATTTCCTTTTCCCGGGAAGTACTTCCTTTGTCATCGACCGATGGGAAAGCTGCAAAAATCATCCCATCCCAGGTGAAACACCAGGGGGCACTGGCCATGTACTGGAACTGAGATGTGATGGCCATGGACCATACTGAATCCCACAAAGTTATCTCTTGTTTAGTTTGATTGGGCTCTTTGCATTCCCATTTCATGATTGTTCGAGTAACATTTTTCTTAACGGGTTCATCATAAGCACACCAACCTATATTGGGAAAAACTATTTGGACAAAAACATAATTTAGTAACTTCTCACAATTTGCTTTACTTCCAGGGGTTTTTCCATTGTTTTCTAACATAATCTATTCGTTCCTGCCACTCAACAACGGGAACTTGTTCACAATGAGTACCGTTCTTGTTGGGTTCTTTGTTACTTCGATTTGTTGTCAAGATTCCCCACGGAACTGATTCTCCTACCGCCCTTGGGATTGGAAGACACGCAGTTATTTGGGTCACGTTTTGTAAATTTGCAAATTCTTTTATAAGCCCGATCATCAAATTTTCTTCTGGAGTCCTCCTTGGGAGGTATATTAATTGTTCTGCTTTTATTGGCAGCGTAGTAATGTCTTTTGTTCTTACTTCCAATACACTGAACAGTGCTCCTATTATCATCAGTTTCCAGATCGAGATACAGTCTCCCCGCATTTTGCAGCAATAGCTACTCTTTTTAGATATATTTCAAAGTCAGTTTTGCAGTCTCTGGATCTCTATTGATGACTCTCCACGAAGGGGCCTTCTTCACTCAGGTGTAGTGTATCCACGGTTCCACCCCTTCTACTTTGATCGCAGTGTCAGTTGTTAACAGTACCTGAAAAGGTCCTTTCCACTTCACCTGCAGTGGTTCAGAGTTCCAAGTCTTTATGCACACGAAATCACCTGGTGGATATTGATGCACAGGTGTATCCAAAGCAAGCGATCTGGTCAGCACAACGTATTTTCGGAGTGCTTCAAGTGTTTTTCCTAAAGAAATCAAATACATCTTTAAATCTGTTTCCCCTGTTATTTTCATATCCCCTGGGATTAAAGGAGTCTGATAAGGTTTGCCATACAGAATTTCGTATGGACTTACACCATCTTTAGATCTAGGTTGAACTCTGACTCTCAGAAGTGCTAATGGTAAAGCTTGTGGCCATTTCAAAGACACCTCTTGACAAATTTTACTTATTTGTCGCTTTAATGTTTGGTTCATTCTTTCAATTCTCCCACTTGATTGTGGCCTCCAGGGGGTATGTAAATCCCAATTTATCCCTAAAATTTTACTTACTTGCTGAACTATTTCTGCTACAAAATGTGGTCCCCTATCGGAAGACATGCCAATTGGTACCCCAAACCTTGGTATGATTTCTTTCAACAATATTTTAACTACTTCTCTCGCTTTGCTGGTGCGACAAGGAAAGGCTTCCGGCCATCCAGAAAAAGTATCAATGAATACTAATAGATACCTGAATCCATTCTGCCTGGGGAGTTCAGAAAAATCAACTTGCCAGTAATCTCCTGGAATGTTACCCTGTTTTGTTACTCCTAGGGGTGCCCTTTTCCGATTTAAAGAATTATTTTTGAGACAAATTGGACACTTCGTTACTATGGATTTAATTACTCCTGTCCTTCCTACACACACCACAGATGATTTTAGGCTCGAGACCATAGCATCTACACCCCAATGTGTCTGTGCATGTTTTTCTTTCGCAAGTTCTAACATAACTTGCGGGGTTACAATTACCTGTTTTTCTGGCGTTACCTACCGCCCTTCTATATTTTGTGATGCTTTCAATTGTTCTGCTAATTGTTCATCCAATTTACTGTATTTTGGTTTCAGATTTGGGATTTTTATTTGTTTTACTGGTACTAGAGCAAGGATACCTTGTTCAGCAGCCTCCTTTGCTGTTTTGTCTGCCAATCGATTACCTATGTTTACAGCTGTCTGACCAAATTGATGAGCCTTGCAGTGCATCAGTGCCACTTCCTTTGGTTTCTGCGCCTCTTCGAGGAGCTGAAGGATTTCTTCTTTGTGTTTTATCGATGAACCTTGGGCTGGGAGCAGTCCTCTTTCTCTCCAGATGGCTCCATGAGCGTGAATCACACCAAATGCATATTTAGAGTCAGTCCATATATTTACCCTTTTTCTTTCTGCCATTCGCAAGGCTTGCCTCAACGCCACCAGTTCTGCTTTCTGTGCCGAGGGATTTGCAGGCAGCGTTCCTGACTCCAGTGCCTCGGTGGTGGTGACAACAGCGTATCCGGCCGTTCGTCTTCCTTCTTTCACAAAGCTGCTTCCATCCGTGAACAACTCCAGATCAGGGTTCTCCAGAGGCTCATCCCTCAGGTCCGGTCTGCTGGAATAGACTTGTTCAACAGTTAGCAGGCAGTCATGTTCTAGATTTTCTGTCGGATTCTCCGTCGACAGAAACATTGCTGGATTTACGATGGTTGTGGTTTTTAATTCCACATCATCTTGCTCCAGTAAGACAACTTGATATTTCAGCATTCTGCTGGGGGACAGCCAATGACCCCCCTTTTGTTCTAGAACAGTTACCACCATGTGTGGTACATACACCACCATCTTTTGGCCCATAGTCAATTTTCGAGCTTCCTGAATCAGCAATACCGTCGCTGCCACAGCGCGCAAACATCCCGGCCATCCTTTACTCACGTTGTCAAGTTGTTTAGAGAAATATCCTACTGGCCGCTTCCAGGATCCCAGACGTTGTGCCAGCACTCCAAGGGCCAGATGCTGCCTCTCATGGACAAACAGTTCAAAAGGTTTGGTTAAATTAGGTAAAGCCAAAGCAGGGGCCATCATCAATGCTTTTTTAAGTTCTTTAAATGATTTTTGGCATTCAGGTGTCCATGTCAGATACAAGTCTTTGGATTCTCTTAAAGCGTTGTAGAGTGGCTTCACATATAGTCCATAGTTTGGAATCCAAAGCCGACACCATCCAATCATTCCCAAAAAGGTTCTCAGCTCCTTTGGACTGTTAGGTTCTGGGATTTGGCAAATGGCTTCCTTCCTTTCGTTGCTTAGTTGCCTTTGCCCTTGAGATATTTCAAATCCCAGATAAATCACTGCTTCTCTTCCTATCTGGGCCTTATTTCTGGAGACTCTATATCCTCCTTGGCCCAGAAAATTCAACAAACTGATAGTAATTTCAAAACATTCTTCTTTGCTTTCTGCTGCTATCAGAATATCATCCACATATTGTAACAATGTCCCCTTTTCCTGGTTTTGTCTCTTCCATATTTCTAATTCCTTTGCCCACTGGTTTCCAAATACTGTGGGGCTCTTTTTAAATCCTTGTGGAAGTACAGTCCACGTCAGTTGCATCTTTCGTCCTGTTGCAGGGCTCTCCCATTCAAAAGCAAATATGCTTTGACTTTGTGCATCCAGAGGTATGCAAAAGAAGACCTCCTTTAAATCTAGTACAGTAAACCATTTATGCTCCTCTTTCAGGGATGTCAATAAACTATAGGGATTGGCTGCTACTGGGTGTATATCTTGAACTATTTGATTTATAGCTCTTAGACCCTGGACTAGTCGATATTCCCGTCCCCCAGGTTTCTTTACCGGTAATATAGGTGTGTTATATTCTGACTCGCATTCTACCAAAAGCCCATATTGCAAAAATTTCATGATTAACCCCTCTAATCCTTTTCGTGCCTCCCACTTAATAGGATACTGTTTTTGTCTTACCAGTTTGGATCCGGCTTTTAAGGTCACTTTTACCGGTTCTGCCAGTTTCGATCGTCCTGGAACCTCACTTGCCCAAACCAAGGGGGTTACAGCATTTTCCACCTCTTCTGGAATTCGTTCTTCTTTAAAAGAATCCTGTAACATAAATACTTTCGCCTCTATGGCTTTTGATTCCGGTATCAATAATTCAATTTCCCCATTTTTAAAAGTTACTTGTGCCTCCAATTTACTTAACAAGTCTCGCCCTAACAAAGGCAAAGGGCATTCAGGCATATATAAAAACTGGTGTGTTACCCACTGTTTTCCCAATTTAAATTTTAATGGTTCCAGAAAAGGCCGATTTTCCCTTTGTCCTGTCGCACCAACGACATCTACCGAATGATGACTGCATTTTCCTCTACATGTGTTCAATACCGAATAAGTGGCTCCCGTATCTACTAAAAATTCTACTTCTTCATTCCCTAGCTCTAGTGTAACCAGGGGTTCAGCTAGGGTTGACTCCCCCGGTCCTCTTCGTGATTCCTCATCTAAAGTCATCAATTTAATCGCGCGAAGAGTCGGATCTAACTCCCCGGCCTTAGGACATTCTCTTTTCCAGTGCCCACGTTCCTTACAAATAGCACATTGGTCTGGTGCTAATCGAAGATTTATCCTTTCCCTTTCTCCAATATTCATCCCTCTTCCTCTTCCTCTTCCTCTTCCTCTTCCTCTGCCTTTTCTATTATTCCCAGCTAGAGCCGCCAATAACTTTCCATCTCTCCGAGCCTGTTTTCCTTCCTTCTCTTTTTCTCTATTATTATACACAGTCCATGCTACTTCAAGCATTTTTCCCAAATCTCTAGATTCAGGTCCTTCCAATTTTTGGAGCTTTTTCCTAATATCGGGAGCCGACTGACCCATGAATATGGAGGCCAATTGTATTGCTTCGTCTGGTTGTTCTGGGTCCAAATTAGTATACTTTCGGGCAGTTTCCTTCAGGCTCTCCATGAAAGCTGAAGGAGACTCATTTAGCTCCTGCCTTATTTCATAAATTTTTGAGCAATTTATCGCCTTTGGCATTGCATGTTTAACATCGAACAAAATCCACCTCTGATATCTGGTCAACATTCCTCTGGGTCCCGGCTGATTCGGGTCCCAGTCAGGATCTGAAGAGGGAAAGTTCTGATCTACCGGTCCCTGCAAATCTCCATGGGCGTGAGCTCCCTCTACCTGTTTCTTAGCAGTATTCAGTACCATCCTTTTCTCTGTGCCATCAAGCAAAGTATCTAAAATCACCTGCAAATCATTCCAGTCAGGATCCTGGGTCCTAATTATTGTCTCAAAGACCTTTGCTACTCTCTCAGGGCCTTCTCGATAAGTGCCTGCTATTTCCTTCCACGACCTTAAATCAGTTATTGAAAACGGAACCTTTACTGTCACCGGACCAGTATTTCCTACTGCTTCTCGGAGAGGGGCCTGGAGGGGAGCTGGCTCCGCTGCCCCCCCTGTCCTTCCCCGCGTTCTTCCCGAAACCAGGCTAAATTCTCCCGCACCCTCCCCCAGAGGGGAGGTGGAAGGGCTACCGATCTCGGATCCCTCTGCATGATTATCCCCCCATTTCTGACGCGGTGCCACCATTAGCTCGACATCATCCTCCTCAGACTCAAACTTCAAACATTCTTTCCCGACGCTACAAGCGGCGCAGCATTTCTTTGAACCTTTCTTACATTTTCCCTTTCCCAAAGCCATTACCATAGAACTATGCGGATGTATCCCACACTGCCTTTGCCATTCCGGATGATTTCTCAACGAGAAAAACAAATCTACATAGGTCATTTCTTCCCATTTACCTTCCCTTTTACAAAACAACATCAACTGCAAAGTGGTATTATAACACAGTGTCCCGTCCTCCGGCCACTTCTCCCCGTCATCCAACGGCCACCAAGGATTACAATATTCAATTAACTGTTTCCGAGTTAAAGGATCCCCCCCCAGCTCTTTCCAGTGTTTTAAAATACATCCCAAAGACGTGCCCCTTGGGATGGGTCTTTTACTCGGAAAGGTGCCCATCCTTCAAATGACCAGTGGTAGTGATTGTGCACTATATCACAAACACTAATCAGAGGGACCCCAACCCTTGTTGGAGCTCCCTTTTGGGATCCCAGACCCCTGCTGAGATCCTGGAGACTTCAACCCCCTGTTGAAGACCTCCCCCTTGGGCCCCGCTCCACCGGCTTTCACCGAGCAGAGACTTTCCACAAAGGTACCTTTCAGCCCAACTCTACGAGGTTTTCACCGCGATTTACGAGCAGGCGTATATTATACTTAAAGAATGCCTTAATTAAATTCCAGGGGACTTACTTGGAATCCTTCGGTCCGGGCATCAGAGGTTCTCCTCGAGAATCCCTCGATGCCGGCTGCAGGTCCCGTGATCCCGCGGATCCGTCGGTTTTCACAAGCAGGGTCCCATCTGGGGTGCCAGAAACTGTCACCGAAAATCCGGGAAGAAAACGTCGTAACACCAATGTAGTGTTAAAAGGCAGCATTCTTTATTGCAGCGTTGGATGCACGGGGGATAATTCCACCAAGCGTGCATACCCCATACCCTTTTTGTGCAGTTTATACAGATCAAAATATACATATTCATCTGATTACATAAGCCCTTTCTTTCGTAGTCAAATCAGTCCATTTTCATACACTCCTCCCACCCGCGCTTGCGCAGTGCCTCCTAGTGGTGGTCGTCGGGGGTCCCAAGATGAAGGCTTATCCTCTTCGTCACAGTTTCTGCGCAAACTCAGTCCTCTTCTGGCTCTTGTCCCTGCGGCACGGGTCGTCTTGACCAGTTCTAGGCACCTGCTGGTTTTAATTGAAACTAACTTCTTTGGGGGGAGATGTATGACTTTTTGCTTCAATTAATTCACACAATAGATAGGTACCACAAATACACCTGCAACCATTTGGTAACGCTATTTCTATTAAAAATCCCCTTCACCATTATTGTTTAACATTAATGACTACCTAGGGACTAAACCCTCTGTTCCCAGACCTAATGTCCAGATGGGCAGGGCTGTACAAGGGACATAGCAGCATTGTTCGTGGTTTATGATTAACTGATTCCATCACCTTGGTTACATTTCCCCGCTTTGGAAGTTTTGAAATAATTCTCTTTTCAATACTTCCATAATTAAATTTTTCTTAATCATATAATGATTAAATATTATTATAATATTTTTTTCAGAATCACAACACTACACTTATAGTCCACTTGTTTCGCTATAGGGTGGTGGAAGTGTAACAACCGACTCACTAAGGTTTTGTCTTCTTGCAATAGCCTGAATAATCATTCGATTAAAAGCTGTTCTGCTGGTGAGTTCCTTTTTCAGACAATAATATATGAGCAGTATTATTAAAACTACTACCAGTAAAAGCAGTCCGGTACCGATTAAAGATTTGACCCAAGAACTACTATTCCACCCTAATCCGTTAAAAATTTTATCAAGCCAATTTTCTTGCATGTCCTGTTGGATTTCCTGAGTGTCTTTTTCTATTTGTTTTAGTAAGTTTAAGTCATGTTCAACATCCTGAGTGACGTTGGGGATATGTAGACAGCAATGATCTCTCCTACCTTTTAGGTACTCACGTACTCCATGTTCTTTTAACAGGAGCATGTCTAAGGCCATTTTATTTTGCTGCGTCATTCTTGAGGTTGCTTGCAACTGTAGGTTTAACTGTCTGAATCCTCTCCTTGTTACATTTGCTAATTTTTCTACTTGACCAGTTAGTTTATATAACCAGGCTTTATTCCTATAAGTCGATAAGGGAGTCAATAAAGATTCTAAGGCCCGTCCGATTTTTACTCCTGTTGAAGGCTCATTCCAGTTTTCATCTTCTTCAACTTCTGATCTTTTTATTCGTAATAATTTCAAATTCTCAGAGTTCCCCTTAAAGGGAGTCTTTTTCCAAATTGGACATAATGTTGGCATTCCTAAAGTAATTTGTTTTACCTTACCATCAACCGGTAGGTGAGTGGACCAGGTTCCATCACTCATTGCCCAAACTAAGTGTCCTGGACTTTGAATTGTAGATTTTCTACAACTAAAGAATGTTCCTCTTTGGGGCTTATAGGTATCAGTCAACTGTAAATCATTTCTAAGTCCCCTACACTGGCATCCATATTTCAAGGCAGCTGCTAAAGGTGGAACACTTTGGATTGCTTTACTAACTGTACTGCAATTACACATTTTTGTACAATTCCACCAGGGTACTACAATTTCCTTTTCCCGGGAAGTACTTCCTTTGTCATCGACCGATGGGAAAGCTGCAAAAATCATCCCATCCCAGGTGAAACACCAGGGGGCACTGGCCATGTACTGGAACTGAGATGTGATGGCCATTGACCATACTGAATCCCACAAAGTTATCTCTTGTTTAGTTTGATTGGGCTCTTTGCATTCCCATTTCATGATTGTTCGAGTAACATTTTTCTGAACGGGTTCATCATGAGCACACCAACCTATATTGGGAAAAACTATTTGGACAAAAACATAATTTAGTAACTTCTCACAATTTGCTTTACTTCCAGGGGTTTTCCATTGTTTTCTAACACAATCTATTCGTTCCTGCCACTCAACAACGGGAACTTGTTCACAATGAGCACCGTTCTTGTTGGGTTCTTTGTTACTTCGATTTGTTGTCAAGATTCCCCACGGAACTGATTCTCCTACTGCCCTTGGGATTGGAAGACACGCAGTTATTTGGGTCACGTTTTGTAAATTTGCAAATTCTTTTATAAGCCCGATCATCAAATTTTCTTCTGGAGTCCTCTTTGGGAGGTATATTAATTGTTCTGCTTTTATTGGCAGTGTAGTAATGTCTTTTGTTCTTACTTCCAATACACTGAACAGTGCTCCTATTATCATCAGTTTCCAGATCGAGATACAGTCTCCCCGCATTTTGCAGCAATAGCTACTCTTTTTAGATATATTTCAAAGTCAGTTTTGCAGTCTCTGGATCTCTACTGATGACTCTCCACGAAGGGGCCTTCTTCACTCGGGTGTAGTGTATCCACGGTTCCACCCCTTCTACTTTGATCGCAGTGTCAGTTGTTAACAGTACCTGAAAAGGTCCTTTCCACTTCACCTGCAGTGGTTCAGAGTTCCAAGTCTTTATGCACACGAAATCACCTGGTGGATATTGATGCACAGGTGTATCCAAAGCAAGCGATCTGGTCAGCACAACGTATTTTCGGAGTGCTTCAAGTGTTTTTCCTAAAGAAATCAAATACATCTTTAAATCTGTTTCCCCTGTTATTTTCGTATCCCCTGGGATTAGAGGAGTCTGATAAGGTTTGCCATACAGAATTTCGTATGGACTTACACCATCTTTAGATCTAGGTTGAACTCTGACTCTCAGAAGTGCTAATGGTAAAGCTTGTGGCCGTTTCAAAGACACCTCTTGACAAATTTTACTTATTTGTCGCTTTAATGTTTGGTTCATTCTTTCAATTCTCCCACTTGATTGTGGCCTCCAGGGGGTATGTAAATCCCAATTTATCCCTAAAATTTTACTTACTTGCTGAACTATTTCTGCTACAAAATGTGGTCCCCTATCGGAAGACATGCCAATTGGTACCCCAAACCTTGGTATGATTTCTTTCAACAATATTTTAACTACTTCTCTCGCTTTGCTGGTGCGACAAGGAAAGGCTTCCGGCCATCCAGAAAAAGTATCAATGAATACTAATAGATACCTGAATCCATTCTGCCTGGGGAGTTCAGAAAAATCAACTTGCCAGTAATCTCCTGGAATGTTACCCTGTTTTGTTACTCCTAGGGGTGCCCTTTTCCGATTTAAAGAATTATTTTTGAGACAAATTGGACACTTCGTTACTATGGATTTAATTACTCCTGTCCTTCCTACACACACCACAGATGATTTTAGGCTCGAGACCATAGCATCTACACCCCAATGTGTCTGTGCATGTTTTTCTTTCGCAAGTTCTAACATAACTTGCGGGGTTACAATTACCTGTTTTTCTGGCGTTACCTACCGCCCTTCTATATTTTGTGATGCTTTCAATTGTTCTGCTAATTGTTCATCCAATTTACTGTATTTTGGTTTCAGATTTGGGATTTTTATTTGTTTTACTGGTACTAGAGCAAGGATACCTTGTTCAGCAGCCTCCTTTGCTGTTTTGTCTGCCAATCGATTACCTATGTTTACAGCTGTCTGACCAAATTGATGAGCCTTGCAGTGCATCAGTGCCACTTCCTTTGGTTTCTGCGCCTCTTCGAGGAGCTGAAGGATTTCTTCTTTGTGTTTTATCGATGAACCTTGGGCTGAGAGCAGTCCTCTTTCTTTCCAGATGGCTCCATGAGCGTGAATCACACCAAATGCATATTTAGAGTCAGTCCATATATTTACCCTTTTTCCTTCTGCCATTTGCAAGGCTTGCCTCAACGCCACCAGTTCTGCTTTCTGTGCCGAGGGATTTGCAGGCAGCGTTCCTGACTCCAGTGCCTCGGTGGTGGTGACAACAGCGTATCCGGCCGTTCCTCTTCCTTCTTTCACAAAGCTGCTTCCATCCGTGAACAACTCCAGATCAGGGTTCTCCAGAGGCTCATCCCTCAGGTCCGGTCTGCTGGAATAGACTTGTTCAACAGTTAGCAGGCAGTCATGTTCTAGATTTTCTGTCGGATTCTCCGTCGACAGAAACATTGCTGGATTTACGATGGTTGTGGTTTTTAATTCCACATCATCTTGCTCCAGTAAGACAACTTGATATTTCAGCATTCTGCTGGGGGACAGCCAATGACCCCCCTTTTGTTCTAGAACAGTTACCACCATGTGTGGTACATACACCACCATCTTTTGGCCCATAGTCAATTTTCGAGCTTCCTGAATCAGCAATACCGTCGCTGCCACAGCGCGCAAACGTCCCGGCCATCCTTTACTCACGTTGTCAAGTTGTTTAGAGAAATATCCTACTGGCCGCTTCCAGGATCCCAGACGTTGTGCCAGCACTCCAAGGGCCAGATGCTGCCTCTCATGGACAAACAGTTCAAAAGGTTTGGTTAAATTAGGTAAAGCCAAAGCAGGGGCCATCATCAATGCTTTTTTAAGTTCTTTAAATGATTTTTGGCATTCAGGTGTCCATGTCAGATACAAGTCTTTGGATTCTCTTAAAGCGTTGTAGAGTGGCTTCACATATAGTCCATAGTTTGGAATCCAAAGCCGACACCATCCAATCATTCCCAAAAAGGTTCTCAGCTCCTTTGGACTGTTAGGTTCTGGGATTTGGCAAATGGCTTCCTTCCTTTCGTTGCTTAGTTGCCTTTGCCCTTGAGATATTTCAAATCCCAGATAAATCACTGCTTCTCTTCCTATCTGGGCCTTATTTCTGGAGACTCTATATCCTCCTTGGCCCAGAAAATTCAACAAACTGATAGTAATTTCAAAACATTCTTCTTTGCTTTCTGCTGCTATCAGAATATCATCCACATATTGTAACAATGTCCCCTTTTCCTGGCTTTGTCTCTTCCATATTTCTAATTCCTTTGCCAACTGGTTTCCAAATACTGTGGGGCTCTTTTTAAATCCTTGTGGAAGTACAGTCCACGTCAGTTGCATCTTTCGTCCTGTTGCAGGGCTCTCCCATTCAAAAGCAAATATGCTTTGACTTTGTGCATCCAGAGGTATGCAAAAGAAGGCCTCCTTTAAATCTAGTACAGTAAACCATTTATGCTCCTCTTTCAGGGATGTCAATAAACTATAGGGATTGGCTGCTACTGGGTGTATATCTTGAACTATTTGATTTATAGCTCTTAGACCCTGGACTAGTCGATATTCCCGTCCCCCAGGTTTCTTTACCGGTAATATAGGTGTGTTATATTCTGACTCGCATTCTACCAAAAGCCCATATTGCAAAAATTTCATGATTAACCCCTCTAATCCTTTTCGTGCCTCCCACTTAATAGGATACTGTTTTTGTCTTACCAGTTTGGATCCGGCTTTTAAGGTCACTTTTACCGGTTCTGCCAGTTTCGATCGTCCTGGAACCTCACTTGCCCAAACCAAGGGGGTTACAGCATTTTCCACCTCTTCTGGAATTCGTTCTTCTTTAAAAGAATCCTGTAACATAAATACTTTCGCCTCTATGGCTTTTGATTCCGGTATCAATAATTCAATTTCCCCATTTTTAAAAGTTACTTGTGCCTCCAATTTACTTAACAAGTCTCGCCCTAACAAAGGCAAAGGGCATTCAGGCATATATAAAAACTGGTGTGTTACCCACTGTTTTCCCAATTTAAATTTTAATGGTTCCAGAAAAGGCCGATTTTCCCTTTGTCCTGTCGCACCAACGACATCTACCGAATGATGACTGCATTTTCCTCTACATGTGTTCAATACCGAATAAGTGGCTCCCGTATCTACTAAAAATTCTACTTCTTCATTCCCTAGCTCTAGTGTAACCAGGGGTTCAGCTAGGGTTGACTCCCCCGGTCCTCTTCGTGATTCCTCATCTAAAGTCATCAATTTAATCGCGCGAAGAGTCGGATCTAACTCCCCGGCCTTAGGACATTCTCTTTTCCAGTGCCCACGTTCCTTACAAATAGCACATTGGTCTGGTGCTAATCGAAGATTTATCCTTTCCCTTTCTCCAATATTCATCCCTCTTCCTCTTCCTCTTCCTCTTCCTCTTCCTCTGCCTTTTCTATTATTCCCAGCTAGAGCCGCCAATAACTTTCCATCTCTCCGAGCCTGTTTTCCTTCCTTCTCTTTTTCTCTATTATTATACACAGTCCATGCTACTTCAAGCATTTTTCCCAAATCTCTAGATTCAGGTCCTTCCAATTTTTGGAGCTTTTTCCTAATATCGGGAGCCGATTGACCCATGAATATGGAGGCCAATTGTATTGCTTCGTCTGGTTGTTCTGGGTCCAAATTAGTATACTTTCGGGCAGTTTCCTTCAGTCTCTCCATGAAAGCTGAAGGAGACTCATTTAGCTCCTGCCTTATTTCATAAATTTTTGAGCAATTTATCGCCTTTGGCATTGCATGTTTAACACCGAACAAAATCCACCTCTGATATCTGGTCAACATTCCTCTGGGTCCCGGCTGATTCGGGTCCCAGTCAGGATCTGAAGAGGGAAAGTTCTGATCTACCGTTCCCTGCAAATCTCCGTGGGCGTGAGCTCCCTCTACCTGTTTCTTAGCAGTATTCAGCACCATCCTTTTCTCTGTGCCATCAAGCAAAGTATCTAAAATCACCTGCAAATCATTCCAGTCAGGATCCTGGGTCCTAATTATTGTCTCAAAGACCTTTGCTACTCTCTCAGGGTCTTCTCGATAAGTGCCTGCTATTTCCTTCCACGACCTTAAATCAGTTATTGAAAACGGAACCTTTACTGTCACCGGACCAGTATTTCCTACTGCTTCTCGGAGAGGGGCCTGGAGGGGAGCTGGCTCCGCTGCCCCCCCTGTCCTTCCCCGCGTTCTTCCCGAAACCGGGCTAAATTCTCCCGCACCCTGCCCCAGAGGGGAGGTGGAAGGGCTACCGATCTCGGATCCCTCTGCATGATTATCCCCCCATTTCCGACGCGGTGCCACCATTAGCTCGACATCATCCTCCTCAGACTCAAACTTCAAACATTCTTTCCCGACGCTACAAGCGGCGCAGCATTTCTTTGAACCTTTCTTACATTTTCCCTTTCCCAAAGCCATTACCATAGAACTATGCGGATGTATCCCACACTGCCTTTGCCATTCTGGATGATTTCTCAACGAGAAAAACAAATCTACATATGTCATTTCTTCCCATTTACCTTCCCTTTTACAAAACAACATCAATTGCAAAATGGTATTATAACACAGTGTCCCGTCCTCCGGCCACTTCTCCCCGTCATCCAGAGTATATAACAGCCACCAAGGATTACAATATTCAATTAACTGTTTCCGAGTTAAAGGGTCCCCCCCCAGCTCTTTCCAGTGTTTTAAAATACATCCCAAAGGCGTGCCCCTTGGGATGGGTCTTTTACTCGGAAAGGTGCCCATCCTTCAAATGACCAGTGGTAGTGATTGTGCACTATATCACAAACACTAATCAAAGGGACCCCAACCCTTGTTGGAGCTCCCTTTTGGGATCCCAGACCCCTGCTGAGATCCTGGAGACTTCAACCCCCTGTTGAAGACCTCCCCCTTGGGCCCCGCTCCACCGGCTTTCACCGAGCAGAGTCTTTCCACAAAGGTACCTTTCAGCCCAACTCTACGAGGTTTTCACCGCGATTTACGAGCAGGCGTATATTATACTTAAAGAATGCCTTAATTAAATTCCAGGGGACTTACTTGGAATCCTTTGGTCCGGGGATCAGAGGTTCTCCTCGAGAATCCCTCGATGCCGGCTGCAGGTCCCGTGATCCCGCGGATCCGTCGGTTTTCACAAGCAGGGTCCCATCTGGGGTGCCAGAAACTGTCACCGAAAATCCGGGAAGAAAACGTCGTAACACCAATGTAGTGTTAAAAGGCAGCATTCTTTATTGCAGCGCTGGATGCACGGGGGATAATTCCGCCAAGCGTGCATACCCCATACCCTTTTTGTGCAGTTTATACAGATCAAAATATACATATTCATCTGATTACATAAGCCCTTTCTTTCGTAGTCAAATCAGTCCATTTTCATACACTCCTCCCACCCGCGCTTGCGCAGTGCCTCCTAGTGGTGGTCATCGGGGGTCCCAAGATGAAGGCTTATCCTCTTCGTCACAGTTTCTGCGCAAACTCAGTCCTCTTCTGGCTCTTGTCCCTGCGGCACGGGTCGTCTTGACCAGTTCTAGGCACCTGCTGGTTTTAATTGAAACTAACTTCTTTGGGGGGAGATGTATGACTTTTTGCTTCAATTAATTCACACAATAGATAGGTACCACAAATACACCTGCAACCATTTGGTAACGCTGTTTCTATTAAAAATCCCCTTCACCATTATTGTTTAACATTAATGACTACCTAGGGACTAAACCCTCTGTTCCCAGACCTAATGTCCAGATGGGCAGGGCTGTACAGGGGACATAGCAGCATTGTTCGTGTTTTATGATTAACTGATTCCATCACCTTGGTTACATTTCCCCGCTTTGGAAGTTTTGAAATAATTCTCTTTTCAATACTTCCATAATTAAATTTTTCTTAATCATATAATGATTAAATATTATTATAATATTTTTTTCAGAATCACAACACTACACTTATAGTCCACTTGTTTCGCTATAGGGTGGTGGAAGTGTAACAACCGACTCACTAAGGTTTTGTCTTCTTGCAATAGCCTGAATAATCATTCGATTAAAAGCTGTTCTGCTGGTGAGTTCCTTTTTCAGACAATAATATATGAGCAGTATTATTAAAACTACTACCAGTAAAAGCAGTCCGGTACCGATTAAAGATTTGACCCAAGAACTACTATTCCACCCTAATCCGTTAAAAATTTTATCAAGCCAATTTTCTTGCATGTCCTGTTGGATTTCCTGAGTGTCTTTTTCTATTTGTTTTAGTAAGTTTAAGTCATGTTCAACATCCTGAGTGACGTTGGGGATATGTAGACAGCAATGATCTCTCCTACCTTTTAGGTACTCACATACTCCATGTTCTTTTAACAGGAGCATGTCTAAGGCCATTTTATTTTGCTGCGTCATTCTTGAGGTTGCTTGCAACTGTAGGTTTAACTGTCTGAATCCTCTCCTTGTTACATTTGCTAATTTTTCTACTTGACCAGTTAGTTTATATAACCAGGCTTTATTCCTATAAGTCGATAAGGGAGTCAATAAAGATTCTAAGGCCCGTCCGATTTTTACTCCTGTTGAAGGCTCATTCCAGTTTTCATCTTCTTCAACTTCTGATCTTTTTATTCGTAATAATTTCAAATTCTCAGAGTTCCCCTTAAAGGGAGTCTTTTTCCAAATTGGACATAATGTTGGCATTCCTAAAGTAATTTGTTTTACCTTACCATCAACCGGTAGGTGAGTGGACCAGGTTCCATCACTCATTGCCCAAACTAAGTGTCCTGGACTTTGAATTGTAGATTTTCTACAACTAAAGAATGTTCCTCTTTGGGGCTTATAGGTATCAGTCAACTGTAAATCATTTCTAAGTCCCCTACACTGGCATCCATATTTCAAGGCAGCTGCTAAAGGTGGAACACTTTGGATTGCTTTACTAACTGTACTGCAATTACACATTTTTGTACAATTCCACCAGGGTACTACAATTTCCTTTTCCCGGGAAGTACTTCCTTTGTCATCGACCGATGGGAAAGCTGCAAAAATCATCCCATCCCAGGTGAAACACCAGGGGGCACTGGCCATGTACTGGAACTGAGATGTGATGGCCATTGACCATACTGAATCCCACAAAGTTATCTCTTGTTTAGTTTGATTGGGCTCTTTGCATTCCCATTTCATGATTGTTTGAGTAACATTTTTCTTAACGGGTTCATCATAAGCACACCAACCTATATTGGGAAAAACTATTTGGACAAAAACATAATTTAGTAACTTCTCACAATTTGCTTTACTTCCAGGGGTTTTCCATTGTTTTCTAACACAATCTATTCGTTCCTGCCACTCAACAACGGGAACTTGTTCACAATGAGTACCGTTCTTGTTGGGTTCTTTGTTACTTCGATTTGTTGTCAAGATTCCCCACGGAACTGATTCTCCTACTGCCCTTGGGATTGGAAGACACGCAGTTATTTGGGTCACGTTTTGTAAATTTGCAAATTCTTTTATAAGCCCGATCATCACATTTTCTTCTGGAGTCCTCCTTGGGAGGTATATTAATTGTTCTGCTTTTATTGGCAGTGTAGTAATGTCTTTTGTTCTTACTTCCAATACACTGAACAGTGCTCCTATTATCATCAGTTTCCAGATCGAGATACAGTCTCCCCGCATTTTGCAGCAATAGCTACTCTTTTTAGATATATTTCAAAGTCAGTTTTGCAGTCTCTGGATCTCTACTGATGACTCTCCACGAAGGGGCCTTCTTCACTCGGGTGTAGTGTATCCACGGTTCCACCCCTTCTACTTTGATCGCAGTGTCAGTTGTTAACAGTACCTGAAAAGGTCCTTTCCACTTCACCTGCAGTGGTTCAGAGTTCCAAGTCTTTATGCACACGAAATCACCAGGTGGATATTGATGCACAGGTGTATCCAAAGCAAGCGATCTGGTCAGCACAACGTATTTTCGGAGTGCTTCAAGTGTTTTTCCTAAAGAAATCAAATACATCTTTAAATCTGTTTCCCCTGTTATTTTCGTATCCCCTGGGATTAGAGGAGTCTGATAAGGTTTGCCATACAGAATTTCGTATGGACTTACACCATCTTTAGATCTAGGTTGAACTCTGACTCTCAGAAGTGCTAATGGTAAAGCTTGTGGCCATTTCAAAGACACCTCTTGACAAATTTTACTTATTTGTCGCTTTAATGTTTGGTTCATTCTTTCAATTCTCCCACTTGATTGTGGCCTCCAGGGGGTATGTAAATCCCAATTTATCCCTAAAATTTTACTTACTTGCTGAACTATTTCTGCTACAAAATGTGGTCCCCTATCGGAAGACATGCCAATTGGTACCCCAAACCTTGGTATGATTTCTTTCAACAATATTTTAACTACTTCTCTCGCTTTGCTGGTGCGACAAGGAAAGGCTTCCGGCCATCCAGAAAAAGTATCAATGAATACTAATAGACACCTGAATCCATTCTGCCTGGGGAGTTCAGAAAAATCAACTTGCCAGTAATCTCCTGGAATGTTACCCTGTTTTGTTACTCCTAGGGGTGCCCTTTTCCGATTTAAAGAATTATTTTTGAGACAAATTGGACACTTCGTTACTATGGATTTAATTACTCCTGTCATTCCTACACACACCACAGATGATTTTAGGCTCGAGACCATAGCATCTACACCCCAATGTGTCTGTGCATGTTTTTCTTTCGCAAGTTCTAACATAACTTGCGGGGTTACAATTACCTGTTTTTCTGGCGTTACCCACCACCCTTCTATATTTTGTGATGCTTTCAATTGTTCTGCTAATTGTTCATCCAGTTTACTGTATTTTGGTTTCAGATTTGGGATTTTTATTTGTTTTACTGGTACTAGAGCAAGGATACCTTGTTCAGCAGCCTCCTTTGCTGTTTTGTCTGCCAATCGATTACCTATGTTTACAGCTGTCTGACCAAATTGATGAGCCTTGCAGTGCATCAGTGCCACTTCCTTTGGTTTCTGCGCCTCTTCGAGGAGCTGAAGGATTTCTTCTTTGTGTTTTATCGATGAACCTTGGGCTGAGAGCAGTCCTCTTTCTTTCCAGATGGCTCCATGAGCGTGAATCACACCAAATGCATATTTAGAGTCAGTCCATATATTTACCCTTTTTCCTTCTGCCATTCGCAAGGCTTGCCTCAACGCCACCAGTTCTGCTTTCTGTGCCGAGGGATTTGCAGGCAGCGTTCCTGACTCCAGTGCCTCGGTGGTGGTGACAAGAGCGTATCCGGCCGTTCGTCTTCCTTCTTTCACAAAGCTGCTTCCATCCGTGAACAACTCCAGAGCAGGGTTCTCCAGAGGCTCATCCCTCAGGTCCGGTCTGCTGGAATAGACTTGTTCAACAGTTAGCAGGCAGTCATGTTCTAGATTTTCTGTCGGATTCTCCGTTGACAGAAACATTGCTGGATTTACGATGGTTGTGGTTTTTAATTCCACATCATCTTGCTCCAGTAAGACAACTTGATATTTCAGCATTCTGCTGGGGGACAGCCAATGACCCCCCTTTTGTTCTAGAACAGTTACCACCATGTGTGGTACATACACCACCATCTTTTGGCCCATAGTCAATTTTCGAGCTTCCTGAATCAGCAATACCGTCGCTGCCACAGCGTGCAAACGTCCCGGCCATCCTTTACTCACGTTGTCAAGTTGTTTAGAGAAATATCCTACTGGCCGCTTCCAGGATCCCAGACGTTGTGCCAGCACTCCAAGGGCCAGATGCTGCCTCTCATGGACAAACAGTTCAAAAGGTTTGGTTAAATTAGGTAAACCCAAAGCAGGGGCCATCATCAATGCTTTTTTAAGTTCTTTAAATGATTTTTGGCATTCAGGTGTCCATGTCAGATACAAGTCTTTGGATTCTCTTAAAGCGTTGTAGAGTGGCTTCACATATAGTCCATAGTTTGGAATCCAAAGCCGACACCATCCAATCATTCCCAAAAAGGTTCTCAGCTCCTTTGGACTGTTAGGTTCTGGGATTTGGCAAATGGCTTCCTTCCTTTCGTTGCTTAGTTGCCTTTGCCCTTGAGATATTTCAAATCCCAGATAAATCACTGCTTCTCTTCCTATCTGGGCCTTATTTCTGGAGACTCTATATCCTCCTTGGCCCAGAAAATTCAACAAACTGATAGTAATTTCAAAACATTCTTCTTTGCTTTCTGCTGCTATCAGAATATCATCCACATATTGTAACAATGTCCCCTTTTCCTGGTTTTGTCTCTTCCATATTTCTAATTCCTTTGCCAACTGGTTTCCAAATACTGTGGGGCTCTTTTTAAATCCTTGTGGAAGTACAGTCCACGTCAGTTGCATCTTTCGTCCTGTTGCAGAGCTCTCCCATTCAAAAGCAAATATGCTTTGACTTTGTGCATCCAGAGGTATGCAAAAGAAGGCCTCCTTTAAATCTAGTACAGTAAACCATTTATGCTCCTCTTTCAGGGATGTCAATAAACTATAGGCATTGGCTGCTACTGGGTGTATATCTTGAACTATTTGATTTATAGCTCTTAGACCCTGGACTAGTCGATATTCCCGTCCCCCAGGTTTCTTTACCGGTAATATAGGTGTGTTATATTCTGACTCGCATTCTACCAAAAGCCCATATTCCAAAAATTTCATGATTAACCCCTCTAATCCTTTTCGTGCCTCCCACTTAATAGGATACTGTTTTTGTCTTACCAGTTTGGATCCGGCTTTTAAGGTCACTTTTACCGGTTCTGCCAGTTTCGATCGTCCTGGAACCTCACTTGCCCAAACCAAGGGGGTTACAGCATTTTCCACCTCTTCTGGAATTCGTTCTTCTTTAAAAGAATCCTGTAACATAAATACTTTCGCCTCTATGGCTTTTGATTCAGGTATCAATAATTCAATTTCCCCATTTTTAAAAGTTATTTGTGCCTCCAATTTACTTAACAAGTCTCGCCCTAACAAAGGCAAAGGGCATTCAGGCATATATAAAAACTGGTGTGTTACCCACTGTTTTCCCAATTTAAATTTTAATGGTTCCAGAAAAGGCCGATTTTCCCTTTGTCCTGTCGCACCAACGACATCTACCGAATGATGACTGCATTTTCCTCTACATGTGTTCAATACCGAATAAGTGGCTCCCGTATCTACTAAAAATTCTACTTCTTCATTCCCTAGCTCTAGTGTAACCAGGGGTTCAGCTATGGTTGACTCCCCCGGTCCTCTTCATGATTCCTCATCTAAAGTCATCAATTTAATCGCGCGAAGAGTCGGATCTAACTCCCCGGCCTTAGGACATTCTCTTTTCCAGTGCCCACGTTCCTTACAAATAGCACATTGGTCTGGTGCTAATCGAAGATTTATCCTTTCCCTTTCTCCAATATTCATCCCTCTTCCTCTTCCTCTTCCTCTGCCTTTTCTATTATTCCCAGCTAGAGCCGCCAATAACTTTCCATCTCTCCGAGCCTGTTTTCCTTCCTTCTCTTTTTCTCTATTATTATACACAGTCCATGCTACTTCAAGCATTTTTCCCAAATCTCTAGATTCAGGTCCTTCCAGTTTTTGGAGCTTTTTCCTAATATCGGGAGCCGACTGACCCATGAATATGGAGGCCAATTGTATTGCTTCGTCTGGTTGTTCTGGGTCCAAATTAGTATACTTTCGGGCAGTTTCCTTCAGTCTCTCCATGAAAGCTGAAGGAGACTCATTTAGCTCCTGCCTTATTCCATAAATTTTTGAGCAATTTATCGCCTTTGGCATTGCATGTTTAACATCGAACAAAATCCACCTCTGATATCTGGTCAACATTCCTCTGGGTCCCGGCTGATTCGGGTCCCAGTCAGGATCTGAAGAGGGAAAGTTCTGATCTACCGTTCCCTGCAAATCTCCGTGGGCGTGAGCTCCCTCTACCTGTTTCTTAGCAGTATTCAGCACCATCCTTTTCTCTGTGCCATCAAGCAAAGTATCTAAAATCACCTGCAAATCATTCCAGTCAGGATCCTAGGTCCTAATTATTGTCTCAAAGACCTTTGCTACTCTCTCAGGGTCTTCTCGATAAGTGCCTGCTATTTCCTTCCACGACCTTAAATCAGTTATTGAAAACGGAACCTTTACTGTCACCGGACCAGTATTTCCTACTGCTTCTCGGAGAGGGGCCTGGAGGGGAGCTGGCTCCGCTGCCCCCCCTGTCCTTCCCCGCGTTCTTCCCGAAACCGGGCTAAATTCTCCCGCACCCTGCCCCAGAGGGGAGGTGGAAGGGCTACCGATCTCGGATCCCTCTGCATGATTATCCCCCCATTTCCGACGCGGTGCCACCATTAGCTCGACATCATCCTCCTCGGACTCAAACTTCAAACATTCTTTCCCGACGCTACAAGCGGCGCAGCATTTCTTTGAACCTTTCTTACATTTTCCCTTTCCCAAAGCCATTACCATAGAACTATGCGGATGTATCCCACACTGCCTTTGCCATTCTGGATGATTTCTCAACGAGAAAAACAAATCTACATATGTCATTTCTTCCCATTTACCTTCCCTTTTACAAAACAACATCAATTGCAAAATGGTATTATAACACAGTGTCCCGTCCTCCGGCCACTTCTCCCCGTCATCCAGAGTATATAACGGCCACCAAGGATTACAATATTCAATTAACTGTTTCCGAGTTAAAGGGTCCCCCCCCAGCTCTTTCCAGTGTTTTAAAATACATCCCAAAGGCGTGCCCCTTGGGATGGGTCTTTTACTCGGAAAGGTGCCCATCCTTCAAATGACCAGTGGTAGTGATTGTGCACTATATCACAAACACTAATCAGAGGGACCCCAACCCTTGTTGGAGCTCCCTTTTGGGATCCCAGACCCCTGCTGAGATCCTGGAGACTTCAACCCCCTGTTGAAGACCTCCCCCTTGGGCCCCGCTCCACCGGCATTCACCGAGCAGAGTCTTTCCACAAAGGTACCTTTCAGCCCAACTCTACGAGGTTTTCACCGCGATTTACGAGCAGGCGTATATTATACTTAAAGAATGCCTTAATTAAATTCCAGGGGACTTACTTGGAATCCTTTGGTCCGGGGATCAGAGGTTCTCCTCGAGAATCCCTCGATGCCGGCTGGAGGTCCCGTGATCCCGTGGATCCGTCGGTTTTCACAAGCAGGGTCCCATCTGGGGTGCCAGAAACTGTCACCGAAAATCCGGGAAGAAAACGTCGTAACACCAATGTAGTGTTAAAAGGCAGCATTCTTTATTGCAGCGCTGGATGCACGGGGGATAATTCCGCCAAGCGTGCATACCCCATACCCTTTTCGTGCAGTTTATACAGATCAAAATATACATATTCATCTGATTACATAAGCCCTTTCTTTCGTAGTCAAATCAGTCCATTTTCATACACTCCTCCCACCCGCGCTTGCGCAGTGCCTCCTAGTGGTGGTCGTCGGGGGTCCCAAGATGAAGGCTTATCCTCTTCGTCACAGTTTCTGCGCAAACTCAGTCCTCTTCTGGCTCTTGTCCCTGCAGCACGGGTCGTCTTGACCAGTTCTAGGCACCTGCTGGTTTTAATTGAAACTAACTTCTTTGGGGGGAGATGTATGACTTTTTGCTTCAATTAATTCACACAATAGATAGGTACCACAAATACACCTGCAACCTTTTGGTAACACTATTTCTATTAAAAATCCCCTTCACCATTATTGTTTAACATTAATGATTACTTAGGGACTAAACCCTCTGTTCCCAGACCTAATGTCCAGATGGGCAGGGCTGTACAAGGGACATAGCAGCATTGTTCATGTTTTATGATTAACTAATTCCATCACCTTGGTTACACCGTAACAGCATTAAAATTGTGAGTTGCGGTTGTGCCTTCACAAGTTTGCTCTTAGGTTCTCTGGGTTACAGCCGCCAGAAATGTTTTGTGCGCCATACACAATTCTAAAACGATGACAGCTTTTGTTGTAGCTTGGGCAGGACTTGAACTTCGGCCTCCTGCGCTGGAGCTGAGTGACGGTCGTTTTGTCCTGCCGTGCCTCTGCTCTGCCCCTGGCTCGCTGGCTGTGCCCTGGGGTGCCTCTTCTGGTCTTTGTACCAATGTTCTTGTAGGGATAAAAGAGACCCTTTCTCTCCCCAGGTGTTTGTGAGGATGGTGCAGGCAAGGCTGTGATCTGTAGTTTTCTTGACCCCGTTATTTCTGCTGCCTGTGCCTGTTCTCTCCCCTCGCAGGAGATGGGAAGAGCCGCTGGCGCAGCGCTCTCGAAGCAGTGTGGGTGGCGGGCTGAGCTGCGGGACCCCGATCTGGAGGTCGTGGTGGACGGCCTGTGGCTGCTTCCAGGGTTGCCCCTGACATCTCTTGCTGTGTGTTCTGCTCCCTTTGCACGTGGGGCCGTGGCCTCTCCCTGTTTGTCTTTGTGCCGCTGAGTTGAGCTAGAAATGATCTGGTAGCGCTGAGCAGAGCTTTTTGGTAGGCGCTGTGTGCGTGCCGTGCAGAGCCCTCAAACACCAGCCCGGCCAGCGTGGGCCTGTACGAGAGGGGCAGGATCCACACAGGCGCTGTCTTGGGATGCTTACGGACTGCTGGGCTCCGCTGGAAACGGAGATGGCCCGAGCCACTGGGCAGCTGGTTCAGCCTCTGTAGGGGAAGAGAGCGGGCAGCAAGGCCATGTTCTCGAGGAGCTGGACTTGAGAATGCCCATGGTGGGAGAGCCTCCTCCTAGACCCTCTCCCCGACAAGGAGCTTGCTTGAGGAACCCTCCCTGGTGCCAAGCTGCCTGGAGACCTCGGAGAGGACTGGCTGCTCGTGACAAGCTGTTTCTCCATGCCTGTGCTTGGCGTGTGGAAGCTGCTCTCAGCACTGATGCTGAGGCCGCCTGTGAAAGCTCCGAGTTCATCCACTGGCTCCGGTTTTCCCAGGCTCTGCATCAAATACGGCTTTGCTGAGCCTCAAGTGGGGCTCTTGGTCTTGTCCACGTTTCTGCTCTGAAAACGTTCAGGTGCTGAGGACTGGGACATTTCAAAAGCATCGTGTTTCTCTGTGGGCTTCCCGGGGAGGGACTGCGGTCATGCAAGACGCGTTGGGGAGCTCAGTCTGCTTTTGGGATGCTCTGAACGGCACAGGAGGACGATTTCTTTGAGGTGCCTGTACTTCTGGAAGGATTACCCACACCTGCCTTCCATCTGAAATATGGCTTGGTGGCACTCACTTTTTGATGGGGGTTTGTTTTGGGGTTTTGTGTGTTTTTTTGAAAAGGGGGTGTATGTGTGAACAGCTCAGTGCTAGTAGCTAGCATAGTGTGAAGAATCTTCTCCTGCTTAGAGTGAGTGGTTTTATAATTAAAAATACCCATTCAGTGTTACAAAACTCGGCTCCCTTAGGTTCAAGTGCTTGCTGATGGATTCCTGGCTGACAAAATCCCCCTCCCTGCTTGCTTGGATATTAAATCCTCTTTAAAGTGGCCTTCAGGTTACCTAGTGTGATTTCTTCCAGCTAATCACAATTGTCGAAAGTGTGCGTTTTTGTTCTTAAAAAGTAGGATCAGAAGTTTGTAGAAACATCTTCTGTGTCTGGTTTAAATGAGTTAAAGCTGTTGCTGTTTCAGGTTGAGGGTTTCTAATGTAATTTTTTTCCTCTTTCCGATCTTTGTACATCTTAATGACATTCACTCTGTGGTGGGGATTCCTCTTTTCAGGTGGGCATTCTCCTCACCGGATTTGTCTCGGCAGTGTCAGAATGGGCATAATTTCTAAATGCTCTTGCTGTGAGTATTTGTCTTCTGGTTTAATATTCACTGGACTGTCACACTGGTCTTGTGGTCTGTCTGGAGCTGAGCTGAGCACGTAGGCCAGACTTTGCAGGGAGTTATGGATAAAAGCAGACTGTGGTTTCTATCTGTCTGTCTGCAGATCTGTCCAGTTCATTTGGTCGTTCTTATTACAGGGGCTTTTCTGGGTGGTTGTACCGTTATCTTCCCTTGATTTTTTGCTGTCTGCAGGCTTCCGCTGGCAAACGGAGAGTATATCAAACCGGCAGGGCTGCGGTCCACAGCTGCGTGGGCCATGGCATCTCTGGCTGAAATCAGCATCAGTGGGTGCTTGTGGCAAAGATGTGGAGTCCTGAATGAAGGAGGGGGTTGCTGCTTGTCAGGGCTGGTGCTGGAAGCTTGGGAGAAGTGTGGTGATTTTAATGCCCCGCGCTCTAATGGCTGTGGGCAGGGTTTGCCTTACCTGTGGTCAGAGCGCGCTGTCACCTGCTGTTCAGCCAGATATCTGCTGTATTCCCGGGTCCTCCTCAGGATCCATATATCCTTGTATGGGTGTGTATGTCGAAATGGCAAGAGTTTTTCACTGTGCGGGCTTCAAACCGTGTTTGGGGTTGTTCTCCCAAAAGAGAACAGAAGCAAGTGTGATGTTTTCCACGGATGAATTTGGTGCCATTACCTGTCTGCAGTCCGCTTGTAATTTGTTTCCCTAAACGTCACCTCCAGGCTAGAGGCACTGATGCACTGGCTTTAGCGAAACTGTCGATGCTTTCTGCTCTGCTCTCTCATGGGCAGGTTTGGCCCGGTAAACCAGTGGTGGTTGTTACCTAGGCTGGATTCAGTGGGAGTTGGTAGGTGACCTGTGCGTCCCTGAGGAGGCTGTGTCCCGGGAGAGGAGTCTGTCTGGCGTGGGACGCCGTAACCCCTTTGTTTGTGCAGGTGGGTGCCTTTGTGCTGGATCCCGTGTGTGGGCTGGGGACCGTACTGCTGGAAGCTGCCAAAGAGTGGCCCGTGAGCAGAAGTGTCCTAGTGCAAATGTTCCTCCGTAGGAACATAAACCAAGGTCCTGCGTAGCTGTGCAGGCAGGTGCTGGCAGCCCTGGATTTATACCGCAGGGTCTGCGTGAGGCAGCCGTGGCCTTTGAAAACTGCCTGGGCTCGTCCTGGGAGCGGAGGTGCCAGCGGGACAGCGCGCTCGGTTGTCGGTGTTAGAGGCAGCGTGGCTGTCTGTAGCTGGCTGGGGTCTTGCTGTTAGGACATAGCCTCAATATTTCTGTAAGTCCCAAGTGTCTTGAGCAGAGCAGAGCATGGAAGGAGTGAAGACAGCAGAGGCTTCAGCCATTCTTCTGTCCGCTGGGTCTGTGTATTGCTCTGTGTAATGGTACTGGATCTCCCAGCAAGGATTTTGTGGTGGAAGGGCTGTGCAGCAGGGCAGTTCTGAGAAGGCTTTATAAAATAAATACACCTGCTTGGCAACTAGATGACCTTTCTGTTTTTTCTCTGACCAGGAAGCCTGTTACTGGGGTGCTGATATGAGCGATTCACAGTTAGAGGGCACAGATGTGAATGGAAGGACTGCAGGCCTGATGGAGAAGATGGAGTTACTGAAAGCTTCTGTGAAAGGTACGCCTGTAGGCTTCCCAAGCAAGATAGGCTGGAAGTGTTTTGTGGTTTGGGGATTATACAGGTGATGTAGGTTCTCTTGAGGCGATGTGTGGTAGAGCTAGCTCTCAGCCAGTAGCTGAGCAGGGACGCTGTAGCGCTAGCAAACAGGTAATTATTTGTTCTCTCCCCCTCTGAACTTTGGCAAGAATAAACTCAGCAGAAGACAATGAAAATAATTGTAGGACGTGGGCAGTAGTTGTCTGTCTTGATGGTGAATGTGGGAATACCACTACGAGTACCTACCACGTGAGAGTTTTTTGTGTCTTAGGGGAACACAGCAAGGACAAATCCAGATAAAATGTGGCTTGTAAATTAAGTTTACCAGAGCAGAATAGCAGGGACTCCTGCAGCTCAGTGTTAAATTGTGAATGTTTTGCAGTAGGAGTATTTTAAATGACGATGCCTTTTTCCTGGATGTGAGGGAGCGTGCTTACTCTCAGTTCCTGAGCTAGTCTGGGGAGAAGGTAATAATTTTATGACCTTACTTGGGACCTCAAAGCCTGAGTCTAAATTAGTCCTGTATGAAATTTCTGACAGACAAAAGCTGGGTGTTTTTCCCTGTGCGTGAGTGATGGAAGTATACATTTTTTTCCACCTTGCAATATTTATTCTTACCAGAATGGTAAGAAATATGATTTCTTATTGATAAGAAAATATATAGTGCTTTCTTTCTGTACTGAAAAGCTGCAGTTGGCCTAGGCTTCTAGGATAATGGAAGGTACTTTGACGTCAGGCTTTTCTAATACTGAACAAGTAATCGGTGTCTTTGTCACTGGTCAGAAGCTGTTATTATTTCTGCATATTTTGAGAAGTACTGTAGGTAACTTGCCCTTCCATTTGTAGATAAAATTGTTACAGAATTGTTATGCTGCAAATGGTGCTCCACGGATGGTCCAAGAAGCATCTCCATCCAGACCTAGAAAGGCTGGCGCAGAATCACAGCAGAGTTTAGGTGGGAAGGGACCGCCGAAGGTCTTTAGTCCTGTCAGCTGCTCGAAGCAGGACTAAGCCCAAAGCTGGGTCAGGTTGCTCAGGGCCTTGTCCTGTCGAGTTTGGAGCATGCTGAGGGATGGAGAACCCATAGTCTCGTCCTTTCACGTGCTGGCTACGCTCTGGCCAGCACAGCATGGTGTGTGGCCGGCCTTCATCACCGCAGGGATGCAGTGCTGCCTCATGGTCAAGAGAACTGACTGTTCCCAGGGTGCACAGACTCTGGGGAGATGCTTCAGAGACGCAAGCTCGGAGAGAATGCAAGGGATTCTGGCTGTAACCAGATTCTTGGGGGGAAAAAAGGGGGGCAGAGAGGAATTTAACTTGTGTTTCCTTGCCATTCGTACGGGTGCACGTGAACATCTGGAGTAAGTTGCTTGCAAGCTTAGCTCCTCTTTTGCCTTTTGCTTGTAAAGATGTGCTGCGTGTTGAGAAGAGGCAGTTAGCTTGGACCCATGCAGTCCCTGTTCGGAGAATTGCGCTGTTGGGGCAAACAGATCACCAGTAACAGGGAATCTGCAAGCTAAACCGTGCTCTCATGCATTTGTTTCTTCCCAGTCTGCATCGAGTTGGTGGCTTCCTCGTGCTTTTGGTGAGGATAGGTGCAGAAGGAGCCACGAATCTGGGTGCATAACCTGTGAAAGAGCTGGCAGGCAGTTTTGTAAGGTGAGTGGAAGCGTAGCTGCTGTTGGTTTTTCCCCACAGTCGGCTGTGAAGACCTGCCTTTATTCTGCAGCGTTGCCAGTGCCTTCAGAAAGCTTTGATGCTGTGATTTCGGATATTCCGTTTGGGAAGAAGTTCAAGATCACAAAAGACATACAGCTCCTGCTGGATATTCTCCAGGGAATGGAGAGGTCCGTGTGGCCTTTGACAGGCTTGGGGTTTGGTTTGCGATCCTAACCGGTCAGTCAGCTTTATGTTTGCTTTATTCCCAGCACTCTCCAGCTCTGTAATCCGATCCTGTGCAGGCTGTGGGAGTCCGAGTCCTCTGCTTGTCCCTTAGAGGCTGTTGTGGCTTGTCGTGCAAGCCGTGGCAGTGCTGATGGCAGCGCCAGCTGGCAAGGAACGAGCTGCTTGTGCGAGCCACACGCACAAAGACTCTCTACAAGGCCTGACAGGGAAATGTGTGAGCCACACGCGCAAATACTCTCTACAAGGCAGGATGGGGGAAGACGAGAGAATGACCTAGACAAACTGAAAGCATGGCCAGGCGAATAAAGCAGCAGTCCTTTCTCAGCTGAGGTCTGATTGTATAAAATCCTAGGCTTTCCTTTTGGGTTCACAACCCAGCTTTTACCAAGCTTCGTGCCTTGGCAGGAAGGATCTCAGACCAGAAAGTGGTGGTATGCATTTTCCTTTCTGTTAGCGGATCCTGGAACGTCCAGCTACCCACCTGGTCTGCTTTTAGATGCCTCCTTGCATCTCTCACCCTGTCATTTTGTGGCAGGGTTGAGCCAAGCTAATAGTGGGCTGCTTGTAACGGGCAGTTCAAACCATCTGCCCCTGTATTTCTTTTCTTGGCTGAAAAGGAGCCCTTTCTGTAGGACTGGTCTTCAGTGGGTGTTGCTCTCGCTCACCCAATACAGGAAGGGGGTGGGAAGATGGTGAGGAAGGTGAGGTAGCTCCAGAGAGTGGCAGGGCAATCTTATGTCGGCTTGTGCTGACCATCCCTCCCTTTGGCCGTGCTTGTCTTCTGGTGTCACTTGCTCTATTGGGCCATCGTAAGCAGAATATTTCCTTGGGGAGGTGGAGGTGAGAAAGGGACCATGACCACGAGAGCCCCACCAATAAGACTGTTCAGTCCCCTTGCTGTGAACAGAGCCAGGGTAGTTCTTTTTTTCCCCTCTTTCAAAGCCAAGTGCAATGTTTGCTCATGTACTAAGAAAAATGGATGACAAACAGTGGTTACTTTTCCTCTGTTTCCTGGGTTTGAAAGCCATTAAGGCCCAGTGGCACACAGAAAGGACAGACCTTTTGCAGGTTCCAAAGGGAAAGGCCAGCCATTAAGCACTGGAAAATGCAGAGCCGCTCCCCTGCTAGCCTCTCCCCATCCCTCTGTTGCCATGGGTGGCTTCTTGGCCCACGAAGGAGAAGTTCTCTTGGGCTCTAACTCCAGCACGCTGCACTGCCCCGTAGGGATGCTTGGTGCAAGCACTATCCAGGCTATGACCATCCTGGTTGATGAACTTTCTCTGCCTTGCAGGAGACACCATTTCCAAGCTGTGAAATTGCAGTTGACATAAATGCTTTTGACAGAGGCAAGTATTTTACTACAGATACTGTAGCTTGACAAATGCCTCATACCCAAGGGACCATCCAGGATGACCATGCAGGAATGAAAAACACCCAGCAGTTCAGCTCGTTTCAGTCGTTTAAGACAAGGCTTTTGGCTAGCACACAGTCAAGAAAATTTAAAACCAGAACTAACCTGCGCTGAAACCTTGATTGGCACCGTGTTCTTCATCAGTTCTTTGCATTTATTTCTTTCCTCGGGAGCTTTTCCTTATGAAAAGAAACAAGAAAGATCGGTCACAAACAGGCAGAAAACCTGGCCTCCACATACTCAGTGCCTACACAGCAACATTAGCAAGGACCTGCCTATACACAGAAGATTAAATTAAGGTACCATTTTCCTACACAGCAAGCAACTAAATGCGTTTTGAGCTTCTTTGGACCAGATCAATTGGGTGGGGTTGTTTTTCAACAGTTCATATAAAGGTCTCGCTATTATTCCATAATTGTAAATCCATAACCGGCACCAACCTGTCATTCCCAGAAAGGTCCTGAGCTCCTTTACCGTCTGAGGGAGGGGAGTCCTGCAGGTGGCTGCTTTCTGCTCTGTTCCTGGTTCTCTCTGTCCTCCAGACAGCTCGTATCCAAGGTAGGTTACCCGCTGGCGCACCATCTGAGCTTTCTGTTGAGAGACTCGATACCCATTTAGTCCCAAAATGTTTCACAAACTGATAGTCCACTGTATACAGTCAGGTTTTGTTTCAGTTGCTATTAATAAATCGTCTACATACTGTAAAAGAGTTCCACCTCTGGATGGGGGAGTTCCATGCTTCAGGTTCTCGTGCTAGTTGGTTTCCAAAGGTCGTTGGGCTGTTCTTAAAACCTTGGGGTAACACTGTCCAGGCAAGCCGGGTTTTTCTACCCGTGGTAGGATTTTCCCACTCAAATGCATATAAATTCTGACTCTCTTTGGCTAAAGGCAGACAGAAGAATGCATCCTTTAAATCCAATACTGTAAACCATACTTGATTATCTCGTAATTTAGTAAGTAAAATCTAGGGATTAGCCACCACAGGGTGTATGTCTGTAACAATTTTATTCACTTCTCTTACATCCTGTACTGCCTGATAAGTTCCATCTGCTTTTTTTTCACCTGTAATATAGGTGTATTGTATTCTGGCTCACATTCCACTAGTAGTCCATGCTGTAAAAAGTTATTGATTGGTCCTTTTGTTCCTTTTGGGTCCTGTAGTTTCAAGGGATGTTGCTTTTGTCGTAGAGGTTTTGCCCCTTTTTGCTGGGGAAGACTGCCCTGTTTCAGCCCCCCTCCTTTTTCATTCCATATTTCTGTCTCTCGACTTTAAAGTTCTCCTCTGCTCTTCTCTATTTTTTTTTTCTATTCAGAGCAGCAGCTAAAGAACCTGGTACCCTGATACCATTTTGTCTTAATCACTTTACACAACCCTTCATAAAATCCAGAGGTATTTTACTTTATTTTTTTTTCCAATACCACATTAAACTTTTTGTCTTCTGTACCTCTTAATTGTCTATAAAGCTGTAACAGCATATTATAAGTCAATTAATTGTTTCTTTGTGAGGGGATCACCTCCTCCCGAAGCTCACGTTACAAAAAAAGAACTTCTTAATTTCTTCACCGATCGGTTAACACAACACATGCACACCCCCCCCCCCAAAAGGGATCTTGTAAAATCCTTCTGTTTACAACTTGTGTATCCCCAAGTACAACAATATATACAGGTAAATTACTTCAGCTAATATGTTTATATGTATATACACATAGAGCTCCTTTAAAACAATATATACAGTGTATTTCATACATACCCCAAAACCAGAGTCCCAAAGTGATCGATCAATGCAAATCACTAGAGATCTTGTCACCCCACAATATATACCAACTGGTAAGTATTTTCAAACCAATTCCCAAGTTCCCAATTCAATTCCTAAATCATGCCAATTTCTCTTTAAACAAACTAAATCCCACACATTATGAAGCTGTATTCTCCCCGTTTTTCCCAGTGTTTCAATAACCATCCTAGGAGAGACTTTCTCAAAATTCCCCCCATGGGAAGACCTTGCACTGATACTGAAGAAATCATAAACCGCAGCCCCAATAAATCAGAGTCTAAATACAACAGTCCTAAGTCAAAACCCGTAAATAATCAATGCAGAACATACCAAACGTACGTGGGTTTTCTTGTTCTGTTTTTTTTTCTCTTTTATTTTTTTTCTGTGATTTTTCTTTTTTTTTCCTTTTTTTTTTTTTTTCCCTGCTTCATTGGTCTCTGGCTGCTTTTCTCACGGGAGAGCAGAACTCCACACTGGCTTCGTCCTTATTTGTACTTCTTTGAGTTCTTTGTCATTCACACAGAGGTTTCACACACAGTCCTACAATCTTTCCAATGTGCTAGGATACATCCTAAGGGGTTTTCTTTAAAATACCGCTGCTTTACTGTCCCCCCACTTTACTTATTCTGTACTTCTGTTGTCTTTGCACAGATTATTTTAACAACTTTAACCTGTCATCCCCTTCTGTGCCGCTCTGACCACGTTCCACAAATGTCACAATTAATATTCTAGTTGCAGAAAAAAAACAATTTATAAGAAAACGAGATTCACGGCGAAATGCACAGATTTTCGAGTTTGGTGTTGTTTTCTTTGTTTGTTTTTCCCACTCCCACTTTCCAGCCGTACCGCCTTTTGGTCACGCATTCGCTCACCAGCTAACTCGCATTCACACTCATTCACACTCAGTTGCCCGTTTTACGATGCCGGACGGGATGTTCACGAGCCGTGTCCGAGCTATCCCATATCCGAGTTCAGTGCCAACAAACCCGCATCGCCAGCAGTACAACTCCCGCGGGTTCCCTAAGCGCACCGACACCAGCAGTGCGTTCTTACAGCAGTGCAGGGCACAGCCTGTGCCCGCACCACCGCACCGAGCTGCACACCCTGCGGCACCAGGAGCCTGGGCACAGCGCTCAGCGTAGGGCGTCTCCTGCGACTGAGGAGAACTCCCCAAATGACCGGTCCCACACTGCAAAACAGAGAAAGAAAGGAAAAAAAGAGAATACTCCTTGAGCGGGTCCTTGTCTGCTCCCGCAGTGACCCCAGCGAGGCGAGGAGTCCCTCGGGAATCCCGGGGTACCCCAGGGTGTCCTGTTCCCAGCGGGTCCTGCGGTCGAGCAGAGCTGGTCCCATCTGGGGGGCCAGCAGTGACGCCGTGAAAAGCCGGAGCTGCAGACTCCATAGTCAGAGGGCTATGAAGCAGGGATTCTTTATTGCGGCGCCGGGCACACGGGGGATCTCTCCTCCAAACGGGCACCCCAAACACCCCGTCGTTTCAGGTCAAACACAATCACAATACACATCTTCATTATATTTCCGAGAAATGCTTAGCATATTCATGGCTTTTCCAAGAACGAATTAGCATATGTTAATATCTTTCAGGCGTGTCTGTTAGAGTCCTGGGTGGTCTTTGGGGGTCTCAAGATGAAGGCTTATACTCCTCATCACAGTGTTGTTATAGATGACAATACGCCATTTGCGTTATCTTTTTCTTTATTAATATTTCAGGCAATAAAAAGCAAGCAAACAGCGCTGGGTGCGCGGGGGGTTGCTGCTCCACCAACGCGCACACCTGCTCCTGGCACCTGCGGTCTTTATATTCTCTCCGAGCTGTTCGTTTCCGCGAAGCCTCCTCCTCCTTTTGGTTCTCTGTGCTTACGTGGCATCGTTTATTGACGCATGCATTTCATGATGTTGGTGGTCTTTATAGTTCTTCTGGCGGTCTTCGGGATGAAGAGTCTCTTCTTCCTCGGTGTCCTCTAAATGTCCTTTTCCTATAAGCGCATGCGCACTTGGTTTTTTCCTTGCACAAGCAATACAGTTAGCCCGATCTCAACCCCACAGCTGTGCTGTCTGTTGTTCCATGCCTTAGGTGGTTTTGTTATTTCACAGGATGCTGGTTTCCACAGGTGCACAATATGTGCACTTGACAGGAATCATCTTCCAGTCTGTTACAGTGTCCGCTGGCCGACCTTTGTTTCTGCGCAGACTCCGTTCTAAGATCACGTATCCCGTGTCCTTCCAGGTTGTTTTGCTCCGGTCTTGTTGCCCTCCTGGTGCCTCTTTCTCTCTGTAGCTTGGTGCATTTGCCCTCCCAAGGCTGAGCTGTCTGGGGTAGAATTATTGAGGAGCCTCTCTGTCTTAGAGCTTTCCTGTCTTCTCAAAACAGCAAGGATCTCGTTTAGTTTAATGCCAATCACTCTGGGAAGTGGAAATTTTACATTTACGGGTATCACTTTGCAGGGCTTTGCTGAATAATGATGTACTATAATAGAATTAAGAGTAGTAAAAGAATTTACTAACTTCTTTGAAAAGGGGGGACTGAAGGAGGAAGGGGTTAAAAGGGATTTTAACAGAAGTGGCATTACCTAATAGTTGCTGTGCATTTAAAGAGAATTGATAGTGCCTATCTATTGTCTAAATTAACTGAAGCAGAGAGTCTGGCATCTCCATCCAAAGGGGTCAGTTCCTGACAGGGGCTGGGAGTCGCCTCGAACCGGTCAAGACCGGCCCTGCTGTGTGGATGGCAGCCAGGGGAGAACTGAGTTTGCGCAGAAACAAAGGGCCATCAGCGAACGCCGTGATGAAGAGGATGGGCCTTCATCTTGGGACCCCCGACGACCACCACCAGGAGGCACTGCGCAAGCACAGCTGGGAGGAGTCTATGGAAATTACTTCTTGGAACTAATTAAAATATGGAAATTATTTCTCGGAACTGATTTTGATATGCAATGAGGATAGATGCATATGTATAGGCGTATTGGGAAATCTAATGTATATGTAATATTTGATTGTATAAATTGAAGAGACACGTTGCTGCTCGGCGCGCACGACTTTGGTGGAACTACCCCCCGTGCTGCCCGGCGCCGAATAAACATCCCTGCTTTGCAGTCTGACAGATTGGGGAGTCTGCTTTCCGCACGTCAGTTTTGGCGAGCCAGCCAGGAGATCTCTACTCGAACGTGGGAGCGACTGCGGAGCGGACGCTCCTGGGCGTGCCCCGGGCACTTTCCTCGGAGCAGCCTCCGCTGCCGGCCGCTGGCCCGGAGAGCAGACAACAACCTCCTGCAGCCGCGGATGTGAACGGTGTGTTTTGTAGGGAAGGGCCTGTGAGTCGTCCGCGTGGCCGGGGCTGCTGGTGAATCGCACTGAGACGTGAATGTAAGAAGCGATTCGCGTGGAAACTTATTAAAAGAATAACAAAAGGCAAGTTAAAGGGGCAATAAGGCGCGAAATGGGTAACAATCAGGGAGGAGTTTTGAAAAAGAGTCCTTTAGGCTGTGTGCTCACTCACTGGAAAGACATTGCTGGGACCGGAGGCACAGAAAGTAAAAGGACCCTTATCAAATATTGCAATTAATAGTGGCCTCTACATAAATTGGAAGATGGGGCCAAGACAGCCCTGTATCTTCCCAGACTAGGAAGAAATTCGCTACAATGGTCTTACAAGCACCTCTCCAAGAGGCAGTAGGACTTGATGGTGGAACTATGCTAATCAAAATACCTTTTTCCATCACCGATTTAGACGCCTGGAAAAAGGTAGCCCGGGAACATCGGGTCGACCCAGTGGGTGTCGCTAAACACTTTCAATTCATAATGAAACAACATAATCCAGATTGGAATGATATACAATTACCATTAGAATATGTAACCGATACAGAGAAACAGTTAATTCTAAAAACTGCAGGTGATCTGGCTGAAGATCACTATAAGACTGCGGAAGGTGATGTTAAGGATTATTTCCCCCTCCAAGACCCAAAGTGGGATGCTAACAGGTCTGCTCATACGGAGAGACTGCAGGCATACCAAGAGTGGATTTTTAAAGGAATGGAAAGGGCCATTCCCAGAACTATAAAGCGGTCAGCTTTATATGCAGTTAAACAGGGTCCTTCCAAGTCCCCATCCCAATTCCTGGATCGACTGAGGGATGTAATGCGCCGTAACACACCGCTGGACCCTGGGTCAGAGGCAGGGATACAACAACTAGTCTCCCTATTTTTGGGTCAGTCTACGGGAGACATTAGGTGCAAACTCCAGAAGTTGCATCCTACAAAAAGGAGGAACTTGAAAGTCCTGCTGGATGAAGCATGGAGAGTGTTTAGCAATAGAGAAGAGGGATGCAGGCAAGGCCAGAGAATAGTGACAGTTGTTAGGGAAGAGGAAGGAAGAAGGCCTAGACAGGAATTGTCCCGGTTGGGTAAAGACCAACGTGCGCTGTGTAAAAGATTTGGTCATTGGAAAAGGGAATGTCCAAAAAATAAGGAAAAGGGACGAGGCCGCCAGATAGAAAAAATAGCCCATGTAAAGGAAGATTGACGGGGACCTGTGGAATCCACCCTAGCGGATCCACTGGTTATAATGAAGCTAGGGAAGGAACGAGAGGTAGAATTTTTGGTTGACATGGGGGCAACATACTCACTTTTGAATCAAGCCTTGATGCCCCTGGGGAGTGACTATATCGTGGTAAAAGGGGCAACTGGCCAAAGTGAAAAGGCATACTTTTGTAAACCTTTGAAGTATAAATTAGGAAAACAATGGGGCATCCACAAATTCTTGTATATGCCCAACTCCCCAAAGGCACTTCTGGGAAGGGATTTGTTGGAACAACTGGGTGCAAAAATTACATTTGAAAAAGGAGAAATTACTCTGGAGGTAAAGGATCCACAATATATTCAGGTACTGAGTCTATTTCTAACCAGTCCTCCCACAGAAGGAAAAATTCCCGAGGAGATCCTAAACCAGGTGTACCCTGGGGTATGGGCCACTGATGTCCCTGGAAGAGCAAAGAATGCTCCACCCGTTGAAGTCAGACTCAAAGAAGGCCGGCAACTGGTAAGAGTTAAGCAATATCCCCTAAGACAGGAAGATAAAGAAGGAATCCGGCCAGAGATAGAAAGATTTTTACAATTAGGATTACTGAAAGAGTGCAAGTCGGATTTTAACACCCCTATACTACCTGTCTGTAAATCTGACGGGTCGTATCGGGTGGTCCAGGATTTGCGAGCCACAAACAAAATAACAGAGGACCTCTACCCAGTAGTAGCAAACCCATATACTTTGTTGACCGTATTGGCTCCCAAATTAACCTGGTTTACTGTTTTAGATTTGAAAGATGCCTTCTTTTGCCTCCCTCTCCATGAAGCCAGTCAGAAATTATTTGCATTTGAATGGGAGAACCCCAAAAGTGGTCGAAAGACTCAGCTCACTTGGACGGTGCTGCCACAAGGATTTAAGAACAGTCCTGCCATCTTCGGTAATCAACTTGCAAAAGACTTGGAGTCCTGGGAAATCCCGTCTGAAGAAGGGAAATTGCTACAGTGTGGTTGTATCACTTGGACGGTGAGTCTACTAAATTTCTTGGGCTCCAAGGGTACCGGGTATCTAAAAAGAAGGCCCAGATAATGCAGCGCGAGGTGATTTACGTGGGCTATGAGATTAGTGCTGGACAAAGAACTCTGGGACAGGCCCGTAAAGAGGCAATATGCCAAACTCCGAGACCTCAGACAGTGACAGAGCTACGGACTTTCTTGGGAATGACCGGCTGGTGCCGGCTGTGGATTTATAATTATGGGCTGCTTGTTAAACCACCGTATGCACTAACAGCTGCTGGACAAAATCACCTTGAATGGAACAAGGAGACCACGCAAGCCTTTGAACTACTGAAAAAGGCTCTGATGTCGGCCCTTGCCCTAGGGCTCCCAGATGTGAGCAAGCCGTTTTTCCTTTTCTCTCACGAAAAGCAGGGGATTGCTCTGGGGATATTAGCACAAGATCTGGGTCCGTATCGACGAGCAGTTGCCTATCTCTCCAAACAACTGGATGCAACTGCGAAGGGTTGGCCTGGATGCCTGCGAGCAGTTGCAGCTGTAATATTAAATATACAGGAAGCCCGAAAATTTACCTTGGGCCAGAAAATGACTGTCTTGGTGTCCCACACGGTATCCACAGTATTGGAAGCAAAAGGAGGACACTGGCTTTCTCCACAAAGATTCCTGAGATATCAGGCTATACTGGCAGAGCAGGATGATGTGGAGATTACAGTTACTAACAATGTCAATCCAGCTTCCTTTCTCAGTGGAAACACAGGAGAACCAGTGCATCATGACTGCTTGGAGACCACTGAAACAACCTATGCAAGTCGCCCGGATTTGAGAGACAGCCCTATGGAAAACGGAGAAAACTGGTTCACAGATGGAAGCAGCTATGTTCTGAGTGGCAGGAGACACGCGGGGCACGCTATTACCACCAGTCAAGAAATCACAGAGTCAGGACCTTTGCCCATAAACACCTCCATGCAAAAGGCAGAGATAATTGCTTTAACCCGTGCCTTGAATTGGCCCAAGGCAAAGTGGTGAATATCTACACAGACTCGAAGTGTGCCTTCGGAGCTGTGCATGCGCACGGAGCGATCTGGAAGGAAAGAGGACTATTGAACTCTCAAGGGAAAAACATCAAACATGCAGAAGAAATTCTGAAACTACTGGAGGCAGTTCAACTCCCCGAGAAAGTGGCAATCATGCATATTAAGGCGCACCAGAAAGTGAGCTCAGAATTGGAAAAAGGAAACGAGCTGGCGGACAGAGAGGCAAAACAGGTGGCTAAAACGGAGGGAAGAACTGAAGGGGCTTTAATCCCTGATGGACGAGTCTCCCTAGAAGGTAAGCCAGAATATACTAAGGAAGATCAGAAACTTATTACAGATTTAGAAGGGTCATAGAATGAGGAGGGGTGGGCTCAAACCCCATCCTCCTGTCTGATATGGCATCTGGTAAGGGAAGAACATAGGAAAAGGCACTGGGGGACAGAGGCTCTGTATAAACATCTAATTAGAGAGATTGTGGCCAGAAACCTATACACCACGGTGAGACAGCTGACTCAGCAGTGCGATCTTTGCCTCCAGACTCATCCAAAAAATAACCCTAAACCAGAAATGGGTCAGACTGGAAAAGGTAATGGGCCTGGACAACAATGGCAAATTGATTTCACGGAACTCCCAAGAAAAGCGGGGTACCGATATCCACCGGTATTAACCGATACCTTTTCAGGTTGGCCGGAGGCATTCCCAACCAGGACAGCTAAAGCTCGGCAAGTAACTAAAGTATTAATACAAGAGATAATATCACATTTTGGGGTTCCAGCAACTATGTCTTCTGATAGGGGACCACATTTTGTTTCAAAAATACTACAACAAACTAGCCGTCACCTGGGTATAGATTGGCAACTCCACACCCCATACCGCCCTCAGTTGAGCGGCCAAGTGGAGAAAATGAACCACTTCATCAAGCAACAAATTGTGAAATTAGGGCAAGAAGCAAATTTGGCATGGCCTCAGTCCCTCCCTCTAGCCCTCCTGTGTATACGGACAAGGCCAAGGGCAAGGGAGGGACTGAGCCCCTTTGAGATCCTGTATGCACGACCCTACGGGATACAGAAGGGGATATCCACGCAAATTGGGGATGAAATTATGACTTCTTATTTGGTGGCATTGAGCAAACAATTAAGCAAAATCAGGAAACATGTGGTTGGAACCCGGGGGAGGGGTCTAGATGGACCTGTACTTAATATACACCCTGGAGATTATGTATATATAAAGTCTCTTGCAGAAAAAACTTCAGAGCCACAGTGGGAAGGACCATACCAAGTACTGCTCACCTCCTTCACGGCCATCAGGATCAAGGAACAGAACGCCTGGATTCATCACACCAGAGTCAAAAGGGCACCTAAACAGCCACGGGCATCGCGAGAAATTGGACCCTTGAAGCTCAAAGTATCAAGGCATTGATAAAAATTGTATTTTTAGGATGGACATTACCTAGAGGGGAAGCCTGGAGCCAAAACACCTATTTACAAATAACTGAAAATATGTCAAGAATACTGAACTTATCCGATTGTTGGATATGCAATACTCTCCCTCGGGGTGGGCTACAACTCCCTTTAATAGGAATATCGACTAGAAATTGGGCCATTTACACTAATGGAATGAACATGAACGGATCACGTGTGTATGGGAAGGGGAATACAAGAGAAGGACCAAGTTTTGACCTAGACCTCCCGCTCTCAGAAAAGGTAGTGATTTTGGGTCGTTGTTTAGGATTCGAAGACAAAACATGGATAGATATGAAAGACTGTCCTGCTGCCAAAGATTTAGGGACTTTTGATGCGGAAAGATTGAAACAGATTAAACTTGACTTCAAGTTTATACCTCATTCAAACACCAAGAAAGGAAAAAGGTAGGGAAGATGGTAGAGAACAGAACAAGGGTCCAAGATGCAACATGGGACCTGGATATTGGTGGCTTTGCGGTGACGGAAGGGCTAGAAAGAGCTTACCTTTAAGCTGGAAAGGACATTGTACTAGACGGTATCTTTCGCCTGGAGCAAGCATTCACAAAGGTACCTCCCCTCTTACGGGACTTTTAAGAACCCCCTGGATTCGTTTTAAGAGAGCGGAGAATCCGTTGGTAATTCGAGGCACCGGCTTTCATAGCTTTGTGCGATGGTTAATCCCCTCTTTGGGAGTAAGCGAGTTAGAGAAAGCTATAGTTAATATATCGGCTACTGTCGAAACTCCGGAAAATTTAACATTGGATGCCATACCAGGAATACAATTAGAAGTAGAATCTTTAAGCAAGGTGGTAAAGCAAAATCGAATGGGATTAGCTATGCTTTTAGCTGAGGAAGGAGGATTGTGCATGGTTATTAATCAAACCTGTTGCACCTATGTAAACCAGAATAACAGAATAGAAACAGATTTGAATGAAATCTGGGAAAAGACCAAGGTGTTACATCGTTGCCCAAGATGATACATCCTGGGGTTTCTCGGAAATATGGGAAAAACTCACCTCTTGGTTACCTAATTTAGGATGGCTGAGGCAATTATTTGTTACAATGGTTTGGATCATAATGCTAGGTATCATTTTGTGTATTTTGATTAGGTGTAGCCTTTGGTGTTGCAGGAGTACGGGAGATTCTTATAGTGAATGGAAAAGGAACCAACTACGATGAAAGCTGGAGTCCAATAAGTATTTTGAGAAGATGCTGAATAATGATGTACTATAATAGAATTAAGAGTAGTAAAAGAATTTACTGACTTCTTTGAAAAGGGGGGACTGAAGGAGGAAGGGGTTAAAAGGGATTTTAACAGAAGTGGCATTACCTAATAGTTGCTGTGCATTTAAAGAGAATTGATAGTGCCTATCTATTGTCTAAATTAACTGAAGCAGAGAGTCTGGCATCTCCATCCAAAGGGGTCAGTTCCTGACAGGGGCTGGGAGTCGCCTCGAACCGGTCAAGACCGGCCCTGCTGTGTGGATGGCAGCCAGGGGAGAACTGAGTTTGCGCAGAAACAAAGGGCCATCAGCGAACGCCGTGATGAAGAGGATGGGCCTTCATCTTGGGACCCCCGACGACCACCACCAGGAGGCACTGCGCAAGCACAGCTGGGAGGAGTCTATGGAAATTACTTCTTGGAAATAATTACAATATGGAAATTATTTCTCGGAACTGATTTTGATATGCAATGAGGATAGATGCATATGTATAGGCGTATTGGGAAATCTAATGTATATGTAATATTTGATTGTATAAATTGAAGAGACACGTTGCTGCTCGGCGCGCACGACTTTGGTGGAACTACCCCCCGTGCTGCCCGGCGCCGAATAAACATCCCTGCTTTGCAGTCTGACAGACTGGGGAGTCTGCTTTCCGCACGTCAGTTTTGGCGAGCCAGCCAGGAGATCTCTACTCGAACGTGGGAGCGACTGCGGAGCGGACGCTCCTGGGCGTGCCCCGGGCACTTTCCTCGGAGCAGCCTCCGCTGCCGGCCGCTGGCCCGGAGAGCAGACAACAACCTCCTGCAGCCGCGGATGTGAACGGTGTGTTTTGTAGGGAAGGGCCTGTGAGTCGTCCGCGTGGCCGGGGCTGCTGGTGAATCGCACTGAGACGTGAATGTAAGAAGCGATTCGCGTGGAAACTTATTAAAAGAATAACAAAAGGCAAGTTAAAGGGGCAATAAGGCGCGAAATGGGTAACAATCAGGGAGGAGTTTTGAAAAAGAGTCCTTTAGGCTGTGTGCTCACTCACTGGAAAGACATTGCTGGGACCGGAGGCACAGAAAGTAAAAGGACCCTTATCAAATATTGCAATTAATAGTGGCCTCTACATAAATTGGAAGATGGGGCCAAGACAGCCCTGTATCTTCCCAGACTAGGAAGAAATTCGCTACAATGGTCTTACAAGCACCTCTCCAAGAGGCAGTAGGACTTGATGGTGGAACTATGCTAATCAAAATACCTTTTTCCACCACCGATTTAGACGCCTGGAAAAAGGTAGCCCGGGAACATCGGGTCGACCCAGTGGGTGTCGCTAAACACTTTCAATTCATAATGAAACAACATAATCCAGATTGGAATGATATACAATTACCATTAGAATATGTAACCGATACAGAGAAACAGTTAATTCTAAAAACTGCAGGTGATATGGCTGAAGATCACTATAAGACTGCGGAAGGTGATGTTAAGGATTATTTCCCCCTCCAAGACCCAAAGTGGGATGCTAACAGGTCTGCTCATACGGAGAGACTGCAGGCATACCAAGAGTGGATTTTTAAAGGAATGGAAAGGGCCATTCCCAGAACTATAAAGTGGTCAGCTTTATATGCAGTTAAACAGGGTCCTTCCAAGTCCCCATCCCAATTCCTGGATCGACTGAGGGATGTAATGCGCCGTAACACACCGCTGGACCCTGGGTCAGAGGCAGGGATACAACAACTAGTCTCCCTATTTTTGGGTCAGTCTACGGGAGACATTAGGTGCAAACTCCAGAAGTTGCATCCTACAAAAAGGAGGAACTTGAAAGTCCTGCTGGATGAAGCATGGAGAGTGTTTAGCAATAGAGAAGAGGGATGCAGGCAAGGCCAGAGAATAGTGACAGTTGTTAGGGAAGAGGAAGGAAGAAGGCCTAGACAGGAATTGTCCCGGTTGGGTAAAGACCAACGTGCGCTGTGTAAAAGATTTGGTCATTGGAAAAGGGAATGTCCAAAAAATAAGGAAAAGGGACGAGGCCGCCAGATAGAAAAAATAGCCCATGTAAAGGAAGATTGACGGGGACCTGTGGAATCCACCCTAGCGGATCCACTGGTTATAATGAAGCTAGGGAAGGAACGAGAGGTAGAATTTTTGGTTGACATGGGGGCAACATACTCACTTTTGAATCAAGCCTTGATGCCCCTGGGGAGTGACTATATCGTGGTAAAAGGGGCAACTGGCCAAAGTGAAAAGGCATACTTTTGTAAACCTTTGAAGTATAAATTAGGAAAACAATGGGGCATCCACAAATTCTTGTATATGCCCAACTCCCCAAAGGCACTTCTGGGAAGGGATTTGTTGGAACAACTGGGTGCAAAAATTACATTTGAAAAAGGAGAAATTACTCTGGAGGTAAAGGATCCACAATATATTCAGGTACTGAGTCTATTTCTAACCAGTCCTCCCACAGAAGGAAAAATTCCCGAGGAGATCCTAAACCAGGTGTACCCTGGGGTATGGGCCACTGATGTCCCTGGAAGAGCAAAGAATGCTCCACCCGTTGAAGTCAGACTCAAAGAAGGCCGGCAACTGGTAAGAGTTAAGCAATATCCCCTAAGACAGGAAGATAAAGAAGGAATCCGGCCAGAGATAGAAAGATTTTTACAATTAGGATTACTGAAAGAGTGCAAGTCGGATTTTAACACCCCTATACTACCTGTCTGTAAATCTGACGGGTCGTATCGGGTGGTCCAGGATTTGCGAGCCACAAACAAAATAACAGAGGACCTCTACCCAGTAGTAGCAAACCCATATACTTTGTTGACCGTATTGGCTCCCAAATTAACCTGGTTTACTGTTTTAGATTTGAAAGATGCCTTCTTTTGCCTCCCTCTCCATGAAGCCAGTCAGAAATTATTTGCATTTGAATGGGAGAACCCCAAAAGTGGTCGAAAGACTCAGCTCACTTGGACGGTGCTGCCACAAGGATTTAAGAACAGTCCTGCCATCTTCGGTAATCAACTTGCAAAAGACTTGGAGTCCTGGGAAATCCCGTCTGAAGAAGGGAAATTGCTACAGTGTGGTTGTATCACTTGGACGGTGAGTCTACTAAATTTCTTGGGCTCCAAGGGTACCGGGTATCTAAAAAGAAGGCCCAGATAATGCAGCGCGAGGTGATTTACGTGGGCTATGAGATTAGTGCTGGACAAAGAACTCTGGGACAGGCCCGTAAAGAGGCAATATGCCAAACTCCGAGACCTCAGACAGTGACAGAGCTACGGACTTTCTTGGGAATGACCGGCTGGTGCCGGCTGTGGATTTATAATTATGGGCTGCTTGTTAAACCACCGTATGCACTAACAGCTGCTGGACAAAATCACCTTGAATGGAACAAGGAGACCACGCAAGCCTTTGAACTACTGAAAAAGGCTCTGATGTCGGCCCTTGCCCTAGGGCTCCCAGATGTGAGCAAGCCGTTTTTCCTTTTCTCTCACGAAAAGCAGGGGATTGCTCTGGGGATATTAGCACAAGATCTGGGTCCGTATCGACGAGCAGTTGCCTATCTCTCCAAACAACTGGATGCAACTGCGAAGGGTTGGCCTGGATGCCTGCGAGCAGTTGCAGCTGTAATATTAAATATACAGGAAGCCCGAAAATTTACCTTGGGCCAGAAAATGACTGTCTTGGTGTCCCACACGGTATCCACAGTATTGGAAGCAAAAGGAGGACACTGGCTTTCTCCACAAAGATTCCTGAGATATCAGGCTATACTGGCAGAGCAGGATGATGTGCAGATTACAGTTACTAACAATGTCAATCCAGCTGCCTTTCTCAGTGGAAACACAGGAGAACCAGTGCATCATGACTGCTTGGAGACCACTGAAACAACCTATGCAAGTCGCCCGGATTTGAGAGACAGCCCTATGGAAAACGGAGAAAACTGGTTCACAGATGGAAGCAGCTATGTTCTGAGTGGCAGGAGACACGCGGGGCACGCTGTTACCACCAGTCAAGAAATCACAGAGTCAGGACCTTTGCCCATAAACACCTCCATGCAAAAGGCAGAGATAATTGCTTTAACCCGTGCCTTGGAATTGGCCCAAGGCAAAGTGGTGAATATCTACACAGACTCGAAGTGTGCCTTCGGAGCTGTGCATGCGCACGGAGCGATCTGGAAGGAAAGAGGACTATTGAACTCTCAAGGGAAAAACATCAAACATGCAGAAGAAATTCTGAAACTACTGGAGGCAGTTCAACTCCCCGAGAAAGCGGCAATCACGCATATTAAGGCGCACCAGAAAGTGAGCTCAGAATTGGAAAAAGGAAACGAGCTGGCGGACAGAGAGGCAAAACAGGTGGCTAAAACGGAGGGAAGAACTGAAGGGGCTTTAATCCCTGATGGACGAGTCTCCCTAGAAGGTAAGCCAGAATATACTAAGGAAGATCAGAAACTTATTACAGATTTAGAAGGGTCATAGAATGAGGAGGGGTGGGCTCAAACCCCATAGGGAAAACTAATCATTCCCTCCTGTCTGATATGGCATCTGGTAAGGGAAGAACACAGGAAAAGGCACTGGGGGACAGAGGCTCTGTATAAACATCTAATTAGAGAGATTGTGGCCAGAAACCTATACACCACGGTGAGACAGCTGACTCAGCAGTGCGATCTTTGCCTCCAGACTCATCCAAAAAATAACCCTAAACCAGAAATGGGTCAGACTGGAAAAGGTAATGGGCCTGGACAACAATGGCAAATTGATTTCACGGAACTCCCAAGAAAAGCGGGGTACCGATATCCACTGGTATTAACCGATACCTTTTCAGGTTGGCCGGAGGCATTCCCAACCAGGACAGCTAAAGCTCGGCAAGTAACTAAAGTATTAATACAAGAGATAATATCACATTTTGGGGTTCCAGCAACTATGTCTTCTGATAGGGGACCACATTTTGTTTCAAAAATACTACAACAAACTAGCTGTCACCTGGGTATAGATTGGCAACTCCACACCCCATACCGCCCTCAGTTGAGCGGCCAAGTGGAGAAAATGAACCACTTCATCAAGCAACAAATTGTGAAATTAGGGCAAGAAGCAAATTTGGCATGGCCTCAGTCCCTCCCTCTAGCCCTCCTGTGTATACGGACAAGGCCAAGGGCAAGGGAGGGACTGAGCCCCTTTGAGATCCTGTATGCACGACCCTACGGGATACAGAAGGGGATATCCACGCAAATTGGGGATGAAATTATGACTTCTTATTTGGTGGCATTGAGCAAACAATTAAGCAAAATCAGGAAACATGTGGTTGGAACCCGGGGGAGGGGTCTAGATGGACCTGTACTTAATATACACCCTGGAGATTATGTATATATAAAGTCTCTTGCAGAAAAAACTTCAGAGCCACAGTGGGAAGGACCATACCAAGTACTGCTCACCTCCTTCACGGCCATCAGGATCAAGGAACAGAACGCCTGGATTCATCACACCAGAGTCAAAAGGGCACCTAAACAGCCACGGGCATCGCGAGAAATTGGACCCTTGAAGCTCAAAGTATCAAGGCATTGATAAAAATTGTATTTTTAGGGTGGACATTACCTAGAGGGGAAGCCTGGAGCCAAAACACCTATTTACAAATAACTGAAAATATGTCAAGAATACTGAACTTATCCGATTGTTGGATATGCAATACTCTCCCTCGGGGTGGGCTACAACTCCCTTTAATAGGAATATCGACTAGAAATTGGGCCATTTACACTAATGGAATGAACATGAACGGATCACGTGTGTATGGGAAGGGGAATACAAGAGAAGGACCAAGTTTTGACCTAGACCTCCCGCTCTCAGAAAAGGTAGTGATTTTGGGTCGTTGTTTAGGATTCGAAGACAAAACATGGATAGATATGAAAGACTGTCCTGCTGCCAAAGATTTAGGGACTTTTGATGCGGAAAGATTGAAACAGATTAAACTTGACTTCAAGTTTATACCTCATTCAAACACCAAGAAAGGAAAAAGGTAGGGAAGATGGTAGAGAACAGAACAAGGGTCCAAGATGCAACATGGGACCTGGATATTGGTGGCTTTGCGGTGACGGAAGGGCTAGAAAGAGCTTACCTTTAAGCTGGAAAGGACATTGTACTAGACGGTATCTTTCGCCTGGAGCAAGCATTCACAAAGGTACCTCCCCTCTTACGGGACTTTTAAGAACCCCCTGGATTCGTTTTAAGAGAGCGGAGAATCCGTTGGTAATTCGAGGCACCGGCTTTCATAGCTTTGTGCGATGGTTAATCCCCTCTTTGGGAGTAAGCGAGTTAGAGAAAGCTATAGTTAATATATCGGCTACTGTCGAAACTCCGGAAAATTTAACATTGGATGCCATACCAGGAATACAATTAGAAGTAGAATCTTTAAGCAAGGTGGTAAAGCAAAATCGAATGGGATTAGCTATGCTTTTAGCTGAGGAAGGAGGATTGTGCATGGTTATTAATCAAACCTGTTGCACCTATGTAAACCAGAATAAAAGAATAGAAACAGATTTGAATGAAATCTGGGAAAAGACCAAGGTGTTACATCGTTGCCCAAGATGATACATCCTGGGGTTTCTCGGAAATATGGGAAAAACTCACCTCTTGGTTACCTAATTTAGGATGGCTGAGGCAATTATTTGTTACAATGGTTTGGATCATAATGCTAGGTATCATTTTGTGTATTTTGATTAGGTGTAGCCTTTGGTGTTGCAGGAGTACGGGAGATTCTTATAGTGAATGGAAAAGGAACCAACTACGATGAAAGCTGGAGTCCAATAAGTATTTTGAGAAGATGCTGAATAATGATGTACTATAACAGAATTAAGAGTAGTAAAAGAATTTACTGACTTCTTTGAAAAGGGGGGACTGAAGGAGGAAGGGGTTAAAAGGGATTTTAACAGAAGTGGCATTACCTAATAGTTGCTGTGCATTTAAAGAGAATTGATAGTGCCTATCTATTGTCTAAATTAACTGAAGCAGAGAGTCTGGCATCTCCATCCAAAGGGGTCAGTTCCTGACAGGGGCTGGGAGTCGCCTCGAACCGGTCAAGACCGGCCCTGCTGAGTGGATGGGAGCCAGGGGAGAACTGAGTTTGCGCAGAAACAAAGGGCCATCAGCGAACACCATGATGAAGAGGATGGGCCTTCATCTTGGGACCCCCGACGACCACCACCAGGAGGCACTGCGCAAGCGCAGCTGGGAGGAGTCTATGGAAATTACTTCTTGGAACTGATTATAATATGGAAATTATTTCTCGGAACTGATTTTGATATGCAATGAGGATAGATGCATATGTATAGGTGTATTGGGAAATCTAATGTATATGTAATATTTGATTGTATAAATTGAAGAGACACGTTGCTGCTCGGCGCGCACGACTTTGGTGGAACTACCCCCCGTGCTGCCCGGCGCCGAATAAACATCCCTGCTTTACAGTCTGACAGACTGGGGAGTCTGCTTTCCGCACGTCAACACTCTGCTTTTATCCATAACCCCCTGCAAAGTCTGCAAAGCAGCCACAGGCCGGGTCAGGGCAGAGCAGCCGGGGCCAGGCCGGGCGCCAGGGACGAGCCGGTGCCGCCCTCTGCCGTCACCCCGCCCCCCCCCGACGCGCTCTTTTTGCAGCCAGGAGCCTGCTTTGGGCATTTTCCTGCCCTTGTTCGAGGGCTCCCGGCCCTCCCGACGGGCTCTCCGAGCCTCTCCCCGCCATGGCCCCGGCCCCGGCCCGCCCGCTCCCGCAGCGGCCGCATCCTCGCGCCGAGCCCCGCGCGCCCCCCGCAGCGCCGTTCGGGTGGGCTCCGCTCCGCTCCCCCTCGCGCCCCGCAGCCGCGCGCTTAACGGACAGCCTCGCGTTCCACCGTGATCCGTTGCAAGCGCGGGACGCGGCGGGACTCGAGCTCGGAACGCGGCCGCGGACGGACGGACGCTCGCCGCGCAGCCGCTCCCCACGGCCCGCCGGACCCCTTCGCCCGCCTCCCGCTGCCCCCCGAAGCCGCCGGGACGGCGCCCGCCGCGTCCCCCGCGCCCTCGGCGCCTGCTCCGTCCCGCCCGGCCGCCCTCCGCCGCGGCCGCGCCTCCGCCCGCCGCTCCCCCTGTTGGCTCTGGCGGCGCTGGGCGGGCCGCCGCGGCTGGGCCTGCCATGGCGGCACCGCCTTCCGCCCGCGGGCGGCCCGCCCCCGGGCCCTGCTCCAGCCGGGGCCGGCCGGGCCCCGCCGAGCCCCCCGGGAGCCCGGCACCGCGCCCGGCAGCCGCCCCGCCGCCGCCGCCGCCGCCGCTGCCCCACCCCGGCGCTGGCCCGCGCCCGCCGGGACCGGGTTACCGGTAGGCGGAGGGGCTCGGCAGAAGCCGGCAGCGGTTGCGAAACCGGGCGAGCGAGTCGGGACGCTGCCGGCGAACACCACCCCGTCGGCTCGTCCGCGTCCCGGGAGCGGCGGGGAGCTCGGCGGCGGGAAGCGGCAGCCCGGTAAGAGAGAAGCGGGCGGGTGCCGCCCTCCGGGGACGGCTGCGGGGCGGTTGGGGCCCCGGCGGAGCGCTGACGGCCGCCTCGCCCGCAGGGCAGGAGAAGGAGCCGCTGGAGCACCTGTACCGGGTGGGCTCGCTGCTGGGCTCCGGCGGCTTCGGCACCGTGTACGCGGCTGTCCGGCTCTCCGACGGCAGCCCGGTAAGTGGCGGGGACGGCGGCGAGGAGGAGGAGGAGGAGGAGGAGGAGGAGGAAGGAGGGGGAGAGGCGGCGGGGCGGGCGGCGTGCTCAGCCCGGCGCTGCCCTTGGCTTGCAGGTGGCCATCAAACACGTGCCCCGGGAGAGCATCGGCCGGTGGGGCGAACTGGTGAGTGGGGGGGGGCAGCGGGGCGGCAGCGGGGGGGATAGGCCGGGGCCCGGGAGGGGGGGGAAGCGGGAGACGCGGAGCATCCCCGGGGCAGGGGGATGCCAGGACCGTTGGGGCAGGGGAGGGGGGCACCGGAGCATCCCCGGGGCTGGGGGGGGCACTGGAGCATGCCTGGGGCAGGGCGATGCCAGGAGCGTTGGGGCCGGGCAGGGGGGCCCACGGGGACCGAGGGATGCCAGGACCGTTGGGGCCAGGCAGGGGGGCACCGGAGCATCCCAGGCAGGGGGTACCGGACCACCGGCGCAGCATCAGCCCCGCTGACAGCGTTGTGGTTCCCCCCGGCAGCCCTGTGGCACCCGTGTGCCGATGGAGATTGTGCTCCTGAAGCAGGTGGGCTCCGGGTTCCGCGGCGTCATCCAGCTCCTCGACTGGTACGAGCTGCCCGACTGCTACGTGCTGGTGCTGGAGCGTCCGGAGCCGTCGCAGGATCTCTTTGACTTCATCACAGAACGAGAGTTCCTGCCCGAGGATCTGGCTCGGGAGCTTTTCCGTCAGGTGCTGGAGGCCGTGCGACACTGCAACAACTGCGGCGTCCTGCACCGCGACATCAAGGACGAGAACATCATCGTCAACCTGGCCACCGGCGAGCTCAAGCTCATCGACTTCGGTTGCGGCACCTTCCTCAAGGACACCGTCTACACCGAATTTGACGGTGAGCCCACAGCCAGGAGGGTGCTGCCGGTACCGGGCACTGCACGGCCCAGCCTGCCCCGGCACCATTTGCTGGGGGGGGGGAAGAAGAATTTTTAAACATTCAGCCGGCTGCCGAGCTGCGTTTTGGCCCGGGGTGGATGCTGTGAAACGGGAGCCAGCTCCCAGCGCTGCCAGCAGCCTGGGCCCCCCACCCTGCCCCGCGCTGGGGCGGGGGGAGCCCACCCAGCAGAACAACCGCCCCGGGGGGGGCTGCAAAGCCCCGCTCGCTCTGCAGCCACAGAAGGGACTGGGCTGCTCCGCTCCCTTTGATTGCCTTGGCTTATTTCTCTTTCATTTTTCGGCCAAGGCCAGGGGGGTGGGGAGGGGCAAGGCGTGGTTGTTCCCCACCCGTGGGGTCGTCTGGGGTTTTTTTCCCCCACCCTCGTGAGGGTCCGGCCTTCCCCGGGCGCGCGCTGACCTCTTCCGGCACCGGCGGCTGCTTTTTACAACCCAAAGTTTGTAAACAAGAGCCACGTGGTGACACCGGCTGTGTCCCGTGTCCCCGTCACCCCGCGTCCCCGGGGGTGAGGATGCTCGGGCCGGGAGCCCGCAGCGTCCGCCTGACGAGCTCCGCCTGTATCCCGCAGGAACGCGGGTGTACAGCCCGCCGGAGTGGGTGCGCTACCACCGCTACCACGGGCGCACGGCCACCATCTGGTCCCTGGGCGTGCTGCTCTACGCCATGGTCTGCGGGGACGTCCCCTTCGAGCAGGACGCCGACATCGCCCAGGGGCAGTTCTCCTTCCGGCGGAGGGTTTCTCCAGGTGGGTACCCGGCTCCGCGGCGAGGGGGGGATCGCGGGTTTTGGGAGATGGCACCAGGCACATGAGCCTCCCGCTTTTATGGCTGTGGAGGAGGTTCATCTTCCGTGGCTGGAGGAGATGGCCCAGGAGGAGGTTCATCTCCCACAGTTAGTTGGATGAGGTGGCACATGTCCTCCCATCTTGCTCTCCAAAATGGATAATCACTTGGGAGGCTTGGGTGCAGCCCTGAGCACACTCAGTATGGCCTGGGCAGCGTGGACGGTGGCACAAGGTGGACAAGAGCCTTCTCTGCCTGACCGGCGGTTTCTGGTTTCTCTCCCCAGAGTGCCAGCAGCTCATCAGATGGTGTTTGTCCGTGTGCCCCTCGGACAGGCCAACTCTGGAAGACATCTTCCACCATCCTTGGCTGCAAGGCACTCACCTGCCCTAGGAGTCATCCAAGATCCACCTGCACAGTTGGATCCAGGAGCCTGGCAAGTAACAACCCCACACAGCTCCTGGCCATAAGAAGCAAAGAACACCAGATTTTTCTCCTCGTGAGCGTAGCACTGAGCAGGGATCATCAGATGGAAACGCGCACATCTTGTCCTGGAGCTGGGCTGGAGACCTGGTGGCCACCATCCAACCCAGCTGTCCTGGACTCCATCTGAATGACCCTGTCTCATCTGGTGTTTTGCCAGTCAATTTTTTGAGTTTTGGTTCTGTGTTTGGAGGCTCCCGGGTGTCTTCCTGACCTGCTGAATTTTGGGACCGCGAGAGGATCGGACACCTTATTGCGAGAAAAGCTTCAGTGGGGCCGGGGGGGATGCACTGGTTGGGGTGGAGAGCAGGAACCGCGGCCGAATGGCTGTCTCTTCTCCGCTGTCACCGTGCTCGAGTGCCTTCAGTTGCGATCTGGGCTGCGCTGGAGGAAATACTTGAATTTTCCTGCACTGCCGCTTTTCCAAGACTCGCCTGGCTATACCGTTCCTTTTCCCTTTTCAAGAAAAAACAGGTCAGAAGATGCTGGGGAGCCGGGCGGTGGCTCGCCTCCTGTGCCTCCATCTCGCGGGGATTTTCTGGGGTTCTTTGCTTCTTTGTGCCCTCACGAATGCACAAACAGTGCAAAGCAGCAGAGCTAGAAACGTGTACAAAGTTATACAGGAGCAAAGTCTGATATCCAGTTGTTAATAGTGATAAGATTTTACTTTGTTTCTCTTTTCCACTTTTTGTCGTTTAATTTATTTTCATGAATTTGTCTTTTTTTTTTTAACAAAGTTCTAGCCAGTAGGATAACTTATTTATTTATTTATAATTCCGGTGGGTTTCCAACCCACGCCTTGCTGCTACAGCTGCCGATGCCCCGGTTTTCCGTTCGGGTCTCCCCTCCGTGTCTGTCCTGTGTCCAGCCCCGGGCCCGCGGTGTTTCTGGCGGGTGTCTGGCGGAGGTGTGGAGCGCCCGCCTGCTCCCAGCTGTGCTGGGCACTGGGGTTTCCTTGCCACGGGCAGATCCGTTCGCAGCTGAGTTTTGGTTTTCCTCACAGGTGTCTTGTTCGGGGCTGGAGAGGAGGAGCCGGCCCGGGCTGTCTGCACTGTCGAGTCTTTACGTGTCACCAACTGCGGAGCCGGCGGGGATTTTTTTTTGTTAATAATGTTGTACAGGGGAATTCAGAAGTCTTATTTTTTTATGTGGTTTTAAATAAAAACAAACTACTTGATGTGATGGAGTCATTCTTGGTCAGAATCGAAAGTTGCCAGAGATCCTGGGCTCGCTCTGCAGATCCTGGGCTCGCTGCCACGGTCCTGGGCTCGCTGTGCCCCCCGAAGCACCCCCCTGTCCCTCGGCAGCGGGGGATGCAGAGGGAAGCAGCAGCCACAGGCCGGGTCAGGGCAGAGCAGCCGGGGCCAGGCCGGGCGCCAGGGACGAGCCGGTGCCACCCTCTGCCGTCACCCCGTCCCCCCGAACGCGCTCTTTTTGCAGCCAGGAGCCTGCTTTTGGCATTTTCCTGCCCTTGTTCGAGGGCTCCCGGCCCTCCCGACGGGCTCTCCGAGCCTCTCCCCGACCCCTCAGCGGGAGCCATCCGCCCGCCGAGCCAGGCACCAGCGCTGAGGGGCCGGCCAGAGCCCTGCGTGGCCGGGGCTGAGCTGGGGGGTGACAGCTGTCCCTTTCCCCATGTCCCCAGTGCCCGAGACGCCCCGAGGGACGCCCAGCTCCCCTCCTGCCATTGCCCGGCCCTTTGCAAATGGGGAAACTGAGGCGCCGCGTGAGGCACGGGCTCACGGGCCATGGCCACACCGGCCACCCGACTGTGACAGAGGCGGCTGCGAAGTCACCGGGGGCCATCGCACGCTTCCCCCGGGAGCAGCAGGTCCCCATGTCCCCACGACGCCGGTGACAGCGGGGCCTGTCCCGCTCGGCCAGCCCGGCGCCATCGAGGCCCGGCGGCTGCCGGCCACCCCCGCCGCGGGGCTTCTCCGCGGGGCTTCTCCTCAGGGCGTGCGAGGGACGGCAGCGCCCGCGGCGTTCCCGCCTCACCCGCGAGGTTCGGGGGCAGGGGGGGTGACATCTGTGGTTTGGGTTTTTTTTTCCCCAGTTTAGTCAGGGGCTAACGGGGTCCAGACACCGGTTTGCCCGCGATGAAGTAGCGGCAGCGCGGGATGAGGCGGCGGTGAAGGAAGGGGTTAAAGGGATTTTAACAGAAGTGGCATTACCTAATAGTTGCTGTGCATTTAAAGAGCGTTGATAGTGCCTATCTATTGTCTAAATTAACTGAAGCAGAGACTCCACAACCTCCCTGGGTAGCCTGGGCCAGGGCTCCGTCACCCTCAGAGGGAAGAAGTTCTTCCTCATGTTCAGACGGAACTTCCTGTGCCTCACTTTGTGCCCATTGCCCCTTGTCCTGTCGCTGGGCACCACTGAAAAGAGCTTGGCCCCATCCTCCTGACACCCACCCTGCAGATATTTCTAAGCATTTATTAGGTCCCCTCGCAGCCTTCTCCAGGCTGAACAAGCCCAGCTCCCTCAGCCTCTCCTTGTAGGAGAGATGTTCCAGTCCCCTCATCATCCTTGTAGCCCTCCTCTGGACTCTCTCCAGGAGCTCCTCATCTTTCTTGAACTGGGGAGCCCAGAACTGGACACAGTACTCCAGATGGGGCCTCACTAGGGCAGTGTAGAGGGGAAGGAGAACCTCCCTCGACCTGCTGGCCCACACTCTTCTTGATGCACCCCAGGATGCCACTGGCCTTCTTGGCAGCCAGGGCATGCTGCTGGCTCATGGTCAGCCTGTCGTCCACCAGGACACCCAGGTCCCTCTCCGCAGAGCTGCTCTCCAGCAGGGCCGCCCCAGCCTGTACTGGTGCCTGGGGTTGTTCCTCCCCAGGTGCAGGACCCTGCATTTGCCTTTGTTGAACCTCATCAGGTTCCTCTCTGCCCACCTCTCCAGCCTGTCCAGGTCTCGCTGAATGGCAGCACAGCCTGCTGGTGTATCCACCACTCCTCCCAGTTTGGTGTCATCAGCAAACTTGCTGAGGGTACACTCTAACTCTTCATCCGGGTCACTGATGAAGAAGTTAAACAAGGCCGGGCCCAGTGCTGACCCCTGGGGCACCCCACTGGTTACATGTTTGGTACAGAAGGGGAAGCGGACCTCCGCACAGCTGCGTTCGGGCGGGTTTTATAATGCTGACTTCTGCACAGCTGCGTTCGGGCGGGTTTTGCACAGAAGCAGCAGGAGAAGGTAAGCGGACCTGCACGCAATTGCGTTTGAGTGGTTTTTGTATGAATGCTAACTGTAATTGTGTTTGGGTGGTTTTTATACGAATGTTAACTGAAGTGATAATATTATAATTTGAATACCCGGGGATTTTATGTGAAAAGTTTTGCCTTTGTGCGTGTGTATGTGTGGCTGAGACACAGCACTGCGGTGAAGCGAGTGGGAGTCCCGATCTGCGGTTCCGTAACTCTGCGAGGAGCACGGCCAGAGACGGACAAAGTGCTTGGAATAATTACAAAGCCTGTAAATCTTGTGATGTGCAACTTGGGCTGTGGTAGTGCCTAATCACTCTCCTAAGTGACAGGGAGTGGGAACTGGTTAATTATTAAAGTGGCAGAGCAAAAGAAATCACTCCTTAGGTGGTTTGGGCTCGAACCTTGGGGAGTATTTGAATGAGGGGGGGAACTGGATACAAAGGGGAGAAGAGAGATTTTATTGGAAAGGGGCATACGTGACTCCCGCCGGGTGGCAGGTAGCCTTAGATTGGGAACAACCTCCAGAAATCCTTACAAGTCCTGGGGTTGGGGGGCAAGCAGGAATAATTCCCTGCTTCGCACGTGGGCTAGCTCCTAGATTATATCAGAATTGGCACCAAGCTTGGGTCCTGTTGAAGTGTAAATCTTGTGATAAAAAGAGGTCCTGTGTATCTAGGAGGCGAGGAGCGCAGTGTCCTAAGTGCCTTCCCCGGACCCCACGGTTTTATAGCTGGGAAAGGTAGTGAAGCTGGTGCGTGGAAGGGAAAATTTGATTCCGGAAATTTGGGACGTGGGGGAGAAAGATTGGGAAGAAACTATAGTGAATTGTAAGAAGCGATTCGCGTGGAAACTTATTAAAAGAATAGCAAAAGGCAAGTTAAAGGGGCAATAAGTCGCGAAATGGGTAACAATCAGGGAGGAGTTTTGAAAAAGAGTCCTTTAGGCTGTGTGCTCACTCACTGGAAAGACATTGCTGGGACCGGAGGCACGGAAAGTAAAAGGACCCTTATCAAATATTGCAATTAATAGTGGCCTCTACATAAATTGGAAGATGGGGCCAAGTGGCCATTAAACGGGTCAATAGATTATAATACTCTCTTGCAATTAATGCTGTTTTGAAGGAGAGAAGGAAAACGGGATGAGGTTTCATACGCAGATACGGAAACCATCCGGAGTGGCAAAGGGACTGTGGAATGATACCACCACAGGACCCCACGGTACTCGCACTCGAGCAAGAAAATAATAAAGAACTCGGGGGAAAACTGAGGCGGTGTTGTTCGGCATGTAGCATTCGGCAAAGATGTACTAAAGCTGACAAAATTCACCAGGCACCAGAACAAGATCTGACTGACTTGTTTAAGCCTCCTCCTCAACCACAGGAACCGTATGCGAACTCGGATGAAATTCCCACTCCTTCAGACAGCCCTGTATCTTCCCGGACTAGGAAGAAATTCGCTACAATGGTCTTACAAGCACCTCTCCAAGAGGCAGTAGGACTTGATGGTGGAACTATGCTAATCAAAATACCTTTTTCCACCACCGATTTAGACGCCTGGAAAAAGGTAGCCCGGGAACATCGGGTCGACCCAGTGGGTGTCGCTAAACACTTTCAATTCATAATGAAACAACATAATCCAGATTGGAATGATATGCAATTACCATTAGAATATGTAACCGATACAGAGAAACAGTTAATTCTAAAAACTGCAGGTGATCTGGCTGAAGATCACTATAAGACTGCGGAAGGTGATGTTAAGGATTATTTCCCCCTCCAAGACCCAAAGTGGGATGCTAACAGGTCTGCTCATACGGAGAGACTGCAGGCATACCAAGAGTGGATTTTTAAAGGAATGGAAAGGGCCATTCCCAGAACTATAAAGTGGTCAGCTTTATATGCAGTTAAACAGGGTCCTTCCAAGTCCCCATCCCAATTCCTGGATCGACTGAGGGATGTAATGCGCCGTAACACACCGCTGGACCCTGGGTCAGAGGCAGGGATACAACAACTAGTCTCCCTATTTTTGGGTCAGTCTACGGGAGACATTAGGTGCAAACTCCAGAAGCTGCATCCTACAAAAAGGAGGAACTTGAAAGTCCTGCTGGATGAAGCATGGAGAGTGTTTAGCAATAGAGAAGAGGGATGCAGGCAAGGCCAGAGAATAGTGACAGTTGTTAGGGAAGAGGAAGGAAGAAGGCCTAGACAGGAATTGTCCCGGTTGGGTAAAGACCAACGTGCGCTGTGTAAAAGATTTGGTCATTGGAAAAGGGAATGTCCAAAAAATAAGGAAAAGGGACGAGGCCGCCAGATAGAAAAAATAGCCCATGTAAAGGAAGATTGACGGGGACCTGTGGAATCCACCCTAGCGGATCCACTGGTTATAATGAAGCTAGGGAAGGAACGAGAGGTAGAATTTTTGGTTGACATGGGGGCAACATACTCACTTTTGAATCAAGCCTTGATGCCCCTGGGGAGTGACTATATCGTGGTAAAAGGGGCAACTGGCCACAGTGAAAAGGCATACTTTTGTAAACCTTTGAAGTATAAATTAGGAAAACAATGGGGCATCCACAAATTCTTGTATATGCCCAACTCCCCAAAGGCACTTCTGGGAAGGGATTTGTTGGAACAACTGGGTGCAAAAATTACATTTGAAAAAGGAGAAATTACTCTGGAGGTAAAGGATCCACAATATATTCAGGTACTGAGTCTATTTCTAACCAGTCCTCCCACAGAAGGAAAAATTCCCGAGGAGATCCTAAACCAGGTGTACCCTGGGGTATGGGCCACTGATGTCCCTGGAAGAGCAAAGAATGCTCCACCCGTTGAAGTCAGACTCAAAGAAGGCCGGCAACTGGTAAGAGTTAAGCAATATCCCCTAAGACAGGAAGATAAAGAAGGAACCCGGCCAGAAATAGAAAGATTTTTACAATTAGGATTATTGAAAGAGTGCAAGTCGGATTTTAACACCCCTATACTACCTGTCTGTAAATCTGACGGGTCGTATCGGGTGGTCCAGGATTTGCAAGCCATAAACAAAATAACAGAGGACCTCTACCCAGTAGTAGCAAACCCATATACTTTGTTGACCGTATTGGCTCCCAAATTAACCTGGTTTACTGTTTTAGATTTGAAAGATGCCTTCTTTTGCCTCCCTCTCCATGAAGCCGGTCAGAAATTATTTGCATTTGAATGGGAGAACCCCAAAACTGGTCGAAAGACTCAGCTCACTTGGACGGTGCTGCCACAAGGATTTAAGAACAGTCCTACCATCTTCGGTAATCAACTTGCAAAAGACTTGGAGTCCTGGGAAATCCCGTCTGAAGAAGGGAAATTGCTACAGTGTGGTTGTATCACTTGGACGGTGAGTCTACTAAATTTCTTGGGCTCCAAGGGTACCGGGTATCTAAAAAGAAGGCCCAGATAATGCAGCGCGAGGTGATTTACGTGGGCTATGAGATTAGTGCTGGACAAAGAACTCTGGGACAGGCCCGTAAAGAGGCAATATGCCAAACTCCGAGACCTCAGACAGTGAAAGAGCTACGGACTTTCTTGGGAATGACCGGCTGGTGCCGGCTGTGGATTTATAATTATGGGCTGCTTGTTAAACCACCGTATGCACTAACAGCTGCTGGACAAAATCACCTTGAATGGAACAAGGAGACCACGCAAGCCTTTGAACTACTGAAAAAGGCTCTGATGTCGGCCCTTGCCCTAGGGCTCCCAGATGTGAGCAAGCCGTTTTTCCTTTTCTCTCACGAAAAGCAGGGGATTGCTCTGGGGATATCAGCACAAGATCTGGGTCCGTATCGACGAGCAGTTGCCTATCTCTCCAAACAACTGGATGCAACTGCAAAGGGTTGGCCTGGATGCCTGCGAGCAGTTGCAGCTGTAATATTAAATATACAGGAAGCCCGAAAATTTACCTTGGGCCAGAAAATGACTGTCTTGGTGTCCCACACGGTATCCACAGTATTGGAAGCAAAAGGAGGACACTGGCTTTCTCCACAAAGATTCCTGAGATATCAGGCTATACTGGCAGAGCAGGATGATGTGCAGATTACAGTTACTAACAATGTCAATCCAGCTGCCTTTCTCAGTGGAAACACAGGAGAACCAGTGCATCATGACTGCTTGGAGACCACTGAAACAACCTATGCAAGTCGCCCGGATTTGAGAGACAGCCCTATGGAAAACGGAGAAAACTGGTTCACAGATGGAAGCAGCTATGTTCTGAGTGGCAGGAGACACGCGGGGCACGCTGTTACCACCAGTCAAGAAATCACAGAGTCAGGACCTTTGCCCATAAACACCTCCATGCAAAAGGCAGAGATAATTGCTTTAACCCGTGCCTTGGAATTGGCCCAAGGCAAAGTGGTGAATATCTACACAGACTCGAAGTGTGCCTTCGGAGCTGTGCATGCGCACGGAGCGATCTGGAAGGAAAGAGGACTATTGAACTCTCAAGGGAAAAACATCAAACATGCAGAAGAAATTCTGAAACTACTGGAGGCAGTTCAACTCCCCGAGAAAGCGGCAATCATGCATATTAAGGCGCACCAGAAAGTGAGCTCAGAATTGGAAAAAGGAAACGAGCTGGCGGACAGAGAGGCAAAACAGGTGGCTAAAACGGAGGGAAGAACTGAAGGGGCTTTAATCCCTGATGGACGAGTCTCCCTAGAAGGTAAGCCAGAATATACTAAGGAAGATCAGAAACTTATTACAGATTTAGAAGGGTCATAGAATGAGGAGGGGTGGGCTCAAACCCCATAGGGAAAACTAATCATTCCCTCCTGTCTGATATGGCATCTGGTAAGGGAAGAACACAGGAAAAGGCACTGGGGGACAGAGGCTCTGTATAAACATCTAATTAGAGAGATTGTGGCCAGAAACCTATACACCACGGTGAGACAGCTGACTCAGCAGTGCGATCTTTGCCTCCAGACTCATCCAAAAAATAACCCTAAACCAGAAATGGGTCAGACTGGAAAAGGTAATGGGCCTGGACAACAATGGCAAATTGATTTCACGGAACTCCCAAGAAAAGCGGGGTACCGATATCCACTGGTATTAACCGATACCTTTTCAGGTTGGCCGGAGGCATTCCCAACCAGGACAGCTAAAGCTCGGCAAGTAACTAAAGTATTAATACAAGAGATAATATCACATTTTGGGGTTCCAGCAACTATGTCTTCTGATAGGGGACCACATTTTGTTTCAAAAATACTACAACAAACTAGCTGTCACCTGGGTATAGATTGGCAACTCCACACCCCATACCGCCCTCAGTTGAGCGGCCAAGTGGAGAAAATGAACCACTTCATCAAGCAACAAATTGTGAAATTAGGGCAAGAAGCAAATTTGGCATGGCCTCAGTCCCTCCCTCTAGCCCTCCTGTGTATACGGACAAGGCCAAGGGCAAGGGAGGGACTGAGCCCCTTTGAGATCCTGTATGCACGACCCTACGGGATACAGAAGGGGATATCCACGCAAATTGGGGATGAAATTATGACTTCTTATTTGGTGGCATTGAGCAAACAATTAAGCAAAATCAGGAAACATGTGGTTGGAACCCGGGGGAGGGGTCTAGATGGACCTGTACTTAATATACACCCTGGAGATTATGTATATATAAAGTCTCTTGCAGAAAAAACTTCAGAGCCACAGTGGGAAGGACCATACCAAGTACTGCTCACCTCCTTCACGGCCATCAGGATCAAGGAACAGAACGCCTGGATTCATCACACCAGAGTCAAAAGGGCACCTAAACAGCCACGGGCATCGCGAGAAATTGGACCCTTGAAGCTCAAAGTATCAAGGCATTGATAAAAATTGTATTTTTAGGATGGACATTACCTAGAGGGGAAGCCTGGAGCCAAAACACCTATTTACAAATAACTGAAAATATGTCAAGAATACTGAACTTATCCGATTGTTGGATATGCAATACTCTCCCTCGGGGTGGGCTACAACTCCCTTTAATAGGAATATCGACTAGAAATTGGGCCATTTACACTAATGGAATGAACATGAACGGATCACGTGTGTATGGGAAGGGGAATACAAGAGAAGGACCAAGTTTTGACCTAGACCTCCCGCTCTCAGAAAAGGTAGTGATTTTGGGTCGTTGTTTAGGATTCGAAGACAAAACATGGATAGATATGAAAGACTGTCCTGCTGCCAAAGATTTAGGGACTTTTGATGCGGAAAGATTGAAACAGATTAAACTTGACTTCAAGTTTATACCTCATTCAAACACCAAGAAAGGAAAAAGGTAGGGAAGATGGTAGAGAACAGAACAAGGGTCCAAGATGCAACATGGGACCTGGATATTGGTGGCTTTGCGGTGACGGAAGGGCTAGAAAGAGCTTACCTTTAAGCTGGAAAGGACATTGTACTAGAGGGTACCTTTCGCCTGGAGCAAGCATTCACAAAGGTACCTCCCCTCTTACGGGACTTTTAAGAACCCCCTGGATTCGTTTTAAGAGAGCGGAGAATCCGTTGGTAATTCGAGGCACCGGCTTTCATAGCTTTGTGCGATGGTTAATCCCCTCTTTGGGAGTAAGCGAGTTAGAGAAAGCTATAGTTAATATATCGGCTACTGTCGAAACTCCGGAAAATTTAACATTGGATGCCATACCAGGAATACAATTAGAAGTAGAATCTTTAAGCAAGGTGGTAAAGCAAAATCGAATGGGATTAGCTATGCTTTTAGCTGAGGAAGGAGGATTGTGCATGGTTATTAATCAAACCTGTTGCACCTATGTAAACCAGAATAAAAGAATAGAAACAGATTTGAATGAAATCTGGGAAAAGACCAAGGTGTTACATCGTTGCCCAAGATGATACATCCTGGGGTTTCTCGGAAATATGGGAAAAACTCACCTCTTGGTTACCTAATTTAGGATGGCTGAGGCAATTATTTGTTACAATGGTTTGGATCATAATGCTAGGTATCATTTTGTGTATTTTGATTAGGTGTAGCCTTTGGTGTTGCAGGAGTACGGGAGATTCTTATAGTGAATGGAAAAGGAACCAACTACGATGAAAGCTGGAGTCCAATAAGTATTTTGAGAAGATGCTGAATAATGATGTACTATAACAGAATTAAGAGTAGTAAAAGAATTTACTGACTTCTTTGAAAAGGGGGGACTGAAGGAGGAAGGGGTTAAAAGGGATTTTAACAGAAGTGGCATTACCTAATAGTTGCTGTGCATTTAAAGAGAATTGATAGTGCCTATCTATTGTCTAAATTAACTGAAGCAGAGAGTCTGGCATCTCCATCCAAAGGGGTCAGTTCCTGACAGGGGCTGGGAGTCGCCTCGAACCGGTCAAGACCGGCCCTGCTGAGTGGATGGGAGCCAGGGGAGAACTGAGTTTGCGCAGAAACAAAGGGCCATCAGCGAACACCATGATGAAGAGGATGGGCCTTCATCTTGGGACCCCCGACGACCACCACCAGGAGGCACTGCGCAAGCGCAGCTGGGAGGAGTCTATGGAAATTACTTCTTGGAACTGATTATAATATGGAAATTATTTCTCGGAACTGATTTTGATATGCAATGAGGATAGATGCATATGTATAGGCGTATTGGGAAATCTAATGTATATGTAATATTTGATTGTATAAATTGAAGAGACACGTTGCTGCTCGGCGCGCACGACTTTGGTGGAACTACCCCCTGTGCTGCCCGGCGCCGAATAAACATCCCTGCTTTACAGTCTGACAGATTGGGGAGTCTGCTTTCCGCACGTCAACACTCTGCTTTTATCCATAACCCCCTGCAAAGTCTGCAAAGCAGCCACAGGCCGGGTCAGGGCAGAGCAGCCGGGGCCAGGCCGGGCACCAGGGACGAGCCGGTGCCGCCCTCTGCCGTCACCCCGCCCCCCCGAACGCGCTCTTTTTGCAGCCAGGAGCCTGCTTTGGGCATTTTCCTGCCCTTGTTCGAGGGCTCCCGGCCCTCCCGACGGGCTCTCCGAGCCTCTCCCCGCCATGGCCCCAGCCCCGGCCCGCCCGCTCCCGCAGCGGCCGCATCCTCGCGCCGAGCCCCGCGCGCCCCCGCAGCGCCGTTCGGGTGGGCTCCGCTCCGCTCCCCCTCGCGCCCCGCAGCCGCGCGCTTAACGGACAGCCTCGCGTTCCACCGTGATCCGTTGCAAGCGCGGGACGCGGCGGGACTCGAGCTCGGAACGCGGCCGCGGACGGACGGACGCTCGCCGCGCAGCCGCTCCCCACGGCCCGCCGGACCCCTTCGCCCGCCTCCCGCTGCCCCCCGAAGCCGCCGGGACGGCGCCCGCCGCGTCCCCCGCGCCCTCGGCGCCTGCTCCGTCCCGCCCGGCCGCCCTCCGCCGCGGCCGCGCCTCCGCCCGCCGCTCCCCCTGTTGGCTCTGGCGGCGCTGGGCGGGCCGCCGCGGCTGGGCCTGCCATGGCGGCACCGCCTTCCGCCCGCGGGCGGCCCGCCCCCGGGCCCTGCTCCAGCCGGGGCCGGCCGGGCCCCGCCGAGCCCCCCGGGAGCCCGGCACCGCGCCCGGCAGCCGCCCCGCCGCCGCCGCCGCCGCCGCTGCCCCCCCCCGGCGCTGGCCCGCGCCCGCCGGGACCGGGTTACCGGTAGGCGGAGGGGCTCGGCAGAAGCCGGCAGCGGTTGCGAAACCGGGCGAGCGAGTCGGGACGCTGCCGGCGAACACCACCCCGTCGGCTCGTCCGCGTCCCGGGAGCGGCGGGGAGCTCGGCGGCGGGAAGCGGCAGCCCGGTAAGAGAGAAGCGGGCGGGTGCCGCCCTCCGGGGACGGCTGCGGGGCGGTTGGGGCCCCGGCGGAGCGCTGATGGCCGCCTCGCCCGCAGGGCAGGAGAAGGAGCCGCTGGAGCACCTGTACCGGGTGGGCTCGCTGCTGGGCTCCGGCGGCTTCGGCACCGTGTACGCGGCTGTCCGGCTCTCCGACGGCAGCCCGGTAAGTGGCGGGGACGGCGGCGAGGAGGAGGAGGAGGAGGAGGAGGAGGAGGAAGGAGGGGGAGAGGCGGCGGGGCGGGCGGCGTGCTCAGCCCGGCGCTGCCCTTGGCTTGCAGGTGGCCATCAAACACGTGCCCCGGGAGAGCATCGGCCGGTGGGGCGAACTGGTGAGTGGGGGGGGGCAGCGGGGCGGCAGCGGGGGGGATAGGCCGGGGCCCGGGAGGGGGGGAAGCGGGGGACGCGGAGCATCCCCGGGGCAGGGGGATGCCAGGACCGTTGGGGCAGGGGAGGGGGGCACCGGAGCATCCCCGGGGCAGGGGGATGCCAGGACCGTTGGGGCAGGGGAGGGGGGCACCGGAGCATCCCCGGGGCTGGGGGGGGCACTGGAGCATGCCTGGGGCAGGGCGATGCCAGGAGCGTTGGGGCCGGGCAGGGGGGCCCACGGGGACCGAGGGATGCCAGGACCGTTGGGGCCAGGCAGGGGGGCACCGGAGCATCCCAGGCAGGGGGTACCGGACCACCGGCGCAGCATCAGCCCCGCTGACAGCGTTGTGGTTCCCCCCGGCAGCCCTGTGGCACCCGTGTGCCGATGGAGATTGTGCTCCTGAAGCAGGTGGGCTCCGGGTTCCGCGGCGTCATCCAGCTCCTCGACTGGTACGAGCTGCCCGACTGCTACGTGCTGGTGCTGGAGCGTCCGGAGCCGTCGCAGGATCTCTTTGACTTCATCACAGAACGAGAGTTCCTGCCCGAGGATCTGGCTCGGGAGCTTTTCCGTCAGGTGCTGGAGGCCGTGCGACACTGCAACAACTGCGGCGTCCTGCACCGCGACATCAAGGACGAGAACATCATCGTCAACCTGGCCACCGGCGAGCTCAAGCTCATCGACTTCGGTTGCGGCACCTTCCTCAAGGACACCGTCTACACCGAATTTGACGGTGAGCCCACAGCCAGGAGGGTGCTGCCGGTACCGGGCACTGCACGGCCCAGCCTGCCCGGGCACCATTTGCTGGGGGGGGGGAAGAAGAATTTTTAAACATTCAGCCGGCTGCCGAGCTGCGTTTTGGCCCGGGGTGGATGCTGTGAAACGGGAGCCAGCTCCCAGCGCTGCCAGCAGCCTGGGCCCCCCACCCTGCCCCGCGCTGGGGCGGGGGGAGCCCACCCAGCAGAACAACCGCCCCGGGGGGGGCTGCAAAGCCCCGCTCGCCCTGCAGCCACAGAAGGGACTGGGCTGCTCCGCTCCCTTTGATTGCCTTGGCTTATTTCTCTTTCATTTTTCGGCCAAGGCCAGGGGGGTGGGGAGGGGCAAGGCGTGGTTGTTCCCCACCCGTGGGGTGGTCTGGGGTTTTTTTCCCCCACCCTCGTGAGGGTCCGGCCTTCCCCGGGCGCGCGCTGACCTCTTCCGGCACCGGCGGCTGCTTTTTACAACCCAAAGTTTGTAAACAAGAGCCACGTGGTGACACCGGCTGTGTCCCGTGTCCCCGTCACCCCGCGTCCCCGGGGGTGAGGATGCTCGGGCCGGGAGCCCGCAGCGTCCGCCTGACGAGCTCCGCCTGTATCCCGCAGGAACGCGGGTGTACAGCCCGCCGGAGTGGGTGCGCTACCACCGCTACCACGGGCGCACGGCCACCATCTGGTCCCTGGGCGTGCTGCTCTACGCCATGGTCTGCGGGGACGTCCCCTTCGAGCAGGACGCCGACATCGCCCAGGGGCAGTTCTCCTTCCGGCGGAGGGTTTCTCCAGGTGGGTACCCGGCTCCGCGGCGAGGGGGGGATCGCGGGTTTTGGGAGATGGCACCAGGCACATGAGCCTCCCGCTTTTATGGCTGTGGAGGAGGTTCATCTTCCGTGGCTGGAGGAGATGGCCCAGGAGGAGGTTCATCTCCCACGGTTAGTTGGATGAGGTGGCACATGTCCTCCCATCTTGCTCTCCAAAATGCATAATCACTTGGGAGGCTTGGGTGCAGCTCTGAGCACACTCAGTATGGCCTGGGCAGCGTGGACGGTGGCACAAGGTGGACAAGAGCCTTCTCTGCCTGACCGGCGGTTTCTGGTTTCTCTCCCCAGAGTGCCAGCAGCTCATCAGATGGTGTTTGTCCGTGTGCCCCTCGGACAGGCCAACTCTGGAAGACATCTTCCACCATCCTTGGCTGCAAGGCACTCACCTGCCCTAGGAGTCATCCGAGATCCACCTGCACAGTTGGATCCAGGAGCCTGGCAAGTAACAACCCCACACAGCTCCTGGCCATAAGAAGCAAAGAACACCAGATTTTTCTCCTCGTGAGCGTAGCACTGAGCAGGGATCATCAGATGGAAACGCGCACATCTTGTCCTGGAGCTGGGCTGGAGACCTGGTGGCCACCATCCAACCCAGCTGTCCTGGACTCCATCTGAATGACCCTGTCTCATCTGGTGTTTTGCCAGTCAATTTTTTGAGTTTTGGTTCTGTGTTTGGAGGCTCCCGGGTGTCTTCCTGACCTGCTGAATTTTGGGACCGCGAGAGGATCGGACACCTTATTGCGAGAAAAGCTTCAGTGGGGCCGGGGGGGATGCACTGGTTGGGGTGGAGAGCAGGAACCGCGGCCGAATGGCTGTCTCTTCTCCGCTGTCACCGTGCTCGAGTGCCTTCAGTTGCGATCTGGGCTGCGCTGGAGGAAATACTTGAATTTTCCTGCACTGCCGCTTTTCCAAGACTCGCCTGGGTATACCGTTCCTTTTCCCTTTTCAAGAAAAAACAGGTCAGAAGATGCTGGGGAGCCAAGCGGGCGATGGCTCGCCTCCTGTGCCTCCATCTCGCGGGGATTTTCTGGGGTTCTTTGCTTCTTTGTGCCCTCACGAATGCACAAACAGTGCAAAGCAGCAGAGCTAGAAACATGTACAAAGTTATATAGGAGCAAAGTTTGATATCCAGTTGTTAATAGTGATAAGATTTTACTTTGTTTCTCTTTTCCACTTTTTGTCGTTTAATGTATTTTCATGAATTTGTCTTTCTTTTTTTTTTTAACAAAGTTCTAGCCAGTAGGATAACTTATTTATTTATTTATAATTCCGGTGGGTTTCCAACCCACGCCTGGCTGCTACAGCTGCCGATGCCCCGGTTTTCCGTTCGGGTCTCCCCTCCGTGTCTGTCCTGTGTCCAGCCCCGGGCCCGCGGTGTTTCTGGCGGGTGTCTGGCGGAGGTGTGGAGCGCCCGCCTGCTCCCAGCTGTGCTGGGCACTGGGGTTTCCTTGCCACGGGCAGATCCGTTCGCAGCTGAGTTTTGGTTTTCCTCACAGGTGTCTTGTTCGGGGCTGGAGAGGAGGAGCCGGCCCGGGCTGTCTGCACTGTCGAGTCTTTACGTGTCACCAACTGCGGAGCCGGCGGGGATTTTTTTTTGTTAATAATGTTGTACAGGGGAATTCAGAAGTCTTATTTTTTTATGTGGTTTTAAATAAAAACAAACTACTTGATGTGATGGAGTCATTCTTGGTCAGAATCGAAAGTTGCCAGAGATCCTGGGCTCGCTCTGCAGATCCTGGGCTCGCTGCCACGGTCCTGGGCTCGCTGTGCCCCCCGAAGCACCCCCCTGTCCCTCGGCAGCGGGGGATGCAGAGGGAAGCAGCAGCCACAGGCCGGGTCAGGGCAGAGCAGCCGGGGCCAGGCCGGGCGCCAGGGACGAGCCGGTGCCGCCCTCTGCCGTCACCCCGTCCCCCCGAACGCGCTCTTTTTGCAGCCAGGAGCCTGCTTTGGGCATTTTCCTGCCCTTGTTCGAGGGCTCCCGGCCCTCCCGACGGGCTCTCCGAGCCTCTCCCCGCCATGGCCCCGGCCCCGGCCCGCCCGCTCCCGCAGCGGCCGCATCCTCGCGCCGAGCCCCGCGCGCCCCCGCAGCGCCGTTCGGGTGGGCTCCGCTCCCCTCCCCCTCGCGCCCCGCAGCCGCGCGCTTAACGGACAGCCTCGCGTTCCACCGTAATCCGTTGCAAGCGCGGGACGCGGCGGGACTCGAGCTCGGAACGCGGCCGCGGACGGACGGACGCTCGCCGCGCAGCCGCTCCCCACGGCCCGCCGGACCCCTTCGCCCGCCTCCCGCTGCCCCCCGAAGCCGCCGGGACGGCGCCCGCCGCGTCCCCCGCGCCCTCGGCGCCTGCTCCGTCCCGCCCGGCCGCCCTCCGCCGCGGCCGCGCCTCCGCCCGCCGCTCCCCCTGTTGGCTCTGGCGGCGCTGGGCGGGCCGCCGCGGCTGGGCCTGCCATGGCGGCACCGCCTTCCGCCCGCGGGCGGCCCGCCCCCGGGCCCTGCTCCAGCCGGGGCCGGCCGGGCCCCGCCGAGCCCCCCGGGAGCCCGGCACCGCGCCCGGCAGCCGCCCCGCCGCCGCCGCCGCCGCCGCTGCCCCACCCCGGCGCTGGCCCGCGCCCGCCGGGACCGGGTTACCGGTAGGCGGAGGGGCTCGGCAGAAGCCGGCAGCGGTTGCGAAACCGGGCGAGCGAGTCGGGACGCTGCCGGCGAACACCACCCCGTCGGCTCGTCCGCGTCCCGGGAGCGGCGGGGAGCTCGGCGGCGGGAAGCGGCAGCCCGGTAAGAGAGAAGCGGGCGGGTGCCGCCCTCCGGGGACGGCTGCGGGGCGGTTGGGGCCCCGGCGGAGCGCTGACGGCCGCCTCGCCCGCAGGGCAGGAGAAGGAGCCGCTGGAGCACCTGTACCGGGTGGGCTCGCTGCTGGGCTCCGGCGGCTTCGGCACCGTGTACGCGGCTGTCCGGCTCTCCGACGGCAGCCCGGTAAGTGGCGGGGACGGCGGCGAGGAGGAGGAGGAGGAGGAGGAGGAGGAGGAAGGAGGGGGAGAGGCGGCGGGGCGGGCGGCGTGCTCAGCCCGGCGCTGCCCTTGGCTTGCAGGTGGCCATCAAACACGTGCCCCGGGAGAGCATCGGCCGGTGGGGCGAACTGGTGAGTGGGGGGGGGGCAGCGGGGCGGCAGCGGGGGGGATAGGCCGGGGCCCGGGAGGGGGGGAAGCGGGAGACGCGGAGCATCCCCGGGGCAGGGGGATGCCAGGACCGTTGGGGCAGGGGAGGGGGGCACCGGAGCATCCCCGGGGCAGGGGGATGCCAGGACCGTTGGGGCAGGGGAGGGGGGCACCGGAGCATCCCCGGGGCTGGGGGGGGGCACTGGAGCATGCCTGGGGCAGGGCGATGCCAGGAGCGCTGGGGCCGGGCAGGGGGGGTCACGGGGACCGAGGGATGCCAGGACCGTTGGGGCCAGGCAGGGGGGCACCGGAGCATCCCAGGCAGGGGGTACCGGACCACCGGCGCAGCATCAGCCCCGCTGACAGCGTTGTGGTTCCCCCCGGCAGCCCTGTGGCACCCGTGTGCCGATGGAGATTGTGCTCCTGAAGCAGGTGGGCTCCGGGTTCCGCGGCGTCATCCAGCTCCTTGACTGGTACGAGCTGCCCGACTGCTACGTGCTGGTGCTGGAGCGTCCGGAGCCGTCGCAGGATCTCTTTGACTTCATCACAGAACGAGAGTTCCTGCCCGAGGATCTGGCTCGGGAGCTTTTCCGTCAGGTGCTGGAGGCCGTGCGACACTGCAACAACTGCGGCGTCCTGCACCGCGACATCAAGGACGAGAACATCATCGTCAACCTGGCCACCGGCGAGCTCAAGCTCATCGACTTCGGTTGCGGCACCTTCCTCAAGGACACCGTCTACACCGAATTTGACGGTGAGCCCACAGCCAGGAGGGTGCTGCCGGTACCGGGCACTGCACGGCCCAGCCTGCCCGGGCACCATTTGCTGGGGGGGGGGAAGAAGAATTTTTAAACATTCAGCCGGCTGCCGAGCTGCGTTTTGGCCCGGGGTGGATGCTGTGAAACGGGAGCCAGCTCCCAGCGCTGCCAGCAGCCTGGGCCCCCCACCCTGCCCCGCGCTGGGGCGGGGGGAGCCCACCCAGCAGAACAACCGCCCCGGGGGGGGCTGCAAAGCCCCGCTCGCTCTGCAGCCACAGAAGGGACTGGGCTGCTCCGCTCCCTTTGATTGCCTTGGCTTATTTCTCTTTCATTTTTCGGCCAAGGCCAGGGGGGTGGGGAGGGGCAAGGCGTGGTTGTTCCCCACCCGTGGGGTCGTCTGGGGTTTTTTTCCCCCACCCTCGTGAGGGTCCGGCCTTCCCCGGGCGCGCGCTGACCTCTTCCGGCACCGGCGGCTGCTTTTTACAACCCAAAGTTTGTAAACAAGAGCCACGTGGTGACACCGGCTGTGTCCCGTGTCCCCGTCACCCCGCGTCCCCGGGGGTGAGGATGCTCAGGCCGGGAGCCCGCAGCGTCCGCCTGACGAGCTCCGCCTGTATCCCGCAGGAACGCGGGTGTACAGCCCGCCGGAGTGGGTGCGCTACCACCGCTACCACGGGCGCACGGCCACCATCTGGTCCCTGGGCGTGCTGCTCTACGCCATGGTCTGCGGGGACGTCCCCTTCGAGCAGGACGCCGACATCGCCCAGGGGCAGTTCTCCTTCCGGCGGAGGGTTTCTCCAGGTGGGTACCCGGCTCCGCGGCGAGGGGGGGATCGCGGGTTTTGGGAGATGGCACCAGGCACATGAGCCTCCCGCTTTTATGGCTGTGGAGGAGGTTCATCTTCCGTGGCTGGAGGAGATGGCCCAGGAGGAGGTTCATCTCCCACGGTTAGTTGGATGAGGTGGCACACGTCCTCCCATCTTGCTCTCCAAAATGGATAATCACTTGGGAGGCTTGGGTGCAGCTCTGAGCACACTCAGTATGGCCTGGGCAGCGTGGACGGTGGCACAAGGTGGACAAGAGCCTTCTCTGCCTGACCGGCGGTTTCTGGTTTCTCTCCCCAGAGTGCCAGCAGCTCATCAGATGGTGTTTGTCCGTGTGCCCCTCGGACAGGCCAACTCTGGAAGACATCTTCCACCATCCTTGGCTGCAAGGCACTCACCTGCCCTAGGAGTCATCCGAGATCCACCTGCACAGTTGGATCCAGGAGCCTGGCAAGTAACAACCCCACACAGCTCCTGGCCATAAGAAGCAAAGAACACCAGATTTTTCTCCTCGTGAGCGTAGCACTGAGCAGGGATCATCAGATGGAAACGCGCACATCTTGTCCTGGAGCTGGGCTGGAGACCTGGTGGCCACCATCCAACCCAGCTGTCCTGGACTCCATCTGAATGACCCTGTCTCATCTGGTGTTTTGCCAGTCAATTTTTTGAGTTTTGGTTCTGTGTTTGGAGGCTCCCGGGTGTCTTCCTGACCTGCTGAATTTTGGGACCGCGAGAGGATCGGACACCTTATTGCGAGAAAAGCTTCAGTGGGGCCGGGGGGGATGCACTGGTTGGGGTGGAGAGCAGGAACCGCGGCCGAATGGCTGTCTCTTCTCCGCTGTCACCGTGCTCGAGTGCCTTCAGTTGCGATCTGGGCTGCGCTGGAGGAAATACTTGAATTTTCCTGCACTGCCGCTTTTCCAAGACTCGCCTGGGTATACCGTTCCTTTTCCCTTTTCAAGAAAAAACAGGTCAGAAGATGCTGGGGAGCCAAGCGGGCGATGGCTCGCCTCCTGTGCCTCCATCTCGCGGGGATTTTCTGGGGTTCTTTGCTTCTTTGTGCCCTCACGAATGCACAAACAGTGCAAAGCAGCAGAGCTAGAAACATGTACAAAGTTATATAGGAGCAAAGTCTGATATCCAGTTGTTAATAGTGATAAGATTTTACATTGTTTCTCTTTTCCACTTTTTGTCGTTTAATGTATTTTCATGAATTTGTCTTTCTTTTTTTTTTTAACAAAGTTCTAGCCAGTAGGATAACTTATTTATTTATTTATAATTCCGGTGGGTTTCCAACCCACGCCTTGCTGCTACAGCTGCCGATGCCCCGGTTTTCCGTTCGGGTCTCCCCTCCGTGTCTGTCCTGTGTCCAGCCCCGGGCCCGCGGTGTTTCTGGCGGGTGTCTGGCGGAGGTGTGGAGCGCCCGCCTGCTCCCAGCTGTGCTGGGCACTGGGGTTTCCTTGCCACGGGCAGATCCGTTCGCAGCTGAGTTTTGGTTTTCCTCACAGGTGTCTTGTTCGGGGCTGGAGAGGAGGAGCCGGCCCGGGCTGTCTGCACTGTCGAGTCTTTATGTGTCACCAACTGCGGAGCCGGCGGGGATTTTTTTTTGTTAATAATGTTGTACAGGGGAATTCAGAAGTCTTATTTTTTTATGTGGTTTTAAATAAAAACAAACTACTTGATGTGATGGAGTCATTCTTGGTCAGAATCGAAAGTTGCCAGAGATCCTGGGCTCGCTCTGCAGATCCTGGGCTCGCTGCCACGGTCCTGGGCTCGCTGTGCCCCCCGAAGCACCCCCCTGTCCCTCGGCAGCGGGGGATGCAGAGGGAAGCAGCAGCCACAGGCCGGGTCAGGGCAGAGCAGCCGGGGCCAGGCCGGGCGCCAGGGACGAGCCGGTGCCACCCTCTGCCGTCACCCCGTCCCCCCGAACGCGCTCTTTTTGCAGCCAGGAGCCTGCTTTTGGCATTTTCCTGCCCTTGTTCAAGGGCTCCCGGCCCTCCCGACGAGCTCTCCGAGCCTCTCCCCGACCCCTCAGCGGGAGCCATCCGCCCGCCGAGCCAGGCACCAGCGCTGAGGGGCCGGCCAGAGCCCTGCGTGGCCGGGGCTGAGCTGGGGGGTGACAGCTGTCCCTTTCCCCATGTCCCCAGTGCCCGAGACGCCCCGAGGGACGCCCAGCTCCCCTCCTGCCATTGCCCGGCCCTTTGCAAATGGGGAAACTGAGGCGCCGCGTGAGGCACGGGCTCACGGGCCATGGCCACACCGGCCACCCGACTGTGACAGAGGCGGCTGCGAAGTCACCGGGGGCCATCGCACGCTTCCCCCGGGAGCAGCAGGTCCCCATGTCCCCACGACGCCAGTGACAGCGGGGCCTGTCCCGCTCGGCCAGCCCGGCGCCATCGAGGCCCGGTGGCTGCCGGCCACCCCCGCCGCGGGGCTTCTCCTCAGGGCGTGCGAGGGACGGCAGCGCCCGCGGCGTTCCCGCCTCACCCGCGAGGTTCGGGGGCAGGGGGGGTGACATCTGTGGTTTGGGTTTTTTTTTTCCCCAGTTTAGTCAGGGGCTAACGGGGTCCAGACACCGGTTTGCCCGCGATGAAGTAGCGGCAGCGCGGGATGAGGCGGCGGTGAAGGAAGGGGTTAAAGGGATTTTAACAGAAGTGGCATTACCTAATAGTTGCTGTGCATTTAAAGAGAGTTGATAGTGCCTATCTATTGTCTAAATTAACTGAAGCAGAGACTCCACAGCCTCCCTGGGCAGCCTGGGCCAGGGCTCCGTCACCCTCAGAGGGAAGAAGTTCTTCCTCATGTTCAGACGGAACTTCCTGTGCCTCACTTTGTGCCCATTGCCCCTTGTCCTGTCGCTGGGCACCACTGAAAAGAGCTTGGCCCCATCCTCCTGACACCCACCCTGCAGATATTTCTAAGCATTTATTAGGTCCCCTCGCAGCCTTCTCTTCTCCAGGCTGAACAAGCCCAGCTCCCTCAGCCTCTCCTCGTAGGAGAGATGTTCCAGTCCCCTCATCATCCTTTTAGCCCTCCTCTGGACTCTCTCCAGGAGCTCCTCATCTTTCTTGAACTGGGGAGCCCAGAACTGGACACAGTACTCCAGATGGGGCCTCACTAGGGCAGTGTAGAGGGGAAGGAGAACCTCCCTCGTCCTGCTGGCCACACTCTTCTTGATGCACCCCAGGATGCCACTGGCCTTCTTGGCAGCCAGGGCACGCTGCTGGGTCATGGTCAGCCTGTCGTCCACCAGGACACCCAGGTCCCTCTCCGCAGAGCTGCTCTCCAGCAGGGCCGCCCCAGCCTGTACTGGTGCCTGGGGTTGTTCCTCCCCAGGTGCAGGACCCTGCATTTGCCTTTGTTGAACCTCATCAGGTTCCTCTCTGCCCACCTCTCCAGCCTGTCCAGGTCTCGCTGAATGGCAGCACAGCCTGCTGGTGTATCCACCACTCCTCCCAGTTTGGTGTCATCAGCAAACTTGCTGAGGGTACACTCTAACTCTTCATCCAGGTCACTGATGAAGAAGTTAAACAAGGCCGGGCCCAGTGCTGACCCCTGGGGCACCCCACTGGTTACATGTTTGGTACAGAAGGGGAAGCGGACCTCCGCACAGCTGCGTTCGGGTGGGTTTTATAATGCTGACTTCTGCACAGCTGCGTTCGGGCGGGTTTTGCACAGAAGCAGCAGGAGAAGGTAAGCGGACCTGCACGCAATTGCGTTTGAGTGGTTTTTGTATGAATGCTAACTGTAATTGTGTTTGGGTGGTTTTTATACGAATGTTAACTGAAGTGATAATATTATAATTTGAATACCCGGGGATTTTATGTGAAAAGTTTTGCCTTTGTGCGTGTGTATGTGTGGCTGAGACACAGCACTGCGGTGAAGCGAGTGGGAGTCCCGATCTGCGGTTCCGTAACTCCGCGAGGAGCACGGCCAGAGACGGACAAAGTGCTTGGAATAATTACAAAGCCTGTAAATCTTCTGATGTGCAACTTGGGCTGCGGTAGTGCCTAATCACTCTCCTAAGTGACAGGGAGTGGGAACTGGTTAATTATTAAAGTGGCAGCGCAAAAGAAATCACTCCTTAGGTGGTTTGGGCTCGAACCTTGGGAGTATTTGAATGAGGGGGGGAATTGGATACAAAGGGGAGAAGAGAGATTTTATTTGAAAGGGGCATACGTGACTCCCGCCGGGTGGCAGGTAGCCTTAGATTGGGAACAACCTCCAGAAATCCTTACAAGTCCTGGGGTTGGGGGGCAAGCAGGAATAATTCCCTGCTTCGCACGTGGGCTAGCTCCTAGATTATATCAGAATTGGCACCAAGCTTGGGTCCTGTTGAAGTGTAAATCTTGTGATAAAAAGAGGTCCTGTGTATCTAGGAGGCGAGGAGCGCAGTGTCCTAAGTGCCTTCCCCGGACCCCACGGTTTTATAGCTGGGAAAGGTAGTGAAGCTGGTGCGTGGAAGGGAAAATTTGATTCCGGAAATTTGGGACGTGGGGGAGAAAGATTGGGAAGAAACTATAGTGAATTGTAAGAAGCGATTCGCGTGGAAACTTATTAAAAGAATAGCAAAAGGCAAGTTAAAGGGGCAATAAGTCGTGAAATGGGTAACAATCAGGGAGGAGTTTTGAAAAAAGAGTCCTTTAGGCTGTGTGCTCACTCACTGGAAAGACATTGCTGGGACCGGAGGCACAGAAAGTAAAAGGACCCTTATCAAATATTGCAATTAATAGTGGCCTCTACATAAATTGGAAGATGGGGCCAAGTGGCCATTAAACGGGTCAATAGATTATAATACTCTCTTGCAATTAATGCTGGTTTTAAGGAGAGAAGGAAAACGGGATGAGGTTTCATACGCAGATACGGAAACCATCCGGAGTGGCAAAGGGACTGTGGAATGATACCACCACAGGACCCCACGGTACTCGCACTCGAGCAAGAAAATGATAAAGAACTCGGGGGAAAACTGAGGCGGTGTTGTTCGGCATGTAGCATTCGGCAAAGATGTACTAAAGCTGACAAAATTCACCAGGCACCACAACAAGTTCTGACTGACTTGTTTAAGCCTCCTCCTCAACCACAGGAACCGGATGCGAACTCGGATGAAATTCCCACTCCTTCAGACAGCCCTGTATCTTCCCGGACTAGGAAGAAATTCGCTACAATGGTCTTACAAGCACCTCTCCAAGAGGCAGTAGGACTTGATGGTGGAACTATGCTAATCAAAATACCTTTTTCCACCACCGATTTAGACGCCTGGAAAAAGGTAGCCCGGGAACATCGGGTCGACCCAGTGGGTGTCGCTAAACACTTTCAATTCATAATGAAACAACATAATCCAGATTGGAATGATATGCAATTACCATTAGAATATGTAACCGATACAGAGAAACAGTTAATTCTAAAAACTGCAGGTGATCTGGCTGAAGATCACTATAAGACTGCGGAAGGTGATGTTAAGGATTATTTCCCCCTCCAAGACCCAAAGTGGGATGCTAACAGGTCTGCTCATACGGAGAGACTGCAGGCATACCAAGAGTGGATTTTTAAAGGAATGGAAAGGGCCATTCCCAGAACTATCAAGTGGTCAGCTTTATATGCAGTTAAACAGGGTCCTTCCAAGTCCCCATCCCAATTCCTGGATCGACTGAGGGATGTAATGGGCCGTAACACACCGCTGGACCCTGGGTCAGAGGCAGGGATACAACAACTAGTCTCCCTATTTTTGGGTCAGTCTACGGGAGACATTAGGTGCAAACTCCAGAAGTTGCATCCTACAAAAAGGAGGAACTTAAAAGTCCTGCTGGATGAAGCATGGAGAGTGTTTAGCAATAGAGAAGAGGGATGCAGGCAAGGACAGAGAATAGTGACAGTTGTCAGGGAAGAGGAAGGAAGAAGGCCTAGACAGGAATTGTCCCGGTTGGGTAAAGACCAATGTGCACTGTGTAAAAGATTTGGTCATTGGAAAAGGGAATGTCCAAAAAATAAGGAAAAGGGACGAGGCCGCCAGATAGAAAAAATAGCCCATGTAAAGGAAGATTGACGGGGACCTGTGGAATCCACCCTAGCGGATCCACTGGTTATAATGAAGCTAGGGAAGGAACGAGAGGTAGAATTTTTGGTTGACATGGGGGCAACATACTCACTTTTGAATCAAGCCTTGATGCCCCTGGGGAGTGACTATATCGTGGTAAAAGGGGCAACTGGCCACAGTGAAAAGGCATACTTTTGTAAACCTTTGAAGTATAAATTAGGAAAACAATGGGGCATCCACAAATTCTTGTATATGCCCAACTCCCCAAAGGCACTTCTGGGAAGGGATTTGTTGGAACAACTGGGTGCAAAAATTACATTTGAAAAAGGAGAAATTACTCTGGAGGTAAAGGATCCACAATATATTCAGGTACTGAGTCTATTTCTAACCAGTCCTCCCACAGAAGGAAAAATTCCCGAGGAGATCCTAAACCAGGTGTACCCTGGGGTATGAGCCACTGATGTCCCTGGAAGAGCAAAGAATGCTCCACCCGTTGAAGTCAGACTCAAAGAAGGCCGGCAACTGGTAAGAGTTAAGCAATATCCCCTAAGACAGGAAGATAAAGAAGGAATCCGGCCAGAGATAGAAAGATTTTTACAATTAGGATTACTGAAAGAGTGCAAGTCGGATTTTAACACCCCTATACTACCTGTCTGTAAATCTGACGGGTCGTATCGGGTGGTCCAGGATTTGCGAGCCACAAACAAAATAACAGAGGACCTCTACCCAGTAGTAGCAAACCCATATACTTTGTTGACCGTATTGGCTCCCAAATTAACCTGGTTTACTGTTTTAGATTTGAAAGATGCCTTCTTTTGCCTCCCTCTCCATGAAGCCAGTCAGAAATTATTTGCATTTGAATGGGAGAACCCCAAAAGTGGTCGAAAGACTCAGCTCACTTGGACGGTGCTGCCACAAGGATTTAAGAACAGTCCTACCATCTTCGGTAATCAACTTGCAAAAGACTTGGAGTCCTGGGAAATCCCGTCTGAAGAAGGGAAATTACTACAGTGTGGTTGTATCACTTGGACGGTGAGTCTACTAAATTTCTTGGGCTCCAAGGGTACCGGGTATCTAAAAAGAAGGCCCAGATAATGCAGCGTGAGGTGATTTACGTGGGCTATGAGATTAGTGCTGGACAAAGAACTCTGGGACAGGCCCGTAAAGAGGCAATATGCCAAACTCCGAGACCTCAGACAGTGAAAGAGCTACGGACTTTCTTGGGAATGACCGGCTGGTGCCGGCTGTGGATTTATAATTATGGGCTGCTTGTTAAACCACCGTATGCACTAACAGCTGCTGGACAAAATCACCTTGAATGGAACAAGGAGACCACGCAAGCCTTTGAACTACTGAAAAAGGCTCTGATGTCGGCCCTTGCCCTAGGGCTCCCAGATGTGAGTAAGCCGTTTTTCCTTTTCTCTCACGAAAAGCAGGGGATTGCTCTGGGGATATCAGCACAAGATCTGGGTCCGTATCGACGAGCAGTTGCCTATCTCTCCAAACAACTGGATGCAACTGCGAAGGGTTGGCCTGGATGCCTGCGAGCAGTTGCAGCTGTAATATTAAATATACAGGAAGCCCGAAAATTTACCTTGGGCCAGAAAATGACTGTCTTGGTGTCCCACACGGTATCCACAGTATTGGAAGCAAAAGGAGGACACTGGCTTTCTCCACAAAGATTCCTGAGATATCAGGCTATACTGGCAGAGCAGGATGATGTGGAGATTACAGTTACTAACAATGTCAATCCAGCTTCCTTTCTCAGTGGAAACACAGGAGAACCAGTGCATCATGACTGCTTGGAGACCACTGAAACAACCTATGCAAGTCGCCCGGATTTGAGAGACAGCCCTATGGAAAACGGAGAAAACTGCTCCACAGATGGAAGCAGCTATGTTCTGAGTGGCAGGAGACACGCGGGGCACGCTATTACCACCAGTCAAGAAATCACAGAGTCAGGACCTTTGCCCATAAACACCTCCATGCAAAAGGCAGAGATAATTGCTTTAACCCGTGCCTTGGAATTGGCCCAAGGCAAAGTGGTGAATATCTACACAGACTCGAAGTGTGCCTTCGGAGCTGTGCATGCGCACGGAGCGATCTGGAAGGAAAGAGGACTATTGAACTCTCAAGGGAAAAACATCAAACATGCAGAAGAAATTCTGAAACTACTGGAGGCAGTTCAACTCCCCGAGAAAGTGGCAATCATGCATATTAAGGCGCACCAGAAAGTGAGCTCAGAATTGGAAAAAGGAAACGAGCTGGCGGACAGAGAGGCAAAACAGGTGGCTAAAACGGAGGGAAGAACTGAAGGGGCTTTAATCCCTGATGGACGAGTCTCCCTAGCAGGTAAGCCAGAATATACTAAGGAAGATCAGAAACTTCTTACAGATTTAGAAGGGTCATAGAATGAGGAGGGGTGGGCTCAAACCCGATAGGGAAAACCAATCATTCCCTCCTGTCTGATATGGCATCTGGTAAGGGAAGAACATAGGAAAAGGCACTGGGGGACAGAGGCTTTGTATAAACATCTAATTAGAGAGATTGTGGCCAGAAACCTATACACCACGGTGAGACAGCTGACTCAGCAGTGCGATCTTTGCCTCCAGACTCATCCAAAAAATAACCCTAAACCAGAAATGGGTCAGACTGGAAAAGGTAATGGGCCTGGACAACAATGGCAAATTGATTTCACGGAACTCCCAAGAAAAGCGGGGTACCGATATCCACTGGTATTAACCGATACCTTTTCAGGTTGGCCGGAGGCATTCCCAACCAGGACAGCTAAAGCTCGGCAAGTAACTAAAGTATTAATACAAGAGATAATATCACATTTTGGGGTTCCAGCAACTATGTCTTCTGATAGGGGACCACATTTTGTTTCAAAAATACTACAACAAACTAGCCGTCACCTGGGTATAGATTGGCAACTCCACACCCCATACCGCCCTCAGTTGAGCGGCCAAGTGGAGAAAATGAACCACTTCATCAAGCAACAAATTGTGAAATTAGGGCAAGAAGCAAATTTGGCATGGCCTCAGTCCCTCCCTCTAGCCCTCCTGTGTATACGGACAAGGCCAAGGGCAAGGGAGGGACTGAGCCCCTTTGAGATCCTGTATGCACGACCCTACGGGATACAGAAGGGGATATCCACGCAAATTGGGGATGAAATTATGACTTCTTATTTGGTGGCATTGAGCAAACAATTAAGCAAAATCAGGAAACATGTGGTTGGAACCCGGGGGAGGGGTCTAGATGGACCTGTACTTAATATACACCCTGGAGATTATGTATATATAAAGTCTCTTGCAGAAAAAACTTCAGAGCCACAGTGGGAAGGACCATACCAAGTACTGCTCACCTCCTTCACGGCCATCAGGATCAAGGAACAGAACGCCTGGATTCATCACACCAGAGTCAAAAGGGCACCTAAACAGCCACGGGCATCGCGAGAAATTGGACCCTTGAAGCTCAAAGTATCAAGGCATTGATAAAAATTGTATTTTTAGGATGGACATTACCTAGAGGGGAAGCCTGGAGCCAAAACACCTATTTACAAATAACTGAAAATATGTCAAGAATACTGAACTTATCCGATTGTTGGATATGCAATACTCTCCCTCGGGGTGGGCTACAACTCCCTTTAATAGGAATATCGACTAGAAATTGGGCCATTTACACTAATGGAATGAACATGAACGGATCACGTGTGTATGGGAAGGGGAATGCAAGAGAAGGACCAAGTTTTGACCTAGACCTCCCGCTCTCAGAAAAGGTAGTGATTTTGGGTCGTTGTTTAGGATTCGAAGACAAAACATGGATAGATATGAAAGACTGTCCTGCTGCCAAAGATTTAGGCACTTTTGATGCAGAAAGACTGAAACAGATTAAACTTGACTTCAAGTTTATACCTCATTCAAACACCAAGAAAGGAAAAAGGTAGGGAAGATGGTAGAGAACAGAACAAGGGTCCAAGATGCAACATGGGACCTGGATATTGGTGGCTTTGCGGTGACGGAAGGGCTAGAAAGAGCTTACCTTTAAGCTGGAAAGGACATTGTACTAGAGCGTACCTTACGCCTGGAGCAAGCATTCACAAAGGTACCTCCCCTCTTACGGGACTTTTAAGAACCCCCTGGATTCGTTTTAAGAGAGCGGAGAATCCGTTGGTAATTCGAGGCACTGGCTTTCATAGCTTTGTGCGATGGTTAATCCCCTCTTTGGGAGTAAGCGAGTTAGAGAAAGCTATAGTTAATATATCGGCTACTGTCGAAACTCCGGAAAATTTAACATTGGATGCCATACCAGGAATACAATTAGAAGTAGAATCTTTAAGCAAGGTGGTAAAGCAAAATCGAATGGGATTAGCTATGCTTTTAGCTGAGGAAGGAGGATTGTGCATGGTTATTAATCAAACCTGTTGCACCTATGTAAACCAGAATAAAAGAATAGAAACAGATTTGAATGAAATCTGGGAAAAGACCAAGGTGTTACATCGTTGCCCAAGATGATACATCCTGGGGTTTCTCGGAAATATGGGAAAAGCTCACCTCTTGGTTACCTAATTTAGGATGGCTGAGGCAATTATTTGTTACAATGGTTTGGATCATAATGCTAGGTATCATTTTGTGTATTTTGATTAGGTGTAGCCTTTGGTGTTGCAGGAGTACGGGAGATTCTTATAGTGAATGGAAAAGGAACCAATTACGATGAAAGCTGGAGTCCAATAAGTATTTTGAGAAGATCCTGAATAATGATGTACTATAACAGAATTAAGAGTAGTAAAAGAATTTACTGACTTCTTTGAAAAGGGGGGACTGAAGGAGGAAGGGGTTAAAAGGGATTTTAACAGAAGTGGCATTACCTAATAGTTGCTGTGCATTTAAAGAGAATTGATAGTGCCTATCTATTGTCTAAATTAACTGAAGCAGAGAGTCTGGCATCTCCATCCAAAGGGGTCAGTTCCTGACAGGGGCTGGGAGTCGCCTCGAACCGGTCAAGACCGGCCCTGCTGTGTGGATGGGAGCCAGGGGAGAACTGAGTTTGCGCAGAAACAAAGGGCCATCAGCGAACACCGTGATGAAGAGGATGGGCCTTCATCTTGGGACCCCCGACGACCACCACCAGGAGGCACTGCGCAAGCGCAGCTGGGAGGAGTCTATGGAAATTACTTCTTGGAACTGATTATAATATGGAAATTATTTCTCGGAACTGATTTTGATATGCAACGAGGATAGATGCATATGTATAGGTGTATTGGGAAATCTAATGTATATGTAATATTCGATTGTATAAATTGAAGAGACACGTTGCTGCTCGGCATGCACGACTTTGGTGGGACTGCCCCCTGTGCTGCCCGGCGCCGAATAAACATCCCTGCTTTGCAGTCTGACAGATTGGGGAGTCTGCTTTCCACACGTCAACACTCTGCTTTTATCCATAACCCCCTGCAAAGTCTGGCCTACGTGCTCAGCTCAGCTCCAGACAGACCACAAGACCAGTGTGACAGTCCAGTGAATGTTAAACCAGAAGACAAACACTCACAGCAAGAGTATTTAGAAATTATGCCCGTTCTGACACTGCCTAGACAAACCCGGTGAGGAGAATGCCTACCTGAAAAGAGGAATCCCCACCACAGAGTCAATGTCATTAAGATGTACAAAGATCGGAAAGAGGAAAAAAATTACATTAGAAACCCTCAACCTAAAACAGCAATAGCTTTAACTCATTTAAACCAGACACAGAAGATGTTTCTACAAACTTCTGATCCTACTTTTTAAGAACAAAAATGCACACTTTCGACAATTGTGATTAGCTGGAAGAAATCACACTAGGTAACCTGAAGGCCACTTTAAAGAGGATTTAATATCCAAGAAAGCGGGGAGGGGAATTTTGTCAGCCAGGAATCCATCAGCAAGCACTTGAATCTAAGGGAGCCGAGTTTTGTAACACTGAATGGGTATTTTTAATTATAAAACCACTCACTCTAAGCAGGAGAAGATTCTTCACACTATGCTAGCTACTAGCACTGAGCTGTTCACACATACACCCCCTTTTCAAAAAAACACACAAAACCCCAACACAAACCCCCATCAAAAAATGAGTGCTACCAAGCCATATTTCAGATGGAAGGTAGGTGTGGGTCATCCTTCCAGAATTACAGGCACCTCAAAGAAATCGTCCTCCTGTGCCGTTCAGAGCATCCCAAAAGCAGACTGAGCTCCCCAACGCGTCTTGCATGACCGCAGTCCCTCCCCGGGAAGCCCACAGAGAAACACGATGCTTTTGAAATGTCCCAGTCCTCAGCACCTGAACGTTTTCAGAGCAAAAATGTGGACAAGACCAAGAGCCCCACTTGAGGCTCAGCAAAGCCGTATTTGATGCAGAGCCTGGGAAAACCGGAGCCAGTGGATGAACTCGGAGCTTTCACAGGCGGCCTCAGCATCAGTGCTGAGAGCAGCTTCCACACGCCAAGCACAGGCATGGAGAAACAGCTTGTCACGAGCAGCTGGTCCTCTCCGAGGTCTCCAGACAGCTTGGCACCAGGGAGGGTTCCTTAAGCAAGCTCCTTGTCGGGGAGAGGGTCTAGGAGGAGGCTCTCCCACCATGGGCATTCTCAAGTCCAGCTCCTCGAGAACATGGCCTTGCTGCCCGCTCTCTTCCCCTGCAGAGGCTGAACCAGCTGCCCAGTGGCTCGGGCCATCTCCGTTTCCAGCGGAGCCCAGCAGTCCGTAAGCATCCCAAGACAGCGCCTGTGTGGATCCTGCCCCTCTCGTACAGGCCCACGCTGGCCGGGCTGGTGTTTGAGGGCTCTGCACGGCACGCACACAGCGCCTACCAAAAAGCTCTGCTCAGCGCTACCAGATCATTTCTAGCTCAACTCAGCGGCACAAAGACAAACAGGGAGAGGCCACGGCCCCACGTGCAAAGGGAGCAGAACACACAGCAAGAGATGTCAGGGGCAACCCTGGAAGCAGCCACAGGCCGTCCACCACGACCTCCAGATCGGGGTCCCGCAGCTCAGCCCGCCACCCACACTGCTTCGAGAGCGCTGCGCCAGCGGCTCTTCCCATCTCCTGCGAGGGGAGAGAACAGGCACAGGCAGCAGAAATAACGGGGTCAAGAAAACTACAGATCACAGCCTTGCCTGCACCATCCTCACAGACACCTGGGGAGAGAAAGGGTCTCTTTTATCCCTACAAGAACATTGGTACAAAGACCAGAAGAGGCACCCCAGGGCACAGCCAGCGAGCCAGGGGCAGAGCAGAGGCACGGCAGGACAAAACGACGGTCACTCAGCTCCAGCGCAGGAGGCCGAAGTTCAGGTCCTGCCCAAGCCACAACAAAAGCTGTCATCGTTTTAGAATTGTGTATCGCGCACAAAACATTTCTGGCGGCTGTAACCCAGAGAACCTAAGAGCAAACTTGTGAAGGCACAACTGCAACTCACTATTTTAATGCTGTTAGGGCATCCAGAAAGCTCTGAACACCTTCAGAGCAGGAGAGCTCACACGCACAGCACAAACTGAAGCAAACATTCCTGCTGGCAGGCTGATGCGTCCCACCTTCCCAAGGCACCAGCTTTAGCAGCAAAGAAAGAAAGATCTCGCTAAACGACTGTTACCTTCAAGTAAGAGAAATCTGCATAAATTGCAGCTACACAGGGTTTCTTTTCGATTTTTTTTTCCTTTCCTCACAGTAGAAAGATACCGTAGATGGGTGAAGTGCTGCATGGAAAGGGCCCCTGGAGGTGTCTGTGCCACCACCCTCTCCCAGCCACTAATGCCATCTGCCCCCCAGGGCACCTCCCAGGGCTGCACCACCCTCCTGGGGAACAAGTTCTCCCCAACACCCACCCAGAGCACAGGGAAGCTGCACATTCTGCCTTTTGCCCCATCTTCTCCACTGTCTGCCACAACTGAGAGGAATCCGGCTCCATTGTCCTCGCAATGGCCCTTTAAGCACCTGCAAACCACCATCAGATCACTCCTCAGGCTCCACGAGCCCAGCCACCCCAACCTCTTGCCTTTACTTGTCCACAATAACAGGCATTGATTGGAAACAAATTCAGGGTAACAGTGCCCACAAATTAACAACAGCCCTTGGATTTCTACTTGTTTAAGGTAAATGCAGGTTAAGGGCTTTTCTGAGAAAATGCAGAAAAAGCTTCAATCCGCTTGCTGTTCTAAAACAGACAACACACAGCTGAAATGACAAATGAACTACACATCTCTCTTCCCCTTCGCTACCTCCTTCTAACACGCAGACACTTTAGCATAGAGCGTACCTGTGAAGGAAGTATTCTGGCAATCGCCCCGCGACAGCCACGAGAAACTCTGAAACTGCAGCCAAGCTGCTCATTCGCAGCAGGTTTCTCCCCCTGCTTCTGGGAGGGTCTCCTAAGGAAGCCTGGCTTGCAGCCCGGCAGCCCAGAGGGCTCTTTCTCTCTGGTCCCACACACCTCTCTCCAGCTTCCACTCAACCCTCCTCAGGCACGGGCTCTCTCACCTGTTCCATTTGCTGCCTTTTCGCTGCAGGATTTGTCTCTTCTGCCGATTTCCTCTGCAGAGGCAAGCGGTCTTCTGGAGAGACGCTGTCTTTCTTCCCCTCACACCCGTGAAGGTTTCTCCAGGTGGAGAGAACATCCAGCCAATACCTTGGCTCCTCAGTGACAAGGCTTTGAACCTCATGCAGCATTTTCCCTGGAAGAAAAAGCAGCTTCAGGTTCAGTAGTTCAGGCTCAGCATTTGGTTTTCCTGCAGACCGAGAACAGCTGTTAGCAGAGACCGTGTTCAGATTTCATTGATGTGTGAGCCCAGGAACCGCAGCAGCAGCCATCACAGGCACAGCTGAGCTCTCAGCGCCCACCTACCCCCCAGCAGAGACCCAGCCCTCCCTCTGGTTACGAGCTCTGCAGAACCAAGAGTAAATCGTGCAGGAGTCGAACTCTGCACAAGAATTCAGCAGCCCTAGAAACCAGCCCAGCCCGGAGAGTCACTCCCAGGGACGGAGGACCAGCCTAACGCACCATCCTCCCCGAAAGCCCTTGGTCCAGGATGAGAGATGTGGGGCACTTTCCAGGGCTGAAACACAGACACGAACGGGAATCACACTGATCCAGCCCAGAACAAAGGCCACAAGTTTAGAAAGGAAATCTCTCCTTGCTCTTCATCAGCCTGCCTTCAGCCCCGCAAGGTCTGCAACACGTGCCTAAACTTACACCCATGAGTAGTGCTCTTGACCCAGCTGTGACAGGAGAGGCACGGGGAGCGCGCGGGAGAGGCACGGGGAGCGCACAGGCCAATGCACTTAAAAACCTGGGAGCTGGTTAAGGGAGAAGTAAAAAAAAAGGTATTTCTAGTTCTCCTGTAGACTCATAGTTCAATCTGATCCTCAAAGCTGAAGGCCATCCGTGATCTCCCAGATAAAATCCCACCAGCACGCACACATCAATCCGTCTGACCTGAAATTCTTATTCCAGCACCGACCAAGAAGGCGACCCGCTCAGCCGAGGTTTGCACCATCCATGCCCTGGGCAGTTCCGCGCCGGGAGAGGCTCCGGCCCCCCCCGCCGCCATCTCGGCCCCCCCGCCGGGACCGGGCCTTGACGGGCGGCAGCGGCCCCGGGGCGCGGAGGCGGTGTCCGCACCCAGGCGGCGGGGGAGGGCGAGCCGCAGGCACCCCCACCCCCCCCGGGAGCGGGTCAGCAGCCGCGGCCCGGGGGAAGCGCCGGGAGGGCGGGGGGGCCGTCAGCTGCCCCCCACGGGCGACCTTCTGCGGCCCCGCAGGCACCTGCGGGGGTTTGACCGGGGGCAGGCGGGGGCTGGAAACCCGACGGGACAGCCGCTGGGACAGAGAAGGGGGGGACGGGCCGGCGGGGCGAGCACCGGCACCGCCGGCAGCAGCAGCTGAGCCCCGCGAGCGGCAGCAGGAGCAGCCTCCTGTACGGGGGGGGGGGGGGAAGCCCCCATCCCTGGGGCCAAACCCCCTCCGGCTGCTGCGGCAGAGCGGCCGAGGAACAAACTCAGCTCCCTCGGCCAGCGGGGGAGATGGGGGGAGGCTGCGCGCTGGCTCGCTCCTCCTCTCCTGTCCTTAGTGCACAAATTTCACTGCCTTCCCGGCACCCAGCTCCGCCTGAACTTCACCAGAGCTCTGTCACAGCAATTCAATATCTCGTTATCCAAGCACTCATCTTCAGGAACTTTTCTTCCCCAGACTGCTCTGTTACATGGGGCAATGTTCTCATCCTCCTTCCCACTCAGTTACAGGGCACAGAGCCAGAATGTGCAGTCACACAGGTGTCACGAGTCACGGGTAGTCCAGTCCTTATGTGGGCCCAAAAGGAAATGCTCCCACCGCAGGAAAAGAGAAATTCTGTCTCACCTGCCACAGCTCATGCATCTCTGGATTAATTAAAAAACTGAAGCGGTCCTTTGGCTTGAGAAAAGCATCCGTGCTCCAGACCATGCTGGTCTCCAAGAAGCGCTCGAAATCCGGAGACAGAGAGAGATAATAGATTTCAGTAGAAAATTCAGACTTAAAGCTCCTTGTGGTCTTGGTTCCCTTCCCTCAATCAGCTGGGGATCACAGGATCACGGAATGGTGGGGGTTGGAAGGGACCTCTGTGGGTCACCCAGCCCAGCCCCCTGCCGAAGCAGGGTCACCCAGAGCAGGCTGCACAGCACCGCGGCCAGGCGGGGCTGGAATATCTCCAGAGAAGGAGACTCCACAGCCTCCCTGGGCAGCCTGGGCCAGGGCTCCGTCACCCTCAGAGGGAAGAAGTTCTTCCTCGTGTTCAGCTGGAGCTTCCTCTGCTCCAGTTTGTGCCCTTTGCCCCTTGTCCTGTCGCTGGGCACCACTGGAAAGAGTTTGGCCCCATCTACCTGACACCCACCCTGCAGATATTTATAAACATTTATTAGGTCCCCTCTCAGCCTTCTCCAGGCTGAACAAGCCCAGCTCCCTCAGCCTCTCCTCGTAGGAGAGATGCTCCAGTCCCCTCATCATCTTTGTAACCCTTCACTGGACTCTCCAGTAGTTCCTCATCTTTCTTGAAGTGGGGAGCCCAGAGCTTGAACACAGCACTCAAGATGGGGCCTCCCCAGGGCAGAGCAGAGGAGGAGGATAATCTCCCTCAACCTCCTGGCCACACTCCTCCTAACGCACCCCAAGATCCCCTTGGCCTTCTTGGCAGCCAGGGCACGCTGCTGGCTCATGGTCAGCCTGTCGTCCACCAGGACATCCAGGTCCCTCTCCCAGAGCTGCTCTCCAGCAGGTCAGCCCCAGCCTGTACTGGTGCCTGGGGTTGTTCCTCCCCAGGTGCAGGACCCTGCATTTGCCTTTGTTGAACCAGCAGGGGGGAAAGAAAAGAAATAATTAAAACAATCACCGCACCAGACACCAAGTGCAGGGAAACTTCATCTCTCCTTACTGCCCATTTCCCAGGCAAACCTCCAAACCCTGGGGCCAGCCAAGACAAAGGCGGCTTTGGGAAGCGGCATCTCCCCTCAGGCTCTGGCCACAAGCTCTCTGACCAAGGCAATGCCTTCTGCAGGAGCACTTGAGGAGCACTGCAGAGCTCTCCGGCCTCCACCCCTGCACAGCCAGGGCCAGCAGCCGTAAGAAATCGCAGGCAGATATCTTGCAAATGATCCCCGCACTTTGGAGCTCCCACTGGTTTTTCCTCCTCGGTGCTAGGTGACACTGCTGACAGTTGTTTCTTCTCAAAGGCTGAAAGGAAAGAAGAATTTAGAAGGAGAAAAGGAATTCTAATCTAGGTGGGGCAATGTTTTCAGAGCTTTTTTGTATGCTGCAATGAAAACTGATGTGAAAAAAATTCATTACAAAAAAAGAAAAAACAGAGAGAAACCACAATCCTGAAAGTTTTCCTTTTCTTCTTCAGAGCACAGCCTTTGTGCATCAGTCATTCACCAGCTCTCCTCTTCCTGGCAAAGGTTCATATTTTCTCTAACCAGACGAGGTACGCGTCCGCCTCGCCACTCGACGCAGAGAGAAAAGGAATTGTTAAAGCAAGAAGACAGTCAAGTAACACTTGTACTTCCAAAAAAATCATCCATCTCCATTGGCTAAAAAGAAAGGAGATGGCCTAGTGGATGTCTACTACTGATCGCCCAGCTGCAATGGAAGCACCCACGAGTTCTTCCTTAGGCCACCAGGAGAAAGTTCCAGACCTCATCCTTACGGGAGATTTCAACCTCCCACACATCAGCTGGCAACATCCCACTGCTCTGACGCCACCAGCGCTGCTCCTCAGGGCTCAGCTCCAGGGCCAGCTCCGTCATGTTTCGTTACCAGCCATCTGGAAGCAGGGGTTCAACGCACCAGGAGCCACCTTGCTGACGGTACCAAACTGGGAGGTGCTGTTGACTCTCTGGGGGGACAAGAGGCCTTGCTGAGGGATCGAGACAGATGGCAGCGCTGGGCTAGGATTAATGGGATGGCGCTGAGCGACTCCAAATGCCGCATTCTGCGCCTCGGACGGAGCCCTGCCAGGCACAAGTCTGAACTGGGAGACGAGTGGCTGGAGAGCAGCCCTGCAGAAAGGCATCTGGGGCTGCTGCGCGACACCAGGCTCAGCGTCACTCAGCAGTGTGCCCTGGCCGCAGAGAGGGCAAACCGCACCCGGGCTGCATCCAGCACAGCATCACCAGCCGCTCAAAAGCGGTGAGCATCCCGCGGGATGCAGCGCTCCTGCAGCCTCAGCAGGTCCAGTCAAGAAACAAACGACAACTGGCCTGAAGCAGCCATCGTCAGGGGTTTCTCTGCTTCCTACGTACCGGCTGACTTGTCACGGGAACCCTCTGCAGCGCGTCATCAAGTCCCACATGGCCTGAAATGGGCAGCAGAGCTCGGGGGTACTACTCACTCGATCGTGACCTTCATTCATCTGAAACAAATGACGAAAACTTCAGCAGTATTCCCAACAAAACTGCTTTTCTGGATATCTCTTTGCTACTGAGAAGAGGGGTGGCCTAAGGAGAAAGGGACAACAAACACAGCTCCCCATCATATGTACTTGCTCATGCTCTTGTCCATTCACGGCCAACACCGGGTTTCCTTGCGCCAGGCGTTTCTACACGCTCCTCAGGTTCTACACGACACCAGGGAATTCAGACCTGTCAGGGAAATTCCCTTCCCCAACTCTGCTCTCGGTCAGGCTGTACAGCAGGAAAGTCTCTTACCTTGGTGAACACCTCTCAGGTCCCATCACACCCTGCAAAGTAACGAGCTCGTGGAACTTCCCTGGCGACTCTGCTGTCGAGAGGCAGCGAGGTGGAAGCAGGCCGTCCTGAACACACCCGGGCAGGAGCAGGGCTGCTCTTCCCACCCAGTCCCTCTGCAGACAAGGGCAGCCCCACCTCAAAACTGCCCTTCTCCAGGCTTGGAGGAGAAAAAGGGGATCCATTTGCTCTCCCTCATCACGCAACGCGCATCACTCAGCACTGTATTCTTCCCACTGACTGCAGCCTTTGGTGCCTTTGCATTGACTGAAAAGGCCCTAAAAGCTGCTCTGACCAATTCCCCATCTCACCGGAGGTTCCGAGGGTGCCTCTGTATCACCCGCAAATTTGGCCTAACTCCTGCTCCCTTCGGACACGATCAGCAGCACCTGACACAACTTCCATCCCAGTCGGGCAGTCTGGAGCAGGTCTGCAGACACCCAGGGCCTGACTCCTTCCAGATGTGCCTTCAGCAAGCACTGCAATTCACAGCTGCAGTCTCCATCCAGCACAGCAGACTGGGGACATGTTCACAGGAGCCACTGGAGCACGTGACTCACCAGGGAGGAGCCTCCAGCTCTGGCCTCCAGCTCGGACAGCCACACCGCTGGGGCAATGCAGGGACTGCAGAAAGGCAGACCCCATGCACAAAGGGACGGTCCTGAGCACGAGCAGCTCTGCGGTTGGTGACATGGGCCTGAGAGACACAGCAAACACAAAGACACTGCAAACTGCCTGAAGGCTGCCTCACTTTCTGCTTCTTCTCAGTAACGTAAATGAGGGCTGTCAGAAAACCAGAACAGAGAGTTCTCACGTTAACATGGAAGTCGCGCGGCAGAATAAAATACAAGGGTACGGAATAACAACTGCTCCATCCAGCTAGGAACTGTCACCCCGACGCATCTCTTCACCATCACTGCACCATCAGCTGGCCACCTCTGACACTCAGCGCTCAGCCTGCCTCCAAAACCTGCTTGCTGGTTTGTGTCTCACTGCTCACACACCTCTCCCTTCTCAGAAATATGCCAGGTTCCTGCTGCCTATTTTCCACCTTTCCTACAGCACAGTTTGGCAGGGAAGATGGCTTTTTCTTTAGCGTACAGCTTAACAACAACAAAAATCCATTGCTCTGCAAAGACAGAGAGATGCCACCTGTCCTCGTTTAACCCATCGGCCAGCAACCAAGCACCAGGCAGCCGCTCGCTCACCCCTCTCCTTCCCTCACAGGGCGATGGGCAGGAGAAACAGACACCAGGGAAAGCTCCTGGGTTGAGACAAAGACACGTTAATACGACAACACTGGAAACACTCGTACCAATACTACTGCTGCTAACAACCAACATGCCAAACAAACGCTACACAAGACCGTTTTCTCACTGCCCGATGACTGATTCGCAGCCAGTTCCTGAGCAGCGACAGCGGAACCCGCGGGCTTCCCCGAGCTCATGAATTTCACCCATTTCCCCAAACTCACAAAATCCATAGAGTTTGCCAAACTCTGGGAAAAAGACCAACCTCTCGGAAATGTTCGAACCCCCACAAGAGAGAGACAAGAGAATTTGAAAAATAAAGGGTTCCTGACCCCCACAAAACCTGCCTTTACCACCCGAGCATGACATCCATGGTACAGACTCTTTCCATGGGCCACCTTGGCCTCGCTGCCTGGCTCTGCTCCCTCCCAGCTCCAGCACACCCGCTCAGCAGCCAGCACGGGAGGCTGCAGAAAGCCCTGCATTTCTCAGCAACAACTACAACCACCACTCTGATCAACACTCTTCTCATACGCAACCCAAAACACAGCAGCTGCGGGGAGGAAAACTAGCTCTAGCCCAGCCGAAACCAGGACACCATCTTTGGGGTCCTGGCCACACGGCGCAGACGCATTTCCCACGCTCTTTGATAGCAAAACCACGAGGAAGCACTTCTTTACTTTGAGGGTGGCACAGCACCCCAACAGCCTGCCCGGACACGTTGTGGAGTCTCCTTCTCCGGGGATCTTCACAACCCGCTTGGACGCCGTCCTCTGCAGCCTGCTCTGGGGGAACCTGCTTTGCCAGGGGGGTTGGAGCAGATGATCCCCAGGGGCCCTTCCAACCCCTGCCACTCGCTCATTCTGAAAACAGAAACCTCTGCTCTTTGGCAGTAAAGGACCAAGTCGTTTCTCCAGTGTTGTTGGCCACACTGGTGTGGAGAATGCCTGCGTGTTTGCTCAACAAACTTGTGGTCCTAAAGCCGGAACACGCGTTGGGGAGGGGGAACTGGTGAAATACACTGATACAGAAATGCAAAGCACAAGAGCAGCTCCACCGCTGCTCACAGCGTGGAACTGGTATCCCCCAGCACAGCTGACCTGGACCAGCTACTGCAGGCTGTTCCTCCAGCCAGGCCTTGCTCTTGCCCAAAGCAGGCAGGTGCCCAGCACAGCACATCAGGAGCGAAGCTCAAATCCCTGCTGCTAGAGCAAGAAGCGCAGGCTTTCTTCCCCACGGGCCAGAGCCCTGACAGCAGGGGAACTCCCAGGCCACTCCAAACGGCACAGTGCCCATGCTCAGCTCCCACTGGCACTTGCTGGCATCCTTCCTCTTCCTCCTCAGAAGGAAAGGACAATTCCCAGCAGCACTGCTGAGAAGCAAAGGTGCCAGGTACTGCGTGATGCCATCACGGCCACGGGCAGGCATTTCAACTGCTTTGTTCTGGACACCAGAAAACTCAAGTTTACTCGCACTGCCTGGGCTGAACCGTGCTCCTGCTCCAGGGAGAGACAGTCTGCCTGCGAGGCTTTTCCTGCAGACAGCAGAGGCAGAAAACAACGTGAACCAGAAGCCGTCGGTGACCGCACGATGTCCATACTCATCCCTCGGCAATGAGGTCGGTTCGGAAGCCAGTTGTCCTCGGAAGGGTTTCTCGCAATGCATTTTCCTGAACACACGATCACCTCTACTCCCAGCCCCTTGTACCAAGCTTCTGCAGACCTCCACCATGTTCTAACTCTCGGCTGTGACCCCAGCCCTCACAGACCACACTTACTGGCCCCCCGGCTTCTCTTCCAGAAAGGTCTCCCGGGAGGCTCCGCTGCTCCTCACACAGCTTCAGCCACAGCCCAGCACTCGGTGGCCACAGCTGCCCCAGTCGCCCTCCCTGCCTGGACACCGGCTGCAGCACGCTCGGGGCACGGGGCAGAGCCCAGCTCTGCACCTCCAGCGCTGTGCCGGGACGCGGCCGAGCACACACAGCCCCAGCACCTCCTCAGCCGACGCTGCGCACAACCCACTCCGGTGCTGGGAGCACGCAGCGGCGGGTGCCGTCTCCTCCCGGCTGCCGCGCACACGGGGAAAGCGCGGCCCCTCCAAGGGCGACCCGAAGCTGTGTGCCCACCAGGAGACCAAAAGACCCGGCAGCAGCACTCGACCGAGCGCTGGGGAAGAGCAGGCCACTGATAGAGGGGATGGTAAGAAATGTGAAACTGTAACAAAAAGCCTTAATATTTTCTAGTTTTTAGTAGTCTTTAGTACTGTAACTTGTATTCCTGCATGCACAGTGATCTAACGATGTAACTGTTACACTAATCCCTGCTTTCTCATTAAGGAATGTAGTGGAAGGACATGGGCACAAGCTATCACTTAGTCGTTAGACAAAATAATTAAGTGAAACAAAAGTGGTCTTGGTTCTCAGCAAATAATTGGGATAATTGTGGGATAAAAGAGACTCCTAAATAACTCTACTCCAGACAGCTCGGCCTTGGGAGGGCAAATGCGCCAAGCTACAGAGATCAGGAGGCACCAAGAGGGCAACAAGACCGGAGCCAAACCACCTGAAGCACACGATATACGTGATCCTGGAACGGAGTTTGCGCAGAGACAAATGTCAATCAGTGAACAGCGTGATGAAGAGGATGGGCCTTCATCTTGGGACCCCCAAAGACCACCCAAAGATGCTAACAGACATGCGTGAAAGATATTTACATATGCTAATTAGTTCCTAGAAATATAATGAGTATTTACATGTGTGATTGTATTTAACCTGAAGCAACAGGGTGTCTGGTGCGCAGGTTTGGAGGAGAAATCCCCGGTGTGCCCGGCGCCGCAATAAAGAATCCCTGCTGAGCAGTGTACATTGTGCTGTGAGGTTTTCCTACCGGATCTTCGAATCAGTTTGGCACCCCAGATGGGACCCATTCTGTTCGGCTGCGGGACCCGGTAAGAAGAGGACCCCCTTGGGCCCTCGGGAGCCTTTTCCCGAAGGGGCTCCTCGCCTTATCTGGATCACCGCGGGAACAGACAAGGACCATCTGTGAGTAAAGGTATTCTTTTACTACTCTTTACTACCGACGGGGTTCGAGTCCACTGAGTCGTAATTTAATTACACAGGGAGAGTATACCGGGCTGCCAGCGCCTTAGAGGTATACAGGGGTTCAAGTCCCCACTGTAGGGGTTCAAGTCCCCACTGTAGGGGTTTGAGTCCCCACTGGATGCGGTCTTGACTGATACATGGATCATTATTCTGGAAATTGCCTACGATTCTGGCAATCGGTTCGGATTGCAGTAACTCCGGGTTAAAATTGTGTGACTGTGTGTGAGGCCTCTGTGTGAATGAGACTTATAAACAAGGGTGAGTGTGGAGTTTTGACCTGCGGTTCTGTTCTCCCACGAGGGAAGCAGCCAGTGAAAAACAAAGCGTAAGAAAACAGTGAATGTTTATTTTAAAGTAATTATCCTATGTTGTTATTATACTACTAGTGATAATCATAATAGTATGTTGTATTTGTTCTAAGTGTCGTACAACATTCCGGTGTAAAATTGCGGTTCAGTAACTATTTCTCGTAGCTTAAAGTATAGAATTTGGTTAAGTAATTAGAGCTATCGGCGTCAGAAGGGTTGGTTTAGGCTTGTTTGTTAGGGTTTGCTGTACATTGATTGGGGAACAGAGGTGGACGTGCTGCATAATGGGAACTTCACAGAGCAAAGAGATTCTGAAGAAGAGCCCCTTGGGCTGTATTTTGCATCATTGGAAGGAGATAGGGGGACCCCCGGGAGGTAGTGTGAATAAAAGGACGTTAGTTAAGTATTGTAATCAATGGTGGCCTTGTACAAGTTAGATGATGAGGCAAAGTGGCCTGAGAATGGCACCCTGGATTATAATACTTTGCTACAGCTAATGTTGTTCTTGAGAAGAGAAGGAAAATGGGATGAGGTCTCCTATGCCAAAATGTTTTTCACTTTGCGAAATCACCCCGAGTGGCAAAAAGAAAGTGGTATAAATCTAGCCCCGCAGACTGGCATTAGAAAGGGATAGAAAGAACGAGCTGGGAAAACTTAAGCGGTGTTGTTCTGCATGCAGCATAGGGCAAAGGTGTCTGAAAACAAAAGGGAATCAGAAGAAACAGGAGGAGCGCAGGGAGGATTTTGTGTCACCCCCCCCTCCCCGATGCTGGGTCGGCTGCGGGAACCCCCGCCCGCGCAGACGGGGACGAGGCCTCTGATGAGGGCGGAGCGCCACCTAGCGGTCAAGTCCCATCACTGCTCGGACTCGCAGTGAGGTGGGACCCATCATCCAAGCCCCTTTAAGAAGGGCGATGGGGCCGGGGGGGCCAACCCTGATAAGAACACCCTTCCAAATGGAAGATACAGACAAATGGAGAGAAACTGTAAGGGAATCCAGGGAAGATCCTAGCGGGGTAGCCAAGAAATTTGAACGGATAGTTAAGAATTTGGATCCGGATTGGAAAGATGTGGATTTGATGGTCGAGGCAATGACAGAGACTGAGAAAGGAATTGTGTTAAAAACAGCAGGGGATCATGTGAGGGCACAAATTACTGCAGGTACCTTACAAGGGACCGAGGAGCAACATGTTCCACTCAGAGACCCGGGGTGGGGCCCTAATGATCACACCCAGTATCGACTGTTACAGCAATACCGTATTTGGGTTCAGTGTGGGCTGGAACACGGGATCCCGAAAGCAGTAAACTGGTCAGCCTTGTATGAAGTAAAACAAGGTCCGACAGAGACCCCGAGAGAATTCCTGGATAGATTACGAACAGCAGTGCGGAAACACACAACCATAGATCCGACATCAGATGCAGCTAGACAGCAGCTGGTATCTCTGTTTATAGGACAGGCTGCTAATGATATTAGAAAGAAGCTGCAGAAGCTTAAAGAACCAGATGTAAGGAATTTAGAGACGCTAGTGGAAGAGGCGTGGCGAGTGTATCGTAACAGGGATGAGAACAGTAAGAGGAATTACAATAAAAGGAGACTAAAAAGCAATGAGTGCGCTCGTTGTAAGGGATTCGGACATTGGCAGAGGGAATGTCCACAGAAGAGAAAGGCACCCTGCCCCACAATAGCTGCTGACCTACAGGACACTGAATGACGGGGACCTGGGGAATCCACCCTAGCGGATCCACTGGTTAATATCAAGCTAGGGAAACGCAGTGTGGAATTTTTGGTAGACACTGGTGCGTCGTTTTCTGTTTTAAATCAACAACTGATGCCTTTGGGTAAGGATTTTATAACCGTTGTGGGCGCTACAGGCCAATCGGAAAAGGCATATTTTCTAAAACCATTAAAGTACAAATTAGGTAAGCAAATTGGAATACACAGATTTTTGTACCTGCCTGGGGCCCCTAAGTCCCTTCTAGGACGAGACATGTTGGAACAACTGAATGCCACAATCATTTTCAGAAAGGCACAAATAGAATTTAAAATTGAGGATACTAAATTAACCAAAATTCTGAGCCTGGCATTGATTCAAATTTTAGAAAAAGGAGAAATACCTCAGGATATACTGGACCAAGCGTATCCAGGGGTATGGGCTTCGGGAACCCCAGGCAGAGCCAAAAATGCAGACCCAATAGAGATAAAATTGAAGCCTGGAGCTCGACCAGTTAAGATCAAACAATACCCCCTTAAGCTAGAGGACCAAAGAGGAATTAAGAAAATAATTGATAGTTTTATAAATTTTGGATTGTTAGTATAATGTGAATCTGAATACAACACCCCCATTTTGCCAGTGAAGAAGTCGGATGGGAAAAGTTACAGGTTAGTACAAGATTTGAGGGCAATTAATAAAATCGTGGAAGATCTCTACCCAGTAGTAGCTAATCCCTATACCTTGTTGAATAAACTGGAAGATAGCCAGGGATGGTTTACCGTACTGGATTTAAAAGATGCCTTTTTCTCTTTACCTCTGGCCTCAAACAGTCAGAACCTATTCGCTTTTGAATGGGAAAATCCAGATTCTGGACGAAAAACCCAGTTAACCTGGACAGTGTTACCCCAAGGTTTCAAAAATAGCCCTACCATCTTTGGAAATCAGCTAGCTCGGGATCTCGAAAAGTGGAATCCTCTGACACAAAAGGGGACTTGGTTACAATCTGTCGATGATCTCCTCATCGCTGCAGAAACAGAGCGGGATTGCAAAAAATGGACAGTGAGTCTTCTTAATTTCCTGGGACTGAATGGTTATCGAGTTTCTCAACAGAAAGCTCAGATGATTCAACAACAAGTGACTCACCTCGGACTGAAAATCTCAAGAGGACAACGAGAACTGGGAAGAGAGAGGAAAGAAGCAATCTGCCGGACTCCAGAACCACAAACGGTAAAAGAATTAAGAGCCTTTTTAGGAATGACAGGATGGTGTAGACTATGGATATATAATTATGGGCTAATGGTAAAACCCTTGTATGAACTGTTGAAAAATAATGCCAGATACCTGATTTGGACCGGAGATGCAAAAAGGGCTTTTGAACAATTAAAAAGGGAACTTATGAGAGCCCCGGCTCTTGGACTTCCAGATGTTCTAAAACCCTTTTGGCTACTTTCTCACGAGAGACAAGGCGTTGCCCTGGGAGTGCTCGCTCAACAGCTGGGGCTGCACAAGGGAGCAGTGGCATATTTCTCCAAGCAATTGGATGAGGGAGGCAAAGGATGGCCTGGGTGTCTGCGAGCTGTTGCAGCAGTTGTCCTTAACATTCCAGAAGCTCCTAAGTTCACTATGGGCCAGAAAACGACAGTCGTAGTCTCACACACAGTTTCTGCAGTATTGGAACAAAAGGGGGGCCATTGGCTCTCACCATCCCGATTCCTGAAGGACCAGGCTGTTTTGGTGGAACAAGATGATGTTAATATTGTGACAGCTAACATCGTAAATCCAGCATCTTTTCTTAGTAAAGATTCCGCCACTATGGAACCCCTAACGCACGACTGCTTGGAGACTATTGAAACAGTCTGTTCCAGCAGACCTGATTTAAAGGAGGAACCGTTGGAAAGCGCAGAGGACTCCTGGTTCACCGATGGCAGCAGCTTCATAAAAGACGGAGCTCGTAAAGCAGGGTATGCAGTAACCACCGCACACAAGGTAATCGGGGCAGAACCTTTACCTGCAGGTGCGTCTGCTCAAAAGGCAGAGATAATCGCTTTAACCAGAGCCTTAGAATTGGCGAAAGGAAAGAAAATAAATATTTGGACAGACTCCAAATACGCCTTCGGGGTCGTCCATGCTCATGGAGCATTGTGGAAAGAACGAGGACTGCCCACAGCTCAGGGTAAACAGATCAAGCATGCCAAAGAAATCTTGCAGCTTTTGGAAGCTATAAATCTACCAGAACAAGTGGCAATAATGCATTGCAGAGGGCATCAAAAAGGTAACACTGAACAGGAACTGGGAAATAAACTGCAGGTCAAGAGGCTAAAAGGGCAGCAGACAGAAATTCTGTAAAAACCTTGGCACTGGTACCAGACGGTAAGCTCGTAGATACAGAAATGGAATTTAAATATTCAAAAGAGGATATGAAATTAGTAAAAGATTTGGGAGCCAGTGAGCAAGGTAAGATGTATTTAACACCAGATAATCGTATAGTTATACCTTCAAACCTATTATGGGAAGTAGTCAGAACAGAACACAACAAAACTCACTGGGGAGCAGATGCATTGTATAAAGATTGAACAAGAGAACAGTAGGCAGAAACCTGTACACTACTGTAAAACAAGCAACCCAAATGTGTGAAATTTGTCTGAGAAATGATCCAAATACAACATGCAAAGTACACTTTGGGAAAACTGGAAAGGGGAACATAGCAGGACAACACTGGCAAATAGATTTTTCAGAACTTCCAAGAAAAGGGGGGTATCGATACTTGCTGGTTATAACAGACACGTTTGCCGGATGGCCTGAAGCGTTTCCCTGTAGAACAAATAAGGCTCGGGAAGTGGTACGAATTCTGTTAAATGAAATCATACCACGGTTTGAGGTGCCAGCAATCATATCCTCGGACAGAGGGTCACATTTTTGCGCACTAGTAGTACAGCACATCAGTAAAATTCTGGGTATTGATTGGCAGCTACACACCCCCTACAGACCGCAGGCAAGTGGCCAAGTAGAAAAAATGAATCATTGGATCAAACAACTGGCAAAAATCGGTCAGGAGGCAAATTTGTCTTGGGACAAAGCTCTACCCTTAGCTTTACTGAGAATCAGAGTAAAACCCAGGAGCAAAGAGGGCATTAGTCCATTTGAAATTTTGTTTGGAAGGCCTTATCAATTGTCATATCAAGCGGGGGACATGGTGCAAATTGGGGAGGGGTACTTACAAGAGTATCTGTTAGCTTTGGGAAAGCAGATAAATAATGTTCAAAAATGAGAAGCACGGGGTAGGAGCCTAGACCAACCAATACACTTAATCAAACCTGGAGACTGGGTTTTTGTTAAGACTCTTTCAGGTGATCCCCTTGGAGAGAAGTGGAACGGACCTTATCAAGAGCTGCTAACCGCTTTTACTGCAATCAAAATCCGAGAACAACCAGCTCGGATTCATTATTCAAGCGTCAAGAAAGCCTCTGTTCCCTGGACTGTACAACAACAGTCGCATCTCAAGATAAAAATAACAAGACGACCACGACGGGTCTAACTCCGTGGGTAATGATGGTAGCCATGAGTCCAGCTATTTGATAAACTCACCTCATGGCTACCAAATTTATCCTGGTTAAAGAACCTGTTTCTCCTAGCTCTTGTGACAGGAGGTGTATGTGTTTTGGCCTGCATAATTATTCAATGCTGCAAGTGCTGTACATCGATTGTGTTGGGAATGTAAGAATGGACTGATCTGATGATTACTAAGACTTTTTGATCTAAAAGAAACAAAAGTCTTAAAGAGAAGGGGGGAATGATAGAGGGGATTGTAAGAAATGTGAAACTGTAACAAAAAGCCTTAATATTTTCTAGTTTTTAGTAGTCTTTAGTACTGTAACTTGTATTCCTGCATGCACAGTGATCTAACGATGTAACTGTTACACTAATCCCTGCTTTCTCATTAAGGAATGTAGTGGAAGGACATGGGCACAAGCTATCACTTAGTCGTTAGACAAAATAATTAAGTGAAACAAAAGTGGTCTTGGTTCTCAGCAAATAATTGGGATAATTGTGGGACAAAAGAGACTCCTAAATAACTCTACTCCAGACAGCTCGGCCTTGGGAGGGCAAATGCGCCAAGCTACAGAGATCAGGAGGCACCAAGAGGGCAACAAGACCGGAGCCAAACCACCTGAAGCACACGATATACGTGATCCTGGAACGGAGTTTGCGCAGAGACAAATGTCAATCAGTGAACAGCGTGATGAAGAGGACGGGCCTTCATCTTGGGACCCCCAAAGACCACCCAAAGATGCTAACAGACATGCGTGAAAGATATTTACATATGCTAATTAGTTCCTAGAAATATAATGAGTATTTACATGTGTGATTGTATTTAACCTGAAGCAACAGGGTGTCTGGTGCGCACGTTTGGAGGAGAAATCCCCGGTGTGCCCGGCGCCGCAATAAAGAATCCCTGCTGAGCAGTGTACATTGTGCTGTGAGGTTTTCCTACCGGATCTTCGAATCACCACCTTCCCTCGCGCCCTCGAGGCCCTTGTTCCTGCCTCTGCCTCGCTCCACGCAGCGCAGCACGCAGCAGCACACGCAGCCGTCACAAATGCATCTGCCGGGTGGCACAAGGGGGCTGCGGATGCAGCTTGGGCCGCACGCGGCTCGGCTGAATCCACTTCTTCTTCTTCCCCCGCAAAAATCCTCTTTAAACACAACAGCACTTGCACCCACCGCCCCCGAGAGCCGCCGGGAGGGGCCAGGGACACCCCAGCCCCCTTCACCCTCTCCTCCCCACCACGCCCTGGGGAGCCTGCTGGGGCGGGACGGAACACGGGAGCCCCCACGTCCCTTCCTGGAGACGCCACAGAGTCCCCAGCACCCAACGGCCACCACAGAACATGGCGCGGCCACCGCTGCGGCTCCCACCCCGCGGCCCCCGCGCCCCGGACCCTGCACACTTTTCTGCTCCCCGAAACCTTCTGCCCCCCAGGCAGGCACCCACCCCGACCCCTGCAGCCCGCGGACGCTCTCGGGGACAAGAGCGGAGGTGACCGCCGGCCATCGCTCCCCTCTCTCCTGCAGCCTCAGCCAACCTCTGCCAACCGCCCGCGCAGCAGCAGCCCTTCCCCGCAGCCTGGGCACCCCCGCTCTGGGGGGCTCCCCCGGCACGGGGGCACCCCCGGCCCCCCAGCCACCACCACCACCACCTACGGCAGCCCTGCCTGCTCTGCCACCCTGACACCTTCGCCAGCCCCACCAGCCCCAGACCCCTGGCACCCTCAGCACCCCCAGACCCCGGGCACTCCCACCACCCCACCACCCCCGTCCCCACCGCACTTTTCGCACGGGGCTGCAGCAAGACCGGCCGAGCGGCCCTGCCCTCGCCTGCCTGATGCGCACCCGGGAAATCCCATTCCCAGACCATTCCCCAAGCACTTGGGGCCATCTCTCCCGGTTCACCTCCCAGCAGCGACTCTCCTCCCCGATTCCCAGCCCCGTCCCACCAGCACAGCAGCTCGTCCCACGGGGACCACCCTGGCCACCACCTCCCCATGCGCCTGGCGCAGAGCCGGGGGACGTCGGCGATGGGGGACGGTTCGGCGGGTGCCCCTCGAGGGTCCCCCCGGCCCACCGCCGCTCCCTCTCGCCGACCCAGGGCTGCAGATGGCTCCGTGCAGCTGCTGCTTCGACCCCCGCCTCTTCCACATCCTGTGGACCAGCTCCCACCTGCCTCCACCGGCCCACACTGCGCTGGACCCCAGCACCGTTCCTCTGCCGGCTGCTGCCCTGGGGGGCCCCGGGGTTCCTCCGTCCTGGGCAGCCCCTGGGACCCCTCAGGGCCGCCCACACCACCGGGCACCCGGCAGAAATCAGAGCGCAGTGGTGGCCCCAGCCCCCCTGCTGCAGCCAATGTCCGTCCCCGGTGACCAGGACATCGTGGGGCAGCCGGCACAGAACACCATTGCCGGCACGGCCACCACCGTGGGGGCACAGCCGGGCAGGGACATCCCCCCAGGCAGCGACGTCACCCCCAGCCCCTCTGCTTGACCCCCAAAGCCTTGGCGACCTGGCAGATGACGTGGAGGTGTCCGAGGAGGAACTTCTTCGAGAGGCCCTAAGGCTCTTCGGTTCCTCCTCGGACACCCTGGGGGTCAGCCAGGAGGGGCCCGGCAGCGTCCCCCTGCCTGGGGACCCTGCGGGCACCGGCAGGGAGGGGGGAGCGGTGGCCCCAGCACCACTGGAGAAGCCAGCGTCCATCCCTGGCTACCTGGACGTCGAGGGGCAACCGGCAGACACCACCACTGCCGGCACAGCCACCCCCGCAGGGGCATCCCCGCGCAGCGACGTCCCCCCCAGCCCCTCTCCTGCGCCCCAGAACCAACACCCTGGGGACCCGGCTGACCACCTTGAGGTGTCCAAGGAGGAACTTCTTCAAGAGGCCCAAAGGCTCTTCCATTCCTCCTCGGACTCCCTCGGGCTCAGCCGGGACGGTGCCAGCAGCGTCTCCGTGCCTGGGGACCCTGCGGGCACCGGCACAGCCATCCCCCCCGCGCCTTCCCCTCGCTGTCGCTGCCCCAGGACCTGCTCAGCCCCAACTCCAGCCCCCTCGGCTCTGGCAGGCAGCACGGGGGTCCCAGGGGGGGATTAGACCCAGAGAAGGGAAGAGAGGGAGGGGGGAGGAGTGGGGGGGAAGCGGGGGAGGACGGGAGGTGTATTTTTGGGGGGGAGGGCGGTTAGAGAAGCTTTAGAGGGGGGTGTCTTTTGGGAGGGAGGGGGGTTAGAATAGCCCTATGGGGCCTTTTCCCTTGATTTCTCGTTTTTCCATTAAAAGTTGTTTCTCCACAACGGCTCCGTGATTGTGTGGGAGGGGGAGGGAGCGCAGGGGGCACCGGGAAACAGCACCCAGGAGGTGCAAAAGCCTCGCTGAGCCCCAGATCGCAGCCGCCGAGCCCCAAAGGGCAGCCGGCCGGCCCCAGGCCCCAGCACCCCCAGCGGGGCAGGCAGTGCCGGGGGGCACTCCCCTGTCCCCCTCCCCAGGGGAAGCAGCCCTGCAGCGGGGCAGCCAGCACGCACGCGTCCTCGCGGGACTCACCGACACGGCCCCACGCACCAAGCAGCACGCGGCCCTGGGACAAGGACAGACCCTGGGGGCCAGCACGGGGACGGACACACGACAACAAGGGCTCCAGCACCTTCGTCTGCAGCACAACCAGTGTCCCCTCCGGCTGGGACCGGGCTCGCTGCAAAGCCCTGCAAAGTGATACCCGTAAATGTAAAATTTCCACTTCCCAGAGAGATTGGCATTAACCTAAACGAGATCCTTGCTGTTTTGAGAAGACAGGAAAGCTCTAAGACAGAGAGGCTCCTCAATAATTCTACCCCAGACAGCTCAGCCTTGGGAGGGCAGATGCACCAAGCTACAGAGAGAAAGAGGCACCAGGAGGGCAACAAGACCGGAGCAAAACAACCTGGAAGGACACGGGATACGTGATCTTAGAACGGAGTCTGCGCAGAAACAAAGGTCGGCCAGCGGACACTGTAACAGACTGGAAGATGATTCCTGTCAAGTGCACATATTGTGCACCTGTGGAAACCAGCATCCTGTGAAATAACAAAACCACCTAAGGCATGGAACAACAGACAGCACAGCTGTGGGGTTGAGACCAGGCTAACTATATCGCTTGTGCAAGGAAAAAACCAAGTGTGCATGCGCTTACAGGAAAAGGACATTTTAGAGGACACCGAGGAAGAAGAGACTCTTCATCCCGAAGACCGCCAGAAGAACTATAAAGACCACCAACATCATGAAATGCATGCGTCAATAAACGATGCCACGTAAGCACAGAGAATCAAAAGGAGGAGGAGACTTCGACCACTACATCGAGAAGGAGGAGACCAAGAGCCCCACCTGAGGCTCAGCAAAGCCGTATTTGATGCAGAGCCTGGGAAAACCGGAGCCAGTGGATGAACTCGGAGCTTTCACAGGCGGCCTCAGCATCAGTGCTGAGAGCAGCTTCCACACGCCAAGCACAGGCATGGAGAAACAGCTTGTCACGAGCAGCCAGTCCTCTCCGAGGTCTCCAGGCAGCTTGGCACCAGGGAGGGTTCCTCAAGCAAGCTCCTTGTCGGGGAGAGGGTCTAGGAGGAGGCTCTCCCACCATGGGCATTCTCAAGTCCAGCTCCTCGAGAACATGGCCTTGCTGCCCGCTCTCTTCCCCTGCAGAGGCTGAACCAGCTGCCCAGTGGCTCGGGCCATCTCCGTTTCCAGCGGAGCCCAGCAGTCCGTAAGCATCCCAAGACAGCGCCTGTGTGGATCCTGCCCCTCTCGTACAGGCCCACGCTGGCCGGGCTGGTGTTTGAGGGCTCTGCACGGCACGCACACAGCGCCTACCAAAAAGCTCTGCTCAGCGCTACCAGATCATTTCTAGCTCAACTCAGCGGCACAAAGACAAACAGGGAGAGGCCACGGCCCCACGTGCAAAGGGAGCAGAACACACAGCAAGAGATGTCAGGGGCAACCCTGGAAGCAGCCACAGGCCGTCCACCACAACCCCCAGATCGGGGTCCCGCAGCTCAGCCCGCCACCCACACTGCTTCGAGAGCGCTGCGCCAGCGGCTCTTCCCATCTCCTGCCAGGGGAGAGAACAGGCACAGGCAGCAGAAATAACGGGGTCAAGAAAACTACAGATCACAGCCTTGCCTGCACCATCCTCACAGACACCTGGGGAGAGAAAGGGTCTCTTTTATCCCTACAAGAACATTGGTACAAAGACCAGAAGAGGCACCCCAGGGCACAGCCAGCGAGCCAGGGGCAGAGCAGAGGCACGGCAGGACAAAACGACGGTCGCTCAGCTCCAGCGCAGGAGGCCGAAGTTCAGGTCCTGCCCAAGCCACAACAAAAGCTGTCATCGTTTTAGAATTGTGTATCGCGCACAAAACATTTCTGGCGGCTGTAACCCAGAGAACCTAAGAGCAAACTTGTGAAGGCACAACTGCAACTCACTATTTTAATGCTGTTAGGGCATCCAGAAAGCTCTGAACACCTTCAGAGCAGGAGAGCTCACACGCACAGCACAAACTGAAGCAAACATTCCTGCTGGCAGGCTGATGCGTCCCACCTTCCCAAGGCACCAGCTTTAGCAGCAAAGAAAGAAAGATCTCGCTAAACGACTGTTACCTTCAAGTAAGAGAAATCTGCATAAATTGCAGCTACACAGGGTTTCTTTTCGATTTTTTTTTCCTTTTCCTCACAGTAGAAAGATACCGTAGATGGGTGAAGTGCTGCATGGAAAGGGCCCCTGGAGGTGTCTGTGCCACCACCCTCTCCCAGCCACTAATGCCATCTGCCCCCCAGGGCACCTCCCAGGGCTGCACCACCCTCCTGGGGAACAAGTTCTCCCCAACACCCACCCAGAGCACAGCGAAGCTGCACATTCTGCCTTTTGCCCCATCTTCTCCACTGTCTGCCACAACTGAGAGGAATCCGGCTCCATTGTCCTCGCAATGGCCCTTTAAGCACCTGCAAACCACCATCAGATCACTCCTCAGGCTCCACGAGCCCGGCCACCCCAACCTCTTGCCTTTACTTGTCCACAATAACAGGCATTGATTGGAAACAAATTCAGGGTAACAGTGCCCACAAATTAACAACAGCCCTTGGATTTCTACTTGTTTAAGGTAAATGCAGGTTAAGGGCTTTTCTGAGAAAATGCAGAAAAAGCTTCAATCCGCTTGCTGTTCTAAAACAGACAACACACAGCTGAAATGACAAATGAACTACACATCTCTCTTCCCCTTCGCCACCTTCTTCTAACACGCAGACACTTTAGCATAGAGCGTACCTGTGAAGGAAGTATTCTGGCAATCGCCCCGCGACAGCCACGAGAAACTCTGAAACTGCAGCCAAGCTGCTCATTCGCAGCAGGTTTCTCCCCCTGCTTCTGGGAGGGTCTCCTAAGGAAGCCTGGCTTGCAGCCCGGCAGCCCAGAGGGCTCTTTCTCTCTGGTCCCACACACCTCTCTCCAGCTTCCACTCAACCCTCCTCAGGCACGGGCTCTCTCACCTGTTCCATTTGCTGCCTTTTCGCTGCAGGATTTGTCTCTTCTGCCGATTTCCTCTGCAGAGGCAAGCGGTCTTCTGGAGAGACGCTGTCTTTCTTCCCCTCACACCCGTGAAGGTTTCTCCAGGTGGAGAGAACATCCAGCCAATACCTTGGCTCCTCAGTGACAAGGCTTTGAACCTCATGCAGCATTTTCCCTGGAAGAAAAAGCAGCTTCAGGTTCAGTAGTTCAGGCTCAGCATTTGGTTTTCCTGCAGACCGAGAACAGCTGTTAGCAGAGACCGTGTTCAGATTTCATTGATGTGTGAGCCCAGGAACCGCAGCAGCAGCCATCACAGGCACAGCTGAGCTCTCAGCGCCCACCTACCCCCCAGCAGAGACCCAGGCCTCCCTCTGGTTACGAGCTCTGCAGAACCAAGAGTAAATCGTGCAGGGGTCGAACTCTGCACAAGAATTCAGCAGCCCTAGAAACCAGCCCAGCCCGGAGAGTCACTCCCAGGGACGGAGGACCAGCCTAACGCACCATCCTCCCCGAAAGCCCTTGGTCCAGGATGAGAGATGTGGGGCACTTTCCAGGGCTGAAACACAGACACGAACGGGAACCGCACTGATCCAGCCGGGGCCTCCCGCGCCCGCCCTGCCCGCAGCCCGGGGGGGCCGGGCCGCGCCTCCGCTCTCAGCCCCCGCCCGCGGGGCCGGCTCCGCAGCAGCGGAACAGCCGCTGCCCGCAGCCGGGTCTCCGCCGCTCCCCCGCCGCCCCGCGCTGGACAAGACCTTTCCCGGCCGCAGCCCGCCCCGCAGAGCCGCACACCCAGCCCCGCCGCCGAGGCGTTTCGAGCGGGCCCCTCCCGCAGCCCCGCAGCCCGCGGGGAGGGGGGCGGCGCGGCCCCGCGGCTCGGCCGAGCGGAGACGGCCCGGCCCTGGGGGGCCCTTCCCGCCCCGGCCCCGGCCCGACCCGCGGGACCCCCGCAGGCGGCGGCACCGCCCGCGCCGCGCCCGCCCGGCTCCGGGGCGCCCGGCGAACGGGGCCGCGCTCCCCGCCGCTCCGCTCCGCACCGCAACGGGCCGGGCGGGCCCCGGCGCCCGCGGCCCCCGCGCCGGGAGAGGCTCCGGCCCCCCCCCGCCGCCATCTCGGCCCCCCCGCCGGGACCGGGCCTTGACGGGCGGCAGCGGCCCCGGGGCGCGGAGGCGGTGTCCGCACCCAGGCGGCGGGGGAGGGCGATCCGCAGGCACCCCCACCCCCCCCGGGAGCGGGTCAGCAGCCGCGGCCCGGGGGAAGCGCCGGGAGGGCGCGGGGGCCGTCAGCTGCCCCCCACGGGCGACCTTCTGCGGCCCCGCAGGCACCTGCGGGGGTTTGACCGGGGGCAGGCGGGGGCTGGAAACCCGACGGGACAGCCGCTGGGACAGAGAAGGGGGGGACGGGCCGGCGGGGCGAGCACCGGCACAGCCGGCAGCAGCAGCTGAGCCCCGCGAGCGGCAGCAGGAGCAGCCTCCTGTACGGGGGGGGGGGGGGGGGGGGGGAAGCCCCCATCCCTGGGGCCAAACCCCCTCCGGCTGCTGCGGCAGAGCGGCCGAGGAACAAACTCAGCTCCCTCGGCCAGCGGGGGAGATGGGGGGAGGCTGCGCGCTGGCTCGCTCCTCCTCTCCTGTCCTTAGTGCACAAATTTCACTGCCTTCCCGGCACCCAGCTCCGCCTGAACTTCACCAGAGCTCTGTCACAGCAATTCAATATCTCGTTTTTGAGGCGGGAGGTGGTAATTTTTTTGTGCTGGGTTTTTTTTTTTGACAGCCTTTCCCCCCCCCCCTTTTTTCCTCCTCTCTACTTCCAGTGACAGAACTTAACAGATGTAAATTCTGAACAAAAGCCTGAAGGTAATTCTTAGTTTCCTCCCACGTTTTTTGTTTCTGAACTTTTGCAGAGGCTCATTATTTAATAGCCACAAAACATACCGAGAAATTGATAACCTAACCATTAAGTATAGGATTTTTACCATGATTTGTAACAGAAGTCAGTACTGAGCTTTGATCTACTGATAACACAAGCCAATGGTCCTCTAATCAAGCTAACAGATTCCCTTCTGAAAGTCACTCCTCAAATGCGACATCAGAAATGCTCCCGGGGCCCGCGGGCCTCTGATGGCACGCTGATTAACCCAGCAGGCTTGTCCGTGCTGCCAAACACCCACCGGACTCACGGCAGCACTGGGCCAGAGGCTTCACCTCCATCCGAACACCACAAGCTTTGATTCAAGCTTCAGAACCCTCCACTCTTCAGTCTGCCAGCAAGAGACCCCGAGGGGGGGCAGAGTAACAGATACAGCGTTAGCACTGCGGAACAGACACCAATCTCAATACAAAAGTGCGGCAATTTCCAGGCACATTCACCTCATTGCTCACTCAAATCCCGCTGGAAGGTTACATTAGCATTTATTAAGCAAGTTCCATGGGGAGGGAAGGCCACGAGGCTCTGGGAGAACCCTGTACAATGTGAAAGCTGCGCAATCATACTACGTAAATATTCTACAAGTAAAAAGTCGGGGGGGGGGGGTGTCCCCGCAAACCCACAATATCACATTTTTCTTACCACTATGAGCAGTCCACCATTTTGTTCCACTTCAGCTGTTTCCACAAGCAGTTCAATAGCTTTTCTCTTCCCAATTATTTTCACTACTCGGGCAATTAAATCTTTCTTTGGCTCACAAAGCCTGAGAGGCGGGGAAAAAAAAGATACACTTATTGTCAGCATAATTTCTTGAGTAAAACTGACCATGGAACTTCCATAATGAGTAGTTCATTCTGTGGGAGATAAAACTGTGCTAAAATGACAGAGTCCATACATTTCAATGTGTTTCAGTGGCTCCTTGAACCAGATTTCTTTTTCTAAAGCATGCATTTTAAAAATTTGTTTCAATTAAAATGCACTGAGTGATTATTATTTTCTATTGATGTGTGAAAGATTAAACCAAATGAGAAACTCTAAAGACCTGTATAAATCTCTGAAATTGAAGTATAAAAGTCTGCTGTGCATTTAGCAGTTGACAGTACAGCACCTTTTATAGTTAAATCTACACTTGCTGTAGTCTGTAGCTAGTTGTTGAAGTTCTCCTGTATCGTGTGCCATTCAGACAAACATACAGAATAAAAATTAAACCATTCTGTTGACTGATCTATGACAACCTACAAAATGCAAACAAGAACAAAACACTGCAATATGACCGAGTTAAATTGGGTTCTTTTGTTAGCAACAACGTCCTCGTACAAAAGTTCTCATCCTCAGTCTGCATGAAGGGAGAGGCTCTCACAGCATCAATTCACTGTGCCGAAGCACGTGCTCCCACTGGAAAACATCATCACCCCACACACCAACACCTCCTGTCCAGAGCAAGAGTTCAGATGCTAAAGTCTCATGTTCTCAGTGGCAAAGCTCCTCACTAAGCACAGTCCCGAGCACGACAGCTCAGTGGTTTCACACTTCAGGGACCAACAGGCCACCACCACCTCCTAAGTTTCTTGAAGACTGCTGTCTGGCCTCCTTGCTTCAGATGACATTGCCATGCTCTACAGCTGCATACATTACAGTGACTGCATAACAGAAGGGATCTGACCGCAGATGTGAACAACCAGCCTAGCTTCAACCGTATGATTGAAGTTACCTGAAATTAAATGTTAAAACTCACATTTTAGTGACAATTGTCCTCATCACAAAAGGATTACCCAACCCGCTCAACTTTACACTTTGTGTTTAGTCTCACTGAGCTCAATGAATGATCAGGCACCAGCATGTACATGCTTTCTTAAATATTTATAGGATTGAGTTCTAAATTATGAATTATTGGAAGAGATGGAAGCATTTCTCAAAGATGGAGAGAACTTTAAGATAACCTGGAGTCCTCAGAGAGCTGGTGAAATAGACCTTCTGTTAGTAGCAGCAGCAGCTTAAACAGTCAAATCCCCACCCCGCGCTCATTGTGGCCCTGCGCAACCCTCCCGTACGCTGCTTTAAACAAGCAGCTGTGCACTGCAACAGGAAAACAAGAGAAAGGGCAAAACATTGCAACAGACAGTCAGAAAACCCCTTGGATTTCAGTTCCCTGTGTGGGCCACCACAACAAAAGGTCAGGAATCCAGGCACAGACGGTGCAGCACAGATCAAGCAACAGTGCCGTGATGCCTATAAACACAATCCTACTGATGCTATTCAGTGCCACTACTGCTATAAACAATCAGAAAAAAGAGCCTTCTGCCCTATTTTGATGAAGCTCAATACAACAAAGACGAGTTTATTACAAGAGACATACTCAAACTTTCCAAATCCATAAAGGAGAAGCTACCGAGAACTGATACCAGCATCAATAATTCAATAATGGTCTAATTGCTGTATTTCAGCATCTGGCAATACTATGTATCCCATGTAAGAAATCAACAATGATCAATAAACCCAGCTTTCATCTAAACATCAAACTTAGGGTCAGTAAATCCTGTAACTGCTTTTCCCCTGTTTAACATCATTGTCTTCCCCTGAACCACCGAAAAAGGATTGTGTGGCTGTTTAAGTCAATCTAAGGAAGAACGACTGCAGTCAGGTGCCCTCTCTCACACCACCAGCGCTGCCAGTGCCAGCTCTAAGGAAACTGTACAGCAAATTGGGTAAGGAAACAAATCTCTCTCCAAACTAACTCCTTAAAAAAAGCAACAGGCTTTTGGACAGTTCAGTTTTCTGACTCAGCTCAGTGTACAACAATTCAATAGCAGGACTGTGAAAAAGAATTGGAGCGCGGCAAGCGCGCACACGGCTGGAGCTTGGTAACCCCAACAGCGGCTTCCATGACCTAGCACAGAACTGCAGCTCAGCTTCTCAACAGAGCAGAGGCAAGGCTGGATTTCAGTTCTGCTGTCTCATCCTGGTGCAGCCCTTCATTACTACAGCAGCAAAACATTTTGTTCAGACAAGCAGGTTCCACGTAAAGAACAGGGATTTCAGAAGCTGTGCTCTCCAAAACAGTACACAGGCCCAGTCACCTACAGTTCCAAAGGTTTATAACTTAGCCAGACTTTCATGGTGACCACTGCAGGTGTTCACTGGTGTCCAGCTCCAAACACACATCTTTACTCACGGGGTGTTTCCTAAAAATGTCACTACTAAATCTGTATCGTGACAAACAATGTTTTTCCTTGCCACTGTTCTCAAATAACAAACTATCTGGTGGATCTTTAAAAAAAAAAAGAAATTAGAACAGTACTATTGGATGCTTCTACAAGGTACCAGCCCTAATGCTGCATTTTAATCCCAGATTTTGGAAATACACACAAGGCACTCACACTTTTTGTAATCTGGTAAGACACCTTACATATTTAGCAGAAAGAAAGCTTTTTTCCCCCAAGAGGGGGAAAACTACTACTCCATCAGCAGTTTACCAGCACTTAAGGAAGTGAAGATATGGGGTTACTAAACTTACCGATAAGCCATCTGCCACTTTTTCCTCTGAATCTTCTTCTGTTGTGTCATACCTTCCTTTATATTTCATTTCTTGTCTTTCACCCAGTCTATCTTTCACAGGCCGCTCCCGTTTGAGAAAGCCTTGCCCATTTTCCTCTTCCACTGGCAATGTTGTCTTGTCATCGTGCATGTATTCATCCAGTTCTTTACCTAAAGTCTCCGCCTCCTTTTGCTGAGCTTCCTTCATCAGCTTTTTAGCCAAGAAATAACTGTAAGTCTCAGGCTGCCTGCTTCTGTCAATACTACCATCCATGCCTAGAATCCCAAGTTCAGTAGCCACTGCATCCCGATTCTGCTCCTGGAGCACCACACCCACCGAGAGCAGTTTGGTTTTGGTGCTTCTGGCCAAGCTGAAAAGGCTCAGATTTCGCAGGAGGAAAGCTGAAACATTTCTGCCGTTTTCCTTTCCACAAACAGCTGTCATCAGCAGATTCAGAAAAGCTTTCATCACTTGAATCCACACTTTTGGTTGTCCGATGAGTAACACTCGGTGCACGCAATAAAATGCTGCTCTGGAATGGTCTGCCGGAATCATGGCCATCATGCGATTGCTGAAATGAAGAAGTAAACGTCCATTAATTTAATCACTCGCATAAACTAAAAGAGCTATGAAGTGAAGCCAGAGATTTGATTAGCTAGTAAACTTAATTTGGACTCATGCGATGGTTTGGGCAGTCCTCCACGAGCATCTTTTGGACTGCAGTCGACAGCAGCACGCTGTGAAACTTGTGTGTTTTGAATGCTTGTACACGAAAGGCAGCACGGCTGCTACAGAAAACACACAGTGACACGAGCCACTAATCTACTGAACACACCCTTTGCTGAATGAAATTACAATTATTACCAGACCAGAAAAGCTATTAAAATTCCCAAATCAGACAAAGACACAACATGCACAGCAGTTCTAAGAAAGATTAAAAAAACAAAACACCACGGCCACTTACCAGGAGGTTTTTCTAACAGCACAGACACTCATATTCTCTCCGGAGTCTAAAAGGGGTCAAGACTAGTGGCTTGCAACCACAGTAGCGTTCCCAGAGACTCAACCAAGAAGAAAAAATGATGAAAAACCACAAAAACCAAGCGCACAAAACTGGGATGCAGCTCAAACTTTGAAAAGCTAACGGTGTATTGGGATTCTGGTTCAATCCGGACAGCACATGAGCAGCTTTAAACCCAGAAGACATCACGGACTCACTACGGCTTCTCATTAATTAGGACAAAAACCCTAAAGGCTTCAACGTGCCTTACAAAAAAAAGTCCCACTGATATAAAAATATTCAAGAAATACTGTTTCCCGTGCACTGACAGATAAACTACAACACGAAAGCCAGACCTGCTCAGCTGTACATAACCTACAAAAGCACCACGGGGAACTGAACCCCGAATTCTTCCTCCCAATTGCTGGAAACTTCTGGTCGTGCTGTCTGTGCCGACCTGCGGGAAGCATTTTCTATACTCGCAATTCCAGCTTCTCCCCCACTAATCTGCTATCGTTACGTTACCTTATCCTCTGATCTTTAAAAATAAGATCTCTTCCTCCAGTTTCAGGTGAAATAAGAATCCTTTCTTCAACCGCACTGCTTTCACCGCCATTATGGCACCATTTCTTCTTCCTCCTATCAGCAAACAGAAAACAGAAATCTTCAACTCATTTTACTGCATTACGGAGTACAAATTTTTAATTTAAAATGCATTCCGTAACGCTAAACACTAACAACTCCATGAATTTTAACAATCCCCCCACGCCTGCCGTCACTTATTTTGCCCTACACGCCCCAGGACCGCACCGCAGATCAATCACCATAACTCGAGAGCCCCGCCAACCCTCGCCCCTGCGGCGCCCACCCCGAACCATCTCAGTTCGAAACCTTTTCCCGCCCCCCCGCGCCGCAGACGCCCCGCGCCCCGCACGCCGGCGGGAACCGAACCCCCCGCGGCAGCGCGCGGGGCCGGAAGCCGCGGGGCAGCGCCCGTCGCCGCTCGCCGCCTTCCCGCGCTCCCGCAGCCGCCGGCCGCACCGGCGAGCGCTCCTCCCCCTCACCAAGCCCCGGCCCGGCGGCAGCGAACGCCTCCCCCGCCCCGCCCCGCCCGCGGCCTCCCCAGGCGAACGGGCCCCGGAGGAACACGCCGGGCCCGGGGCACGGAGCCCCCGCCGGGGAAGGGCCCCCCGGCCCGGCCGCCCGGCCCTCGCCGGGACCCGCTCCCGCAGGCGCCGCGCACCGCCCCGGCTCGGCCGCCCTCGCTCCCCGCCGGGCCCTCCGGCCGCCAGCCGGGCCCTCTCGCCGCGCGGCTCCGGCCGGAGCCCGGGCCGCCCCTCCCTCACCCGCCGCGGGCCCCGGGGCAGCCGGCGCCGGGCAGCCGCGGGCCGAGGCGCAGCGCCCGCCGCCCGGTGCTATTCACGATGGCACCAGCGCTGCTCCCGCCCCCTCTTCCCGGTGCTGCGGTCTCCAGTGACCTGAACAACAGGCTTCAGCCTGCGGCCAGCCCTGCAGCGGTCAGGCAGCCGCGTTAGATGATGGTTTCAGCTTCCTTTCCAGCCGGAATTATTCGATTATATTCTATTTCGAACTTTTGTAAGGGGTTGCGGGAAGATCCTGGTGATTTCACTCTTAGCAATTTCTTGGACAGGGACAAGAGTCCTTAGACATCACACAATCATAGAACCTTTTGGGTTGGAAGAAGCCTTTAAAGCTCATCAAGTCCAAACTCCTGCAATGAGCGGGGACATCTTCAGCTGGAGAAGTTTGCTCAGAGCCCAGTCCAACCCAGCCTTAACGGGTCCATGTCCTTCTTGTGCTGGGGCTCCAGAGCTGGATGCAGGATTCCAGGTAAGGTCTCACCAGGGCAGAGTAGAGGGGCAGAATCCCCTCCCTCACCCTGCTGGCCACCCTTTTTTGATGCAGCCCAGGACACGGTTGGCCTTCTGGGCTGCCAGCGCACACTGCTAGATCACGTCCAGCTTTTCATCCATCAGGACCCCCAAGTCCTTCTCCACAGGGCTGCTCTCAATTCCTTCATCCCCCAGCCTGTGTTGATAGCGGGGAGTTGCCCTGGCCCAGGTGCAGGACCTTGCAATTGGCCTTCTTGAACCTCATGAGGTTCACACAGGCCCACTTCTCCAGCTTGTCCAGGTCCCTCTGGACGGCATCCTGTCCTTGTGCCGTGTCAGCTGCACCACTCAGCTTGGTGTTGTCTGCAACCTTGCTCAGTGAGAACTCAATCTCACTAAGTCATTGATGAAAACATTAAACAGCGCCGGTCCCCGTGCAGACCCCTGAGGGACACCACTTGTCACCACTGTGCATTTGGACATCGAGCCATTGACCACCACCCTCTGGTTGCAACCTTCCAACCAACTCCTTATCTATCTGAATGGTCTACCCGTCAAATCCATACCTCCCCGATTTAGAGAGAAGGATGTTGTGGGGGACCGTGTCGAAGGCTTTACAGAAACCCAGGTAGATGACATCCCCTTGTCCGCTGATGCAGTCGCTCCACCATAGAAAGACCAACCACTAGGTTGGTGAGGCAGGACCTGCCCTTGGTGAAGCCATGCTGGCTGTCTCAAATCACCTCCCTGACCCCACCTGCCTTAGCATAGCTGCTAGGAGGATCTGTTCCATGATCTTCCCAGGCACAGAGGCGAGGCCAACAGGTCAGTAGTTCCCAGGGTCCTCCTTTCTACCCTTTTCAAAAAAGGGCACCATGTTTCCCATCCTCCAGTCACCAGGGACTTCATGTGATTGTCATCACCTTGCAAATATGATGGAGAGTGGCTTGGTAACTACAGCAGCCAATTTCCTCAGGACTCTGGGATGCATCTCATCAGGTCCCATAGACTTATGTCTGTTCAGGTTCCTCAGGTAGTCACGAACCTTTCCTCAGAGTGGGGGGGGCTTTGCCCCTCCGGTCCCCATCTTGCAGTCCATGGACTCGGGACAGGCAAGCAGAGAGGCTGCCAGTGAAGACTGAGCCAAAAAAAGTTGCTGAGTACCTCAGTCGTCTCCTCGTCTGTTGATACGGGGTCACCACTCTTGTTCATCAGGGGGGTACGCTTTCTTTAACCTTCCTTTTCTGGCTGACGTACCTGTAGAAGCCCTTCTGGTTATTCTGTGCATCCCTTGCCAAGTTCAGCTCCAGCCACGCCCTGGCCCTCCTGACCCCGTCCCTGCACAACCGGGCAGCATCCCTATACTCTTCCCAAGACACCTGTCCCTGCTTCCACTGCCAGGGCAGTTCCCTCTTGCCCTTTGGTCTGACCAGACGGTCTCGGCTCAGGCATGCCGGTCCCTTCCCTTCCTTAAAACTTCTCTAGAGACGCCGACCCTGCCCCGCACGCCGGAGCTGCCAGGAGCTCGCCAGCCCCACGGCACAGGTCCCCTCCAGACCCCGAGTGCCACGCCAGGAGCGCCGGGTCCAAAACCGACCCCCCCGAGCCGCAACGCAAAGCCAAGCCTGGGCCGAGCGACCAGCGAAGAGCTCGGATGCTCGCCGGCACGTCCACCGCCTCGCCGCAAAGACCCGGCCGAGGATGCCCACGCGTGGGCAACGCGCCCACGGGGACGAGCTCCGGCCCAGCACGCGGCCCCCCGGCCACGCACCCGCCGCAGGCAGAGCGTGTACCGCATTTCTCTGTGGAAGAGCTCGGCCTTACGCACGGGAAGAGAGGGAAATTCAGTCTGCCAACACCAGCACGGGGGCCAAAAAAACATGGGAGAGACTTCCCCCTGCCATCCCCTTCCCGAGACTTTTTTCTTTTTTAAAAAAGGCTGCGGCGTGCAGCATTAACAACAGCTTCCACAACACCAGCTCAAGGCACCGCGTACTGTACAGCGTTCGGTATTTCTTACTATAAGACAATAAGGAATTATCGACAACTGATAAGACAAAATAAGCTATAAAAAGTAACAATGTACAATCAAGATGGATTTCTTTTTTTTCCTTTAAAGGAGGCTTCTCTGGGGTGTCGCGGTGCCTGTGCTGGGGGTCTCCCCTCGCTGCTGCCCTGCTCCTCCCCACCCTGTGTGGTGGGACCAGGGGCACCCAGGGGAGAAGGCAGAGGCGGTTTTGGGGGGAGCACCCTCCCAACCCACCGACGCCGCTCGGCAGAAGGGCCGGGAAGGGCCAGAAAAGACGGTCCCTGCCCCAAGCTCCATCAACACCCGAGATCACCATGTCCCAAGCTCACTCACACACACCTCCCTGAAACAAAAAACAACAGATATTGCATAGTTTTGCTGTCAGCAGTCTTCAAACAAAAAGGAGAACTTTGTTTTGCTTTCAGAGACAGTGACTGCCCTCGGCTGAAGACCTGGGGGGAGTCTCTTCCCCGGCTCACAGCAAGCTCCCAAAGCCTTCCCCTGTGCACGCCATGGGCCGAGGCTGCTTTTTCAGAGTATAAAGCTCAAAGCATTCAGCTGGAAGGGAGAGGAGATCGCTAACGAAGGGGCACCCTCCCTCCCGGTGAGGCGCGGGGACGGCGGCGGGCGCAGCTCGGTGGCACGACGCGCGGCAGGCAGCGGGGCTTTGCCCCTCCGGCGTGGTGCCAGGGGGGGTTCGGACGAGCTGGAGGCCAGCCTGGCCCCCAGCACGGGCGCTGCTGGCTCACCCGGACAGATCCGGCCCCGCTCCGCAGAAACCAGCCAAGGGCCTCGTCCCAGTTCAGCACCCCCAGGCCCTCCCCCGCGAGCATTCCCTCCCTTCCCCAAAGCAAGCTCCGAGGAAAGCGTGACTCCATGCATGAACACACATGAACACGGATGCACACACATGAACACGCATGCCCAGCTCTCCCCAGCCGCCCGTCCCACCCTGCACTGCCGCCGCGACCCCAAACCCTCCGGCCCCGCATCCCGAGCCCTTCCCAAGCTGCTCCCCAGTGCCGTGGCCCTCGGGTGCTGCCGCCAGCCCGGCCGCTCGCCCACCGGCACATCCTGGGGCACTCGGCACCCTCGGCACCCCCAGACCCTCCGGCCACGGCAGCCTCGGGGACAGCTCGAAGCCACGCCAGGTCACACTGCCCTGCAACGAGTCCCAGTGCTCTTTAAAGGGGGGTCCTTCCCTTCCCACAGAGCACCCCGCTATTCCCGCAGGGGTAATATTTTCTGGCTGCTCCAGCCGCCCTGGAGACCTCATCCTGCCCTGCACCTCCACCAGCCACTGGTGAGCCCCCCCCTCCACAAACAGGGGTGCAACGCCCGACCCAGCGCAAGAGCACGGCCCCAGGCGCCTGAGCATCCCCCCGGCTCTGACCTTACCCCCAGGGAGCCGCCGGCCGGAGCGCGGGAGGAAAGGAAGACATTTCTCCATGCCCTGCAGAAAAGCACAGCTAGCAGTTTAAAAACATTTAAAAAAGAAAAAAAAAAAGAAAAAAAAGGGGTGAACAGCTTACTCTGAAAGCAGGCTGCCGAGGAGAGAGGGTGGCTCAGTGGGACGGGGAGCTGCTCCCTCGCTGGCACCGTCTCTCCCCGGCCCGAGCTGCTCCCTGCCCGCCGCAGCCCCTCGAAGCGCAGCCGGGGATGCCCCCGAGCACGGGACGGCGGGGGTCCCTGCGCCCGGGAGATGCCTCCCAGACCCCCGGGAGGGGGGGTTTGTGGGATCGACCCCAACATCGGAGAAAGACCCGCAGCTCCGAAGGGAGGGACGAGGTTAAAACGCAACTCCCGTTGTCGAAAACGCGACCGAGGGCCTTTTGTTCACAGCATGAAATGAGCTGAACTCGGCAAAGCGGCCTCGGATACAAAGAGTCCTTTGGTGTCAGGGAGGGAGGAAAAAATCTCAGAGCAGAAACCAAGAGTCGGGGAAACAAAAGTCCGTGTGTCAGTCAGATGTCCTGGGTGAAGCAACCTTAATGATTTAATACCTTAAAAAACAGATCTTCAAGAAACCCTCCCAACCCCAGACCTACAAGATCAGCAAAACCCTGGAAACCAGCCACAGGGACGAGTCCTGATCTTGTCACTAGCCAGAAATGGTGGGGGCTGGGGGGGGAGGGAAGAAAGAAGGAGGATGGGGGGGACGTGGGGTACAGCAGGTCCGAGGGGTGCAGCTCACGCTTGGTCAGCCACCACGACCACGGGGGCTACCAGGTGCTGCCCAGCAGCCACCGCCTTGACCAGGTTGCACTTCTGCCGCTGCTTGGCCACCAGCTTGGACTCAGGAGGGGGTAGAGCTGCATGGCCCATGAGGTAGCACTGATGGTGACGGGCCGTGCTTCCTCCTCCGCCTCCTCTTCCTCATCCTTGTCACACCATGTCAGCTGGCGGCTGACGGCGACGGCCTCTGCGGCGAAGGAGGTGAGCTCTTTGGCACTGCTCTTCCTGCGGGGAGAAAGCGGCTCAGGGTGGGATGCGGGGGGCTGCAGGGAGGTTGGGGGGCAAATATCGGGGTGTCCCCTCACGCGCATGCCACGCCAGATGGGTCAGGCACCAAAAACACGGCTCCAGCCCGAATCACGTGCAGCAACAGCTGCCCAGATGGCGAGAGCCGCAGCCAAGCAGAGCTGAGAGCAGCTCACTGGGGAGAGGAGCCAGGATTTGGGGGGCTGGAATGTGTCCCCCACCCCCACCCCAGGGCCACCCACGCTCACCTCTGCAAGATGATGGGGGTCAGCAGGGTGTTATCCAGGGCACACTGCAACGAAACGCAGCCAGGTCAGAGCCAAGCACCCCGCAATGGGGTGTCCCCCCACCCCGGCATTGGGGAGTGGAGGGGGGGAGGGGGGGGCAGCAGCACTCACCCCCTGCACCCAGGGGTGCTCCAGGACCTGGGCCGCACTGAGCCGCTTCTTGGCATCTGTCACCAGCAGCCTGGAAATGAGATCTTTGGCCCCAGAGGAGATGTGCGCCCAGTCCTTGTCAGGAAACTCGTACTTCCCTTCCTGGATGCTCTCCAAGAGCATCTCCTGGGTGGGGGGGTAAATAAAAAAGGGGCTGAGCTGGGAGGGGTGCTGCCAAACCAGCCGCAGGTTTCGGCACTGCCGGGGTCCGCCACGCACCTCGCAGGTGTAGCACGCCTGGCCGCTGTCCCAGTCGCAGTCGGAGCCGCAGCGGCCCACGAAGGGGGGGTACCCGCTCAGCATGAAGTACAGGACGACGCCCAGGCTCCACAGGTCGCAGCGCTTGTCGTAGGTGGGCATCTCCTCGTAACCGTATAAAGTTTCCACCACCTCCGGGGCCATGTACTCGGGGGTGCCGCACTGCGGGGAGAGGCGGGGGTGAGCCCCAAAGGACAGGGGAGCGATGGGGCAGAGCTGAGAGACGGGGACGGGGGGGTGTCTGCCAGAACTAAGGGGCTACCCCCTCCAAAATGAGGGTGCAGACACGGCCGCTTCCCGGGTTTGGTCCTGGCAGGGCAGATCATCCCGGCCAGGTTTCCCATCGCCACGCGGGGGATGTCACAGCCCTGCCACCCCAAAAAAAATAAAACCCTAAAGGGGTGCAACACCCCCCCGGACCACCCCCCAGCACTGCCACCACTGGGCCGGCTCAGCGGGGCAGCGTCCGTCCCATCGCCCGGGACACGGCGGGCGGGCGGCGGGGACGGAGCCGGCTCTGCCTGTTCCCCCGCCTGACGCGGGCAGGGCCGCCGCAGCGGGCGCCGGATCCGGGTGCCGGAGGAGTTAACGCTGGCGCGAGGCGAGAGCCAGCGGTCCCGTTCCCCCATGGTTCCCCCACGGCTCCCGGGGCTCTGGGGCTTTCCAGCGCACGTGACCCGACCCGCAGCCCGCACCACCTCGTGACCAGGGGAGAGCAGAGCTGCAGCCAGCAGATAATCACCCCGTAACATAACGAGAGGCCTCCAAACGAGACGCCTCGCCGGCCTCGGCAGCTGATGCCACCGCAAGAAGAAGAAAAACACCCACGCAAGCCCAACCCGCAGCAACCCTGCATGGGCTTCCACCCGGCAGGGACCACAGCACCCACCCCCCTCTGCCCCCGCTGCTGAGAACGGGAAACTCGGGACACCTCAGAAATTCAGGTCCTCCCCCTGGGGGAGGGGAAACGCGGAGGAACAAGGGGGGGGGGGTGTTTTGGCCCCCCCTCTGCTGTTGGGCACCCCGCGTGGGCCAGGGTCTGCCCCCCCCCAGCACGTGAGCACCCTGGAAACACCGTGAGCACCCCGAAAACAGCGGGGCACAGGGCAACACCTGCACGGGGGGGGGCCCTGCTGCTGGTGATAAGGGGAGCACGGCTTTCTGCAGGGGGGGGCAGGCTTGGTATGTGCCCCCCCCCAAATGTGAGACAGTTCCTTGCAACGCAGGGGCACCCCAGAAGCTTTCCGGGTGCCCACCCTGCAGGGGCTGCACCGCACGCAAGCAGCCCCAGCCCCCTCTCACCCACAACCGGAGTGGGGGGGATCACGGTGGCCCCCCCAGCCCCTCGCCTGACCCACTTCTCCCCAAAAGCGCAGCCTCCGTGCAGCTGCCTCCGCCGGGGCCGGCTGTTGCTAAGGCTCACGGCAGCCCGGGCTCTGCGCCAGCCCCCCCTGCGCTGCCCGGCCCCCCCGCGTTACAGAACCGCATCTCGCCCACCGCCGCCGAGGGGGCTCCTGCAGTGACGGGAGTGACGAGCAGCGGGGGGCTGCACACAGCCCCAAAGCCTGGGGGAGCCCCACCAGGGACATTCCCCCCTCCATGGACATTCCACAACACCCACCCCCCCCCCAAGCACCCCCCCCATCAACATTATACCCCCCCTGCCCCATGGTCTGCACGCTTACCGGCGAGAGCAGCTCCGGGGTGGAAATGGGGGAGCAATTCCCCTTCAGTTTGATGCCACTTGCCAGGCCGAAGTCACAGATCTTCACTGGGGAGACCTGGGGAGGGGGGGAGCAGCGGTCAGTGACCCCCCCCAGCAGCCCCCGGGTACCCTCAGCCCCGCGTTCGCGCCCCAGCTGCCGCAGCAGCATCCCCCGCGGGGAACCAGGGCCCCCCCAGCCCCGGCACCACCCCCTGCTCCCCGCTCACCTGGTCCAGGCGCTCGCACAGAATATTTCCCGGTTTTAGATCCCTGTGAGCAATTCCTGGGAGGGGGGAGAAGAGGCGATGAGTGGAAAAGCCTGCCCCCCCCTCCCCCCAAGATTTCCACAGCAGAAGGTCTGGGGGCGGCGCAGGGACCTCTCCCTCCCCACCCCAAATCACCGCCCGCGTCATGGCGAAGGGCACAAATTGCTGCTGGCCCCGAGTCCCGGCCAAACCGGAGGAGCAGACTCCGCACCGCGACAACACGACGCAGCCGGGCCTGACCCTGCGCGCCCGCGGCCGGCACCGGCCCCTGCTCCCCGGGCAGGAGGGGGGGGCAGCACCCCCCGGCTGGGGGGGGCACGGCTGCACCCCGGGGTGGCTCGGCTCACCTCTGCTGTGCAAAAAGTGCAGGGCGCTGGCGATGTCCCGCACCACCGTGCTGGCCTCCAGCTCGTTCAAGCGGCTTCTCTGTTGGATGTGGGTCAGGATGGAGCCTGCGGCCGGGCGAGAGCGGAGTGGGAGCTCGTGGGTGTTGGGGGGGCTCCTGCCGCCCCCGCTCCCCCCGCCCCGGCACCGCACTCACCTCCCCTCATCTTCTCAAGCACCAGGTAAAACCTCTCCTCCTCCTCGAAGAACTCGATCAGCTGCAGGATGTTCCTGCGGGGACAGCGGCGTCAGCCTGGCATCCCCCCAAAAAGATCGCGGGGTCCCCCCCTCCCCGCAGCCCCCCACCCCACACGGCTCCCCGGGGCAGGGCCAACGGAGGAGAAAATCGGGTTTCCAGCGACTGAAACCACGCGGCTGGGGCCCCCGGCCACATTCCAGTGGGGAGAGGGGCTTCCAGCGCCGGGCCCCGCTCCCTAATTGCTCGCAGACCCTCCTGGCTCGCTCGCCCCGCTCCAGAAACTGCCCCGCTCAGCAGCTCTCCGCGGCGGGACGGCGAACGCCGCGGCGGCAGCTCGGCTCGCCCCTCGGCACTGCTCCAACTCGGCCGCCGTGGCCCCGTCGTCATGGCAAGCGGCTCCACGTCGCCTCGGGATGCTCCCGGCGAGGCCACGCAGAGGGAGAGCCGCGCAGGAGGGCGGCCTGCCTGCCGCCCATGGGTGTCTCGAGCGCCAGCCCGGTCTCAGCCCGCGCCCTGTGCCACGGTGGGGGATGGGGACGGCGGCTGCCCTGCGGTACCTGTGTCCCTGGCACAGATTCAGCATCGCCACCTCCCGTAAGACCCCGCTGCAGACGTCGCCCTGGCGCTTCTCGATGATCTGCAAGGCAAAGCGGGCGAGACTCAGGGAGAGGCACCGCTGCTGGGGAGGGACCGGGGCCGGCAGCCACCGCGCCCCAACCCACCCGGCGCTGGGGACCCCCGGGGCCGGGCAGAGGCAGGCGGGGGGTGCCCGAAGGGGTTAAAGAAGCAGAACAGGCTGTTCCCGGCAGCAGGGCCAAGCCGCTCCCTCCCGGGGCCCGCAGCCAAGGCGAGCTCTGCGGCCGAGCCCCGGCGCAGCCGCCCCGGCAGCGGAGCACGGCCCTTCGCCCCGCTGGGCGCTGGCACAGTGGGTGCCTGGTGGACGTGCCATGGGGTGAGCAGGGGGTCTCCACCCGCAGGGGAGAGCTGGGTGGTCTCACTGACCCCCAGCCCTTTGGGGCACACTGAACACCCAACCACCATGCAGCCCTCCCCCTGCCTCAGTTTCCCTCCTTGGGCACCCAAAAGCACCCCGGGGCAACAGGGGAAGCCAAGTGCCCCTTGCGTTTGGACACAGGGCCTGTCCCAGCCCCCCCACGCCGTGACTGGGAGCCTGTGGGGTGCAGGGTCGCGGCACCACCATCCCCAGCCCCAAAAAGCAGCTGGCTCACCCTGACCCCTCTAGTGTTCGCGGGGGCACGAAGACCTCCCTGGGGCTGGCCACCCTGCCGCACCACATGCCCCTGCTTGCCCCAAGTCCCTAGACGCGGCGCAAGCGTTAATTTAATCTCGTGTCTGCCCTAATTTACAGGGATAGGAGCGTGGCTAAGGGGGTTGACCAAGGTCCTGCAGCTGGGCGGTGGCAGAGGACAGCGTGCCACCTGCGTGGCCTGGCCCTGCCCCGCTCCTGCCCCTCTCCATCCCCTCTACCCCGTGAAACTGTCGTCCTGTGCCAGCTCCGCACAGCCAGGAGAGCCAGGAGCCCAGGATGTGGAGGGCAGAAGGGGAAACTGAGACAGGGGGTGGGCAGGAGCCGGCTCTGCAGCCCCAAGCCGCAGAGCTTTACCTTCACTGCGTACTCCTTGTTGGTGACGAGGTTAACGCAGGACTGGACTCTGCCTTGGGCCCCTTCTCCCAGCACCTCGTCGCACAGCCAGTAAACATCTGGCAGGAGAGAGGGCGCCTGAGCTGCCGGCCCCACCGCGGCACGGGACACCACGGCTGTCCCCGAGCCTGGGGACACCAGGAGGGCCCCAGCCCTGCCGCAGCCCGGGGGGGGACCCCTGGGGTCCCTGGGCAGCCCCGCTCACCTTCGAACCTGCCGGAGAAGCTGTCGGTGGCTCTGCAGTGCTGCTTCTTGTTCCTTTTCTTGGTGCTGGGGATGTCGATGGGCTGACTCAAAGGCACATCTGCGCCGGAGCAAAGCCACTGGCCTGAGTCACCCCCAGCCACCCTGCGCTCCCCCCAGCATCGCCACCCCCGGGGCAGCCCCTCAACGCCTTCGAGGGAATGCAGAGGGCCGACATCCCGAGGTCCAGGGCACTCGAAGACGGGCTCCAGGTCAAACGCCAGCTCGAAGGGGTTTTGTTCCTGCAAGGGCCAAGAACACGAGTGAGACGGCAGTCGCTGGACCAGCCGCCGCCGCCCACCCGGTCCAGGCACGCCGCTGGCCTTGGCACACGCTCTGCTCGTGCAGGGCACCGGCTCACGGCCCTGCTGCCAGAGGGATGCAGCAGAGCCGGAGGAAGAGGAGGAGGAGGAGGAGGAGGAGGAAGGGTTTGACCACGTCTCCTGCCGGGGATGTTGCCGCGGGGTCATGCCTCTGTGCCAGCAGCCCCAGGCCGGCACGCGGGCGATGATGAGAGGGACTGGGGCTGCGCGTACCAACCCAGCCCCGAATATCCACCCTGACCTGAACTACAGCGAGGGGGGGAGGAAGAAGAGCCACAGGGCAGGACGGGCTCCGGAGCCACCGCACCGCGTCCTCCCGCCTCCCCGCAAGGTCACGGGGGGCCGGAGCCCACTCAGCGCCGCTCCGGTGAGCGCCGTGCCCGTGGCTGCGTGATGCCCGTGACCTGGCAGGATCGGGCCCCGCTCCCAACCCTCCCTGCACCCCGCATGGGTGATGGGTGTGGGAACCACTGCCTCCCCCACCCCAAACCCAGCGCCTCCGCCCCCAGCACCCCAAAGGGGACATGGGGAACTTCAGCCCCCCCCGAGCCACCCCACCGCGGGACGGGGCAGTGCTGGGGGCACCCGGCCGCGAGGCGAAAGGGCCCCGTCCTCCGCGGGGTTACGAAATCTGTTTGGGTGGAGGCAGCAGCTCCCGGCGGCGTTCCCCAACCCGCCCCGGTGCCCCGGTGCCCAGGCCGGCTGCCAGCCCCAGCGCGGCGCGGGAGCAGCCAGCCCCGGCCACCGCCGCCAGAAACAGCCCGAGAGCGCCTGTTTGCTGCCGGGGCGGCTCTCGAGGGGCCGGGGGGTCCCCATCGCGGTGCGGGGATGCCACGAGCATCTCCCCCCAACCAAGCACCACTCCTGATGCCTGAAAACGCTCCTGCGCAGCGTTTGGCCAGATTCCCCCCTCACCCCCCTAAAAAAAGACAGTATCAGGGTTTGCGGAGTGCGGTGTCACCCTCCAGCCCCCCCCAAGGCCCCCATGTCATGGCGGGGATGAGCGGCTCGGGCCCAAGTCCCTGCACCGCGGGCAGGATGAGGCCTCCCGGGGGGGCACCAGGGGTGTACACGGGGGACAGGGGGCCCTGCCCGCTGCCGCAGCACCGGCGCACAAAAGGTTTGGGGGATGGGACACACAGGGCAGACGCTGCGCGGCGGCTCCGGCAGCGCATCCGAGGTGTCCCCCGTGTCCCCCCCGTCCTGGTCCCCAACCACCCGGGGTGGGGGAACGTAGGGGGGGGATGGAGGGGGGGATGGAGGGGGGAGCCCAAACCCCAGCCAGAAGTCCTCAGAGCAGGATTAGGTGTCAGCTAAAATAAGCCGGGCAGGTTTCGGGTGAGGTCCCAGCATCCCTCGCAGCCCCGGGAGCCAAACTAAACAAAGCTCCCACGAAGGTGCCCGGCTGACGAGAGCCAGCGTTTGGGGGACCCAGACCCCCCCCTCGCACCCCCCTCGCCTGACAGTGACCGGGAGGGACGGGGGTCCTGGTGCCCTGGCTGCAGACCCCCTGCCAGGATCTGGCCCTCGCACAACAGGTCCCAGGCTGGGCCCGGCAGCCCCCCACCCCCTGCTCGCAGACGTGCGGTGAATGAGTGCAGCTGGGGGGGGGGGGGAACATGCAGCCCACCCGCTGACCCACCCCACGGGGGACACCCGTGGGAGCTGCAGCGGGGTGAGCAAAGCCTTGCTGCGGGGGGGGGGGGGGGGGTGTGTGTGGGGTGTCTGACCCCCCCTCGGGGAGCACCCCGACCACCGGGCCGGCGGGACATGGGGGTCCTGCGGCCCGGGTTGGGTGGCATCACCCTGGGCGCTCCCCTCTCTCCTCGGGGGGGGGGGGGAAGGGGGAGGTCGCTGATGTGTGTCCGTGCCCCCCCCCCCCACTCCGGGCAGGGGATCCAACCGCCGCGGACCCGCACCCCAACCCCGCACTCTCCCATCCCCCCCCGGAGCACCCCAAACCCCTACCCCCTCCGGAGCATCACGGGGGCGGGGAGCACCCCCTTACCTTGAAGGAGCGGTGGAAACCGGGGATCTCAGATTCCTTCTGCACCACCTTGCTGCGGGCGGGGGGAAGGGAGAAACAAGGGAGGGGTGCGGGGTAGGAAAAAGCCCAACCAACCAACCAACAAAAACAGGAAAATAAACCAGGAGGGGGGGGAGGGATGCGGAGGGGCGGGCAGAGGCATCGGGGGGGGGCCGAGGGTAGGCCGAGACCTGTGGAGAGAGGAGCCCGGGGGGGCGGGTGTCAGGGGGCTGTGGCCCGCACGGGGCCCGCACGGAGCCCCCCTGGTCCCAAAACCCCCCCGGCGCTCACCGGCCCCGCAGAGCCGCCGCTGCCGGGGGTACCGCAGCCCGCTCCGCTCCGCATCGCTCCGCACCGCCGGGAGGGGACGTGCCCCCGCCCCCCCCCCCGCAGCTTTATGGCGGCGGCTCCGCCCCCCCGCCCCGCCCCCACTGTGTGACACCGCCCCCCCGCGGGGACACACCACCACCCCACCCCCCACGCTGCGCCCAGGGGCGGGGACCCCCACAGCCCCCCCCCCGGCTGCACCAGGCGGGGTGCGGGGAGCCCCACAGACACCCCCCGGGTTCCCCCCTCCCCACAGCCCACACATGTCACGAGCGGGGCGGTGCTCAGCCGCGAGGCCTGCGCGCGGCAGGGGGTCACAGCACAGCCCCCCCCACCGCGGCCCCACCCCGGCTGGGTGGCACCGTGGGAGCCTGTCACGGCGCGGGTGTCCCCCCCCCTCCCCTCCCCCCACCCCACGTATCGCTTGACGCCGACCCGGGCTCAGAACGCACGCGCCGAGCGGCGGCGCCTCGGCCAATGGCTGCGCATGACGTCACCGCCTGCACCGCCTATTGGCTGCTCGCCCCCTCCCGAGCCGCCATCGCCCCGCCCCCCCGTGCCCCGCCCCTCCCGGGCACCGCGTCACGCTCCGCCCCCCTCCCCGCAGTTCGGGTGTGCCCCCCCCCCCCCCAAAGTGCCGGTGGGGCCAGAGCGGGGGGGTCGGGACCCCCCAAGCCCCCCCAAATCCCGCCCCCCTCGCAGCCGGGGCAATCAGCGCCCTGCTCTACATTAGCGCTGCTAACGAGGGCGCCCCAATTAGCTACACTCCTGCTAATGCACCCCAGGATGCCATTGGCCTTCTTGGCAGCCAGGGCACGCTGCTGGCTCATGGTCAGCCTGTCGTCCACCAGGACACCCAGGTCCCTCTCCGCAGAGCTGCTCTCCAGCAGGGCCGCCCCAGCCTGTACTGGTGCATGGGGTTGTTCCTCCCCAGCTGCAGGACCCTGCATTTGCCTTTGTTGAACCTCATCAGGTTCCTCTCTGCCCACCTCTCCAGCCTGTCCAGGTCTCGCTGAATGGCAGCACAGCCTGCTGGTGTACCCACCACTCCTCCCAGTTTGGTGTCATCAGCAAACTTGCTGAGGGTACACTCTAACTCTTCATCCGGGTCACTGATGAAGAAGTTAAACAAGGCTGGGCCCAGTGCTGACCCCTGGGGCACACCGCTAGTTACCGGCCTCCAACCAGACTCAGCGCCGCTGATGACAACCCCCTGAACTCTGCCATTCAGCCAGTTCTCAATCCACCTCACCGACCACTCGTCCAGCCCACACTGCCTGAGCTTCCCTAGGAGGATGTGATGGGAGACTGTGTCGAAAGCCTTGCTGAAGTCGAGGCAGACAACACCCACGGCTCTCCCCTCCTCTACCCAACCAGTCGTGCCATCGTAGAAAGCTCCCTGCACGCTCCTGGCCTGTCTGCACACTCACTGCACGCTTAATGCACACTTACCGCATGCTCCTTGCATGGTCACTGCTCACGCTCCACGCTCACGACTTGCTCCCTGTGCACGCCTGGCCTCTCTGCACACTCCCTGCACGCTCCCTGCACACTCAACTGAACCACGGAACCACGGAATGTTTGGGGGTTGCCAGGGCGCTCTGTGAGTCACGGAATCACGGAATGTTCGGGGTTGGAAGGGACCTCTGTGGGTCACGGAATCACGGAATGTTTGGGGGTTGGAAGGGACCTCTGTGGGTCACGGAATCACGGAATGTTCGGGGTTGGAAGGGACCTCTGTGGGTCATCTAGTCCAACCCCCTGCCCAAGCAGGGTCACCCAGAGCAAGCTGCTCAGCATCACGTCCAGGCGGGTCTGGAATATCTCCAGAGAAGGAGACTCCACAGCCTCCCTGGGCAGCCTGGGCCAGGGCTCCGTCACCCTCAGAGGGAAGAAGTTCTTCCTCGTGTTCAGCTGGAGCTTCCTCTGCTCCAGTTTGTGCCCGTTGCCCCTTGTCCTATCGCTGGGCACCACTGAACGGAGTTGGGCCCTGTCCTCCTGACCCCCACCCTGCAGATATTTAGAGGCATTTCTAAGGTCCCCTCTCAGCCTTCTCTTCTCCAGGCTGAACAAGCCCAGCTCCCTCAGCCTTTCCTCGTAGGAGAGATGCTGCAGTCCCCTCATCATCCTCCTAACCCTCCTCTGGACTCTCTCCAGTAGCTCCTCATCTTTCTTGAACTGGGGAGCCCAGAACTGAACAGAGCACTCCAGATGAGGCCTAACTAGGGTGTAGAGGGGAAGGAGAACCTCCCTTGACCTGCTGGCCACACTCCTGCTAATGCACCCCAGGATGCCATTGGCCTTCTTGGCAGCCAGGGCACGCTGCTGGCTCATGGTCAGCCTGTCGTCCACCAAGACACCCAGGTCCCTCTCCGCAGAGCTGCTCTCCAGCAGGGCCGCCCCAGCCTGTACTGGTGCCTGGGGGAGTTTCACAAACCAAGACAGAATGTCTACAACAGAAAGGAAGACCAAAAAGTGAATGTCAAAAAGTGAAAAACCGACAGAGATTAAAGAAACAAAGGAAAAATATAGAACAATACAAGTAAGTACTAAGGAATGACACAAAACTGTTGAAGAAAACCAGATTTGAAATCCTCACACTTCACACAAACATTAAAATAAGGAAGGAGATTAAGGAAGTAAAGGGCAAAACTTATAACCCATGGCAGCAAAGTAAATCCGCTGCAGAAACGCAATGTAGAAAGCAAGGGCACTCTGGAAACCCTTCGACTTAGAAAGAAAACTTAACTAGGGAGGAAGATTAAGGAAGTCAAGGCAAAACCTAAAAACCTGAGGGCAGCACACTAAAACAGACATAGAAAGACAATGCAAAAATCTAGAGACCTAAAGCAAAACAAGCAATACCTACAAATATAGGCAATGATTTCAAAAACTTAGCCTTCAATAAGATCTCAGTAGGGAGGAGGATGAAGGAAGTGAAGGGACAAACGAAACAAAAGAGTGGCAGCAAACTAAAATGAGATGTAGAAAGACAATGTACAAAGCCAAGGTGTTCTGGAAAAACAACAAAAAGGTGACTAGAACAGAATGGAAGACGAAGACATGAATGTCAACAAGTGAAATACCAACAGAGATTAGGGAACAAAAGAAAAACTATAGGGAAATACAAGGACCACAAACTAAAAGACAGATTTCGAAAGAAAATCTGTAATACTAACGACCTAAGGAATGACACAAGACTCTTGAAGACAGCGATTTCAAAACGTTACACTTCAAATGAACCTTGAAATAGGGAGGAAGATTCAGGAAACCAAGGCAAAAACTAAAAACCGAGGGCAGCACACTAAGGCACACATGGCAAGGCTATGCAAAAAGCTAGAGATATACAGCAAAACTAGCAATACCTACAAATATAGGCAATGATTTCAAAAACTTAGCCTTCAATAAGATCTCAATAGGGACGAGGATGAAGGAAGTCAAGGGAAATACTAAACAAAAGAGTGGCAGCAGACTGAAACAGCTGTGGAAAGACAATGCAAAAAGCCAGCATAAAGACACAAACCAAGACAGAATGACTACAGCAGAAAGGAAGACCAAGAAAAGAATGTCAAAAAGTGAAAAACCCACAGAGATTAAAGAAACAAAGGAAAAAAAATAGAACAATACAAGTAAGTACTAAGGAATGACACAAAACTCTTGAAGAAAACCAGATTTGAAATCCTCAGACTTCACACAAACATTAAAATAAGGAAGGAAGATTAAGGAAGTAAAGGGCAAAACTTATAACCCATGGCAGCAAAGTAAATCCGCTGCAGAAACGCAATGTAGAAAGCAAGGGCACTCTGGAAACCCTTCGACTTAGAAAGAAACTTAACCAGGGAGGAAGATTAAGGAAGTCAAGGTAAAAACTAAAAACCGAGGGCAGCACACTAAGGCACACATGGCAAGGCTATATGCAAAAAGATAAAGATCTACACCAAAACTAGCAATACCTACAAATACACGCAATGATTTCAAAAACTTAGCCTTCAATAAGATCTCAATAGGGAGGAGGATGAAGGAAGTCAAGGGACAAACGAAACAAAAGAGTGGCAGCAGACTGAGACAGCTGTGGAAAGACAATGCAAAAAGCCAGGATAAAGACACAAACCAAGACAGAATGACTACAGCAGAAAGGAAGACCAAGAAATGAATGTCAAAAAGTGAAAAACCGACAGAGATTAAAAGAAAACCGAAAAAAATAATAGAACAATAAAGGTAAGCACTAAGGAATGACACAAAACTCTTGAAGACAACAATATGTGAAATCCTAAGACTTCATATGAACACTGAAATTGGGAGGAAGATTAAGGAAGGGCAAATCTAATAACCCATGGCAGCAAACTAAATCCGCTGCAGTAACACAATGTAGAAAGCAAGGGCACTCTGGAAACCCTTCGACTTAGAAAACTTAATTAGGGAGGAAGATTAAGGAAGTCAAGGCAAAACCTAAAAACCTGAGGGCAGCACACGAACACAGACATAGCAAGGCTATGCAAAAAGCTAGAGATCTACAGCAAAACAAGCAATACCCACAAATACAGGCAATGATTTCAAAAACTTAGCCTTCAACAAGATCTCAGTAGGGAGGAGGATGAAGGAAGTGAAGGGACAAACGAAACAAAAGAGTGGCAGCAAACTAAAATGAGATATAGAAAGACAATGTAAAAGCCAAGATTCTTAAGGTCCCAGTATTTAATGTCAATGTCTCTGTATTTCAAGGTCAGGACTGCAACAGTTCTGCTGTCTGTGGACACCAGTGAGAGATGACCTGCTTTTCATTCGTTCAGGCACTGCACCTACACTTAGTCACAGATCTGATTTTTTTTTTTATGTTTTCCTCTCCAAGATGTAATAGACAACAGGGCACTCTTTAAGTGAAGTTAAATAGCAATTCTACTGATTTAAATACAAAAAGTTTTCGCCTGTGGTACATTCATCCACGAGAACTTTAACACCTCTTGATAGAAGGAATAATAAGAAACATGACACTTTACCAAACTAGCTGCAGTGGTATTTTCTAGTTTTAAACAAAGCACCTGTGTGGAAGTTGCAAGCTCTCCTTATAGATTAGCAAACTTAGCAAGGACAAGACTGTGACAAGAGCAGGAGCTGCGACCAAGAACCAGCGAAAAGCAGCTTTGCAGTTTTGCAACGAGATAGAACGAACCGAGCATGCGCAGCGCCCCGGATGTAACTCACGGGCAAGTGAGGAAGACTACCGAAAGAGATGAAGTAACGACCTAAGACCACCAGAGACTACCCAGGAGCTCTAATACACCTGCTAAAGGAGAATTGGAATAGATTCATACGCTCTCAAAAATATAACGATTAATATGCATATTGTAGTTCTATTTAACCTGAAATTAAAGGGTGTTTGGCGCACACGTTTGGAGGAGAGATCCCCCATGTGCCCGGCGCCGTAATAAAGGACACCTGGTTAACAGCATACATTGTGCTGTTAGGTTATTACCGGATCTGTGAATCACTCTAACCAGCGTTTTCCCTTTTGACTAGAAAATGAAAATCTTCAACAGCAGATAGCCCTGAAATAAGCTTCAGTCAAATCTGGACCCAACACAGGGTGTGCGTTATGATATGCCACAGATCGGGACTTGACTCTTCAAAACAATCATGCACTAAGGAAAATTTTAGGTTGTTATGCAGAGTTTTAACTCGAGTCTTGGCAACCGCATTTGGGACATGAAAGGTATCAGCACTACAGTACTACGTGCAGTAGAGAAAACTGCTCTTGCAGTTCAATTCCAACGCCGCTTCCTCAAACAAACTGAAGCTGCTGTGTTTGAGCAACATGGGTGGAAATCTCACCTGCCACGCTGAAGTGACGCTGGGGCATTTCTTCACCTTGTAGTCTCTTTCCTCAGGCTTAGTGAATCTCTCCCAGAGTCTGAGGCAAAGCCCATGGATTTCTCCTGTTTGCAACAGGGGATGTCTGAGCCGTCACATGGTGGTTTGTTGTGGGGTACCACTTGTACCCTGGATTTGCCTTCATAAATGCATCCCTGTACTAGAAAAGGAAAGGAAAACTTCCAGTCAGGTCACTCATGAGAATGCAGTATCCACAGGGCAACACAGTGCACTGCTTGTAATGGAATTTAAGACAGTAAAGAATCCTTAAATAGCTTGATTTTTAACAGTTTAATCACATGTTTAGAGTCTGACTGCCAACACAACCGAACAAAAGAAATACCATGATAGGAAGAGTTGTATTTCAAAAAGCGAGGTTTCTCTTTACCCACCTGAGGGTCTATCACCCAGAGCAGGCTGAAGTTCTGATCCTGCAAACTGCTCCCCACTGCTTCTCTGCTCACCTTGGCGAACAAGGACAGCTGTTCCCATTCTTTTGCAGGTACAATATTTCCAGTTTTACACTGCAGTTTCAATGAAATGAAGACATACATTTAGCAATACATGCAGAATGATGCTCCCAGAACAGGCAAAGAAAAAAAACCTATGACCAGGATCACCTCATTTTCAGCAACTTCGGATACATCATCCCCGTGTTCCCACCAAAATGTACCACGCTGCATCAAATCAACCAGGAAAAAAAATCTTCAGGAACGCTGACCCACACACACGCTGTATCTTCAGAACCGGGCGTCTGTATGAAACTTGCACACTCAGGGCTGCGACCCCTCCCCCCTCACCCCTTTTCTCTCTCCCTCAGCCCGGGCTGGGAGCTCACCTCACCAGGGAAGGACACCAGGGAAGGACACCAGCCTCACCGAGGGACAGGGAGGGGAGAAGGGAGCAGAGAGAAAGGCAACACACAGGGAGGTGAGAAGGGAGCAGAGGGAAAGGCAACACACAGAGAAGCAGCTCTGCCTTCCCTTGCTCAGCCCACAGCCCGCTGGTGCCTGTGCCCGGGGGCTCCGTCTCCGTCCCCTGCCCCTCCCCAGCTCTGGGCTCCCCCCCGGGGCTGCCCCGGCCGGGCCCAGCTCCAGCGGGGAGCTCCCCCCCGCCCCCCTCGCGTGGCCAGCAGGCAGCACAGCCCCCAGTGCCCGCCCCACGGCCCCGCTCCCCTCACGGGCAGCCCCAGCCCTCACCTCAGCCGCGGCCTGCAGTGGATCCTGTCCCTGCCACACCAACATGGCCACCCAGCAGCCCCTGCCCCGGGCCTGCAGCTCCCAGCATGCCCCGGGAACCAACATGGCCACCCAGCAGCCCCTGTCCCGGGCCTACAGCTCCCAGCATGCCCCGGGAACCAACATGGCCACCCAGCAGCCCCTGTCCCGGGCCTACAGCTCCCAGCATGCCCCGCGAACCAACATGGCCACCCAGCAGCCCCTGCCCCGGGCCTGCAGCTCCCAGCATGCCCCGGGAACCAACATGGCCACCCAGCAGCCCCTGCCCCGGGCCTGCAGCTCCCAGCATGCCCCGGGAACCAACATGGCCACCCAGCAGCCCCTGCCCCAGGCCTACAGCTCCCAGCATGCCCCGGGAACCAACATGGCCAGCAGCAGCCCCTGCCCCAGGGCAGGCCCCAGGACTACAGCTCCCAGCATGCCCCGGGGCGCCCCCCCACACCCTGCCTTCCACCCTCTGGAAGCCTTTTCTTTCTTTCCTAACACCTGAGCATTTAACTGACTAAATCTCAGAGGTACTCTTGTTTCTTCTCAACAAAGCAGCCATCTCCATCTGCTCACATCTGCCAAGCACACATCCAGGCAGCCCAGGAGAGCACGGGGTCCCATCTGCTCCCTGTCCCTCACACAGCAAGGAGGGTGACAGCCACCAGCCCCTGTGAGCTGGCAGCTCGCCAACAGCCACCGCGCGAAGGGACACAGGCCCTGCTCAGGCACCATGGGCCTCTGGAATGGCTTTCCAGAAAGGTACCCAGGAGAGGGACAAAGAAGGACCGAGCTTCTGCAATATCAGAGCAGAATGAGAAAGCCCAGAGTGTAACTTGGCAACACTCCAAAAGTGAGAAAAGACACCAAACTCTTCTGAGGATGTCACATCATCTTGGCAGACCAGTGCCCTTGCCCGCGTGCCGACAGGACCCACCAAAGTCGTACTCCTGAGATTTTCACCATCTGTGGTGGAAAGCCACTGGGTTTAACTGACGCCTCCAGCCCTTGGGACAGACAGACAGACAGATGAGAGGCTGTAAGGAAGAAAGAACCCCATGCTACGTCTACATCACCAAACGTCTCCAGGCACGTCAGACCTCAGCACGCTTCCCAGTTCCTCACAGCTCTACTTGGCTACTGCAGAAATAACTACTCCATAGCACTGCCCATGGCCGACAGCAGCCTGCTGCAAACTCCTTCCCGTAATTCCGCCCACTGAATGCAGCCGTGTGTGCACACAGACAGGACCCAGGAAGGAGTGGCACAGCCGGGAACGGGATTTTTGCCAAACTTGACAAAGACACCCTGTGAAAATGACAGCCCTTCTGTCTGAAAGAGCAACAGCAGCTTTAGTAGCGGGGTGGGGAGGAGGGGAAGCTGAAAGAGGTTCTGTAGCATTTTTCAGTACTTTCCCTTGGAACAGCTTGAATGAAATCAAGGTGCAATCATGCCTTGTGACTTTGGCCAATGAAATCCACTAAAACTTTGAGGAAATAGTTTATACTTTAAAAAAAAAAGCAACAACCAAACCAAACACCACAGTTGCATTTCTAGCAATTACTGGAACTCTGCTGACATAAATGTTGCACATTGCAAAGCTAAAGCACAGCCGCACAGAGCTGTTTGGTGGTTGGAATAACCACCAAATAACACAAGAAGAGGAGAACATTTTGCAACTTCCAGCACTACAGCTGATTTTGATGGAGTCAAGAACTAAAGCAGCCACAACAGATGAAGGACATCATGTAACATCCATCATGTAACACATGCAAAAACTTTAGTTACTGCGACGCTGGTTCAAAACTGGGTGCAGGCATGACACATCCCTCCATTGCTGCTGAAACCAGAGCTCCATCACTGCTCCAGGGTTTCCACCGTGTTCCTACACACGCGCTCCTGCACCTACCCAGCTGATAAACGATCCAGGACCATAAACCCAACCAGAACGAACAAAGAAAAGCGTGAATTTTAGTGGAAGATTTCTGATTTCTCTTTCAGCTGAACATCAGATGCTTCCGAAAAGGAAACGCTGGGGCAGACAGCCCTGTCACAAGAAACTCACCTCCACAAGCAGGAACAGTGACGGCTGCTGGCAAGCTTCCGTTGGATGAGTCGCATCAGACTGGCGATTACTGGAGGAAACCTGGAACAGGGAGAGGGGAGAAAAACACCTCTGGGTTACTCCGACATCATCCTCTGAAGGAATTGTGTCACACGGGACGCACTCGTTAACTGTCACAGCACATGTCACTAGCAGTCACATGCCAGCTCCTCGTTTTATTTCATGTTCCTGATTTCTGCGCTGTGTTCCTGTGCACTGCGTGGTGAGGAAGAACTTCTTCCCTCTGAGGGTGACGGAGCCCTGGCCCAGGCTGCCCAGGGAGGCTGTGGAGTCTCCTTCTCTGGAGATATTCCAGCCCTGCCTGGACGCGGTGCTGTGCAGCCTGCTCTGGGTGACCCTGCTTGGGCAGGGGGTTGGGCTGGGTGACCCACAGAGGTCCCTTCCAACTCCTACCATTCTGTGATTCTGTGATTCTGTGAGAGCCCCTGGAGAGCTGCGCAACACAGCCACTGGCTCCCAGCTGCCTCTGGCAAGCTTGGAGGAGGGCTGGGGCAACAGCTGCTTTGTCATCGTGGTGTTCCTGTTCCCTCAGGGTGGCCAGCAGATTGCCTGCAGCAAATCTTGTCCTCCTGAAGCGGCTGCTGTCCCTCCTCCAGCACATCGACCAGCACGCAGCCAGCAGCAGGATGAGCGTCATCAGCCTGGCCATCCGCGTTGGGCCAAACCTGCTGAGCCCACCCAACGAGGAGCTGCTGCCGCTGGAGGCCATGCTGGAGGTGACGGAGAAGGTACGCTCTCTTGAAGCGGGACGGCTGCAGCCGGATGGTGATCAGAGCTGGGCTGTGGAGAGGTCCCTGGCTGCCCCCTCTCTCCAGCAGACGCTGGTGGGGTGGCTGCCTGGAAGAGCAGCCCCACAGCGACAGCCTGCTGCGTGGAAGCAAGGGTCAGGAGTGGGAGAGGCTGCCTGCCTGCCCCTGCGCTGAGAGCAAGGCTTTGCTGTGTGCAGGTGAAGACACTGGTGGAGTTTATGACCGAGAACTGCGGAGAAATCTTTGGGGAGGAGGTGGCTGACCTGTCTGGTCCCCCAGCTGAGCAGTCGCCCGCGCCCATGGGCACATCCACAGCGGTGGTGGGATCGGAAACGGCAGAGGTACGGCAGCTCCACCACCACTGGGACAATGTGTCTGGTGTGGGAGGGTGGTTCCTGATGAGTCCAAGTGGCTGCTGGGCCTCTTCCTGGCGTTCCATCCCTGCTGGGTTTCTGTGGGTTTGGTGTTTTTTTTTCTTTGGGGTGATACATTGTAGGTGAAACTGGAAAGGTTGTTCCTCAAATGTGTTAGGCGTGTGCTTAATCAAAGGAAATACCTCCAAATTTTCTACAGCAAGACCTATTTCCCAAGCAAAGCCTGTTTGCCAGACGGTCACTGACGACTCCCGGGCGCCTCTTGCCACCTGCTGACGCCGCCATTTCTGGTGTAGGCACCTGTCACTTCGCCTCCTGCCAGCCCAGGGACACCGCTCGACTCCCCGGTATGTGCGGAAGGACCAAAGAGCCTTTGGACGAAAGCAGGTAAAAGGAGTCAGCTCTGGTGAAATGCAGAACTGATTCCAGTGGGTCCTGGTTTCCCCTATCTAATCCCACTGTGGGATGGAAAGGTTTGCAGGCTCCCCCCAGGAACATGAACACTGAAGAAAAAGAAAGAGAAAAGAGGTGTGGGCAGAGGAGAGGGAATGCCAGCAAGAGAAGAAAATAAGCAAGAGAGAAAAAGACGGGGAGTGGAAAAAAGCAGGAGGGTCCAGCGAGTGCAGAAGCCCAGGTGTGTGCCGGGCTCATTTGCCCGTCTTTCCCGGCTCTGAGCGCTGCTCTGAGGCAGTGCAGCTCGGGCTGGTGCTGCGCAGGGTTTGGGAAGGACCCCACGGCAGCTCCCGGGGGCTCCCGACGGAGCCCCGCTGCCTGGCACAGGGGCACGGGGCCTCTCTGCGCACGCACAGCTCTGCGAGGGCATCGCCCGTGGGGACAAGGCGCCAGAGCCACCGCGCAGCCACTGCCGGCAGCAGCTCTGTCTGCTGGGCTGTCGACAGCTCCCTGTGCGCTGTGTTCCCAGAGACAGGGGAACCGAGCCGCGGCTGCTGCTGCCTCTGCGCGTTGATCCGTGCAGTCTGACCGTGTCGCTGCAGGTGCTGATTTCCTGCTCCTGGAGGAGCCCCTGTGACTGCCAGGCTCCCGCACTCGGTGTCCACAGTAAAAGGACGTTTTCTCTCTCCTGACTCTGCCTGCGGTGTGATGTTCTGGACGAGCTGGGGGTGTGCATATGCAATACAAATGTCACCAAAGGGCTGAAAAATACAGCTGTACTGAATCTGTGCAGATGGCCTGCTCTGGTATCTGTTGGAGCTGTGAATGACTCTTTGCTATTTTTTTTTCCAGGGACTTTTATTATTTTAATTAATGATTTCAGGGAACTGATCAAGTTTAGCCCTGTTGTTTTTGAACAGCAAAGTCAAGGCTGATTACCAGTGACCTGACATGGCTTGTAATATGCAACACATCTAATTAAAAACATATCAAATCAAGTTTCTTTCTGTTGTATGTTGTTTATTATTTGAAATCATGTCTTAATATTTTTATTAAAGGCAAAAGAAATAAGTTACTTGCTATCACCATCTGAAGTCATTCCATTACTAAGAGTAAGGCCATTCTAAAGTCAGTCAAACTGGAAATAACAGTACTGCTTTCAGTGCCACAGTAAGCCTTCAGATCGCAGGATGGACCTTCTGTGCCTCTGTTAAAACGCTCCCTCTCTCCTCCCCTTCGAGCTGCAGTCCATTTGGCGGGAGACTGGCCTCTAAACCCTGGAGACCTTGACTGTGAAAGCTGTCCTCTGCATGGGCGTGAGCGTGACCTTGAATGTTGAGACCTGTGTGACCTTGACCGAGAGCGATGCTTTAGACTCTTCCCTTTGCCTCTTCTTGGATACGGCGGCGATGGTGAGCGGGAACGAGAGTAGGAATGCCTTAATGATCGAGAGGAGGAGCACGAGCGGGCAGATCTCGACTTGGAGTAGGTATGTGATCTTCTGCAGCAAGGTGAAGTATTATACGGAGACTTGGACCTTAAAAAAAAAGAAAAAAAAAATAGAAGTTCATTCAAAACAGTCACTCTCGACAGTTTTTTTCCTCCCAGATTCAGTTGGGGTTTATTTTTCCTGTCTATATGCTCACGTCAAAGATTCACGCAGCTGCCAACATAATGCTACTGCAAATTGCAGAACCTGATGACGTGGGAAAGGTTCTGCTCACCAGACAGAACAGCTGCTGCTTGTTAGTGTGAAAACATGCAGGAAGGGTCAGTCTTTTCCACTCCCCTCTGGCGCATGAACTACCACAGCCACTGATTGATTCAAGGTGGTGTATACTGGCCTTACTGGTACGTGAGCACGCACATTTTTAACGACTCCACCACTACTCGCAGTGCAAATCGTTTTTGTTGCAGTGAGATGCAGAAAGAGCAACTCTGAATGGCTACAGTGCAGTATCAAACATCAGGAAAACAGCATTTAGCCTGAAGTCAGTAAAGCTCCATTTTAAAATGCCAGCTCAGTCTGCTGAACTTCACTACTTCTTTGGCAGTCTGTGCGGGACGTAAAATACTTGCACTGCGCTCCTACAGACAGGACTACTTAACCAACACTTCCAGCCAGCTGTCCTAGCAAAATGCTGCACACACCGCTAGCTCTACCCAGGGACAGTGACCGCATTTCAACAAGAGTCGTATCAAAAAGCTTCTCAACTCGGCCTCTCGTACCAGGACTCAGTGCCACTGCTCTCGGAAAGAGACTGACAGCATCGCCAGCAGAGAGCTAGCCAGACTCCTGCCCCAGCGATTTTTGGGGGTAGAAAACGTCAGCTACCCTGAGTTTTTTCTTCACAAGTTTTTCTGTTCTGATTTTTTAAAGAATCATTTCCCATTATTCTGCGTATGCTCATTAGCATCACGCCTCCTGTCAAAGTCCTTCACCAATTCAAGAGATCCTCAAAAAGATTTCCTTGAAATAATCTTACTGCAAGCACAGATCCCCTTTGTTAAAGCCAATTCCAGTTAAGCCATTTAAAAATTAATTACCATCTGTATTCTCCACAACTATCTGTGCACACTTCTGTCACTATAAATCTGCTGTTGCATCAGTTACGTGTTACAGCCTCATTTCACAGGTTACAAGTAGTAATACACCGAATTTCTGTCCATACTCACAGTTCCCAGCCTGGTCTGGCACCTGCTGGGCGAATTGTACCGGCTCTCGTGGGATGACCTTTGGGAGCGGGGAGAGGAAACAGAACAAAATCCCATTCACTTTACCTGAAGATCATTGATAAAAGAAATTCTAAAGTAATACTGACTTACCAGTGGTGGGGATTGATTGCCTTTGGGGGCCCAGGAGACTCGGTAATGCTGCTTGTCTTAGGACAGCAACCTGATAGCCCTTGTGAAAAAATGCAAAGGGGTGGAAAATAAGCTCCACTACAATAGAGGAATCCCTGCATCTCTTGAAATCAACTTACCTCCTCTTCCAACAAACGGCTCACTGACAGAGAGGAAGATTCAGAACGTTCGGTGGCAGTCACCAGAGCAGGAGAAGATACAGCGGTATTGGCAGCACTACAAAAAAAACAAACAAACAACCAAATTTTTATGATTCACACAGGGTTTTGAAGAGCTACTTGAAATATAAAGTCCAAGGTGTGAAAAGCCTGACTACTGTAAACTGAAAAAAAAAAAAATCTACACCAGATATTTTCTTAAGCCAGTTGCGCATGAAAGCATTAGAATATGTAAAGCCCCCACGCTGCATCTCCGTTTTGGAAGATGCGATAACAGCAGCTTTCCGAGGAAAGGTTTGTGTGCTAGTTCAGGGGCTGCCTCAGAGCTTCTTTTGGATTGCGATCCTTTGCGTTCAATGGCACAGAGGAGCCTGACAGGCTTTGGACAGAGCGGCTATTTGCATTCCAGGCATCAGGTGGAAAAAGTTCCTCCTTCAGGGTAAACCTGCACTGAAGGACTGAGAAGGGCACCACACAAGCAACACTGCTAAGAAAATTCTTGCATGAGGCACACGTCCAGCATCTCAAAGTGTCCTCTCTCCGAGCAGAAGCAGCAGCCAGAACTCCCACAATTATCTGGACTGGCACTAGTGACACACAAACTGCTAGCGGGGGAGCTCAAGAAGAAGACTCTAACTGCAGCGTTTTGGTGTCTTTTCTGTTCAGGTTGATCTACAGATTTACTTACTGAAAGGGTCCAGGAGGTGCGACAGGCAGCAGTGGTGGTGGCTGCTGCTGCTGCTGCTGAATCTTCTGAAGGAACCTTGTGGTGTAGCCAGCTCCGGTTTTGAAGTTGTTGACAGCCTGGAGGCAGAAGAACATTTACAAAAAGGTAACAGAAAACTTGAGTACATAGATGCACAAAAGCCTCCAGAGAGTAAAATTCCTTGTGTATTCCTGTAAATGCTATCAATCCTAAAATACATCAACAGACAGATAGAGGAACGCATCCCACTAAACACTGATGTTAATCACTGGTAACCGCGAGTGTCTGTATTTCAGTACTTCAGTGTTAATACCGAGCTGAAAGGGAGGCAATCCTGTTAACCAAAAGCCTGACCTCAATTTGCCAGAGCATCTCTGAAGAGTTGTGAGCTGCTGTAACAACAAACGATGCATTTGAAAAGAACATTTAGCTTTATTCAATTTAGCCTTGCTGAAGGAGCTGTCAATTAATGTTTTCTTCCCTTTCAGCTTTTTGCAGACAGGCTTTGCTTACAAACAGTTTATTTAAAAGTCATCATGTTACCTGGCGTAGGAACTTGTTGGCAGCTAAATCATCAGGAGAAACGCCTGCCTGGTGACACGCTGGGCAGGTATGTTCCTCAGATGCCAGCAATGCTGTTCTAATACCTGTGAAAAATTAGAATCATCCAAATAGTTTTTAGCAAAGCTACGGAAATGCTGGGGGTTCTAATCAGCTGTAAAAACACCATACAGTTAATGAGTTACTATGGTCTTCAGTTCAGAGCATGAAGCTATAAAGGTTCCAGAGTGCAGAAGATTTCTAGTACGCAGCAAAGAACTGTACAGTTTTGGTATTTCACTGTTGTCACATCTGAAGATGCAGAGCAGGCTGTGCCTTGATGTTTTGACTGGTCTGTTTTCCCTTGTCTCGTACAGTGAGAAGTCACCCTCCTCAAGGTTAATGAAGAAAACACATCTCAAAAGACCATGAGGATCTTTGCATTCTGAAGGGTTTAGCTAGCTTTCCCGTGGAGCAGAATGGTCATTAAATGCCCAGTGATCCGTTTGCTGCAGGCTGCAGAAAGTCACCAGAGCTGGCTATGTAACGTTCTACGAGAGAAAGGGCTGCGGACAGACTAAATGCATTGGGTATCTAACGCTGTCAGCACCTGCACAGGTGTGCACTCTTCTCATAGCCGTCCCTCCGCGCGTGAAGAGGATTCAACTGGACAGGTGAAAAGGGGAAGAAGCTTTCTGTCTTTTTTCCCCCTTTGTACAAGAAGAGTCCTTCCCGACTCAGGGTATCCCTAAGTATCAAACAGAACGGGTAACCAAGTAGTTTTGTTATCTCCTCTTTCCGCTTCAGAAGATCAGACGCGATGCACTGAGCTAACAAACAAGGCAGTAACACTCACACTCGTCACAGTAACTGCTGCCGCAGCAGGGAGTAACGGCTGCATCAGTCATTGCGTCTTTGCAGATGAGGCACAGCAGCTCATCCGGAAGGGCATCGGAGGAGGAGGAGGAGCAGGGCAGCTCCTCTGGCACAAAGGGAGGCTTCTCCTTCTTGCCTCGGGCGTAAGCTTCCCTGCGGGAAGGGGAGGGGGGGGGGGGGCAGGGGGTAAGGAAACAGGAAAAAAGTTAAAGGCGGGTAAAGGAAAACTTCTCCAAGCTGTGGATTTTATCAAAGGAAGGTAATAGATGGAATTCTTCTCACTCCACATCAGCCTTCTGAAATGTAGGCATTCAGTTTCAACTACTTTTCTATAGCCACAAGACTAGAAGGGGGAGGGGGAACAATTTTCCTTCTGCAGAACTCTCCCATTTGTTGGATCCACTAAGAAATTAGCTCAGACAAGAAAAATGATTTTTTGACAGCTAGAGAGCAGGTGAAATGAATCCCACCTCTCTTTTTCCAGGGGGTAAGAGTAAATGCAGGCTCACAATAAAGTTAGTCTCCGAGTAATTACATTTTATAAACAAAGGAAGTCTGTGTTACAGCTTCCACCCAAGGAGATCCACGACAGAAAAGCAGAAGTGCTACCAAGTGCTTTTTAAAACAGCCACTCCTGTCAGTACACAGTAGTAGTATTTTCTTAGTTTAGAGCAAGAGGAGAACTTTTGTCTCTTTCACATGTGGGATTTGCTCAAAGTCAGAGGGGGCGGAAACCTCAGTGCAACAGCCACTTGTTAAATTTTGCAAGAAGCCTTTGAAACATAAACCAGAAGCAAAATGAGCCTTCCAAGAGAACGACTCCCACTGTCAACACTACTGAAATGTTTTGCAGAAATACAGAAATGCCATAAGCTGACCCAAGTTCCAGGGGCAGGATCCCGCGATTTTAATACTAGAAAGTATCACAGATTTTAAGGTGAAGATACGACGACAATGCTTCCTCCCTCGTAATCACAGATGCCGGCCAACATGGTTGCATTACCACTCAGACATTTACGCGTGGTTTTTCTCCTTTTGGTCAGTCCACTTAAGGCCATACGTACGCATTAATAATTGGTATTGCGTATTTTCCCGTCTTTGTCAGCATCGCGCCCTTTGTGTTGGGATCTTTCAGCTCAATCAGGAAACTCCTCGGAATTCCTGTGCTCCTTCTCATTCTGGGAGCAGGCACAAAATTTTTGTCCTGTTCAGAAAAGAAATGCAGACATATCTCATCTTAAGGCCCACACTTCAAATGACCTTTCAATGTTGATTTGAAGCAGCAAAAGCCTGTAATCCTCTCCTTTCACCTAGCGTAGGGGTTGCTCAGCTAAAATACTTCTTTTCCTAAATGAATATAGCCAGGATGTTCCGAAGGCTTGAGCAGTGGTTTGCACTCAGTCAACATTCTTTGGCTTAACTTCAGGTTCCTTAAGCGTGAAATATCTCTGAGCTCACCATCCACGCAGGGGAGAGACACAAACCCGCTCCTCCTCCAAAGCGCAGCTCAGAGCCAGAGCTCAATTCCGTGCCCTGAATCAGTCACCGGAGAAACTTCTGTTCTCCGTCCCTATACGAGGGCTGGATTCACACCTCACGCGTGTACAGTCAGTGACTAACGTTCAGTGGCATGAAAACTCAAGCAGAGACTTGTGTAATTAAAACACGCAAATATTCAGTGGATGGGGTCAACAGAATCATCTTGGTTTTATACGGAACACTGGAAACCATGAACTGTCATTAAAAAGAGCTCAAACCAGAAAAATTTACAGTAATAGTGAAATAGATAAAAATAGGCATGAAAATTAACCAAGAAAGATCTGTGCTCATCTTTAATGTCTATGATCCAGAAGAAAGAAAATTTTGCTTTTATCATTCCAGGTTTCCCTTGAATTTTGAGGAGCTTTGCAACACTGCCCTAGAACCTCTGTACTTCACCCCAAGAGAAACAATTCTTAACAGGAGTCTTCGTGCATTTGCCCTGTGACTGCCAAGGTGAAAATATGAAAACCCGAGCAACACCAGAAGTCCCCTGTGGGATTTCTGGAAGAACAGGGACATATTGTGAGCAGCCCAGACACTCTGAATATGGACTTGATCGCTCTGCAGCAGCACAGGCCTCAAGGCCATCGAGAGGCCGGCTGTGGATAAACAGATGCCCCAAGGCTGGCTGCAGGTAAACAGACGTTCTATGAATAGTAACCAATCATAGTCAAGTTCTGCCTATATAATCCGGGTGTTCTATTAATAGACGCTCTATGAATAGTGACCAGTCATAACTGAGTGCTGTACCGAGTGCTGTCCATATAATAAAGATTCTCTGCTAATAAAGGTGACTGTTATGGATCATATTGATCGAGTCCTCGTTCCCACCGCAACAGTCCCCCACCACCTTACCCCACTTGTCGGGCAGTTCCTTCTATAGTGGCCTGGTTTTCCATAGTAACGGCAAGGGAATGATGATGGAGGTGGACCCACGGGTCTTTTCATGTAACTGGAGATTTTTGGGGAAAAAAAGAAAAAGGTATGCTTTGTCTCTCTTGCTAAAACAAACATCTCTACAACCTTTCCATAATCTCCAAAGAAAAGATTTGGCATTCTCTTACTTGATGGGATCGTACTCCTGGCAAGACTGCACCATCATGGCCTTTATTTTATCCTCTTCAGAAGCATTGGCCGCAGCCAGGTTGGCAGTCTGTTGAGCAGACAGTTATTGGCACACACACTGGAAACACATTTCAGCCCACACAGCAAAGACAACATCACTCATCCCATCCTGCAAAGAACAGCACAGCGCTAGGTGGGGGGCATGAAGACAGCTGCTTCTACAAAAGAGAGTTGTCCTGGAGATGTTCTGGGGAGTCCTCACGCCACAGCATGGTCTTTGTGTACCTGTCAATCTACTTGACAGGAGCATTCTTGGGCACTCCAGTCCTTAGGCTCTGTTCGGGCCTTACAGAAGGACTTGTGTAACCAATCCAATTCTATTCCGAGTGGACTGAACCTGTGCGTAGAAAAACCTGTAGTATTCAGTGTTTTTAAACCGGTTTTTAAGCCCCAGACTATTTGAAGGAGAAGACATCCACTGCACATTTCACTGAGAAAGACGTATGCAAGTATCCTTATTTCCATTTTACGGCATTGAAAGGACACCCAGCTGAAGAGTCGGGGCAGTTGTTTCTGCTTGATGAAATTCAGCTTCAGACACGGAAGCATTAAAAACAATCAAGTTTTTTAAAGTCACTCAGCAAGACAAAAGATTCTTTTCAGTAGAAATTTGACCAAGCTCCCCCCCTGCTAACTTCTTGAACTACTGTAAGAAAAACCTGCACTTTCTTCCAGTTGATTGTGCCCTTTTAATAGACAAATTGTAATAGAGCCTTATGCAGAACTAGATCTTCAAATCAGTGAAGCCAGCTGATTTGTTTTAAAGTCCTCTTTGTTCAAATATCTGAAGGGTGGGTGTCAGGAGGATGGGGCCAAGCTCTTTTCAGTGGTGCCCAGTGACAGGACAAGGGGCAATGGGCACAAACTGAGGCACAGGAAGTTCCGTCTGAACACGAGGAAGAACTTCTTCCCTCTGAGGGTGACGGAGCCCTGGAACAGGCTGCCCAGGGAGGTTGTGGAGTCTCCTTCTCTGGAGATATTCCAGCCCCGCCTGGACAAGGTCCTGTGCAGCCTTCTCTGGGTGACCCTGCTTCGGCAGGAGGGTTGGACGAGATGACCCACAGAGGTCCCTTCCAACCCCTACTATTCTGTGATTCTGTGATTCCAGATACAAGCAGGCTCTAAGGGAGCGACTGTAAATGGTCTGGACCTTCAAGCACCTATCACTGAGATCAGTCACTCGTGGGTTTGGTTTTATACACGTTCATTCAGAAAAGTGCCCACTCGTTTCAGCGTTGTATTAAATGGTTGTTTCATACACACAATTTTTTCTGAACAGTAACATAATCCAGACCAACATCTTTGAAATCATTTCCATGAACTCTTACAGAAAACTTTATGGATACCTGACTAATTTGTTGGAACCCAAAGAGTTTCCAGAAGACATCCAAAACCCACAAAATATTTCTAGGAATAGACCACAATTCAAGTATGCCCTTTAATACACAGTAATAATAAACCAGAAAACTTTTGACTGTAACACACTGCCTCCATGCTAAGCCGGTCTGCACTGAAGAGGTCAAGTACGTAACAGTTTTGAGCTGCTTTATCTTATGTTCCTGCACTTTTTGGAAATATTTGCGTTTTCCAGAAAGCTGAAATGTGTACACCACTTGGGCAGTGTTTCACATTTTAGAGCCAAACTTCACAGGAGTTTACAGAACCACAGACAGGTTTCGCGACAGCGCTGTTGTCTGTGTTACAGAAACGCCTCTGTTTTGGTTCTTGCAAACCCCACTGAAATGTCCACAACTTACAGGAATTGAATTCTTCGCTGAGAATTGTGGTAGTTTCCAATGCAAAATTAATGAAAAGTGTTAGAAACGGTAAACGGCATCTGAGGTTCTTCTTCTTTGTGTCTTGAAGATGAGTAATAGTGCCACATCACGTTGAGTCTGACAAGGTGCTCACCTTCTACCTTCCCAAAGTGGGAGCTTCTCTTTAAAGGACAGTGTCAAAAGATACTCATATTTTAAGATTCAAATAAATATTTTAAACTATTATAAATGAAAGTAATGTTGTGTTCAGATTGAAACAGTGATCCAGCTATAGATCACAGTATAAGATTTAAAAATATGAAGGAAACTCTTTTGATTTTTAAGGATTTGACAAGAATATATATGTACCTTAATAAGCTGGGCCAGAGGAAGAGATGCAGAAGAGTCATCAACCTGTTCACAAAAAATGAAACACATTTTGAAGTTCTACAACCAAAACACAACAATAGTTAACCTCTGCTGTAGTCTGAAAGTCTGCACTATATCCTCTGAGCGTCACTGAAAGAGGCATTTCCAACTTGGTGTGATTTGTACTTGTTCCAAACAAAGTCCAAACCTTTGACAGCCTGAGAGTGCCGATGTGATGAAGGAGAAGAAACTAAAACAACCAAAGCCACTTGAGATCTACTCATTCCTCCAGAATATCTCGGAGAGAGACCCTTGCCAAATGCTCAACACTGCTTAAAAGTCAAAGGAGTAAGGCAGCTGTCAATATTCAGCTAAAAGGGATTTTAAAAAAATTAAGTTTATTTGAGAAGGAAGCGTCACTTCAGGAAACTTTTTTTCAGTGTAGTTTTTAAATGAATCGGTTAATGTCTCATCATTCATAAATGCACAAGGTTAGGCTTCTAAGCACACAGTAGCTGCCTGTCAAAACAAAGTCCAGGCATATCAGCCCTGAGACATGAACGCTGCCCCTCCTGCCAGTAAGTGTAAAAATGCCAAACTCACCGTACCCCACAAAACCCCAATAAAAGCACCAATCCGAAACATTAGCCATAAAAGTAACCCACCACTTTGTCTAGAAAAAAACAAACTGCTCGAAGTGTTGAAATAAATGTGTTTCCCATGACAGAGTAGCCTATAAAAACTGAGAAAACTGATTTCCTGTATTTTATTAGACCACGGGCCATACTGCCCAAATTGGTTTGGAAAGTGTGAGAATTTAATCTTATTCTCCTTGCTGTCAGACCAAAACCAGTTTTTAATGATGATGAAAGCATGGATTCAGAGCACAATCCTGGAATTTTTCTCTCCATTGCAACCACACTCCTCTCTCCCAGATACCTACTGGAGCAGCTGCAGGAATGAAGTCCTCAGGCCGCTTGAGGGCTGCGGTGTTTATTGAGAACTAACATCAAAGTGCAGTTTTTCCAAGGGTAACACTTATCTGGTTGTTTTTCCAGGATATTGAATTCCATTATGCCACCAGCAGCAGTACAGCTTACACTGGTAAAATGATGCCAGAAAGACACTCAAATCACATGCAGAACGGCAAAAAGAGACCGTCTTTCCATCTCAAGTCTGACCAGAGGATTCGACTTCCCTTCTCTTCAGAACATTTCGTACCTAGTTCTGTTAAAAAGGAAGCCTGATCGTGTATTTTGAAGCTTCACGCTCCACATGACACTGCTTTTTACATGTGGAAAGACAGGCCTATGTTCTCTCACAGAAGCACAACCATTATAATTCTGTGGTTTTTCAGAAGCAAACAAGAAATTAGGAAAGCTCTCTGTTGGAGTCTAGCATTGAACAGTCTCCTCTTGACCAGTAATTGAAACACAGCTGTTCATAAACTATTACCTAGTTTGCGTTTTTTGCCAGGAAGCAGTTGTTATGTGGCCTGCAGGATATGGTCTAATTTCTTAAAGGAGGTAATAGCACTCCTTTCTACTAAACAGTTCTCAAAATCAGAAAATAGGTAACTTGGGTACTATTTACTATGTTTGTCCAACAGCCATCTTCCAATGATCCCACAATCTTGTGCCTTTTTTCCCTTGAAATTTCTACTATAGTATTTCCTGCCAGTTCCTCCAATCAGTCAAGTAGAAAAAACATCTCTGCGAAAGCTGTATACAACCTTAAGAAAATACTGCAGAAGAATTTGAAAAAAACCCCAAACACCCAAAATCAACAGTCAATATATTAACTCCCATTTCCAACAGAAGGCTAAAAAGGAACTGACATAAAGCGAGTGGGAAGGGGCACAGAAAATAGGAGGAAAAGGCTAACCTCACTGCTGGAGGGCTACATTTAGATTACAGTGCTTTCCTAAAACCTGATAGCCTGACTGCACTCAAACTTCAGCCAGGAAGGATCACCGTTGTGCTTGACAGTGCTCAGACAATGGCCAGGACTCTCTGCATTTCTGCAGCCTCTGAGGACAAATACCACCTCGAGATCCTCGCAGTCTGAAATAGGAACACTAAATCAAAAAGTATCCACTTCCTCGCTCTGGCTGTAGTAACAGTGGGACAGCAGCGCACATTTGGAAGTGTAGAATGATAGCTAACAGAAGAGCAAGACAAGGAAGAAATGTTCAAAGTATAAGTTCTTGTGCATGCTCTTCTAAAAAACATCGTAACTCCTTTTAATTTTGCTGCTTTACTGTTCTACAGTAATTGACAAGCTGTCCAGTGACTTCTTCCTACCACACTAAGATGCAGGTTCTCCTTGGAAATGTGTACAGAAATATGTGTATTAAAAACAAACAAACAAACAAAAACCCCAAACCCCACACTTTAGACTAAGACCTGAGCTAACTTTAAGAATAAAGCTAGTTGTGTCTCCAGCACTAGCAGCACCTGAGGCTGCAGCGCTTTTACAGTGCAAGAGGGAGAGGGGACTTGTAAAGAGAGACGCACGGCTTGCACCTTGGCTTGACAACCCAAATCAGGGACAGTCAGAGCGAACAAGAAGGGCATGGTTTTGCTTTGTCCTTCACTACCTTTCATTAGTTCTATCTCACACTAAGTCTTCTCTCCCGCTCCAGGACTGTTTGGTTGTTTTTTTGTTGTTTTTTTCTGAGACGTCTCTGTTAGTTTATGGGAAAATGCTCCTTGGAAAGGTAATACGGACATGCCAGGGAACACGCGAGGCTAAAAGAATGTGAACTTTATTTATGAGCTTGGGACTTGTCTTTATAGGCATGGCAGTAAACAAAGAGAAAAATACTGTTTTCAAGAAATAAAACCCCATCTGAATTATATCAAATACCATAAACGTGGTTTATGTAAATGCATGAAATTTACTACGAGGGCCAGTTCAACTTACTCAAAGTCACAATAGAGAGGCACTGATGTCCAAAAAGGAATTTGAACCCACCAGTGGTAGAATTGCAGAAGTCAGGTTTAGACTTGGTGTTTTCAGACCTACATACAAAAAGTTTTCCATATGAAGTTAATTGCATACCATTGCAAGGAAATCAGAGGCTGTATGCTTCAGAAAACATAGACCCAGAGTTCATGAGTTTCTGATTTAAATTATCCTAACAGCTAATCAAGTGATCAGATCCAGTGATCCAGGGTTAGTGTAATGCCTCACATGATTCTAGTGAAGAAAAAGCAGTCATACTTCAAATAAAGATGAAAAATACAAATCACCACATAGTAAGTTTTTTACCATAAGGGCTATTTTGACATGCATAGTTACACATAGTCGTCGAGCCAAATGGCAAATCAAGGTCTAGACCATTACCAGTTCGATATTTCCTTGTGTTACTTGTTTCTATTTCAGCAGCAGAATGACAGTGCTTTGAAACCTGAAGAGCAATGCTGCCCCTTTTCCAAATATATCTTCAAAGCGGTGGCATACTAAAGAAAGGCTGAACCTTTGGGAAATTAAAGCAGCGTCCAACCCTGAAGTCACCCACACCCAAAAACGGACAGCAGGCAGAAGTTAGGAAAAAGGACAGGGCTCTTACCCACAAAAGCACCAGGCTCTAACCTGCTGCCAGAATTTGTACATTCTGCTTTATATGCTTTCATTTGCAGGCAAACTGTGAAACTAAACTGCTTCATCAGATAAAGTGGAAAGATTAGATGCAGAACGTGATAATCCCATTTACATTCACGCCAATCTATGAAAGACATTGATGTACTCAGCGGGGCCCAAACAATATCATTTCAATTACACAGGCTTAAGAACAAATACCCACTTTTTAAGGACGTGAAAAGAAATCATTTAGCTGCAAGAACTGGCCTCAAAACATATCAGGTAAGTTGGGGTTTGTATTTGTTTGAACCCCCAAGGTAGAAGTAAGAAACAGGACACCAGGTTTAACAATAATAGGTTCTCCATGGTTTTTGATAACATTGTCAAAAAACATTAGGCAAAAAAAAAGGTATTTAAAAACAAAAGCTAAGTGATACAACGTGAAAATGGAAAAAAATACACTCCAAACAATTCTTCTTGCAAGAAACAAAAAGCACACAACAAGCTATGCAAGCGTTCATTTAACCAGCTACAGACAGACAGGTGTAGAACATGGCACCACGCTCAGCTGTGCAAACCTCGAACCTATGTGATCTAAAAACGATCCTGCATTATCTGTGCAACACAAAATCATACAGGAAGTATTCCAGCATATTCAATATGAAATACAATGCATCAGTAGGCACAAATACCAATATTCACATTAGAACTGTGCCAGTGATGGCATTCCTCAGCTTTTACTATGCTGAATCGAATACAGTGCATTTACAGCATATACCATGTTTTAAGGCAATGTGTGGAAAATTAGCACAAGGCTACACCGTTTAGAATTAAATGCAGTTTTACAGAAAAAAAGTGTGAGATTGGTTTTTTACGTACTGCTTTTGATGTTCCACTCCCTGGCTCAGTTCGACTTCTGGAAGAAGAAATAAAGGTGATCAGAAGTTAAAATAAAGCACTTGTACCCAGCTTAAAGCAGTGAAAGCAGATTACAGAACCTGAAAACCAAAACAATGTGTTCTGATAGTCTAGTGAATGTCGAAATGTATTTGTATCCAGAAACTGGTCTCTCTTGGGACATGCAGCGCAACTAAAACAAAACCCCTAAGTCACATGTCTACTTCATCACAAATTACTCTAAGAGTTCTAAACTTCTTGTTTGCACGGGTCACCAGCTGGCAAGCCTTGGTCTTTCCTCTATAGGCTCGTGTGCAAAAATACCCAGATTTGGGGCGTAAGAACACTTGCCATATCCCACCCCCCTCCCCCAAATGCAAGAACTAGTCAAACACTGAGAATCAGACTCTTTGGAGGATGGAGCAGATGGTAAGTTTACACTACAATGCAAATGCCTCTCTCTCTCTACTACAAAAGCAGTAAAAGCAAACACAGAGAATAAGGAATCTCTCCACACAGAGGAAACGGGATCTACAGCTTGGGTCTCAGAACAATCAAGCCCAAGAACAAACCCAACAGCATCATCTTAAAAGTTACCATTGTTGGAGTTTGAACCCCATGTCCCAGCAGGCCTAAAAATGTCTGTCTGCTTTGGTGGACACAGGTTAAAATCCACCTCATTCCACCAAAACCTAACAGCAGCTTTAGCAGGAGAGGTACAACCTGAACGCCTCTGTGAACTGACGTCCATAAACCAAGTTAACACCCTGAAACCCCTAACCGAGCAGGCAATGCTTTACAGATACCTACGCAGCATGTGTTTTGCTGATAGCTCTGAGTCCTCTGGCAGGGATTCTTCTGACAATAACTGATGAGTTCTTCGGAATCAGGGCATTATCGTCAGTGTATTCTGAAAAAAACATGAATTCAGAAAAAAAACCTTTGTGAATTCATAGGAATGTATATTCGTATGTAATTACATAGCACTTCAGAGAATACCTTTACAGCTATGAAAGCAACATTTTATATGTAACATCACGCTTTTGTTGTCTCAAACACACTAACAGTACATTTCAAGTAATCTTTGGGTTTGATCATCAAACACAAGCAGCAAAATCTTTTTCTTTTTTTTAAAAGTAGTTTCAATGCCAACAACAAAAGGGTCTCAGAGGTCACAAAAAGAGAGTCTGCTAATGCATGAAGTTCTTTCCTGATGGAGATTCAGTTGCTTTTGCTTCTGGTAGGCTACAAAACCAGTAGATCTTTGGAGAAAAACAAGGTCTCCCCTGCAGAAACCAGATTGTAACATCTGACTGGCTTGCCCTGCAACAAAACAGGCGCTTGGCTAAAGCATGAAGCTCTGTGCCATTGCCTTCCAAGGTGTTCACTAAAAGTGATTTCCTTCTGCTGCCAGTGCTCAGGACTGACAGAACAGAGAGGAGAGCCTGCCAACTCTGCTTCTGCGAGCTTAATCCGTCAACAGCCACACTTATCAGCTGGGCAGTGCTTCACATTTCAACGGAAACTGTTGGGGTTTAACGCAGCAGCCGGCAACGAGGTCCCGACAGCCGCTCGCTCACTCCTCCCCTTCCCCCCCAGTGTGATGGGGAGCAGAAATGGACAGAAGGGGAAACTCAGGGGCTGAGATAAAGACAGTTTAATAAGACAACAAAGGAAATACTACAGCTACTACTGCTACTGAATATGCAAAACAAACTCTATACAATACAATGTTCCCACCACCTAATGACCGATTCCCAGCCAGTTCCCCAGCAGCGATCACAGAACCTGGAACTTGCAGATTTCATGAATTTTGCAAAATTCCCGCTGAAGACCAAACTCCTGCAAAAGTTCGAACTCCCAGACAGGAGAGGATGCCAACTCATAGAAAAGCGAATTAAAGAAAAAGGATGCCTACCCCCCTGCTAGCCACCCTTACAAATTGAGCGTGCCATCCCTGGCATGGAATATTTCCGCTGCCCAGCTTGGGCTGGCTGTGCTCCCTCCCAGCTCCTGCGCACCTGCTCGTCAGCTGAGCATGGGAGACTGGAAAAGTCCCTGACTTCATAGCAATGACTGAAAACATCCGCATTGTCAGCACTGTTCTCCTACTAAATCCAAAGCACAGCAGCTACTGGGAGGAAGATTAACTCTATCCAAGCTAAAACCAGGACAGTAATGAAACTGCAGTGCTAGGATTTGAATCACAGAAATGTTGGGGCTTTTTTCAGCTTGCTTTCACAAGGAAGGCAGAATTGGCTCAAAGTAAAGCTGTCTCTCCCCTCTTAAGCTAATCGTCTAGTTTGAATTAACCAAAGGGATGTGAATTCTTTCGATTCACTTTTCGCAGAGCAGAGACACTCAAACTAAATCACTTGCAAAGACAGGCTTTAACAGCCTTTCGAAAACAGAGTGTGCCTGAAGCTCTCCATGCTTTGCCTTGGCTTTCACCACGCTAGTCTTCTGCAGAGGAGGGAAGCCTTGTGACCTTTTATATAAAGCCCAAACAAAAAAAAACACTACCTGTGACACTTCGACTGAATAAGCTTAAAATGCAAAGGCCTCTCCACGAGAACAGTGTTTATCTTGTTCTTACACAAGCTGGATAAGATTAAATCTTTTAAAGCACTGTCAGCAGCCATTCCCTGTAATCTGCCGACGGTCTTCAATATCAAAAGCCCTTACCCTGACAGACGAATCGGAACGATACTCTGAAAACCAAAGATGATGTATGTCTAGTCAAGCTCCGTCAGGGTGGTTTTACTCAGTGATCACACACAGAACAGGAATATTTCACAATTTACACTCCATTTTTCAGCATATTATTCCTACAGGCAGGAACCTCTCTCAGACCAAAACATACCTATCAGAAGACAGTATTTCAACAACGAAATGAAAATTTTACTTCTATTTCCAAATGATGGAATCCTTCTTCAGAAAACTGGGAAATCTTTGAGACAAAACTAATTTCCGATCTTAACCCCTACGGAGCTGAACAGCAAGCTTCCTCGGGACTTTGGAGCAGTTTCAAATCATAGGAGAAAGGACTACTAATGACAAAAACAGAAGCTTTTACAGAAGTGCTAGCCTGAAGCCAACAGCTGGAGCTCTTCTCAAAAGGAAAATCTCACCACCACACAGCCACTGTCAAGAAAGGCCTGCCCTGGGGCTGTGTGATGGAGCAGGAGCTCAAACAGCTGTCGGGCCCAGACAAACCACTGCCAGGAGATAGTGCCAGCTGCAGTTCTCAAAGCCCAAAGCAGCTGCTTCTACCTGCTGAACGGAGTCACACAGAGCACTCCTTTTGGTCCACACCACAAACCACTGGACTGAGATTCCAGAGACGGAGGATAAGCAACAGCGGCTCCACAAAAAGACAGGAGTTTGCTGTGCCTGTGCCGGACTGAGGATGGTGGTTGTTCTGCGGATGACTACAAAGGGTAGCACCTCTCCGAGAAAGAGACTGAATATATGAGGATAGCTGGATATGACTAAATATTTTAAAGCACTGTCAGCAGCCATTCCTTGTAATCTGCCTACTGGCATCTCCCAGCAGGAACCTGTTCCCCGAGGGCAGCAGCATCCCCTGGCAGAGACTTGGCAACTCCCAGGACCTACAAAGTAGCGTCCCTCGGCCTCACCACACACCTCAACCTCTGCAAAGTGAGCAGTGACCTCCTGCGCAACAAGGCGACTTTTCACACGTGTCCAAGCAGAGCTCCAACAGAAATACTCAGCAAGCTGGAGGTAACAACATGGGTGATTCCTACTCCCTTTGAGCACAAAACTTGTTTTACTGCCAGTGACGGACAGTGAGTGGCTACTGGGCTTTTCTCAATCTGACCTGAGATTAAAACTAAGGATTCAATTCAGCAAGCTTGCAAAAGCAAAGGAAGATTTGGATGTTATAGTAAAGTCAGGAGCAGAAGAGACAGAACAGTCAGGAAAGAAGTATTTCAAGGAACGAGTGGAGGCAGGCAAGTTAACAGCTACTTTGACTGCTGCCTCATGATGACTTAGAAAGCTTAAATTAACAACTGCATTAGTATCCACAACCTTCTTCCTGCAAAAAAGTACAAACAACTCAAGCCACGCTCTGAAATTTATACTGCTTCACATTTAATGCACCACTTAAAAATTCCATTTTTCAATTCACCTATAATTCTAAAAATCTGCTAGTTTTAATAATTTGGGTCATATATACGGTATAAACAGGTTACTGAAAAAAGTTCCTACTTTCTTTTATGGCCTGCTTTAATCCACCATTTTGATGCTGACAGCATTGCAAAGGCATCTCTCTGAGCACTGTCTAGAGAAGTATTTTCACTCCGATAAAGGACAGAAGCTCAGCAGAAGTCATCAGAAGGCAAGCCTACATGCGAAACGACAAAGAAAAGCCTTTATTAGGCTTGGATGTCTTGCTCACCAGCTGTTACGTGACTGGGGAAGCGATCTGCAGAGTAAGAGATCAAAATGACTGCTGACATGCCAGACTGCCTCGACCAGAAAACAGGGTACTTCCCAAGAACACATTTTCTCCCTGCTGCTTAAAAATATGCTTTCTCCTCATCTCATTTTTCAACTCTGTTCTAATCAGCACCACTTGCACACTTTGTGACAAACCAGTCCTCTGTGTCGCTGGCACTGCCTCGAAACATCCTGATTAATAGACTGGACTGCTATTTCTGCATTTTCAGCTTCCACCAAAAGAGGATCCCAACCACAGTTGGTATCTCATCCTTGCTTGAATTAGCTAGTGCAGTAGGCCAGATGCTTCATGGAACTTTGATTTGCATTATGATTATACAGTACTGTGCTCCAAAAGAGCACCTGCATTGCTTTGAAAGGATGAGTCAATAAAATCTAACATACTTTCAGTCATTAATCTGATTACACAGACTGCCTGATGCCTTAATGCCTTATTGGCATGGCTTGCCACTTCAGCGTGTGACTGGGAAAGCGAAAGCCGAGCTGGACACCCCGTGGTAATGAACTAAAAGACACCTGCCCTAAGCCCCTGGCCAAGGGACACTGACCTCGCTGACCGCACAGCCCCGAGAGGTCCCAGCCCTGCTGGGGACAGAGCCCGAGCAGCTCCTTCCCAGACAGACCTTGCATGGGCTCCACTGAAACATCATGGTTTTGGAATGGGCACACGGCTTACCCTCAGTTCACCCAGGGAAACGGGGAACTCCAAACCCTTTAGGAAGGCTCCACACAGCAATGCTGCCTGGCAGCCCAGGAATTAATTGCACGCTGAGGCGTAACCAAAGAAATCCCCCACACTAGCACATCAACAAAACGGCACGGGGAAGGGCAAGCCTTAAAAGCTGCTGAAGTGTCTGCTCTGAAATGCTCAGTTTGCGCAGTCTTGAAGACAGCAGCTGTGAGGCCAAATGGTTTCACTCAGAGTTAGCACGAGGTTTTCTGAAGACATCACATCGTGGCACTACTACAGCTCTCAAGTGCGTGCTGCAACACTGAACTCCAGCAACGGCTGACTTCAAGAGACAGTCTGCCAAGAGCACTGTTCTTCCCTAAAACTATTCATCTAAGGCCAGTTCAGACGCCCATTTTGGTGTTACAGTTTGTTGATTTTGCCTGATAAGCAGAACAGCACATTCTCCAAGTGTTCTGAGTCAGAATGTTACAGAAACCTGAGTCACGGAGTTTGCAGTTCTTCCACAATAATGTGAAAACATCTGTTATAAAAGACAGGTCATGAAATTCACATCAAATTTAATAGAGGCAAGTTAAAATGCATCATTCCTGAGAACAGGCTTTTGGAAGGGAATTCTGCCTTTACAGAACACGCGTCTACAGGAAGCAGGGAAGAGGGCACGCCACCCCCCCACACCCCCACTTTTTAAAACAGGTCCTGATTATCCCCACAGATATCCTCCCAAACCTTTTTAGCATTTTACCTAGAAGAATTCCAGGACACCAAAGCTTCTGTGAGCGCTAAATGTCGCCCATCAACCACATATTCCTCCATGCCTAGCTCTGCTCTAAAGCACGGATCCAAAGGCCGTCGTCAGAACAGCAACCCCAAACAAACAGCTCTGTGAGGCCTCAACACAAGTCACAGCTACCGGTCGTGGCTGAATGGCATTACCGCTGCCCACCCCGCGTATCCCCGGTGCCGCTGGCCCTCCTGATCCCCCGCACGCTGGCGGGACGAGCCCCAGGCTGACTCACGCTACGCTGAGTTGAGCTGCAAAGAGCAGAGCGGGGCTCCCGCAGGCTGCAGCCCCATGCGGTGGTCTGCAACTCCACCAGCCGGGCGGTCCCCGAGGCCCCGTGCCCGCCGCCCCACTCACCTTCTTTGCTCTGGGCGTCGGTGATCTGCAGGTCGCAGTTGGATGCCTTCAGCTGCTCGCGGCCCATGATCTGGCGCTTGAGGTCATGCAGGGAGATGTGGAGGCCGTGGAAGCTGATGGTATCAAAGTCCAGTTTGGCAGAGAACTTGTAGTGCACGCCAGGCATGGCTGGGGCCAGGCGGTGCCTGCTCCGCGACGGCGTCTGCTGGTGGGCGGGAGGACGACGGGGAGAGGCCTCCACGGCCCCGGCTCAGCCTTGGCTCCCTCTCGTGCACCCAGCGCTGCCAGGCACGACCGCTGGCGACGGCACCAACAGAACCCCTGCCTCAGGGTTCCAGTGAGGGGTTTCCCGGCCGACAGCCGCAAGCACGTCACTGTGCACACAATGGCACACGGCAACCACCCCCCGCGCCTCATGTGACCCAGCACATTGTGACAAAAGGCCCCGTGACACGGGCGGGGAGTCCCGCCCTCTTCCTCCTAACACCTCTGAGAGCCATATTACCTAAATATAATAAAAAAGGCTTGTTGTAGTCTGGCAGGGCTAACGAGGGAGCTTCCACGACTGCTGGGTTTACATCTTTCAATGCCTTTTGGGCTGCCAGAGTCCGGAAACCCTCCGCATTTCCTCTTTAACCAAGGGATAGAGGTTTTTGCTCTTTGTGTCTGTTTGTTTCTCCTGTTAACGGGGATTTGGAAGCCTAGGTTTTCACATGGTAGCCTGGCTTATAAGCCTGTGGCGGAATACGGATTATACGTATTCATTCCAGAAGTCGGCCATAGCCACAGTCCAAACTCCAGCAGCAGAGGCAAACAAGCCTGGCTGTTGGATATGCACCAAAGCCCACCCTCTACCAGAAACCACCTCTCCTTGCTATCTGTCCCCTTAAAGTCTCAGTGGGACCAGGACAGGTACTGCATTATGAATCTTCACTGAAGAAAGCAAGCATACCGCCCTTATGCCAGGAGGGGTTTGTCTGTAGTCTGAAAGGAGACACCTGCATTTGCCTGGAGAGCCAACCTATGGACCAGCTTACCCGCTCTGCAGGGCTGCGAATTGCAAATGCCAACAGACCCTTAAAATTAATAGAATGGATGGAAAGGTACAGTTCTGGTCTTAGGAGCACACAGATGAAAAGGGGAATCTTATGCCTGGCATGTTCCACAGATCTGTTCCTACGCCTAACGGCAACGGGTACTCCTCCACAGATTTTTCCAAAACCTTGCTATGCCCCAGATCCACTGAACGTGGAAGGGAGATGCTCCAGAAGCCCTTACACAAAACCTATTGTGATAAGCCATCTCGCCGTCGATTTCTTCCTGGATGGAGTTTATCAGGCCCTGCCGACCCTGAGACAACGTGGTTATTCACAGACAGATTAACTTGGTACTCTGCAAGAGTCCATACCCAAACTCGAGACACCAAGGCCTTAGTCAGTGTGCAGGTACAGTACTAACCCAGACACGAACCCCAGCGTGTCACTTCATCCCAAGTGCCACATTCACCGCACCTTCTTCCATCGCCTCGCGCCGATGAATTGTTTTCCAGGCTCTTCCATCCCGTCGCAGCTCAGGTAGCTGCACTCTGGCTCAGGGCTGACTGGGGAACTTCTCAGTGCTTGAACTTTGCTTCGGACTTGGTACGAGCACGAGACTTCACCCCTTTGGCTTGGCCCCCAGCAGAAGGCAGGCAGGCTGCAGGTCTGCAAGAGGCTGGATAGAACTGAGCTTGTACACCTACCAGAGATTAAAAACCAACCAAAGGAAAAGCCCAGAGACACTGCGTTAGAGAGTGGCAGAAAGAAACATCGTGGCTGGTCACTGTTTACGACACAGGGTTTGGAAGTCAGGAGACTGGAGCTCCCAGCAGACTCCACTGTTTGAATGGAAACACCCCTGAGCTTTTGATCCGGACAGAAATATCACAGACTGCCCCCATCTCAACTTTGCAGTTGCCTGAAGCTTTTGGTTGTCTACGCCCAGTTCTCTTCCACGCTAACAGAGTATGTTTAACCTGCAAAACAGCACTACAAACGGGCAGCCAAACGCCTCTTCTCTCCAAGATGTGAAAAGTGCAGGTAAAGACAGCACAGGTACCATGACCAGTCTTCTGGTCTGAGTCAGGTTTTAAAAAGCAAAGTCTTCTGCACCTCTGTTTTCCAGCTGCTGCCAACAGCTGCAGAAAGGGTCTGGTGCTGATCAGCTGGAGGATCGATGCTCACTGCCAAACTCCAGAAGAGGACATTACACCTCAGGCTGCAGACTCTGAGCCCAGCCTGAAGGACTGAGTGACCTGTCTCTGGCCATCGGGCTGACTGCAGCATTGCACATGCCCTGGCTTCTCAAGCTCTTCCCCAGCAGTCCCCTCCTGGCCACTCTGCTACAGGCTGCCATAGGGTCTCAGGGACCCATATTCAGGACCCACTCTGGCATCTCCCATCAAGAACGTTACTGAGATGCTCTCCCAGCACACTGTGCTCCTCTCACCTCTTCTGGTCTCTCTGCATTGTCCGTTTCTGATCTCCTGCCACAGGTTCTGACCTTCCCTCAGATTCACACTGCTCATAACAGTCCCCCGCTTCAAGGAAGTCAACAAAATGACCACATTCTCCAGGTCCTTGTCTCTCATGGGAACTTCAGTCGGACAGCCAATACAGAAAATGGCAGTGTGATCACAAAAGCATCAAGGCTTGCCCCAGAGGTAGGCAGGGTGAGATTTTCTGGTGTTCTGCAGGGAAGCACAGCACAAAGAAACCTGGTGAGGTTTAAGCATTTACAACTTTACTGGGCTTTAACAGGCTTCTGCTGCCTTCTGCAGACCTCTTGGCTGTTAACACGCCAAACTTCCCAGCCCCCTAGGATGTGAGATGGCTTGTTTTGGCTTGGACTAGGCTATCAGTTAACACCTGCACTGCTGAACCCTCGCTGACCTGAGTGTGCTCCTCACAGCTCTGTCCCCTGCACCCTGTGGGAAGGGAGGCTCAGAGTAAACAGTGCTGCACAGATACAGGCTGATGGCAGCACAATGGGAATATATATATGAGATTGGTGGGGAAAAGGTCGAGTATCGACACTGGGAAACATGATGCCAGTTCAGTGTCTGCAGCAGGATCCAGGCAGCTGCAGAACTTAGCAGTGACTCTCTTTGGAGACCATAAGGCAACGGGGACCCTCACTCCCACAACTGGCCCTCAATGACATCCCACTTCTCATATCCCTGCTCTCCCTTTCCCCTCCAGTTTTCCAGACTGTGGGAGTTGTCCTCTAAGGGTAAGACAAGAGAAAGTGCCCCTTGCTAAACCGCCACCATTTCCCCCACTGGAACCACCCCAGGTCTGCACACAAGGACATCGGGCAGTGGCAGCAGTTCACTCCCGTTCTGCTCCCTCCATACCCCTTTGACCACTTGAATGAAGTCTGCTCCCGGGATCTTCCTCCTGCCCACAACAGCCTCCCTAAAGAACTCGACTATCGGCTACTTCTGTTTGCACAGGAGGTTATGCATCACGATGAGATCCTGGGGTGCACAAAGAAGGGGGAGCCGTCCTTCCCCTAGGGCCATAGGTCCTCTCTGGTGGTGAACACTGGAAAAGATCAGAAAACACCCTGAGAGCACCCATACCCACAGTCATTGTGCCAGCAGGTGTGACACCATCTGGGGTAAAGCAGCGCAACTCTACTGACCTGCTCTTCTCTCTCCTGTCTTCCCTTTCTTCTGAGGGTTTCCGTCAGCAGGGTTTGCTCCTGAGTTCCTGCAGATGTAACCAGAAACCCTTCTGTTACGGCCTAGGAAATAACTCACCCAGCAGCTATTTTTCAGAAAGGGTTACGGTTACTTGTCTGACACCAGCAATGCCCAGACAGAGCTTCTGATGCACCTCCTGAGCACAGGGATGCAGACAAGGGGCTGCTAACACTTAGAGTAACCCACATCATTTAAGAACACACAACAGGGACTTGAATGTGAAAATGAGCACAAAGGCAGGCGTCTTCTCACAATCACTACCTCTTTGTTTTTCATGTCCATATTTTCCTCACCATGAGGAGGAAACACAGACTCTGCAGGCCCTGCAGTCAAATACCGTTCTGGGGGACAGGCGAGAGAAGAAAGCAGAGAGACCTGAACAGGGAATTTTCAAATGGATGATGAATCAAGTAGAAGCAATGGCAAAGTGTAGTACCAATTTACAGAAATTTAAACTTGACGGAACTGAGTAGTAGAAGTGAGTATTACAGAGAAGTAGAGGGCAGCACTGCAATCAGAAGGGTAAGCAACGCAGACAGCTCTAACCGCAGTTTTTCACCTGATTGCCTTAAACAAAACAGGCTTGAGATCCCCATTGCTCATTTCACCCTGGAACAGTCTCATTCCTCCTCTGACAGCCACTGTGCACCTGGCTGAGGACTGACACAATCCACACAAGGAGTAACCAAAGCTAAACACCGTACTTTCCTGGGTGAAATCTCACTGTTATTGCAGGAACCAGGAAGTAAAAAATCCCTGACAGGCTGACTGGAGCATCCCGGCTGTTATAAATCCACCCACCCTCGGTACCCCCATTTCCCAAGAGCCAGCAGCACAGCTTGGGTGGGGGGAAAGGCACAAATCAGACCTCGGGGCCGAGACTCAGGCACAAACATCTGCCAAGGGAGCCGCATCCAGCCAGGAGCGCTCCCCACTGGCTTCTCTGACAGCTCAGCCCTGGGGCGTGCTCCCACCAGGAGGGAGAAACCACTCCCATGTCTGGAAATCCCCGTTTATGACAGGCTGTCAGCAGAGAGGGGTGCTCCACGAGCACGAGCCCCACACGACAGCCTGGGGACAGCAGAGGCCCCGGTCTGTCACCACCAGCTGAGCCCTGGGGCGCAGGGCTGGGAACGGGGCCATGGCCGGGCCTGGGGGGAGAAGGGCTCCAGCTCCCTCCCCCGGCCCCTCCGCACGGGGAGATCCCTGCTGCTGCTGCTGCTGCTGCTGCTGCTGCTGCTGCTGCTGCTCCCCCAGCCCGGCCCTGCCCCAGCCCTGCTCTCCCTCGCCCCGGCTGCCCCCCCCCCCCCCCCCCCATCTCTCACCTCTTTCTCCTCAGGCCCCTCAGCCTCTGCCCCCCCCCGGCCCTGCCCCAGCCCGGCTGGGACTGACAGACCGCCTCCGGCTCCACTGATTGGCTCAGCTGTGGCTGGTGGGCGGGCACAGACAGCCCAGGCCTCTCCTCACAGCTCCGCTGATTGGCTCAGCCATGGCCAGTGGGCGGGCAAAGGCAGCCCCATGCCTGTCCTCACAGCTCCGCTGATTGGCTCAGCCATGGCTAGTGGGCGGGCACAGGCAGTCCGGGCCTGTCCTCACAGCTCCGCTGATTGGCTCAGCTGTGGCCAGTGGGCGGGCACAGGCGGCCCGGGCCTCTCCTCCCAGCCCTGTCAGGGATTTCTGGTTTCCTGCCCACACCTTCCCTTTTCCCCAGAGTTTTCTCCCCCCCCCCCCCCCCCCCGCCCCCCTCTCTCGCAGGCCATGGTGAGCTGACTCTGCACAGACCGTCCCGTGGGTGGCACGGGCTGTGAGCACAGGCTGGTTGGTGCCTCAGAGCTGCGGGCTGAGCTGTGCTGCCGCTGGAGGCCGGGTGGGTGTGGGCCGCGGGCAGAGGTGCTTTTTGCCAGTCGTTATTGCTGTGGGGGCCTGTGGCAGTGGTGGGAAGGTCGTCAGCCTGCAGCTCTGCAGCAGCTGAAGCTGCCCTGAAGGAGTTGTAATGGCAGGTGCTGCTCTGGGTGTTTTGTTTTCAGTAATGGTGTCACTGAGTTGGAATTGTGTCTGTATGATCAGGTGCTGGGGATCTTCTGGTGCTGCTCTGCTGTTTCTGGAGCACGACCTGAGAGCCTTTGTCACCCAGAGCTTTCCTGTCTGTGCCCAGAGGAGCGATGGCCACGGCGCTGAATGACTCCCGTGAGTAACGGCTTCCCCAGTAGGCTTGGGGTTAGCGAATGCCCATGGACAAACAAATGCAGAATGTGTTTCCTCCAAGGATTTTGATGTGCTGCCACTCTAGAGTGAATCTGAAGATGTTTTGACCTCCTTCTCCTCCTCTTTCTCTTCTCTGTTCTTCCTTCTGCTTTTCCTCCTCCTGCTCCTCCTCCTCTGGTTCTTCATCATCCTCTTCCTCTTTCTCCTGTTCTTCCACATCCTGCTACTTCTCCTGTTCTTCTTTGCCTTGTTTTTCCTCCTCTTTCTCTCATTCCTCCTTTTTCTCCTGTTCCTCTTCCCTCCTCCTCTGCCTTCCTCTTCCTCCGTCTCATTCCCACGCATCCTGTCGCTGGATCCCCAGGAGAAGAGTTCAGCACCTCCCTCTGCACATCCTCTCCTCGGGAAGCTGTGGAGAGTGGTGAGGTGGCCCCTCAGGCTCTTTTTCTCCAAACCAGACTATTGCAGTGCACTCAGCTGCCCAGCATCCATCTGCCGAGCATCTGCCCATGCCGGGCCCTTTCTCCACAGAGGAGAAGCAATGCTGGTGGCACCAAGGCTGGCTGGAGGGCAGCAGCACGGGCACCTCTCCCTGGCTTTTCCCCACCGGGCAGCCTGCTGCGTGTGCTGGTGCCTGGTGTTGTCCCTCCCCAGGGGCAGGACTCTGCGCTTCCTGGGCTGCACTTGTTGGGGCTCTGTTGGGGCAGGGTGTGACCCTGGGCTGGTGCAGAGAGCAGCACCACATCATGACTCCGTGCAGGAGCTGGGGTTTGGGTGCCACCGTCGCGAGGCTGCACCCAGCAGTGCAGGCTGGTTGGGGAGCAGTGCCCCGAGATGTGGGGGCAGAGGGTGTGGGGAAGAGGGGGATGGGCTGGGTGGTGAGCGATGAGGCACAGGCTGGCCCTGGAGACCCCTGGGCTGGAGACACTGGCCCAGGGACCAGCCGAGAGCTGCAGGCCTGGAGCTGAGCAGCATTTGCCTTGGGGGAGAACAACAAAACACTGCCTGGCACACAGAGAAGGACCCCTCAGTATTCACATCCCACCCCTCCCTGTAAAAGAAAGCTAAAAAGGGTGAAGACAGCAATGCCATCTGCACTGTTGGTAACACTGAGGCTTTTTCTGTCGTTTTAATGAAATTTTTTTATTCGGATAATTGCATCTGGGGGGCTGGGAGCCCTTGAGGGCCAGCGCGTGCCGCAGCTGATGGCCCAGTCCCGGTTTGGTCGTCTGGTGAGGGCCCCTCCAGTGTCCCTGGTGTGGTGCTGGCCTCTTGTTGGCTGGAGAGTCCTCAGAGCTGCTGGTGCTCATCTTTCAGGGTGGCCGTGGCCCCCCAGGAGAGTTCCCTGTCCCGGTTGGAAGTGGAGAGCCTGGGCACAGCCTCCCTGGACTCCTCCTGGGGCTCTTCTTGCTCCGTGGGGATGGCAGCAGGAGCAGCGGGGTGGCTGGCGGGTGCCCACCAACAGCGGTGGATGAGGTGCCGAGGAGCTCGTCTGTGCCGGATATCGCAGGGCTGCCGGGGGAGGCAGAGACCCTCCTCAGGAGGCAGCGGGGCCGGGGGCATCTTGGTCAACGTGGCCATGATGGTGTCTTCCACCATGGCTGCCTCCAACCCCCTGTTGTCAAAGATCTGCTCCAGCTCCTGATGGACCCAGGGCTGCAGGGTCTGCAGGAGCATTGGGTGGTTCTGGAAAAGGTTCATCCCGTTCAGGGTACAATACAATACAGACAATAATAAACTGTATAGCGCAGTCCCATACCTACCATACCCACAATACCCACAATAGCTGCAAAACAATAAATACTATACAATACATACTGTACAGTGCAATGCATACTCTACATAGAGTAAACTACATGCAACATATTATAAAACAAAATACCTTAGAAAACTAAATACTCTAGAATGAATAAACTGTTATAAATACTATACCATACATTAGGACAGGACACATACAATACACACAAGGCAATGCAAGAAAAAATACAATACATGCAATACAATACCTACAATATGGTATACAGTACATACAAGACAATACAAAACAATACAAAACACAGTACCGTTTTTTCAATATAATACCAAAGCAATGCAAAATACAATGCACAGAATACTATAGAATGCACAGTGGAATACATCAAATTTAAAAAATACTGTATGATAATACAATACGTAAAATAACAAAATACCACACAGGACATGAAAATGCACAGATACGGTACAATAAATACCATCCCTTACAACACAACACATACCATACATTCCATGTCATTCACTAAACAACACAAAATATACAGTGCAGTGCAAACAACACAAAATGCATTACATACAATACAGAACACTATACGTACCATACATGCCATACAAGACACACCATACCATATGTAGCACACGGTACATAGCACACCATTCCGTACCATACAATACATATCATGAAATACATACCATACAGGACAATGCAGTGCAGTACATACAATTCACTGCATAGAGTAAGCTACGTACATACCATACCCTACAATACCACACGGTTCATAAAATACAACGCATACAGTACAGTAGATACAATCCAAGAGCACAAACAGTGCAATACAATACAATACATACAATAAATACGATAACGTCATATGATACATACGATACACAGTGCAATACACTCTGTAGAATACATACCATACGGTACAAAATACAACACAAAGACATTCAATATGCCACAGAACACAATACAAAACAATAACTGCCACACCATACAATACAGTGTGTACAACACAACACACACAATGCATGAAATACAATTAATACCGTACCATACAGTGCAAAATATCATACAATACATACAACCCAATGCAAACTATAATGCAATGCGTATAACACAAAGCAAAATACCATACAGTGCCATGCCATATTGTACCATACCATGCTGTACCATACATTTCCATGCTGTACCATACAGTGCCATACCGTACCCTACCACACCACACCAGACCACACCATCCCTACCTGTGACGGATGCCCTCCTCCTGTCTGACCTAACTGAACTCTGGTCCACGCAGATGCTCAGCAAGTTGGCCTGGCCAAAGTTACTCCTGTTGTGTGAGCGGTCAGTGGGAGCTCAGCACCCAAACCAAAAAAAGTGGTTTGGCTGGAGACTTGCCTGAGAAGGGACCGAAACTGCATGAACGCAGCAGAAAATCTGACCACAAATCAACCACTTTATGCCGTTAAGTATCTGCAGTCATCAGGGTCCGCTGAGCTCTCCCTCCACAGCAGCTGGCTGCATGGCCGTGACCTCCCCTGGATCTCCCAAGGTCACCCCTCGGGGCTGAGAGGTCCCTGACCTGACCCACACACCGGTGGCTTGGTAAGTGACATTTTGTGCATGCATGTGACATTTAAGATACACTTAGTAAGCTTACGCAATAGTCGTTGTTTCCCATACTGACTTCCAGTGTAGCAGATGATAGCAGAGTATTGACCACCAGTCCTTCTGTATTTTATTAAATATTTTGCATACCGAAATGTAGTGATTAGAACTGAATGAATTAACTGCTAGCTCAGATCTGAGTGATCTCTGACTCTTCTCCTGTGTCAATACCATACCTACCATGCATACAATACCATACACGCCAAACAAAGCCATACATACCATAGACACCTCAATGCCGTAGCTTACCCTAAGGACCATACAATGGCATACCGTACCATACCATACCCACAGCATCACACCGTACCCACTGCATAGTACAAAAGACACCACACCTTACAAAACAAAACACTGTATGTACCATACCATGCCTCACACATACAACAAATGCAACGCAGAATGGAATACAATGCAAAATGTAACGCAAGACGTTCAAAACAATACCGTACCGTACCCAATGCCATACCATACCCACAACCAAAATACCATACCATACCGTATGTACCAGACAAACAGTAGAACATACAGTACCAGACCATGCCTACCATACCTACAAACCGTGCCACGGAAACCGCACCACACATGCAGTGCATACCAGACAATCCTACCTACCCTCACTGTACAAAATACAGCACATTACAAAATGCAACACTGTAAATGCCATACCATACAGAATAACACAAAATACTGTATGAAACACGCTACACACAATGCAATAGAAACACGACGATACAAAAAAATACGATATAATACAAAATAGAACACGTACAATGGAGCCTATAGCCCTCCATCTCAGAACTCCAGCTGTGGGACTCATTCCGCCGTGTCTCGCTTATCCCAGTGGATCTGTGATGGAATACAGCACACGTTGTGTGCACTCTTGTACAAGACAGCCTGCAATACTGCAGGGCCATACAACACAAACCAAAGTCCAGTGCAAGCCATACACTACAGGCTGTACGGTACAAGCCACGCCACACATAAAACACACTGCAAAATACATTGCAACGCAAAATGCATTACAATACGTACAATACAATAAATATCGTACAGTAGAATACAGTATATAAAATACGATACAAAACCCCCACAATACAATACAGAATTCAATACAATTCAAAATACAGTACGCACAATGCAATAAATACAACACCATGCCCTACAGTACATACCATACAACACCACACACACAATGCACACCATGGAACACGTGCATTACAATGATGCCATAGCATGACGTACAGTACATGCAATGCAACGCAACGCAAAAACCACAGAGCACATACATTCAATAGAAAATACAACACAAGCAACACAACACCTACTATAGCACACACTATATATGTTACATACTATCAAATGCACACAATACAATACAAAATACAGTAGAAAAGAAATTACAGTACCTACAGCACAAAACACACAACAGAGAGAAGACAATACACACCGCGCAATGCAATACAATGTGTACACAACATACAGTACATACAGTACCTACAGGCTGTACAACCTATACAATCACAGAATCACAGAATCAGAGAATAGTAGGGGTTGGAAGGGACCTCTGTGGGTCATCTAGTCCAACCCACCTGCCGAAGCAGGGTCACCTACAGCAGGCAAAATACAATACATACCATAAAATAGAATACAATCGATACAATGCACAACATAAAATACAATGCACACCATACCATACATACCATACCATACAATGCGTACCATACAACACAATTCCCACTGGACTAGAAAATACAATACAATAAATACCATGCCATGTACTACACCCAAAATAATACATAGAATACATACAATAAAATAAATACCGTAACATACATTAAAGAAAACACATAAAATACAGTATAGTACATCAAATACATAAAATTCAATGCAAAATACAGTACAATGCCATACCATACAATGTCAGACCATAAATTACCATACCATACACTACCATACCATACATTACATACCGTATGTTACAATATAATACAAAAAAAATACATAAAATACAATAAAAAACAAACCATACAATACAGACAATACTTACAAAAAATAAATACCACACCTTACAATACATTGCATATAATAAAATAAATGCCATACCATAAAATAGAACACCAGACTTACAATACAAACAGTACAATGCAATACAAAAGAGAATCAAACCCCACACAATACACACAACACAACACACAGAACAGACCAAACCCAGTACAACACAAAACCCAGTGTAATACACCGCATACCATACATTCCGTACCATTCTGTATTCTACACACCATACATATAATACAATATGAAATACAATGCAAAACGAAGCACAGCATCCAAAATAAATACAATAGAAACAGTTAGACAACACACTGCATAGAGCACAACAGCATACTACACAATAAATACAGTGCAATTGCAATAGAAAAATAAAATACAAATTAGAAACATACAACATGATGCAGACAATGCCCTACAATACACAAAACACAAAACAATACCCACAGTACCGTACCATGCCTACCATACCACACAATACACACAATACACTACACAAAACAATAAACAATACAGCAGAAAATACATGATAGGATGTAATACAAAAAATAAAATAAATACGGTACAGTACAATGCACACAATACGATACACACTCTATGACACAATACATACCACACAACATATACAACACATACAGTACAATAGATACACACCACACAGCACAGACAATACGACACCATAACAAAACTTGCCTTTCGATATATAGCACACTGTTCATGCCAAACACCATACACCCCAATGCCACATCCCCAAGACCATACCCCCAACACCAAAACCACAAAATACACCACACTGTACAAAATACACAGCACAGAAACGCCGTACACACCACACCGTGCATACATTGAACGCAATGCAAAATCTGACGCCACACAGAATGTAACGCAGACAGCACAGCACCATACCCCATACCATGCCCAGCGCTGTGCCACACGGGCAGTACAAAACTGAATACAATTCTTACAGTACAGACCATACCGTCCCTACCAGACAAAATACCCTACCATACCAAATAAAAAACCGTACTATACCAGATACGAAACCATACCATACAAAATACAATAATACACGATACATACCACACAATACATGCCATGGAGCACACACTGCACCATACAAGGCTTACCATCCTATAGCGTCCTGTACCGTTCAAAATGCCATCCACACCATCCAAAATGCCATCCACACCACAAATACCTTATCATGCACTAAACTCCACACCATGCAGCAGACCCAACACGCAGCAGAGGGTACAGCGCACACCACAGAAGACAGGACACAACACACACCGTCCCAAACAGCGCCGTGGCAGCCCTGAGCTCACCTCCAGCTCTCCCGTGGGTGTCCTCCGACCCCTCCATTCCCGCTTAAAGCCCTCTCCGTCCGTCCCGCCGGCTGACCAGGGCCGTACCCACACGCCCGGGGCCTCCTCCCGATCCCACCGAGGTCCCTGGGAGGGTGAGGAGGGTTCTGCCGACAGCCCCGAGCAGTGCCCTGCTGCCGCCCCTGCCCAGCCCTCCCCTGAGCCTTGCTCCCGGCACACAGACGGCCCCTGGCCCTGCCGCGCTGGCCGTGCCCACGCCGAGCTGGGCTGTGCGTGCCGCAGACGGCAGAGCCCAGCTCCGCGGCTTGGGGTCCCTCCCGGACACCCCTCCGCCTGCCCACCCCCTCCCGCAGCTCGGCCCCCGGGCAGAGCCCCGCGTCTGCCTGTGGCACCCCGGCCGGCCGGCTGGCTGTCACCCCTCCGGGAACAGCCCCGCGCACCCCTCCGCCGGACCCCGGGCGGGCGGTTGCCTGCGGGGACAGGCGCTGGGGCCGGGCGGCTGCGGGGGCTCTGCCGGGCGCAGGCAGCCCCGGGGAAGCCGAGGACGCCACGTTCCGCCCGCTGCCGGCGCCTGCGCTGCCGCGTCCCTGGGCATCGCCGTGCCGACGGGTGTGGCCAGTGCCCGCTGGTGGCCATTGGTTGCCGTTGGTGGCTCCGCCCACTGTGGGCGGTTCCCATTGGTGGCTCCACCCAGTGCTGGCTCGGCCAATCCGCGGCCTGGGCCCGGGGCTGGGGGCCCGCCCCCTGGGCCCCACACAGCACAGCAGCCAGCACAGCACCGACAGTGTCACACAGACCGTGGGCACAGGGCAGTCGGTACCACAGAACGCAGCAGCACAGCACAGGGAACGCGACACAGAGCAGACAGGGCAGTGAATCCCACAGCGCAGCACACGCTGCACACCGCGCAGTGCACAGGAACGCAGCGCAGAAATCAGGAACATGAAATAAAACGAGGAGCTGGCATGTGACTGCTAGTGACATGTGCTGTGACAGTTAACGAGTGCGTCCCATGTGACACAATTCCTTCAGAGGATGATGTCGGAGTAACCCAGAGGTGTTTTTCTCCCCTCTCCCTGTTCCAGGTTTCCTCCAGTAATCGCCAGTCTGATGCGACTCATCCAACGGAAGCTTGCCAGCAGCCGTCACTGTTCCTGCTTGTGGAGGTGAGTTTCTTGTGACAGGGCTGTCTGCCCCAGCGTTTCCTTTTCGGAAGCATCTGATGTTCAGCTGAAAGAGAAATCAGAAATCTTCCACTAAAATTCACGCTTTTCTTTGTTCGTTCTGGTTGGGTTTATGGTCCTGGATCGTTTATCAGCTGGGTAGGTGCAGGAGCGCGTGTGTAGGAACACGGTGGAAACCCTGGAGCAGTGATGGAGCTCTGGTTTCAGCAGCAATGGAGGGATGTGTCATGCCTGCACCCAGTTTTGAACCAGCGTCGCAGTAACTAAAGTTTTTGCATGTGTTACATGATGGATGTTACATGATGTCCTTCATCTGTTGTGGCTGCTTTAGTTCTTGACTCCATCAAAATCAGCTGTAGTGCTGGAAGTTGCAAAATGTTCTCCTCTTCTTGTGTTATTTGGTGGTTATTCCAACCACCAAACAGCTCTGTGCGGCTGTGCTTTAGCTTTGCAATGTGCAACATTTATGTCAGCAGAGTTCCAGTAATTGCTAGAAATGCAACTGTGGTGTTTGGTTTGGTTGTTGCTTTTTTTTTTAAAGTATAAACTATTTCCTCAAAGTTTTAGTGGATTTCATTGGCCAAAGTCACAAGGCATGATTGCACCTTGATTTCATTCAAGCTGTTCCAAGGGAAAGTACTGAAAAATGCTACAGAACCTCTTTCAGCTTCCCCTCCTCCCCACCCCGCTACTAAAGCTGCTGTTGCTCTTTCAGACAGAAGGGCTGTCATTTTCACAGGGTGTCTTTGTCAAGTTTGGCAAAAATCCCGTTCCTGGCTGTGCCACTCCTTCCTGGGTCCTGTCTGTGTGCACACACGGCTGCATTCAGTGGGCGGAATTACGGGAAGGAGTTTGCAGCAGGCTGCTGTCGGCCATGGGCAGTGCTATGGAGTAGTTATTTCTGCTGTAGCCAAGTAGAGCTGTGTCCTGGGTTTGGCCAGGACAGGGTTAATTTTCACCAGACACCAGGAAGGGGCACAGCCGGGGGGTGGGGGCTGACCCCACCTGGCCAAACAGAGCCCGGTATTCCATACCATGTGACGTCACGCTGGGTTCCGGTGGGGGGAGCGGCACGGCGGGAACGCACTCGCGGCTTGGGGCGGGCGCAGCGCCGGTCCGGTTTCGGGAGAGCGGCTGTTGTACGGTTCGTGGTTGTGTTTTCTCCTTATTTGTATCGTTGTTGTTCCTGTTTTCCCTCTGTTTGCTGTTCTGTTAAACTGCCCTTATCCCGACCCACCAGTTTCTGCCTCTTTCTTTCCATTCTCCTCCGCACGCCGGCGGGGGGAGGGGCGGCCGCGTGGCGCTTTTGTTGCCGGCGGCAGCCGAAACCAAAACATTAAATTGGCGCCCAAACGTGGGGCGGGGATAACGGCAGGGCTGAGCAGCGGGTGTTAAAACTGTTTTCTTAGATTTGCTTGAATTTTGTTATATGCATTTACTGTGTTAGTTAAAGTCGCCGGCAAAAATGTTTCTGACTTTGATCAAATATCTCTGCTACGTAAATCCTTACTTCCTGTATGTGTTTGTGGCCGTGCTGTTTGTTACCTCGGGAAAAAAGATCAGGATGATGATTTTGCTGTACTGTACGATATCGACTTATGATATGATAACATCACTGTGCATGAAATTAGTCTTGTATTTGCATGCGGCACTGCGGTCATTTCCGTACCTCGGATCCTATGTCTTAGATTTTGTTAATAATCAAACCCAGTCTGTGGGGAAAGCCGAAGGGGATACCTTCCCCCACTCTTTCGCCCCCCCCCTCTCCCTCAGGCTGGTCCTAACTGCTTTTGAGAATTTCGAGTACCCGTGGGATGCTCAGGGCAGCACTCTCCTTTTGTTTTGCCTCCTGAATGGGTTGCAGGTTTTGTTTAGGGTTAAGCAAGTCGTTAAGAACATCGTGCAGAGACCTGCCCCGGGGCTGGATAGCTGTGAGTGGCTGGGTGTGTGGGACAGCATGGGCAGATGTCTAGAGCAGTGGGCACCTGCGGTGTGTTTTAAACTCACCCCTGAACAAATACAGAATCCGGACAATCTGGTAAAATATCTGAAGAAAGTGTGCTGCCACCCTGGGAATTCCAGAGAGACACAGATCACCACAATGTGCTGGGGTCTGGCCCATGCCTACCGAGCCCTGTTCAACACTGTTCAGTGCCTTAAAGGGGAAAGGGGGGGAAGCAAAGCGGCAGGCGCTGCAACTGGCGCTGCCCCCCCAGCCGGCCCTGCAGCCCCTCCAGCCCAGCAGGCAGTCACAGCCCCCCCGACTGGCACCGCCGCTGCCACAGCTGCAGGGTCTGCCTCGGTTTCCCTGGCAGGAACAGCAGCTGCTCCAGCCCCAGCTCCAGCTGCAGGCAGTGTGGCTGAGCCCAGTGACCAACCTGTGCCCGTAGCAGTCGCCCCTGTAAAACTAAAGAAAGACGCAAAGAGAGCAGATCGCTCCGGGAGGGATGACGATGAGCCAGGGTCATCACGGGAGATAGAGACAGAGATCATCACCCGGTCCCTGTCCCTGGGTGAGCTGCGAGACATGCGGAAAGATTTCAGCCGCCACCCAGGCGAGCACATTGCCACCTGGCTGCTGCGGTGCTGGGATAATGGGGCCAGCAGCTTGGAATTAGAGGGCAAGGAAGCCAAGCAGCTGGGATCCCTGGCCAGGGATGGGGGCATTGACAAGGCCATTGGGAAAAAGGAACAAGTCCTCAGCCTCTGGAGGAGACTTCTGTCGGGCGTGAGGGAGAGGTACCCCTTCAGTGATGATTTTGTATGCTATCCTGGCAAGTGGACCAATATGGAAAGGGGTATTCAGTACTTGAGGGAATTAGCTGTGCGGGAGCTGGTTTACTGTGACACAGACGATGAGCAGGTACCCACAGACCCAGATGAACTCCAGTGCTCACAATCCATGTGGAGGAAGTTTGTGCGGAGCGCACCCTCCTCGCATGCCAACTCACTGGCAGTTGTAAACTGGAAAGGTAAAGACGCACCAACAGTAGACGAGGTGGCTGTCAGACTCCGCCAATATGAGGAAAGTCTCTCTTCCTCCCTTGTCTCAGCCGTGGAGAAACTGGTCAAGCGACTAGACAGGAATATGTCCTACTCCCCACCTGTACGGGCCAGTGTCTCAGCTATTAGGCGCAAGCATTTCTCTGCTCAGGAGAGGGAATACAGAGGCTATACACCCCGGGGCACCCTGTGGTTCTACCTGCGTGACCACGGAGAGGACATGAGGAAGTGGGATGGAAAACCCACCTCAAGTCTAGAGGCACGAGTACGTGAGTTGCGAGGTAAAACAATCACAAAAGGGGACTCTGTTAGGAAAAATGCCACTCCAGTTTCTAAAAGCCAGCTCTCCAGACCAGGTAGACAGTTTGACCTTGATTCCGATCCTCTGGAGGGGACCTCCAAGTCATTTTTACAGCAGGTGAGCAGCAATTTCTCTGACGAGGATTAGAGGGGCCCTGCCTCCAGCCAGGTGGAGGAAAGGGACAACCGTGTCTATTGGACGGTGTGGATTCGGTGGCCTGGCACGTCAGATCCACAAGAGTATAAAGCTCTAGTGGACACTGGTGCACAGTGTACTTTAATGCCATCAGAGTTCAAAGGGTCAGAGCCCATTTGCATTTCGGGAGTGACAGGGGGGTCCCAAGAGCTGAGTGTACTGGAGGCTGAAGTGAGCCTCACTGGGCAGGACTGGCAGAAGCACCCCATTGTAACTGGCCCCGAGGCTCCGTGCATCCTTGGGATAGACTATCTTAGGAGAGGCTATTTCAAGGACCCAAAGGGGTATCGGTGGGCTTTTGGCATAGCTGCTGTGGAGACGGAAGAAATTAAACAGCTGTGCATTTTGCCTGGTCTCTCGGAGGATCCTTCCGTTGTGGGGTTGCTGAGGGTTGAAGAACAACAGGTACCCATCGCGACCACAACGGTGCACCGGCGACAGTATCGTACCAACCAAGACTCCCTTCTCCCCATTCATCAGCTGGTCCGCCAGCTGGAGGAGTCAAGGAGTGATCAGAAAACTTGCTCACCCTTTAATAGTCCCATATGGCCAGTGAGAAAATCTACTGGAGAGTGGAGACTGACAATAGACTACCGTGGCCTGAATGAAGTCACACCACCGCTGAGTGCTGCCGTGCCAGACATGCTAGAACTTCAGTATCAGCTGGAGTCAAAGGCAGCCAAGTGGTATGCTACAATTGACATCGCTAATGCATTCTTCTCCATCCCTTTGGCAGCAGAGTGCGGGCCACAGTTTGCTTTCACCTGGAGGGGCATCCAGTACACCTGGAATCGACTGCCCCAGGGGTGGAAACACAGTCCCACCATTTGCCATGGACTAATCCAGACTGCACTGGAAAAGGGTGAAGCTCCAGAACATCTGCAGTACATCGATGACATCATTATATGGGGCGACACAGCGGAGGAAGTTTTCGAGAAAGGGGAGAAAATAGTTCAGATCCTTCTGAAAGCCGGTTTCGCCATTAAGCGAAGTGAAGGGACCTGCGCAAGAGATCCAGTTTTTGGGAATAAAATGGCAGGATGGGCGCCGTCAAATCCCAATGGATGTCATCAACAAAATAGCAGCTATGTCTCCACCCACCAGCAAAAAGGAAGCACAGGGCTTCCTGGGTGTTGTGGGTTTTTGGAGGATGCACATCCCAAATTACAGCCAGATTGTAAGTCCTCTGTACCACGTGACCCGGAAGAAGAATGATTTTGAATGGGGCCCTGAGCAACGACAGGCATTTGAACAGATTAAACGGGAGATAGTTCATGCCGTAGCCCTTGGTCCAGTCCGGTCAGGGCAAGATGTTAAAAACGTGCTCTACACCGCAGCCGGGGAGAATGGCCCAACCTGGAGTCTCTGGCAGAAAGCACCAGGGGAGACTCGAGGTCGACCCCTGGGGTTCTGGAGCCGGGGATACAAAGGATCCGAGGCCCGCTATACTCCCACTGAAAAAGAGATTCTGGCAGCATATGAAGGCGTTCGAGCTGCTTCAGAAGTGGTCGGCACTGAAGCACAGCTCCTCCTAGCACCACGATTGCCGGTCCTGGGCTGGATGTTCAAAGAGAGGGTCCCCTCTACGCATCATGCCACCGATGCTACGTGGAGTAAGTGGGTCGCTCTGATCACCCAGCGCGCCCGAATGGGAAACCCCAGTCGCCCAGGAATTCTGGAGGTCATCATGGACTGGCCAGAAGGCAAAGATTTTGGAGCATCGCCAGAGGAGGAGGTGACACGTGCTGAAGAGGCCCCACTGTATAACCAGCTGCCAGAAGATAAGAAACAGTATGCCCTGTTCACAGATGGGTCCTGTCGCATTGTGGGGAAGCAGCGGAGGTGGAAGGCTGCTGTATGGAGCCCTACACGACAAGTCGCGGAAACTGCCGAGGGAGAAGGTGAGTCCAGCCAGTTTGCAGAGGTGAAAGCCATCCAGCTGGCTTTAGACATTGCCAGTCGAGAGAAGTGGCCAGTGCTCTATCTTTACACTGACTCTTGGATGGTGGCCAATGCCTTGTGGGGGTGACTGCAGCAATGGAAGAAGAACAACTGGCAGCGCAGAGGCAAACCTATCTGGGCTGCCCCATTGTGGCAAGATATTGCTGCCCGGCTAGAGCAGTTGGCTGTAAAAGTCCGTCACGTGGACGCCCACGTCCCTAAGAGTCGGGCCACTGAAGAACATCAAAACAACCACCAGGTAGATCAGGCTGCTAAGATTGAAGTGGCTCAGGTGGATCTGGACTGGCAACATAAGGGTGAACTCTTTATAGCTCGGTGGGCCCATGACACCTCGGGCCACCAAGGAAGAGACGCGACATACAGATGGGCTCGTGACCGAGGGGTGGACTTGACCATGGACACTATCGCACAGGTTATCCATGAATGTGAGACATGCGCTGCAATCAAGCAAGCCAAGCGGGTAGAGCCTCAGTGGTATGGAGGACGATGGCTAAAATATCAATATGGGGAGGCTTGGCAGATTGACTACATCACACTGCCACAAACCCGCCAAGGCAAGCGCTATGTGCTCACAATGGTGGAGGCCACCACCGGATGGCTGGAAACCTACCCTGTGCCCCATGCCACCGCCCAGAATACCATCCTGGGCCTGGAAAAACAAGTCTTGTGGCGACATGGCACTCCCGAAAGAATCGAGTCAGACAACGGGACTCACTTTCGCAACAGCCTCATAGACACCTGGGCCAAAGAACATGGTATTGAGTGGGTGTATCACATCCCCTACCATGCACCAGCCTCTGGAAAGATTGAACGTTACAATGGGCTGCTAAAAACCACTTTGAGGGCAATGGGGGGTGGGACTTTCAAAAACTGGGATACCCATTTAGCAAAGGCCACCTGGTTGGTCAACACCAGAGGGTCCACCAACAGGGCTGGTCCTGCCCAGTCAAAACCTCAGCGCCCAGTAGAAGGGGATAAAGTCCCTGTAGTGCACATGCGGAACATGTTAGGGAAGACGGTTTGGGTTAGTCCTGCCTCGGGCAAAGGCAAGCCCGTCCGGGGGATTGCTTTTGCTCAAGGACCTGGGTGTACCTGGTGGGTAATGCGGAAGGATGGGGAAGTCCGATGTGTACCTCATGGGGATTTAATTTTGGGCGAGAATAGTCCATAAATAAATTGTATAAAGTTAGTTGTTAAATAACCCTGTCACTGTCTGTTATCACTGTTATAATTGTTATATGTTGTACCAGTAGTAGCATAGTAAGAATCGTCCAGATTAAAGAAGGATGGACTTTTTCAATGAAAACCTAGCAGAGCACGGTGATGATGGAACTGGACCTGGTTTTCAACAACTGGCATCCAGCGACTTCATCAAGATCAACATCTCCTGCAGACTGTGGGCACGGGCTGCACCAGATACATCAGCCGTGAGCTCCGGATGCAGCAAGTGACCGCCCATCACCACACATCACCTCTCCCGCCATGGAAGACCATTACGACAGATGGAGCCTGAAGTCATGGATTAAATGAACTCAACGGACACTTTAGAGTGATGATCCATAGATTAAAGGAATGATATCTGGAGACAGGAGAAGTGGTGGTGATCAACTGGACAATGGGGGACCTGGGCATGACGTAGATGGTATGGAATAAGGGGTGGATAATGTCCTGGGTTTGGCCAGGACAGGGTTAATTTTCACCAGACACCAGGAAGGGGCACAGCCGGGGGGTGGGGGCTGACCCCACCTGGCCAAACAGAGCCCGGTATTCCATACCATGTGACGTCACGCTGGGTTCCGGTGGGGGGAGCGGCGCGGCGGGAACGCACTCGCGGCTTGGGGCGGGCGCAGCGCCGGTCCGGTTTCGGGAGAGCGGCTGTTGTACGGTTCGTGGTTGTGTTTTCTCCTTATTTGTATCGTTGTTGTTCCTGTTTTCCCTCTGTTTGCTGTTCTGTTAAACTGCCCTTATCCCCACCCACCAGTTTCTGCCTCTTTCTTTCCATTCTCCTCCGCACGCCGGCGGGGGGAGGGGCGGCCGCGTGGCGCTTTTGTTGCCGGCGGCAGCCGAAACCAAAACAAGCTGTGAGGAACTGGGAAGCGTGCTGAGGTCTGACGTGCCTGGAGACATTTGGTGATGTAGACGTAGCATGGGGTTCTTTCTTCCTTACAGCCTCTCATCTGTCTGTCTGTCTGTCCCAAGGGCTGGAGGCGTCAGTTAAACCCAGTGGCTTTCCACCACAGATGGTGAAAATCTCAGGAGTACGACTTTGGTGGGTCCTGTCGGCACGCGGGCAAGGGCACTGGTCTGCCAAGATGATGTGACATCCTCAGAAGAGTTTGGTGTCTTTTCTCACTTTTGGAGTGTTGCCAAGTTACACTCTGGGCTTTCTCATTCTGCTCTGATATTGCAGAAGCTCGGTCCTTCTTTGTCCCTCTCCTGGGTACCTTTCTGGAAAGCCATTCCAGAGGCCCGTGGTGTCTGAGCAGGGGCTGTGTCCCTTCGCGCGGTGGCTGTTGGCGAGCTGCCAGCTCACAGGGGCTGGTGGCTGTCACCCTCCTTGCTGTGTGAGGGACAGGGAGCAGATGGGACCCCGTGCTCTCCTGGCCTGCCTGGATGTGTGCTTGGCAGATGTGAGCAGATGGAGATGGCTGCTTTGTTGAGAAGAAACAAGAGTACCTCTGAGATTTAGTCAGTTAAATGCTCAGCTGTTAGGAAAGAAAGAAAAGGCTTCCAGAGGGTGGAAGGCAGGGTGTGGGGGGGCGCCCCGGGGCATGCTGGGAGCTGTAGTCCTGGGGCCTGCCCTGGGGCAGGGGCTGCTGCTGGCCATGTTGGTTCCCGGGGCATGCTGGGAGCTGTAGGCCCGGGGCAGGGGCTGCTGGGTGGCCATGTTGGTTCCCGGGGCATGCTGGGAGCTGCAGGCCCGGGGCAGGGGCTGCTGGGTGGCCATGTTGGTTCCCGGGGCATGCTGGGAGCTGCAGGCCCGGGGCAGGGGCTGCTGGGTGGCCATGTTGGTTCCCGGGGCATGCTGGGAGCTGCAGGCCCGGGGCAGGGGCTGCTGGGTGGCCATGTTGGTTCCCGGGGCATGCTGGGAGCTGCAGGCCCGGGGCAGGGGCTGCTGGGTGGCCATGTTGGTTCCCAGGGCATGCTGGGAGCTGCAGGCCCGGGGCAGGGGCTGCTGGGTGGCCATGTTGGTTCCCAGGGCATGCTGGGAGCTGCAGGCCCGGGGCAGGGGCTGCTGGGTGGCCATGTTGGTTCGCGGGGCATGCTGGGAGCTGCAGGCCCGGGGCAGGGTCTGCTGGGTGGCCATGTTGGTTCCCGGGGCATGCTGGGAGCTGCAGGCCCGGGGCAGGGGCTGCTGGGTGGCCATGTTGGTGTGGCAGGGACAGGATCCACTGCAGGCCGCGGCTGAGGTGAGGGCTGGGGCTGCCCGTGAGGGGAGCGGGGCCGTGGGGCGGGCACTGGGGGCTGTGCTGCCTGCTGGCCACGCGAGGGGGGCGGGGGGGAGCTCCCCGCTGGAGCTGGGCCCGGCCGGGGCAGCCCCGGGGGGGAGCCCAGAGCTGGGGAGGGGCAGGGGACGGAGACGGAGCCCCTGGGCACAGGCACCAGCGGGCTTGTGGGCTGAGCAAGGGAAGGCAGAGCTGCTTCTCTGTGTGTTGCCTTTCCCTCTGCTCCCTTCTCCCCTCCCTGTGTGTTGCCTTTCTCTCTGCTCCCTTCTCCCCTCCCTGTCCCTCGGTGAGGCTGGTGTCCTTCCCTGGTGTCCTTCCCTGGTGAGGTGAGCTCCCAGCCCGGGCTGAGGGAGAGAGAAAAGGGGTGAGGGGGGAGGGGTCGCAGCCCTGAGTGTGCAAGTTTCATACAGACGCCCGGTTCTGAAGATACAGCGTGTGTGTGGGTCAGCGTTACCTGAAGATTTTTTTTCCTGGTTGATTTGATGCAGCGTGGTACATTTTGGTGGGAACACGGGGATGATGTATCCGAAGTTGCTGAAAATGAGGTGATCCTGGTCATAGGTTTTATTTCTTTGCCTGTTCTGGGAGCATCATTCTGCATGTATTGCTAAATGTATGTCTTCATTTCATTGAAACTGCAGTGTAAAACTGGAAATATTGTACCTGCAAAAGAATGGGAACAGCTGTCCTTGTTCGCCAAGGTGAGCAGAGAAGCAGTGGGGAGCAGTTTGCAGGATCAGAACTTCAGCCTGCTCTGGGTGATAGACCCTCAGGTGGGTAAAGAGAAACCTCGCTTTTTGAAATACAACTCTTCCTATCATGGTATTTCTTTTGTTCGGTTGTGTTGGCAGTCAGACTCTAAACATGTGATTAAACTGTTAAAAATCAAGCTATTTAAGGATTCTTTACTGTCTTAAATCCCATTACAAGCAGTGCACTGTGTTGCCCTGTGGATACTGCATTCTCATGAGTGACCTGACTGGAAGTTTTCCTTTTCTTTCTAGTACAGGGATGCATTTATGAAGGCAAATCCAGGGTACAAGTGGTACCCCACAACAAACCACCATGTGACGGCTCAGACATCCCCTGTTGCAAACAGGAGAAATCCATGGGCTTTGCCTCAGACTCTGGGAGAGATTCACTAAGCCTGAGGAAAGAGACTACAAGGTGAAGAAATGCCCCAGCGTCACTTCAGCGTGGCAGGTGAGATTTCCACCCATGTTGCTCAAACACAGCAGCTTCAGTTTGTTTGAGGATGCGGTGTTGGAATTGAACTGCAAGAGCAGTTTTCTCTACTGCACGTAGTACTGTAGTGCTGATACCTTTCATGTCCCAAATGCGGTTGCCAAGACTCGAGTTAAAACTCTGCATAACAACCTAAAATTTTCCTTAGTGCATGATTGTTTTGAAGAGTCAAGTCCCGATCTGTGGCATATCATAACGCACACCCTGTATTGGGTCCAGATTTGACTGAAGCTTATTTCAGGGCTATCTGCTGTTGAAGATTTTCATTTTCTAGTCAAGAGGGAAAACGCTGGTTAGAGTGATTCACAGATCCGGTAATAACCTAACAGCACAATGTATGCTGTTAACCAGGTGTCCTTTATTACGGCGCCGGGCACATGGGGGATCTCTCCTCCAAACGTGTGCGCCAAACACCCTTTAATTTCAGGTTAAATAGAACTACAATATGCATATTAATCGTTATATTTTTGAGAGCGTATGAATCTATTCCAATTCTCCTTTAGCAGGTGTATTAGAGCTCCTGGGTAGTCTCTGGTGGTCTTAGGTCGTTACTTCATCTCTTTCAGTAGTCTTCCTCACTTGCCCGTGAGTTACATCCGGGGCGCTGCGCATGCTCGGTTCGTTCTATCTCGTTGCAAAACTGCAAAGCTGCTTTTCGCTGGTTCTTGGTCGCAGCTCCTGCTCTTGTCACAGTCTTGTCCTTGCTAAGTTTGCTAATCTATAAGGAGAGCTTGCAACTTCCACACAGGTGCTTTGTTAAAACTAAAACTAGAAAATACCACTGCAGCTAGTTTGGTAAAGTGTCATGTTTCTTATTATTCCTTCTATCAAGAGGTGTTAAAGTTCTTGTGGATGAATGTACCACAGGCGAAAACTTTTTGTATTTAAATCAGTAGAATTGCTATTTAACTTCACTTAAAGAGTGCCCTGTTGTCTATTACATCTTGGAGAGGAAAACATAAAAAAAAAATCAGATCTGTGACTAAGTGTAGGTGCAGTGCCTGAACGAATGAAAAGCAGGTCATCTCTCACTGGTGTCCACAGACAGCAGAACTGTTGCAGTCCTGACCTTGAAATACAGAGACATTGACATTAAATACTGGCACCTTAAGAACCTTGGCTTTTACATTGTCTTTCTACATCTCATTTTAGTTTGCTGCCACTCTTTTGTTTCGTTTGTCCCTTCACTTCCTTCATCCTCCTCCCTACTTAGATCTTGTTGAAGGCTAAGTTTTTGAAATCATTGCCTGTATTTGTAGGTATTGCTTGTTTTGCTGTAGATCTCTAGCTTTTTGCATAGCCTTGCTATGTCTGTGTTCGTGTGCTGCCCTCAGGTTTTTAGGTTTTGCCTTGACTTCCTTAATCTTCCTCCCTAATTAAGTTTTCTTTCAAAGTCGAAGGGTTTCCAGAATGCCCTTGCTTTCTGCATTGTGTTTCTGCAGCGGATTTAGTTTGCTGCCATGGGTTATTAGATTTGCCCTTCCTATAATCTTCCTCCCTATTTCAGTGTTTGTATGAAGTCTGAGGATTTCACATATTGTTGTCTTCAAGAGTTTTGTGTCATTCCTTAGTACCTACCTTTATTGTTCTATTATTTTTTTCTTTTTTCCTTTAATCTCTGTCAGCTTTTCACTTTTTGACATTCATTTCTTGGTCTTCCTTTCTGCTGTAGTCATTCTGTCTTGGTTTGTGTCTTTATGCTGGCTTTTTAAATTGTCTTTCCACAGCTGTTTCAGTCTGCTGCCACTCTTTTGTTTAGTATTTCCCTTGACTTCCTTCATCCTCGTCCCTATTGAGATCTTATTCAAGGCTAAGTTTTTGAAATCATTGCGTGTATTTGTAGGTATTGCTAGTTTTGGTGTAGTTCTTTAGCTTTTTCCACATAGCCTTGCTATGTCTGCCTTAGTGTGCTGCCCTCGGTTTTTACTTTTTGCCTTGACTTCCTGAATCTTCCTCCCTAGTTAAGTTTCTTTCTAAGTCGAAGGGTTTCCAGAGTGCCCTTGCTTTCTACATTGCGTTTCTGCAGCGGATTTACTTTGCTGCCATGGGTTATAAGTTTTGCCCTTTACTTCCTTAATCTTCCTTCCTTATTTTAATGTTTGTGTGAAGTGTGAGGATTTCAAATCTGGTTTTCTTCAAGAGTTTTGTGTCATTCCTTAGTACTTACTTGTATTGTTCTATATTTTTCCTTTGTTTCTTTAATCTCTGTTGGTTTTTCACTTTTTGACATTCACTTTTTGGTCTTCCTTTCTGTTGTAGACATTCTGTCTTGGTTTGTGAAACTCCCCCAGGCACCAGTACAGGCTGGGGCGGCCCTGCTGGAGAGCAGCTCTGCGGAGAGGGACCTGGGTGTCTTGGTGGACGACAGGCTGACCATGAGCCAGCAGCGTGCCCTGGCTGCCAAGAAGGCCAATGGCATCCTGGGGTGCATTAGCAGGAGTGTGGCCAGCAGGTCAAGGGAGGTTCTCCTTCCCCTCTACACCCTAGTTAGGCCTCATCTGGAGTGCTCTGTTCAGTTCTGGGCTCCCCAGTTCAAGAAAGATGAGGAGCTACTGGAGAGAGTCCAGAGGAGGGTTAGGAGGATGATGAGGGGACTGCAGCATCTCTCCTACGAGGAAAGGCTGAGGGAGCTGGGCTTGTTCAGCCTGGAGAAGAGAAGGCTGAGAGGGGACCTTAGAAATGCCTCTAAATATCTGCAGGGTGGGGGTCAGGAGGACAGGGCCCAACTCCGTTCAGTGGTGCCCAGCGATAGGACAAGGGGCAACGGGCACAAACTGGAGCAGAGGAAGCTCCAGCTGAACACGAGGAAGAACTTCTTGCCTCTGAGGGTGACGGAGCCCTGGCCCAGGCTGCCCAGGGAGGCTGTGGAGTCTCCTTCTCTGGAGATATTCCAGACCCGCCTGGACGTGATGCTGAGCAGCTTGCTCTGGGTGACCCTGCTTGGGCAGGGGGTTGGACTAGATGACCCACAGAGGTCCCTTCCAACCCCGAACATTCCGTGATTCCGTGACCCACAGAGGTCCCTTCCAACCCCCAAACATTCCGTGATTCCGTGACCCACAGAGGTCCCTTCCAACCCCAAACATTCCGTGATTCCGTGACTCACAGAGCGCCGTGGCAACCCCCAAACATTCCGTGGTTCCGTGGTTCAGTTGAGTGTGCAGGGAGCGTGCAGGGAGTGTGCAGAGAGGCCAGGCGTGCACAGGGAGCAAGTCGTGAGCGTGGAGCGTGAGCAGTGACCATGCAAGGAGCACGCGGTAAGTGTGCATTAAGCGTGCAGTGAGTGTGCAGACAGGCCAGGAGCGTGCAGGGAGCTTTCTACGATGGCACGACTGGTTGGGTAGAGGAGGGGAGAGCCGTGGGTGTTGTCTGCCTCGACTTCAGCAAGGCTTTCGACACAGTCTCCCATCACATCCTCCTAGGGAAGCTCAGGCAGTGTGGGCTGGACGAGTGGTCGGTGAGGTGGATTGAGAACTGGCTGAATGGCAGAGTTCAGGGGGTTGTCATCAGCGGCGCTGAGTCTGGTTGGAGGCCGGTAACTAGCGGTGTGCCCCAGGGGTCAGCACTGGGCCCAGCCTTGTTTAACTTCTTCATCAGTGACCCGGATGAAGAGTTAGAGTGTACCCTCAGCAAGTTTGCTGATGACACCAAACTGGGAGGAGTGGTGGATACACCAGCAGGCTGTGCTGCCATTCAGCGAGACCTGGACAGGCTGGAGAGGTGGCCAGAGAGGAACCTGATGAGGTTCAACAAAGGCAAATGCAGGGTCCTGCAGCTGGGGAGGAAGAACCCCAGGCACCAGTACAGGCTGGGGCGGCCCTGCTGGAGAGCAGCTCTGCGGAGAGGGACCTGGGTGTCCTGGTGGACGACAGGCTGACCATGAGCCAGCAGCGTGCCCTGGCTGCCAAGAAGGCCAATGGCATCCTGGGGTGCATTAGCAGGAGTGTCGCTAATTGGGGCGCCCTCGTTAGCAGCGCTAATGTAGAGCAGGGCGCTGATTGCCCCGGCTGCGAGGGGGGCGGGATTTGGGGGGGCTTGGGGGGTCCCGACCCCCCCGCTCTGGCCCCACTGGCACTTTGGGGGGGGGGGGGCACACCCGAACTGCGGGGAGGGGGGCGGAGCGTGACGCGGTGCCCGGGAGGGGCGGGGCATGGGGGGGCGGGGCGATGGCGGCTCGGGAGGGGGCGAGCAGCCAATAGGCGGTGCAGGTGGTGACGTCATGCGCAGCCATTGGCCGAGGCGCCGCCGCTCGGCGCGTGCGTTCTGAGCCCGGGTCGGCGTCAAGCGATACGTGGGGTGGGGGGAGGGGAGGGGGGGACACCCGCGCCGTGACAGGCTCCCACGGTGCCACCCAGCCGGGGTGGGGCCGTGGTGGGGGGGGCTGTGCTGTGACCCCCTGCCGCGCGCAGGCCTCGCGGCTGAGCACCGCCCCGCTCGTGACATGTGTGGGCTGTGGGGGGGGGGAACCCGGGGGGTGTCCGTGGGGCTCCCCGCACCCCGCCTGGTGCAGCCAGGGGGGGGCTGTGGGGGTCCCCGCCCCTGGGCGCAGCGTGGGGGGTGGGGTGGGGGTGTGTCCCCGCGGGGGGGCGGTGTCACACGGCGGGGGCGGGGCGAGGGGGCGGAGCCGCCGCCATAAAGCTGCGGGGGGGGGGCGGGGGCACGTCCCCTCCCGGCGGTGCGGAGCGATGCGGAGCGGAGCGGGCTGCGGTACCCCCGGCAGCGGCAGCTCTGCGGGGCCGGTGAGCGCCGGGGGGGTTTTGGGACCAGGGGGGCTCCGTGCGGGCCCCGTGCGGGCCACAGCCCCCTGACACCCGCCCCCCCCCGGGCTCCTCTCTCCACAGGTCTCGGCCTACCCTCGGCCCCCCCCCGATGGCTCTGCCCGCCCCTCCGCATCCCTCCCCCCCCTCCCGGTTTATTTTCCTGTTTTTGTTGGTTGGTTGGTTGGGCTTTTTCCTACCCCGCACCCCTCCCTTCTTTCTCCCTTCCCCCCGCCCGCAGCAAGGTGGTGCAGAAGGAATCTGAGATCCCCGGTTTCCACCGCTCCTTCAAGGTAAGGGGGTGCTCCCCGCCCCCGTGATGCTCCGGGGGGGGGGGTAGGGGGTTGGGGTGCTCCGGGGGGGGATGGGAGGGTGCGGGGTTGGGGTGCGGGTCTGCGGCGGTTGGATCCCCTGCCCGGAGTGGGGGGGGGGGGGCACGGACACACATCAGCGACCTCCCCCTTCCCCCCCCCCCCCCGAGGAGAGAGGGGAGCGCCCAGGGTGATGCCACCCAACCCGGGCCGCAGGACCCCCATGTCCCGCCGGCCCGGTGGTCGGGGTGCTCCCCGAGGGGGGGTCAGACACCCCACACACCCCACCCCCCCCCCCCCGCAGCAAGGCTTTGCTCACCCCGCTGCAGCTCCCACGGGTGTCCCCCGTGGGGTGGGTCAGCGGGTGGGCTGCATGTTCCCCCCCCCCCCAGCTGCACTCATTCACCGCACGTCTGCGAGCAGGGGGTGGGGGGCTGCCGGGCCCAGCCTGGGACCTGTTGTGCGAGGGCCAGATCCTGGCAGGGGGTCTGCAGCCAGGGCACCAGGACCCCCGTCCCTCCCGGTCACTGTCAGGCGAGGGGGGTGCGAGGGGGGGGTCTGGGTCCCCCAAACGCTGGCTCTCGTCAGCCGGGCACCTTCGTGGGAGCTTTGTTTAGTTTGGCTCCCGGGGCTGCGAGGGATGCTGGGACCTCACCCGAAACCTGCCCGGCTTATTTTAGCTGACACCTAATCCTGCTTTGAGGACTTCTGGCTGGGGTTTGGGCCCCCCCTCCATCCCCCCCTCCCATCCCCCCCTCCATCCCCCCCTCCGTTCCCCCACCCCGGGTGGTTGGGGACCAGGACGGGGGGGACACGGGGGACACCTCGGATGCGCTGCCGGAGCCGCCGCGCAGCGTCTGCCCTGTGTGTCCCATCCCCCAAACCTTTTGTGCGCCGGTGCTGCGGCAGCGGGCAGGGCCCCCTGTCCCCCGTGTACACCCCTGGTGCCCCCCCCCGGGAGGCCTCATCCTGCCCGCGGTGCAGGGACTTGGGCCCGAGCCGCTCATCCCCGCCATGACATGGGGGCCTTGGGGGGGGCTGGAGGGTGACACCGCACTCCGCAAACCCTGATACTGTCTTTTTTTAGGGGGGTGGGGGGGGAATCTGGCCAAACGCTGCGCAGGAGCGTTTTCAGGCATCAGGAGTGGTGCTTGGTTGGGGGAGATGCTCGTGGCATCCCCGCACCGCGATGGGGACCCCCCGGCCCCTCGAGAGCCGCCCCGGCAGCAAACAGGCGCTCTCGGGCTGTTTCTGGCGGCGGTGGCCGGGGCTGGCTGCTCCCGCGCCGCGCTGGGGCTGGCAGCCGGCCCGGGCACCGGGGCACCGGGGCGGGTTGGGGAACGCCGCCGGGAGCTGCTGCCTCCACCCAAACAGATTTCGTAACCCCGCGGAGGACGGGGCCCTTTCGCCTCGCGGCCGGGTGCCCCCGGCACTGCCCCGTCCCGCGGTGGGGTGGCTCGGGGGGGGCTGAAGTTCCCCACGTCCCCTTTGGGGTGCTGGGGGCGGAGGCGCTGGGTTTGGGGTGGGGGAGGCAGTGGTTCCCACACCCATCGCCCATGTGGGGTGCAGGGAGGGTTGGGAGCGGGGCCCGATCCTGCCAGGTCACGGGCATCACGCAGCCACGGGCACGGCGCTCACCGGAGCGGCGCTGAGTGGGCTCCGGCCCCCCGTGACCTTGCGGGGAGGCGGGAGGACGCGGTGCGGTGGCTCCGGAGCCCGTCCTGCCCTGTGGCTCTTCTTCCTCCCCCCCTCGCTGTAGTTCAGGTCAGGGTGGATGTTCGGGGCTGGGTTGGTACGCGCAGCCCCAGTCCCTCTCATCATCGCCCGCGTGCCGGCCTGGGGCTGCTGGCACAGAGGCATGACCCCGCGGCAACATCCCCGGCAGGAGACGTGGTCAAACCCTTCCTCCTCCTCCTCCTCCTCCTCCTCCTCTTCCTCCGGCTCTGCTGCATCCCTCTGGCAGCAGTGCCATGAGCCGGTGCCCTGCACGAGCAGAGCGTGTGCCAAGGCCAGCGGCGTGCCTGGACCGGGCGGGCGGCGGCGGCTGGTCCAGCGACTGCCGTCTCACTCGTGTTCTTGGCCCTTGCAGGAACAAAACCCCTTCGAGCTGGCGTTTGACCTGGAGCCCGTCTTCGAGTGCCCTGGACCTCGGGATGTCGGCCCTCTGCATTCCCTCGAAGGCGTTGGGGGGCTGCCCCAGGGGTGGCGATGCTGGGGGGAGCGCAGGGTGGCTGGGGGTGACTCAGGCCAGTGGCTTTGCTCCGGCGCAGATGTGCCTTTGAGTCAGCCCATCGACATCCCCAGCACCAAGAAAAGGAACAAGAAGCAGCACTGCAGAGCCACCGACAGCTTCTCCAGCAGGTTCGAAGGTGAGCGGGGCTGCCCAGGGACCCCAGGGGTCCCCCCCCCGGGCTGCGGCAGGGCTGGGGCCCTCCTGGTGTCCCCAGGCTCGGGGACAGCCGTGGTGTCCCGTGCCGCGGTGGGGCCGGCAGCTCAGGCGCCCTCTCTCCTGCCAGATGTTTACTGGCTGTGCGACGAGGTGCTGGGAGAAGGGGCCCAAGGCAGAGTCCAGTCCTGCGTTAACCTCGTCACCAACAAGGAGTACGCAGTGAAGGTAAAGCTCTGCGGCTTGGGGCTGCAGAGCCGGCTCCTGCCCACCCCCTGTCTCAGTTTCCCCTTCTGCCCTCCACATCCTGGGCTCCTGGCTCTCCTGGCTGTGCGGAGCTGGCACAGGACGACGGTTTCACGGGGTAGAGGGGATGGAGAGGGGCAGGAGCGGGGCAGGGCCAGGCCACGCAGGTGGCACACTGTCCTCTGCCACCGCCCAGCTGCAGGACCTTGGTCAACCCCCTTAGCCACGCTCCTATCCCTGTAAATTAGGGCAGACGCGAGATTAAATTAACGCTTGCGCCGCGTCTAGGGACTTGGGGCAAGCAGGGGCATGTGGTGCGGCAGGGTGGCCAGCCCCCGCTCGCCCCAGGGAGGTCTTCGTGCCCCCGCGAACACTAGAGGGGTCAGGGGATGAGCCAGCTGCTTTGGGGTCGGGGATGGTGGTGCCGCATCCCTGCACCTCACAGGCTCCCAGTCACAGCGTGGGGGGGCTGGGACAGGCCCTGTGTCCAAACGCAAGGGGCACTTGGCTTCCCCTGTTGCCCCAGGATGCTTTTGGGTGCCCAAGGAGGGAAACTGAGGCAGGGGGAGGGCTGCATGGTGGTTGGGTGTTCAGTGTGCCCCGAAGGGCTGGGGGTCAGTGAGACCACCCAGCTCTCCCCCGCGGGTGGAGACCCCCTGCTCACCCCATGGCACGTCCACCAGGCACCCACTGTGCCAGCGCCCGGCGGGGCGAAGGGCCGTGCTCCGCTGCCGGGGCGGCTGCGCCGGGGCTCGGCCGCAGAGCTCGCCTTGGCTGCGGGCCCCGGGAGGGAGCGGCTTGGCCCCGCTGCCGGGAACAGCCTGTTCTGCTTCTTTAACCCCTTCGGGCACCCCCCGCCTGCCTCTGCCCGGCCCCGGGGGTCCCCAGCGCCGGGTGGGTTGGGGCGCGGTGGTTGCCGGCCCCGGTCCCTCCCCAGCAGCGGTGCCTCTCCCTGAGTCTCGCCCGCTTTGCCTTGCAGATCATCGAGAAGCGCCAGGGCGACGTCTGCAGCGGGGTCTTACGGGAGGTGGCGATGCTGAATCTGTGCCAGGGACACAGGTACCGCAGGGCAGCCGCCGTCCCCATCCCCCACCGTGGGCACAGGGCGCGGGCTGAGACCGGGCTGGCGCTCGAGACACCCATGGGCGGCAGGCAGGCCGCCCTCCTGCGCGGCTCTCCCTCCGCGTGGCCTCGCCGGGAGCATCCCGAGGCGACGTGGAGCCGCTTGCCATGACGACGGGGCCACGGCGGCCGAGTTGGAGCAGTGCCGAGGGGCGAGCCGAGCTGCCGCCGCGGCGTTCGCCGTCCCGCCGCGGAGAGCTGCTGAGCGGGGCAGTTTCTGGAGCGGGGCGAGCGAGCCAGGAGGGTCTGCGAGCAATTAGGGAGCGGGGCCCGGCGCTGGAAGCCCCTCTCCCCACTGGAATGTGGCCGGGGGCCCCAGCCGCGTGGTTTCAGTCGCTGGAAACCCGATTTTCTCCTCCGTTGGCCCTGCCCCGGGGAGCCGTGTGGGGTGGGGGGCTGCGGGGAGGGGGGGACCCCACGATCTTTCTGGGGGGATGCCAGGCTGACGCCGCTGTCCCCGCAGGAACATCCTGCAGCTGATCGAGTTCTTCGAGGAGGAGGAGAGGTTTTACCTGGTGCTTGAGAAGATGAGGGGAGGTGAGTGCGGTGCCGGGGCGGGGGGAGCGGGGGCGGCAGGAGCCCCCCCAACACCCACGAGCCCCCACTCCGCTCTCGCCCGGCCGCAGGCTCCATCCTGACCCACATCCAACAGAGAAGCCGCTTGAACGAGCTGGAGGCCAGCACGGTGGTGCGGGACATCGCCAGCGCCCTGCACTTTTTGCACAGCAGAGGTGAGCCGAGCCACCCCGGGGTGCAGCCGTGCCCCCCCCAGCCGGGGGGTGCTGCCCCCCCCTCCTGCCCGGGGAGCAGGGGCCGGTGCCGGCCGCGGGCGCGCAGGGTCAGGCCCGGCTGCGTCGTGTTGTCGCGGTGCGGAGTCTGCTCCTCCGGTTTGGCCGGGACTCGGGGCCAGCAGCAATTTGTGCCCTTCGCCATGACGCGGGTGGTGATTTGGGGTGGGGAGGGAGAGGTCCCTGCGCCGCCCCCAGACCTTCTGCTGTGGAAATCTTGGGGGGAGGGGGGGGCAGGCTTTTCCACTCATCGCCTCTTCTCCCCCCTCCCAGGAATTGCTCACAGGGATCTAAAACCGGGAAATATTCTGTGCGAGCGCCTGGACCAGGTGAGCGGGGAGCAGGGGGTGGTGCCGGGGCTGGGGGAGCCCTGGTTCCCCGCGGGGGATGCTGCTGCGGCAGCTGGGGCGCGAACGCGGGGCTGAGGGTACCCGGGGGCTGCTGGGGGGGGTCACTCACCGCTGCTCCCCCCCTCCCCAGGTCTCCCCAGTGAAGATCTGTGACTTCGGCCTGGCAAGTGGCATCAAACTGAAGGGGAATTGCTCCCCCATTTCCACCCCGGACCTGCTCTCGCCGGTAAGCGTGCAGACCATGGGGCAGGGGGGGTATAATGTCGATGGGGGGGGTCCTGGGGGAGGGGTGGGTGTTGTGGAATGTCCATGGATGGGGGGAATGTCCCTGGTGGGGCTCCCCCAGGCTTTGGGGCTGCGTGCAGCCCCCCGCTGCTCGTCGCTCCCGTCGCTGCGGGACCCCCCTCGGCAGCGGCGGGCGAGATGCAGTTCCGTAACGCGGGGGGGCCGGGCAGCGCAGGGGGGGCTGGCGCAGAGCCCGGGCTGCCGTGAGCCTTAGCAACTGCCGGCCCCGGCGGAGGCAGCTGCGCAGAGGCTGCGCTTTTGGGGAGAAGTGGGTCAGGCGAGGGGCTGGGGGGGCCACCGTGATCCCCCCCACTCCGGTTGTGGGTGAGAGGGGGCTGGGGCTGCTTGCGTGCGGTGCAGCCCCTGCAGGGTGGGCACCCTGAAAGCTTCTGGGGTGCCCCTGCGTTGCAAGGAGCTGTCTCACATTTGGGGGGGGGCACATACCAAGCCTGCCCCCCCCTGCAGAAAGCCCTGCTCCCCTTATCACCAGCAGCAGGGCCCCCCCCCCCGCGCAGGGATTTGCCCTGTGCCCCGCTGTTTTCGAGGTGCTCACGGTGTTTCCAGGGTGCTCACGTGCTGGGGGGGGGCAGACCCTGGCCCACGCGGGGTGCCCAACAGCAGAGGGGGGGCCAAAACACCCCCCCCCCTTGTTCCTCCGCGTTTCCCCTCCCCCAGGGGGAGGACCTGAATTTCTGAGGTGTCCCGAGTTTCCCGTTCTCAGCAGCGGGGGCAGAGGGGGGTGGGTGCTGTGGTCCCTGCCGGGTGGAAGCCCATGCAGGGTGCTGCGGGTTGGGCTTGCGTGGGTGTTTTTCTTCTTCTTGCGGTGGCATCAGCTGCCGAGGCCGGCGAGGCGTCTCGTTTGGAGGCCTCTCGTTATGTTATGGGGTGATTATCTGCTGGCTGCAGCTCTGCTCTCCCCTGGTCACGAGGTGGTGCGGGCTGCGGGTCGGGTCACGTGCGCTGGAAAGCCCCAGAGCCCCGGCAGCCGTGGGGGAACCATGGGGGAACGGGACCGCTGGCTCTCGCCTCGCATCAGCGTTAACTCCTCCGGCACCGGATCCGGCGCCCGCTGCGGCGGCCCTGCCCGCGTCAGGCGGGGGAACAGGCAGAGCCGGCTCCGTCCCCGCCGCCCGCCCGCCATGTCCCGGGCGATGGGACGGACGCTGCCCCGCTGAGCCGGCCCGGTGGCGGCAGTGCTGGGGGGCAGTCTGGGGGGGTGTTGCACCCCTTTAGGGTTTTATTTTTTTCGGGGTGGCAGGGCTGTGACATCCCCCGCGTGGCGATGGGAAACCTGGCCGGGATGATCTGCCCTGCCAGGACCAAACCCGGGAAGCGGCCGTGTCTGCACCCTCATTTTGGAGGGGGTAGCCCCTTAGTTCTGGCAGACACCCCCCCCCCTGCCTCTCAGCTCTGCCCCATCGCTCCCCTGTCCTTTGGGGCTCACCCCTGCCTCTCCCCGCAGTGCGGCACCCCCGAGTACATGGCCCCGGAGGTGGTGGACGCTTTTTACAAGAATGAGGAGGCACCCACCTACGACAAGCGCTGCGACCTGTGGAGCCTGGGCGTCCTCCTGTACTTCATGCTGAGCGGGTACCCCCCCTTCGTGGGCCACTGCGGCTTCAGCTGCGACTGGGACGACGGCAAGTCGTGCTACACCTGCGAGGTGCGTGGCAGACCCCAGCAGTGCCGAAACCCGCCGCTGGTTTGGCAGCACCCCTCCCAGCTCAGCCCCTTTTTTATTTGCCCCCCCAACCAGGGTATGCTCTTCAGGAACATCCAAGTAGGGAAGTACGAGTTTCCTGACAAGGAGTGGGCGCACATCTCCTTTGGGGCCAAAGATCTCATTTCCAGGTTGTTGGTGCGAGATGCCAAGAAGCGGCTCAGTGCGGCCCAGGTCCTGGAGCACCCCTGGGTGCAGGGGGTGAGTGCTGCTACCCCCCCTCCCCCCCCTCCACTCCCCAATGCCGGGGTGGGGGGACACCCCATTGCGGGGTCCTCAGCTCTGACCTGGCTGCGTTTCGTTGCAGTGTGCCCCGGATAACAGCCTGCCGACCCCCATCATCTTGTAGAGGTGAGCGTGGGTGGCCCTGGGGTGGGGGTGGGGGACACATTCCAGCCCCCCAAATCCTGGCTCCTCTCCCCAGTGAGCTGCTCTCAGCTCTGCTTGGCTGCAGCTCTCGCCATCTGGGCAGCTGTTGCAGCACGTGATTCGGGCTGGAGCTGTGTTTTTGGTGCCTGACCCATCTGGCGTGGCATGCGCGTGAGGGGACACCCCGATATTTGCCCCCCAACCTCCCTCCAGCCCCCCGCATCCCACCCTGAGCCGCTTTCTCCCCGCAGGAAGAGCAGTGCCAAAGAGCTCACCTCCTTCGCCGCAGAGGCCGTCGCCGTCAACCGCCAGCTGACATGGTGCGACAAGGATGAGGAAGAGGAGGCGGAGGAGGAAGCACGGCCCGTCACCATCAGTGCTACCTCACGGGCCATGCAGCTCTACCCCCTCCTGAGTCCAAGCTGGTGGCCAAGCAGCGGCAGAAGTGCAACCTGGTCAAGGCGGTGGCTGCTGGGCAGCACCTGGTAGCCCCCGTGGTCGTGGTGGCTGACCAAGCGTGAGCTGCACCCCTCGGACCTGCTGTACCCCACGTCCCCCCCATCCTCCTTCTTTCTTCCCTCCCCCCCCAACCCCCACCATTTCTGGCTAGTGACAAGATCAGGACTCGTCCCTGTGGCTGGTTTCCAGGGTTTTGCTGATCTTGTAGGTCTGGGGTTGGGAGGGTTTCTTGAAGATCTGTTTTTTAAGGTATTAAATCATTAAGGTTGCTTCACCCAGGACATCTGACTGACACACGGACTTTTGTTTCCCCGACTCTTGGTTTCTCCTCTGAGATTTTTTCCTCCCTCCCTGACACCAAAGGACTCTTTGTATCCGCGGCCGCTTTGCCGAGTTCAGCTCATTTCATGCTGTGAACAAAAGGCCCTCGGTCGCGTTTTCGACAGCGGGAGTTGCGTTTTAACCTCGTCCCTCCCTTCGGAGCTGCGGGTCTTTCTCCGATGTTGGGGTCGATCCCACAAACCCCCCCTCCCGGGGGTCTGGGAGGCATCTCCCGGGCGCAGGGACCCCCGCCGTCCCGTGCTCGGGGGCATCCGCGGCTGCGCTTCGAGGGGCTGCGGCGGGCAGGGAGCAGCTCGGGCCGGGGAGAGACGGTGCCAGCGAGGGAGCAGCTCCCCGTCCCACTGAGCCGCCCTCTCTCCTCGGCAGCCTGCTTTCAGAGTAAGCTGTTCACCCCTTTTTTTTCTTTTTTTTTTTTTTGTTTTTTAATTGTTGTTTTTAAACTGCTAGCTGTGCTTTTCTGCAGGGCATGGAGAAATGTCTTCCTTTCCCCCCGCGCTCCGGCCGGCGGCTCCCCGGGGGTAAGGTCAGAGCCGGGGGGATGCTCAGGCGCCTGGGGCCGTGCTCTTGCGCTGGGTCGGGCGTTGCACCCCTGTTTGTGGAGGGGGGTGCTCACCAGTGGCTGGTGGAGGTGCAGGGCAGGATGAGGTCTCCAGGGCGGCTGGAGCAGCCAGAAAATATTACCCCTGCGGGAATAGCGGGGTGCTCTGTGGGAAGGGAAGGACCCCCCTTTAAAGAGCGCTGGGACTCGTTGCAGGGCAGTGTGACCTGGCATGGCTTTGGGCTGTCCCCGAGGCTGCCGTGGCCGGAGGGTCTGGGGGTGCCGAGGGTGCCGAGTGCCCCAGGATGTGCCGGTGGGCGAGCGGCCGGGCTGGTGGCAGCACCCGAGGGCCACGGCACTGGGGAGCAGCTTGGGAAGGGCTCGGGATGCGGGGCCGGAGGGTTTGGGGTCGCGGCGGCAGCGCCTGGGCAGTGCAGTGTGGGACGGGTGGCTGGGGAGAGCTGGGCATGCGTGTTCATGTGTGTGCATCCGTGTTCATGTGTGTTCATGCATGGAGTCACGCTTTCCTCGGAGCTTGCTTTGGGGAAGGGAGGGAATGCTCGCGGGGGAGGGCCTGGGGGTGCTGAACTGGGACGAGGCCCTTGGCTGGTTTCTGCGGAGCGGGGCCGGATCTGTCCGGGTGAGCCAGCAGCGCCCGTGCTGGGGGCCAGGCTGGCCTCCAGCTCGTCCGAACCCCCCCTGGCACCACGCCGGAGGGGCAAAGCCCCGCTGCCTGCCGCGCGTCGTGCCACCGAGCTGCGCCCGCCGCCGTCCCCGCGCCTCACCGGGAGGGAGGGTGCCCCTTCGTTAGCGATCTCCTCTCCCTTCCAGCTGAATGCTTTGAGCTTTATACTCTGAAAAAGCAGCCTCGGCCCATGGCGTGCACAGGGGAAGGCTTTGGGAGCTTGCTGTGAGCCGGGGAAGAGACTCCCCCCAGGTCTTCAGCCGAGGGCAGTCACTGTCTCTGAAAGCAAAACAAAGTTCTCCTTTTTGTTTGAAGACTGCTGACAGCAAAACTATGCAATATCTGTTGTTTTTTGTTTCAGGGAGGTGTGTGTGAGTGAGCTTGGGACATGGTGATCTCGGGTGTTGATGGAGCTTGGGGCAGGGACCGTCTTTTCTGGCCCTTCCTGGCCCTTCTGCCGAGCGGCATCGGTGGGTTGGGAGGGTGCTCCCCCCAAAACCGCCTCTGCCCTCTCCCCTGGGTGCCCCTGGTCCCACCACACAGGGTGGGGAGGAGCAGGGCAGCAGCGAGGGGAGACCCCCAGCACAGGCACCGTGACACCCCAGAGAAGCCTCCTTTAAAGGAAAAAAAAAGAAATCCATCTTGATTGTACATTGTTACTTTTTATAGCTTATTTTGTCTTATCAGTTGTCGATAATTCCTTATTGTCTTATAGTAAGAAATACCGAACGCTGTACAGTACGCGATGCCTTGAGCTGGTGTTGTGGAAGCTGTTGTTAATGCTGCACGCCGCAGCCTTTTTTAAAAAAGAAAAAAGTCTCAGGAAGGGGATGGCAGGGGGAAGTCTCTCCCATGTTTTTTTGGCCCCCGTGCTGGTGTTGGCAGACTGAATTTCCCTCTCTTCCCGTGTGTAAGGCCGAGCTCTTCCACAGAGAAATGCGGTACACGCTCTGCCTGCGGTGGGTGCGTGGCCGGGGGGCCGCGTGCTGGGCCGGAGCTCGTCCCCGTGGGTGCGTTGCCCACGCATCCTCGGCCGGGTCTTTGCGGCGAGGCGGTGGACGTGCCGGCGAGCATCCGAGCTCTTCGCTGGTCGCTCGGCCCAGGCTTGGCTTTGCGTTGCGGCTCGGGGGGGTCGGTTTTGGACCCGGCGCTCCTGGCGTGGCACTCGGGGTCTGGAGGGGACCTGTGCCGTGGGGCTGGCGAGCTCCTGGCAGCTCCGGCGTGCGGGCCAGGGTCGGCGTCTCTAGAGAAGTTTTAAGGAAGGGAAGGGACCGGCATGGCTGAGCCGAGACCGTCTGGTCAGACCAAAGGGCAAGAGGGAACTGCCCTGGCAGTGGAAGCAGGGACAGGTGTCTTGGGAAGAGTATAGGGATGCTGCCCGGTTGTGCAGGGACGGGGTCAGGAGGGCCAGGGCGTGGCTGGAGCTGAACTTGGCAAGGGATGCACAGAATAACCAGAAGGGCTTCTACAGGTACGTCAGCCAGAAAAGGAAGGTTAAAGAAAGCGTACCCCCCTGATGAACAAGAGTGGTGACCCCGTATCAACAGACGAGGAGACGACTGAGGTACTCAGCAACTTTTTTTGGCTCAGTCTTCACTGGCAGCCTCGCTCCTTGCCTGTCCCGAGTCCATGGACTGCAAGACGGGGACCGGAGGGGCAAAGCCCCCCCCACTCTGAGGAAAGGTTCGTGACTACCTGAGGAACCTGAACAGACATAAGTCTATGGGACCTGATGAGATGCATCCCAGAGTCCTGAGGAAATTGGCTGCTGTAGTTACCAAGCCACTCTCCATCATATTTGCAAGGTGATGACAATCACATGAAGTCCCTGGTGACTGGAGGATGGGAAACATGGTGCCCTTTTTTGAAAAGGGTAGAAAGGAGGACCCTGGGAACTACTGACCTGTTGGCCTCGCCTCTGTGCCTGGGAAGATCATGGAACAGATCCTCCTAGCAGCTATGCTAAGGCAGGTGGGGTCAGGGAGGTGATTTGAAGCCATGCTGGCATGGCTTCACCAAGGGCAAGTCCTGCCTCACCAACCTAGTGGTTGGTCTTTCTATGGTGGAGCGACTGCATCAGCGGACAAGGGGATGTCATCTACCTGGGTTTCTGTAAAGCCTTCGACACGGTCCCCCACAACATCCTTCTCTCTAAATCGGGGAGGTATGGATTTGACGGGTAGACCGTTCAGGTAGATAAGGAGTTGGTTGGAAGGTTGCAACCAGAGGGTGGTGGTCAATGGCTCGATGTCCAAATGCACAGTGGTGACAAGTGGTGTCCCTCAGGGGTCTGCACGGGGACCGGCACTGTTTAATATTTTCATCAATGACTTAGAGAGACCGAGTTCTCACTGAGCAAGGTTGCAGACAGCACCAAGCTGAGTGGTGCAGCTGACACGGCACAAGGACGGGATGCCGTCCAGAGGGACCTGGACAAGCTGGAGAAGTGGGCCTGTGTGAACCTCATGAGGTTCAAGAAGGCCAATTGCAAGGTCCCGCACCTGGGCCAGGGCAACTCCCCGCTATCAACACGGGCTGGGGGATGAAGGAATTGAGAGCAGCCCTGTGGAGAAGGACTTGGGGGTCCTGATGGATGAAAAGCTGGACGTGATCTGGCAGTGTGCGCTGGCAGCCCAGAAGGCCAACCGTGTCCTGGGCTGCATGAAAAAAGGGTGGCCAGCAGGGTGAGGGAGGGGATTCTGCCCCTCTACTCTGCCCTGGTGAGACCTCACCTGGAATCCTGCATCCAGCTCTGGAGCCCCAGCACAAGAAGGACATGGACCCGTTAAGGCTGGGTTGGACGGGGCTCTGAGCAAACTTCTCCAGCTGAAGATGTCCCCGCTCATTGCAGGAGTTTGGACTTGATGAGCTTTAAAGGCTCCTTCCAACCCAAAAGGTTCTATGATTGTGTGATGTCTAAGGACTCTTGTCCCTGTCCAAGAAATTGCTAAGAGTGAAATCACCAGGATCTTCCCGCAACCCCCTACAAAAGTTCGAAATAGAATATAATCGAATAATTCCGGCTGGAAAGGAAGCTGAAACCATCATCTGACGCGGCTGCCTGACCGCTGCAGGGCTGGCCGCAGGCTGAAGCCTGTTGTTCAGGTCACTGGAGACCGCAGCACCGGGAAGAGGGGGCGGGAGCAGCGCTGGTGCCATCGTGAATAGCACCGGGCGGCGGGCGCTGCGCCTCGGCCCGCGGCTGCCCGGCGCCGGCTGCCCCGGGGCCCGCGGCGGGTGAGGGAGGGGCGGCCCGGGCTCCGGCCGGAGCCGCGCGGCGAGAGGGCCCGGCTGGCGGCCGGAGGGCCCGGCGGGGAGCGAGGGCGGCCGAGCCGGGGCGGTGCGCGGCGCCTGCGGGAGCGGGTCCCGGCGAGGGCCGGGCGGCCGGGCCGGGGGGCCCTTCCCCGGCGGGGGCTCCGTGCCCCGGGCCCGGCGTGTTCCTCCGGGGCCCGTTCGCCTGGGGAGGCCGCGGGCGGGGCGGGGCGGGGCGGGGGAGGCGTTCGCTGCCGCCGGGCCGGGGCTTGGTGAGGGGGGGGAGCGCTCGCCGGTGCGGCCGGCGGCTGCGGGAGCGCGGGAAGGCGGCGAGCGACGACGGGCGCTGCCCCGCGGCTTCCGGCCCCGCGCGCTGCCGCGGGGGGTTCGGTTCCCGCCGGCGTGCGGGGCGCGGGGCGTCTGCGGCGCGGGGGGGCGGGAAAAGGTTTCGAACTGAGATGGTTCGGGGTGGGCGCCGCAGGGGCGAGGGTTGGCGGGGCTCTCGAGTTATGGTGATTGATCTGCGGTGCGGTCCTGGGGCGTGTAGGGCAAAATAAGTGACGGCAGGCGTGGGGGGATTGTTAAAATTCATGGAGTTGTTAGTGTTTAGCGTTACGGAATGCATTTTAAATTAAAAATTTGTACTCCATAATGCAGTAAAATGAGTTGAAGATTTCTGTTTTCTGTTTGCTGATAGGAGGAAGAAGAAATGGTGCCATAATGGCGGTGAAAGCAGTGCGGTTGAAGAAAGGACTCTTATTTCACCTGAAACTGGAGGAAGAGATCTTATTTTTAAAGATCAGAGGATAAGGTAACGTAACGATAGCAGATTAGTGGGGGAGAAGCTGGAATTGCGAGTATAGAAAATGCTTCCCGCAGGTCGGCACAGACAGCATGACCAGAAGTTTCCAGCAATTGGGAGGAAGAATTCGGGGTTCAGTTCCCCGTGGTGCTTTTGTAGGTTATGTACAGCTGAGCAGGTCTGGCTTTCGTGTTGTAGTTTATCTGTCAGTGCACGGGAAACAGTATTTCTTGAATATTTGTATATCAGTGGGACTTTTTTTTGTAAGGCATGTTGAAGCCTTTAGGGTTTTTGTCCTAATTAATGAGAAGCCGTAGTGAGTCCGTGATGTCTTCTGGGTTTAAAGCTGCTCATGTGCTGTCTGGATTGAACCAGAATCCCAATACACCGTTAGCTTTTCAAAGTTTGAGCTGCATCCCAGTTTTGTGCTCTTGGTTTTTGTGGTTTTTCATCATTTTTTCTTCTCGGTTGAGTCTCTGGGAACACTACTGTGGTTGCAAGCCACTAGTCTTGACCCCTTTTAGACTCCGGAGAGAATATGAGTTTCTGTGCTGTTAGAAAAACCTCCTGGTAAGTGGCCGTGGTGTTTTGTTTTTTTAATCTTCCTTAGAACTGCTGTGCATGTTGTGACTTTGTCTGATTTGGGAATTTTAATAGCTTTTCTGGTCTGGTAATAATTGTAATTTCATTCAGCAAAGGGTGTGTTCAGTAGATTAGTGGCTCGTGTCACTGTGTGTTTTCTGTAGCAGCCGTGCTGCCTTTCGTGTGCAAGCATTCAAAACACACAAGTTTCACAGCGTGCTGTTGTCGACTGCAGTCCAAAAGATGCTCGTGGAGGACTGCCCAAACCATCGCATGAGTCCAAATTAAGTTTACTAGCTAATCAAATCTCTGGCTTCACTTCATAGCTCTTTTAGTTTATGCGAGTGATTAAATTAATGGACGTTTACTTCTTCATTTCAGCAATCGCATGATGGCCATGATTCCGGCAGACCATTCCAGAGCAGCATTTCGTCGTGTGCACCGAGTGTTGCTCATTGGACAACCAAAAGTGTGGATTCAAGTGATGAAAGCTTTTCTGAATCTGCTGATGACAGCTGTTTGTGGAAAGGAAAACGGCAGAAATGTTTCAGCTTTCCTCCTGCGAAATCTGAGCCTTTTCAGCTTGGCCAGAACCACCAAAACCAAACTGCTGTCGGTGGGTGTGGTGCTCCAGGAGCAGAATCGGGATGCAGTGGCTACTGAGCTTGGGATTCTAGGCATGGATGGTAGTATTGACAGAAGCAGGCAGCCTGAGACTTACAGTTATTTCTTGGCTAAAAAGCTGATGAAGGAGGCAAAAGGAGGCGGAGACTTTAGGTAAAGAACTGGATGAATACATGCACGATGACAAGACAACATTGCCAGTGGAAGAGGAAAATGGGCAAGGCTTTCTCAAACGGGAGCGGCCTGTGAAAGATAGACTGGGTGAAAGACAAGAAATGAAATATAAAGGAAGGTATGACACAACAGAAGAAGATTCAGAGGAAAAAGTGGCAGATGGCTTATCGGTAAGTTTAGTAACCCCATATCTTCACTTCCTTAAGTATTGGTAAACTGCTGATGGAGTAGTAGTTTTCCCCCTCTTGGGGGAAAAAAGCTTTCTTTCTGCTAAATATGTAAGGTGTCTTACCAGATTACAAAAAGTGTGAGTGCCTTGTGTGTATTTCCAAAATCTGGGATTAAAATGCAGCATTAGGGCTGGTACCTTGTAGAAGCATCCAATAGTACTGTTCTAATTTTTTTTTTTTAAAGATCCACCAGATAGTTTGTTATTTGAGAACAGTGGTAAGGAAAAACATTGTTTGTCACGATACAGATTTAGTAGTGACATTTTTAGGAAACACCCCGTGAGTAAAGATGTGTGTTTGGAGTTGGACACCAGTGAACACCTGCAGTGGTCACCATGAAAATCTGGCTAAGTTATAAACCTTTGGAACTGTAGGTGACTGGGCCTGTGTACTGTTTTGGAGAGCACAGCTTCTGAAATCCCTGTTCTTTACGTGGAACCTGCTTGTCTGAACAAAATGTTTTGCTGCTGTAGTAATGAAGGGCTGCACCAGGATGAGACAGCAGAACTGAAATCCAGCCTTGCCTCTGCTCTGTTGAGAAGCTGAGCTGCAGTTCTGTGCTAGGTCATGGAAGCCGCTGTTGGGGTTACCAAGCTCCAGCCGTGTGCGCGCTTGCCGCGCTCCAATTCTTTTTCACAGTCCTGCTATTGAGTTGTTGTACACTGAGCTGAGTCAGAAAACTGAACTGTCCAAAAGCCTGTTGCTTTTTTTAAAGAGTTAGTTTGGAGAGAGATTTGTTCCCTTACCCAATTTGCTGTACAGTTTCCTTAGAGCTGGCACTGGCAGCGCTGGTGGTGTGAGAGAGGGCACCTGACTGCAGTCGTTCTTCCTTAGATTGACTTAAACAGCCACACAATCCTTTTTCGGTGGTTCAGGGGAAGAAAATGATGTTAAACAGGGGAAAAGCAGTTACAAGATTTACTGACCCTAAGTTTGATGTTTAGATAAAAGCTGGGTTTATTGATCATTGTTGATTTCTTACATGGGATACATAGTATTGCCAGATGCTGAAATACAGCAATTAGACCATTATTGAATTATTGATGCTGTTATCAGTTCTCAGTAGCTTCTCCTTTATGGATTTGGAAAGTTTGAGTATGTCTCTTGTAATAAACTCTTCTTTGTTGTATTGAGCCTCATCAAAATAGGGCAGAAGGCTCTTTTTTTCTGATTGTTTATCGCAGTAGTGGCACTGAATAGCATCAGTAGGATTGTGTTTATAGGCATCACGGCACTGTTGCTTGATCTGTGCTGCACCGTCTGTGCCTGGATTCCTGACCTTTTGTTGTGGTGGCCCACACAGTGAACTGAAATCAAAGGGGTTTTCTGACTGTCTGTTGCAATGTTTTGCCCTTTCTCTTGTTTTCCTGTTGCAGTGCACAGCTGCTTGTTTAAAGCAGCGTACGGGAGGGTTGCGCAGGGCCAGAATGAGCGCAGGGTGGGGATTTGACTGTTTAAGCTGCTGCTGCTACTAACAGAAGGTCTATTTCACCAGCTCTCTGAGGACTCCTGGTTATCTTAAAGTTCTCTCCATCTTTGAGAAATGCTTCCATCTCTTCCAATAATTCATAATTTAGAACTCAATCCTATAAATATTTAAGAAAGCATGTACATGCTGGTGCCTGATCATTCATTGAACTCGGTGAGACTAAACACCAAGTGTAAAGTTGAGCGGGTTGGGTAATCCCTTTTGTGATGAGGACAATTGTCACTAAAATGTGAGTTTTAACATTTAATTTCAGGTAACTTCAATCATACGGTTGAAGCTAGGCTGGTTGTTCACATCTGCGGTCAGATCCCTTCTGTTATGCAGTCACTGTAATGTATGCAGCTGTAGAGCATGCCAATGTCATCGGAAGCAAGGAGGCCAGACAGCAGTCTTCAAGAAACTTAGGAGGTGGTGGTGGCCTGTTGGTCCCTGAAGTGTAAAACCACTGAGCTGTCGTGCTCGGGACTGTGCTTAGTGAGGAGCTTTGCCACTGAGAACATGAGACTTTAGCATCTGAACTCTTGCTCTGGACAGGAGGTGTTGGTGTGTGGGGTGATGATGTTTTCCAGTGGGAGCACGTGCTTCGGCACAGTGAATTGATGCTGTGAGAGCCTCTCCCTTCATGCAGACTGAGGATGAGAACTTTTGTACGAGGACGTTGTTGCTAACAAAAGAACCCAATTTAACTCGGTCATATTGCAGTGTTTTGTTCTTGTTTGCATTTTGTAGGTTGTCATAGATTAGTCAACAGAATGGTTTAATTTTTATTCTGTATGTTTGTCTGAATGGCACACGATACAGGAGAACTTCAACAACTAGCTACAGACAACAGCAAGTGTAGATTTAACTATAAAAGGTGCTGTACTGTCAACTGCTAAATGCACAGCAGACTTTTATAGTTCAGTTTCAGAGATTTATACAGGTCTTTAGAGTTTCTCATTTGGTTTAATCTTTCACACATCAATAGAAAATAATAATCACTCAGTGCATTTTAATTGAAACAAATTTTTAAAATGCATGCTTTAGAAAAAGAAATCTGGTTCAAGGAGCCACTGAAACACATTTAAATGTATGGACTCTGTCATTTTAGCACAGTTTTATCTCCCACAGAATGAACTACTCATTATGGAAGTTCCATGGTCAGTTTTACTCAAGAAATTATGCTGACAGTAAGTGTATCTTTTTTTTCCCCTCCTCTCAGGCTTTGTGAGCCAAAGAAAGATTTAATTGCCCGAGTAGTGAAAATAATTGGGAAGAGAAAAGCTATTGAACTGCTTGTGGAAACAGCTGAAGTGGAACAAAACGGTGGACTGCTCATAGTGGTAAGAAAAATGTGATATTGTGGGTTTGCGGGGACACCCCCCCCCGACTTTTTACTTGTAGAATATTTACGTAGTATGATTGCGCAGCTTTCACATTGTACAGGGTTCTCCCAGAGCCTCGTGGCCTTCCCTCCCCATGGAACTTGCTTAATAAATGCTAATGTAACCTTCCAGCGGGATTTGAGTGAGCAATGAGGTGAATGTGCCTGGAAATTGCCGCACTTTTGTATTGAGATTGGTGTCTGTTCCGCAGTGCTAACGCTGTATCTGTTACTCTGCCCCCCCTCGGGGTCTCTTGCTGGCAGACTGAAGAGTGGAGGGTTCTGAAGCTTGAATCAAAGCTTGTGGTGTTCGGATGGAGGTGAAGCCTCTGGCCCAGTGCTGCCGTGAGTCCGGTGGGTGTTTGGCAGCACGGACAAGCCTGCTGGGTTAATCAGCGTGCCGTCAGAGGCCCGCGGGCCCCGGGAGCATTTCTGATGTCGCATTTGAGGAGTGACTTTCAGAAGGGAATCTGTTAGCTTGATTAGAGGACCATTGGCTTGTGTTATCAGTAGATCAAAGCTCAGTACTGACTTCTGTTACAAATCATGGTAAAAATCCTGTACTTAATGGTTAGGTTTTCAATTTCTCGGTATGTTTTGTGGCTATTAAATAATGAGCCTCAGTGCAAAAGTTCAGAAACAAAAAACGTGGGAGGAAACTAAGAAATACCTTCGGGCATTTGTTCAGAATTTACATCTGTTAAGTTCTGTCACTGGAAGTAGAGAGGAGGAAAAAAGGGGTGGGGGGGGGGAAAGGCTGTCAAAAACAAAAAAAACCCAGCACAAAAAAATTACCACCTCCCGCCTCAAAAACGAGATATTGAATTGCTGTGACAGAGCTCTGGTGAAGTTCAGGCGGAGCTGGGTGCCGGGAAGGGAGTGAAATTTGTGCACTAAGGACAGGAGAGGAGGAGCGAGCCAGCGCGCAGCCTCCCCCCATCTCCCCCGCTGGCCGAGGGAGCTGAGTTTGTTCCTCGGCCGCTCTGCCGCAGCAGCCGGAGGGGGTTTGGCCCCAGGGATGGGGGCTTCCCCCCCCCCCCCCCCCCGTACAGGAGGCTGCTCCTGCTGCCGCTCGCGGGGCTCAGCTGCAGCTGCCGGCGGTGCCGGTGCTCGCCCCGCCGGCCCGTCCCCCCCTTCTCTGTCCCAGCGGCTGTCCCGTCGGGTTTCCAGCCCCCGCCTGCCCCCGGTCAAACCCCCGCAGGTGCCTGCGGGGCCGCAGAAGGTCGCCCGTGGGGGGCAGCTGACGGCCCCCCCGCCCTCCCGGCGCTTCCCCCGGGCCGCGGCTGCTGACCCGCTCCCGGGGGGGGGTGGGGGTGCCCGCGGATCGCCCTCCCCCGCCGCCTGGGTGCGGACACCGCCTCCGCGCCCCGGGGCCGCTGCCGCCCGTCAAGGCCCGGTCCCGGCGGGGGGGCCGAGATGGCGGGGGGGCCGAGATGGAGGCGGGGGGGGCCGGAGCCTCTCCCGGCGCGGGGGCCGCGGGCGCCGGGGCCCGCCCGGCCCGTTGCGGTGCGGAGTGGAGCAGCGGGGAGCGCGGCCTCGTTCGCCGGGCGCCCCGGAGCCGGGCGGGCGCGGCGCGGGCGGTGCCGCCGCCTGCGGGGGTCCCGCGGGTCGGGCCGGGGCCGGGGCGGGAAGGGCCCCCCAGGGCCGGGCCGTCTCCGCTCGGCCGAGCCGCGGGGCCGCGCCGCCCCCCTCCCCGCGGGCGCCGGGGCTGCGGGAGGGGCCCGCCCGAAACGCCTCGGCGGCGGGGCTGGGTGTGCGGCTTTCCGGGGCGGGCTGCGGCCGGGAAAGGTCTTGTCCAGCGCGGGGCGGCGGGGGAGCGGCGGAGACCCGGCTGCGGGGAGCGGCTGTTCCGCTGCTGCGGGGCCGGCCCCGCGGGCGGGGGCCGGGAGCGGAGGCGCGGCCCGGCCCCCCCGGGCTGCGGGCAGGGCGGGCGCGGGAGGCCCCGGCTGGATCAGTGCGATTCCCGTTCGTGTCTGTGTTTCAGCCCTGGAAAGTGCCCCACATCTCTCATCCTGGACCAAGGGCTTTCGGGGAGGATGGTGCGTTAGGCTGGTCCTCCGTCCCTGGGAGTGACTCTCAGGGCTGGGCTGGTTTCTAGGGCTGCTGAATTCTTGTGCAGAGTTCGACCCCTGCACGATTTACTCTTGGTTCTGCAGAGCTCGTAACCAGAGGGAGGCCTGGGTCTCTGCTGGGGGGTAGGTGGGCGCTGAGAGCTCAGCTGTGCCTGTGATGGCTGCTGCTGCGGTTCCTGGGCTCACACATCAATGAAATCTGAACACGGTCTCTGCTAACAGCTGTTCTCGGTCTGCAGGAAAACCAAATGCTGAGCCTGAACTACTGAACCTGAAGCTGCTTTTTCTTCCAGGGAAAATGCTGCATGAGGTTCAAAGCCTTGTCACTGAGGAGCCAAGGCATTGGCTGGATGTTCTCTCCACCTGGAGAAACCTTCACGGGTGTGAGGGGAAGAAAGACAGCGTCTCTCCAGAAGACCGCTTGCCTCTGAAGAGGAAATCGGCAGAAGAGACAAATCCTGCAGCGAAAAGGCAGCAAACGGAACAGGTGAGAGAGCCCGTGCCTGAGGAGGGTCGAGTGGAAGCTGGAGAGAGGTGTGTGGGACCGGAGAGAAAGAGCCCTCAGGGCTGCCGGGCTGCAAGCCAGGCTTCCTTAGGAGACCCTCCCAGAAGCAGGGGGAGAAACCTGCTGCGAATGAGCAGCTTGGCAGCAGTTTCGGAGTTTCTCGTCGCTGTCGCGGGGCGATTGCCAGAATACTTCCTTCACAGGTACGCTCTATGCTAAAGTGTCTGCGTGTTAGAAGAAGGTGGCGAAGGGGAAGAGAGATGTGTAGTTCATTTGTCATTTCAGCTGTGTGTTGTCTGTTTTAGAACAGCAAGCGGATTGAAGCTTTTTCTGCATTTTCTCAGAAAAGCCCTTAACCTGCATTTACCTTAAACAAGTAGAAATCCAAGGGCTGTTGTTAATTTGTGGGCACTGTTACCCTGAATTTGTTTCCAATCAATGCCTGTTATTGTGGACAAGTAAAGGCAAGAGTTTGGGTTGGCTGGGCTCGTGGAGCCTGAGGAGTGATCTGATGGTGGTTTGCAGGTGCTTAAAGGGCCATTGCGAGGACAATGGAGCCGGATTCCTCTCAGTTGTGGCAGACAGTGGAGAAGATGGGCAAAAGGCAGAATGTGCAGCTTCGCTGTGCTCTGGGTGGGTGTTGGGGAGAACTTGTTCCCCAGGAGGGTGGTGCAGCCCTGGGAGGTGCCCTGGGGGCCAGATGGCATTAGTGGCTGGGAGAGGGTGGTGGCACAGACACCTCCAGGGGCCCTTTCCATGCAGCACTTCACCCATCTACGGTATCTTTCTACTGTGAGGAAAGGAAAAAAAAATCGAAAAGAAACCCTGTGTAGCTGCAATTTATGCAGATTTCTCTTACTTGAAGATAACAGTCGTTTAGCGAGATCTTTCTTTCTTTGCTGCTAAAGCTGGTGCCTTGGGAAGGTGGGACGCATCAGCCTGCCAGCAGGAATGTTTGCTTCAGTTTGTGCTGTGCGTGTGAGCTATCCTGCTCTGAAGGTGTTCAGAGCTTTCTGGATGCCCTAACAGCATTAAAATTGTGAGTTGCAGTTGTGCCTTCACAAGTTTGCTCTTAGGTTCTCTGGGTTACAGCCGCCAGAAATATTTTGTGCGCGATAAACAATTCTAAAATGATGACAGCTTTTGTTGTGGCTTGGGCAGGACTTGAACTTCGGCCTCCTGCGCTGGAGCTGAGTGACCGTCGTTTTGTCCTGCCGTGCCTCTGCTCTGCCCCTGGCTCGCTGGCTGTGCCCTGGGGTGCCTCTTCTGGTCTTTGTACCAATGTTCTTGTAGGGATAAAAGAGACCATTTCTCTCCCCAGGTGTTTGTGAGGATGGTGCAGGCAAGGCTGTGATCTGTAGTTTTCTTGACCCCGTTATTTCTGCTGCCTGTGCCTGTTCTCTCCCCTCGCAGGAGATGGGAAGAGCCGCTGGCGCAGCGCTCTCGAAGCAGTGTGGGTGGCGGGCTGAGCTGCGGGACCCCGATCTGGAGGTCGTGGTGGACGGCCTGTGGCTGCTTCCAGGGTTGCCCCTGACATCTTTTGCTGTGTGTTCTGCTCCCTTTGCACGTGGGGCCGTGGCCTCTCCCTGTTTGTCTTTGTGCCGCTGAGTTGAGCTAGAAATGATGTGGTAGCGCTGAGCAGAGCTTTTTGGTAGGCGCTGTGTGCGTGCCGTGCAGAGCCCTCAAACACCAGCCCGGCCAGCGTGGGCCTGTACGAGAGGGGCAGGATCCACACAGGCGCCGTCTTGGGATGCTTACGGACTGCTGGGCTCCGCTGAAAACGGAGATGGCCCGAGCCACTGGGCAGCTGGTTCAGCCTCTGTAGGGGAAGAGAGCGGGCAGCAAGGCCATGTTCTCGAGGAGCTGGACTTGAGAATGCCCATGGTGGGAGAGCCTCCTCCTAGACCCTCTCCCCGACAAGGAGCTTGCTTGAGGAACCCTCCCTGGTGCCAAGCTGCCTGGAGACCTCGGAGAGGACTGGCTGCTCGTGACAAGCTGTTTCTCCATGCCTGTGCTTGGCGTGTGGAAGCTGCTCTCAGCACTGATGCTGAGGCCGCCTGTGAAAGCTCCGAGTTCATCCACTGGCTCCGGTTTTCCCAGGCTCTGCATCAAAGACGGCTTTGCTGAGCCTCAGGTGGGGCTCTTGGTCTCCTCCTTCTCGATGTAGTGGTCGAAGTCTCCTCCTCCTTTTGATTCTCTGTGCTTACGTGGCATCGTTTATTGACGCATGCATTTCATGATGTTGGTGGTCTTTATAGTTCTTCTGGCGGTCTTCGGGATGAAGAGTCTCTTCTTCCTCGGTGTCCTCTAAAATGTCCTTTTCCTGTAAGCGCATGCACACTTGGTTTTTTCCTTGCACAAGCGATATAGTTAGCCTGGTCTCAACCCCACAGCTGTGCTGTCTGTTGTTCCATGCCTTAGGTGGTTTTGTTATTTCACAGGATGCTGGTTTCCACAGGTGCACAATATGTGCACTTGACAGGAATCATCTTCCAGTCTGTTACAGTGTCCGCTGGCCGACCTTTGTTTCTGCGCAGACTCCGTTCTAAGATCACGTATCCCGTGTCCTTCCAGGTTGTTTTGCTCCGGTCTTGTTGCCCTCCTGGTGCCTCTTTCTCTCTGTAGCTTGGTGCATCTGCCCTCCCAAGGCTGAGCTGTCTGGGGTAGAATTATTGAGGAGCCTCTCTGTCTTAGAGCTTTCCTGTCTTCTCAAAACAGCAAGGATCTCGTTTAGTTTAATGCCAATCACTCTGGGAAGTGGAAATTTTACATTTACGGGTATCACTTTGCAGGGCTTTGCAGCGAGCCCGGTCCCAGCTGGAGGGGACACTGGTTGTGCTGCAGACGAAGGCGCTGGAGCCCTTGTTGTCGTGTGTCCGTCCCCGTGCCGGCCCCCAGGGTCTGTCCTTGTCCCAGGGCCGCGTGCTGCTTGGTGCGTGGGGCCGTGTCGGTGAGTCCCGCGAGGACGCGTGCGTGCTGGCTGCCCCGCCGCAGGGCTGCTTCCCCTGGGGAGGGGGACAGGGGAGTGCCCCCCGGCACTGCCTGCCCCGCTGGGGGTGCTGGGGCCTGGGGCCGGCCGGCTGCCCTTTGGGGCTTGGCAGCTGCGATCTGGGGCTCAGCGAGGCTTTTGCACCTCCTGGGTGCTGTTTCCCGGTGCCCCCTGCGCTCCCTCCCCCTCCCACACAATCACGGAGCCGTTGTGGAGAAACAACTTTTAATGGAAAAACGAGAAATCAAGGGAAAAGGCCCCATAGGGCTATTCTAACCCCCCTCCCTCCCAAAAGACACCCCCCTCTAAAGCTTCTCTAACCGCCCTCCCCCCCAAAAATACACCTCCCGTCCTCCCCCGCTTCCCCCCCACTCCTCCCCCCTCCTCCCTCTCTTCCCTTCTCTGGGTCTAATCCCCCCCTGGGACCCCCGTGCTGCCTGCCAGAGCCGAGGGGGCTGGAGTTGGGGCTGAGCAGGTCCTGGGGCAGCGACAGCGAGGGGAAGGCGCGGGGGGGATGGCTGTGCCGGTGCCCGCAGGGTCCCCAGGCACGGAGACGCTGCTGGCACCGTCCCGGCTGAGCCCGAGGGAGTCCGAGGAGGAACGGAAGAGCCTTTGGGCCTCTTGAAGAAGTTCCTCCTTGGACACCTCAAGGTGGTCAGCCGGGTCCCCAAGGTGTTGGTTCTGGGGCGCAGGAGAGGGGCTGGGGGGGACGTCGCTGCGCGGGGATGCCCCTGCGGGGGTGGCTGTGCCGGCAGTGGTGGTGTCTGCCGGTTGCCCCTCGACGTCCAGGTAGCCAGGGATGGACGCTGGCTTCTCCAGTGGTGCTGGGGCCACCGCTCCCCCCTCCCTGCCGGTGCCCGCAGGGTCCCCAGGCAGGGGGACGCTGCCGGGCCCCTCCTGGCTGACCCCCAGGGTGTCCGAGGAGGAACCGAAGAGCCTTAGGGCCTCTCGAAGAAGTTCCTCCTCGGACACCTCCACGTCATCTGCCAGGTCGCCAAGGCTTTGGGGGTCAAGCAGAGGGGCTGGGGGTGACGTCGCTGTCTGGGGGGATGTCCCTGCCCGGCTGTGCCCCCACGGTGGTGGCCGTGCCGGCAATGGTGTTCTGTGCCGGCTGCCCCACGATGTCCTGGTCACCGGGGACGGACATTGGCTGCAGCAGGGGGGCTGGGGCCACCACTGCGCTCTGATTTCTGCCGGGTGCCCGGTGGTGTGGGCGGCCCTGAAGTGTCCCAGGGGCTGCCCAGGACGGAGGAACCCCGGGGCCCCCCAGGGCAGCAGCCGGCAGAGGAACGGTGCTGGGGTCCAGCGCAGTGTGGGCCGGTGGAGGCAGGTGGGAGCTGGTCCACAGGATGTGGAAGAGGCGGGGGTCGAAGCAGCAGCTGCACGGAGCCATCTGCAGCCCTGGGTCGGCGAGAGGGAGCGGCGGTGGGCCGGGGGGACCCTCGAGGGGCACCCGCCGAACTGTCCCCCATCGCCGACGTCCCCCGGCTCTGCGCCAGGCGCATGGGGAGGTGGTGGGCAGGGTGGTCCCCGTGGGACGAGCTGCTGTGCTGGTGGGACGGGGCTGGGAATCGGGGAGGAGAGTCGCTGCTGGGAGGTGAACCGGGAGAGATGGCCCCAAGTGCTTGGGGAATGGTCTGGGAATGGGATTTCCTGGGCGCGCATCAGGCAGGCGAGGGCAGGGCCGCTCGGCCGGTCTTGCTGCAGCCCCGTGCGAAAAGTGCGGTGGGGACAGGGGTGGTGGGGTGGTGGGAGTGCCCGGGGTCTGGGGGTGCTGAGGGTGCCCGGGGTCTGGGGCTGGTGGGGCTGGCGAAGGTGTCGGGGTGGCAGAGCAGGCAGGGCTGCCGTAGGTGGTGGTGGTGGTGGCTGGGGGGCCGGGGGTGCCCCCGTGCCGGGGGAGCCCCCCAGAGTGGGGGTGCCCAGGCTGCGGGGAAGGGCTGCTGCTGCGCGGGCGGTTGGCAGAGGTTGGCTGAGGCTGCAGGAGAGAGGGGAGCGATGGCCGGCGGTCACCTCCGCTCTTGTCCCCGAGAGCGTCCGCGGGCTGCAGGGGTCGGGGTGGGTGCCTGCCTGGGGGGCAGAAGGTTTCAGGGAGCAGAAAAGTGTGCAGGGTCCGGGGCGCGGGGGCCGCGGGGTGGGAGCCACAGCGGTGGCCGCGCCATGTTCTGTGGTGGCCGTTGGGTGCTGGGGACTCTGTGGCGTCTCCAGGAAGGGACGTGGGGGCTCCCGTGTTCCGTCCCGCCCCAGCAGGCTCCCCAGGGCGTGGTGGGGAGGAGAGGGTGAAGGGGGCTGGGGTGTCCCTGGCCCCTCCCGGCGGCTCTCGGGGGCGGTGGGTGCAAGTGCTGTTGTGTTTAAAGAGGATTTTTGCGGGGGAAGAAGAAGAAGTGGATTCAGCCGAGCCGCGTGCGGCCCAAGCTGCATCCGCAGCCCCCTTGTGCCACCCGGCAGATGCATTTGTGACGGCTGCGTGTGCTGCTGCGTGCTGCGCTGCGTGGAGCGAGGCAGAGGCAGGAACAAGGGCCTCGAGGGCGCGAGGGAAGGTGGTGATTCGAAGATCCGGTAGGAAAACCTCACAGCACAATGTACACTGCTCAGCAGGGATTCTTTATTGCGGCGCTGGGCACACCGGGGATTTCTCCTCCAAACGTGCGCACCAGACACCCTGTTGCTTCAGGTTAAATACAATCACACATGTAAATACTCATTATATTTCTAGGAACTAATTAGCATATGTAAATATCTTTCACGCATGTCTGTTAGCATCTTTGGGTGGTCTTTGGGGGTCCCAAGATGAAGGCCCATCCTCTTCATCACGCTGTTCACTGATTGACATTTGTCTCTGCGCAAACTCCGTTCCAGGATCACGTATATCGTGTCCTTCAGGTGGTTTGGCTCCGGTCTTGTTGCCCTCTTGGTGCCTCCTGATCTCTGTAGCTTGGCGCATTTGCCCTCCCAAGGCCGAGCTGTCTGGAGTAGAGTTATTTAGGAGTCTCTTTTATCCCACAATTATCCCAATTATTTGCTGAGAACCAAGACCACTTTTGTTTCACTTAATTATTTTGTCTAACGACTAAGTGATAGCTTGTGCCCATGTCCTTCCACTACATTCCTTAATGAGAAAGCAGGGATTAGTGTAACAGTTACATCGTTAGATCACTGTGCATGCAGGAATACAAGCTACAGTACTAAAGACTACTAAAAACTACAAAATATTAAGGCTTTTTGTTATAGTTTCACATTTCTTACAATCCCCTCTATCATTCCCCCCTTCTCTTTAAGACTTTTGTTTCTTTTAGATCAAAAAGTCTTAGTAATCATCAGATCAGTCCATTCTTACATTCCCAACATAATCGATCACAGCACTTGCAGCATTGAATCATTATGCAGGCCAAAACACATACACCTCCTGTCACAAGAGCTAGGAGAAACAGGTTCTTTAACCAGGATAAATTTGGTAGCCATGAGGTGAGTTTATCAAATAGCTGGACTCATGGCTACCATCATTACCCACGGAGTTAGACCCATCGTGGTCGTCTTGTTATTTTTATCTTGAGATGCGACTGTTGTTGTACAGTCCAGGGAACAGAGGCTTTCTTGACCCTTGAATAATGAATCCGAGCTGGTTGTTCTCGGATTTTGATTGCAGTACAAGCGGTTAGCAGCTCTTGATAAGGTCCGTTCCACTTCTCTCCAAGGGGATCACCTGAAAGAGTCTTAACAAAAACCCAGTCTCCAGGTTTGATTAAGTGTATTGGTTGGTCTAGGCTCCTACCCCGTGCTTCTCATTTTTGAACATTATTTATCTGCTTTCCCAAAGCTAACAGATACTCTTGTAAGTACCCCTCCCCAATTTGCACCATGTCCCCTGCTTGATATGACAATTGATAAGGCCTTCCAAACAAAATTTCAAATGGACTAATGCCCTCTTTGCTCCTGGGTTTTACTCTGATTCTCAGTAAAGCTAAGGGTAGAGCTTTGTCCCAAGACAAATTTGCCTCCTGACCGATTTTTGCCAGTTGTTTGCTCCAATGATTCATTTTTTCTACTTGGCCACTTGCCTGCGGTCTGTAGGGGGTGTGTAGCTGCCAATCAATACCCAGAATTTTACTGATGTGCTGTACTACTAGTGCGCAAAAATGTGACCCTCTGTCCGAGGATATGATTGCTGGCACCTCAAACCGGGGTATGATTTCATTTAACAGAATTCGTACCACTTCCCGAGCCTTATTTGTTCTACAGGGAAACGCTTCAGGCCATCCGGCAAACGTGTCTGTTATAACCAGCAAGTATCGATACCCCCCTTTTCTTGGAAGTTCTGAAAAATCTATTTGCCAGTGTTGTCCTGCTATGTTGCCCTTTCCAGTTTTCCCAAAGTGTACTTTGCATGTTGTATTTGGATCATTTCTCAGACAAATTTCACACATTTGGGTTGCTTGTTTTACAGTAGTGTACAGGTTTCTGCCTACTGTTCTCTTGTTCAATCTTTATACAATGCATCTGCTCCCCAGTGAGTTTTGTTGTGTTCTGTTCTGACTACTTCCCATAATAGGTTTGAAGGTATAACTATACGATTATCTGGTGTTAAATACATCTTACCTTGCTCACTGGCTCCCAAATCCTTTACTAATTTCATATCTTCTTTTGAATATTTAAATTCCATTTCTGTATCTACGAGCTTACCGCCTGGTACCAGTGCCAAGGTTTTTACAGAATTTCTTTCTGCTGCGCTTTTAGCCTCTTGACCTGCAGTTTATTTCCCAGTTCCTGTTCAGTGTTACCTTTTTGATGCTCTCTGCAATGCATTATTGCCACTTGTTCTGGTAGATTTATAGCTTCCAAAAGCTGCAAGATTTCTTTGGCATGCTTGATGTGTTTACCTTGAGCTGTGGGCAGTCCTCGTTCTTTCCACAATGCTCCATGAGCATGGACGACCCCGAAGGCGTATTTGGAGTCTGTCCAAATATTTATTTTCTTTCCTTTCGCCAATTCTAAGGCTCTAGTTAAAGCGATTATCTCTGCCTTTTGAGCAGACGTACCTGCAGGTAAAGGTTCTGCCTTGATTACCTTGTGTGCGGTGGTTACTGCATACCCTGCTTTACGAGCTCCGTCTTTTATGAAGCTGCTGCCATCGGTGAACCAGGAGTCCTCTGCGCTTTCCAACGGTTCCTCCTTTAAATCAGGTCTGCTGGAACAGACTGTTTCAATAGTCTCCAAGCAGTCGTGCGTTAGAGGTTCCATAGTGGCGGAATCTTTACTAAGAAAAGATGCTGGATTTACGATGTTAGCTGTCACAATATTAACATCATCTTGTTCCACCAAAACAGCCTGGTCCTTCAGGAATCGGGATGGTGAGAGCCAATGGCCCCCCTTTTGTTCCAATACTGCAGAAACTGTGTGTGAGACTACGACTGTCGTTTTCTGGCCCATAGTGAACTTAGGAGCTTCTTGAATGTTAAGGACAACTGCTGCAACAGCTCGCAGACACCCAGGCCATCCTTTGCCTGCCCCATCCAATTGCTTGGAGAAATATGCCACTGCTCCCTTGTGCAGCCCCAGCTGTTGAGCGAGCACTCCCAGGGCAACGCCTTGTCTCTCGTGAGAAAGTAGCCAAAAGGGTTTTAGAACATTTGGAAGTCCAAGAGCCGGGGCTCTCATAAGTTCCCTTTTTAATTGTTCAAAAGCCCTTTTTGCATCTCCGGTCCAAATCAGGTATCTGGCATTATTTTTCAACAGTTCATACAAGGGTTTTACCATTAGCCCATAATTATATATCCATAGTCTACACCATCCTGTCATTCCTAAAAAGGCTCTTAATTCTTTTACCGTTTGTGGTTCTGGAGTCCGGCAGATTGCTTCTTTCCTCTCTCTTCCCAGTTCTCGTTGTCCTCTTGAGATTTTCAGTCCGAGGTGAGTCACTTGTTGTTGAATCATCTGAGCTTTCTGTTGAGAAACTCGATAACCATTCAGTCCCAGGAAATTAAGAAGACTCACTGTCCATTTTTTGCAATCCCGCTCTGTTTCTGCAGCGATGAGGAGATCATCGACAGATTGTAACCAAGTCCCCTTTTGTGTCAGAGGATCCCACTTTTCGAGATCCCGAGCTAGCTGATTTCCAAAGATGGTAGGGCTATTTTTGAAACCTTGGGGTAACACTGTCCAGGTTAACTGGGTTTTTCGTCCAGAATCTGGATTTTCCCATTCAAAAGCGAATAGGTTCTGACTGTTTGAGGCCAGAGGTAAAGAGAAAAAGGCATCTTTTAAATCCAGTACGGTAAACCATCCCTGGCTATCTTCCAGTTTATTCAACAAGGTATAGGGATTAGCTACTACTGGGTAGAGATCTTCCACGATTTGATTAATTGCCCTCAAATCTTGTACTAACCTGTAACTTTTCCCATCCGACTTCTTCACTGGCAAAATGGGGGTGTTGTATTCAGATTCACATTACACTAACAATCCAAAATTTATAAAACTATCAATTATTTTCTTAATTCCTCTTCAGTCCTCTAGCTTAAGGGGGTATTGTTTGATCTTAACTGGTCAAGCTCCAGGCTTCAATTTTATCTCTATTGGGTCTGCATTTTTGGCTCTGCCTGGGGTTCCCGAAGCCCATACCCCTGGATACGCTTGGTCCAGTATATCCTGAGGTATTTCTCCTTTTTCTAAAATTTGAATCAATGCCAGGCTCAGAATTTTGGTTAATTTAGTATCCTCAATTTTAAATTCTATTTGTGCCTTTCTGAAAATGATTGTGGCATTCAGTTGTTCCAACATGTCTCGTCCTAGAAGGGACTTAGGGGCCCCAGGCAGGTACAAAAATCTGTGTATTCCAATTTGCTTACCTAATTTGTACTTTAATGGTTTTAGAAAATATGCCTTTTCCGATTGGCCTGTAGCGCCCACAACGGTTATAAAATCCTTACCCAAAGGCATCAGTTGTTGATTTAAAACAGAAAACGACGCACCAGTGTCTACCAAAAATTCCACACTGCGTTTCCCTAGCTTGATATTAACCAGTGGATCCGCTAGGGTGGATTCCCCAGGTCCCCGTCATTCAGTGTCCTGTAGGTCAGCAGCTATTGTGGGGCAGGGTGCCTTTCTCTTCTGTGGACATTCCCTCTGCCAATGTCCGAATCCCTTACAACGAGCGCACTCATTGCTTTTTAGTCTCCTTTGATCGTAATTCCTCTTACTGTTCTCATCCCTGTTACGATACACTCGCCACGCCTCTTCCACTAGCGTCTCTAAATTCCTTACATCTGGTTCTTTAAGCTTCTGCAGCTTCTTTCTAATATCATTAGCAGCCTGTCCTATAAACAGAGATACCAGCTGCTGTCTAGCTGCATCTGATGTCGGATCTATGGTTGTGTGTTTCCGCACTGCTGTTCGTAATCTATCCAGGAATTCTCTCGGGGTCTCTGTCGGACCTTGTTTTACTTCATACAAGGCTGACCAGTTTACTGCTTTCGGGATCCCGTGTTCCAGCCCACACTGAACCCAAATACGGTATTGCTGTAACAGTCGATACTGCGTGTGATCATTAGGGTCCCACCCGGGTCTCTGAGTGGAACATGTTGCTCCTCGGTCCCTTGTAAAGTACCTGCAGTAATTTGTGCCCTCACATGATCCCCTGCTGTTTTTAACACAATTCCTTTCTCAGTCTCTGTCATTGCCTCGACCATCAAATCCACATCTTTCCAATCCGGATCCAAATTCTTAACTATCCGTTCAAATTTCTTGGCTACCCCGCTAGGATCTTCCCTGGATTCCTTTACAGTTTCTCTCCATTTGTCTGTATCTTCCATTTGGAAGGGTGTTCTTATCAGGGTCGGCCCCCCCGGCCCCATCGCCTGTCTTAAAGGGGCTTGGATGATGGGTCCCACCTCACTACGAGTCCGAGCAGTGACGAGACTTGAGCGCTAGGTGGCGCTCCGCCCTCATCAGAGGCCTCGTCCCCGTCTGCGCGGGCGGGGGTTCCCGCAGCCGACCCAGCATCGGGGAGGGGGGGGGTGTGACACAAAATCCTCCCTGCGCTCCTCCACTTTCTTCTGATTCCCTTTTGTTTTCAGACACCTTTGCCCTATGCTGCACGCAGAACAACACCGCTTAAGTTTTCCCAGCTCGTTCTTTCTATCCCTTTCTAATGCCAGTCTGCGGGGCTAGATTTATACCACTTTCTTTTTGCCACTCGGGGTGATTTCACAAAGTGAAAAACATTTTGGCATAGGAGACCTCATCCCATTTTCCTTCTCTTCTCAAGAACAACATGAGCTGTAGCAAAGTATTATAATCCAGGGTGCCATTCTCAGGCCACTTTGCCTCATCATCTAACTTGTACAACGGCCACCATTGATTACAATACTTAACTAACGTCCATTTATTCACACTACCTCCCGGGGGTCCCCCTGTCTCCTTCCAGTGATGCAAAATACAGCCCAAGGGGCTCTTCTTCAGAATCTCTTTGCTCTGTGAAGTTCCCATTATGCAGCACGTCCACCTCTTTGTTCCCCAATCAATGTACAGCAAACCCTAACAAACAAGCCTAAACCAACCCTTCTGACGCCGACAGCTCTAATTACTTAACCAAATTCTATACTTTAAGCTACGAGAAATAGTTACTGAACCGCAATTTTACACCGGAATGTTGTACGACACTTATAACAAATACAACATACTATTATGATTATCACTAGTAGTATAATAACAACATAGGATAATTACTTTAAAATAAACATTCACTGTTTTCTTACACTTTGTTTTTCACCGGCTGCTTCCCTTGCGGGAGAACAGAACCGCAGGTCAAAACTCCACACTCACCCTTGTTTAGGTGTCTTATTCACACAGAGGCCTCACACACAGTCACACAATTTTAACCCGGAGTTACTGCAATCCAAACCGATTGCCAGAATCGTAGGCAATTTCCAGAATAATGATCCATGTATCAGTCAAGACCGCATCCAGTGGGGACTTGAACCCCTACAGTGGGGACTTGAACCCCTGTATACCTCTAAGGTGCTGGCAGCCCGGTATACTCTCCCTGCGTAATTAAATTACGACTCAGGGGACTCGAACCCCGTCGGTAGTAAAGAGTAGTAAAAGAATACCTTTACTCACAGATGGTCCTTGTCTGTTCCCGCGGTGATCCAGATAAGGCGAGGATCCCCTTTGGGAAAAGGCTCCCGAGGACCCAAGGGGGTCCTCTTCTTACCGGGTCCCGCAGCCGAACAGAATGGGTCCCATCTGGGGTGCCAAACTGATTCGAAGATCCGGTAGGAAAACCTCACAGCACAATGTACACTGCTCAGCAGGGATTCTTTATTGCGGCGCCGGGCACACCGGGGATTTCTCCTCCAAACCTGCGCACCAGACACCCTGTTGCTTCAGGTTAAATACAATCACACATGTAAATACTCATTATATTTCTAGGAACTAATTAGCATATGTAAATATCTTTCACGCATGTCTGTTAGCATCTTTGGGTGGTCTTTGGGGGTCCCAAGATGAAGGCCCATCCTCTTCATCACGCTGTTCACTGATTGACATTTGTCTCTGCGCAAACTCCGTTCCAGGATCACGTATATCGTGTCCTTCAGGTGGTTTGGCTCCGGTCTTGTTGCCCTCTTGGTGCCTCCTGATCTCTGTAGCTTGGCGCATTTGCCCTCCCAAGGCCGAGCTGTCTGGAGTAGAGTTATTTAGGAGTCTCTTTTATCCCACAATTATCCCAATTATTTGCTGAGAACCAAGACCACTTTTGTTTCACTTAATTATTTTGTCTAACGCCTAAGTGATAGCTTGTGCCCATGTCCTTCCACTACATTCCTTAATGAGAAAGCAGGGATTAGTGTAACAGTTACATCGTTAGATCACTGTGCATGCAGGAATACAAGTTACAGTACTAAAGACTACTAAAAAGTAGAAAATATTAAGGCTTTTTGTTACAGTTTCACATTTCTTACAATCCCCTCTATCAGTGGCCTGCTCTTCCCCAGCACTCGGTCGAGTGCTGCTGCCAGGTCTTTTGGTCTCCTGGTGGGCACACAGCTTCGGGTCGCCCTTGGAGGGGCCGCGCTTTCCCTGTGTGCGCGGCAGCCGGGAGGAGACGGCACCCGCCGCTGCGTGCTCCCAGCACCGGAGTGGGTTGTGCGCAGCGTCGGCTGAGGAGGTGCTGGGGCTGTGTGTGCTCGGCCGCGTCCCGGCACAGCGCTGGAGGTGCAGAGCTGGGCTCTGCCCCGTGCCCCGAGCGTGCTGCAGCCGGTGTCCAGGCAGGGAGGGCGGCTGGGGCCGCTGTGGCCACCGAGTGCTGGGCTGTGGCTGAAGCTGTGTGAGGAGCAGCGGAGCCTCCCGGGAGACCTTTCTGGGAGGGAAGCCGGGGGGCCAGTAAGTGTGGTCTGTGAGGGCTGGGGTCACAGCCGAGAGTTAGAACATTCTGGAGGTCTGCAGAAGCTTGGTACAAGGGGCTGGGAGTAGAGGTGATCGTGTGTTCAGGAAAATGCATTGTGAGAAACCCTTCCGAGGACAACTGGCTTCCGAACCGACCTCATTGCCGAGGGATGAGTATGGACGTCGTGCGGTCACCGACGGCTTCTGGTTCACGTTGTTTTCTGCCTCTGCTGTCTGCAGGAAAAGCCTCGCAGGCAGACTGTCTCTCCCTGGAGCAGGAGCACGGTTCAGCCCAGGCAGTGCGAGTAAACTTGAGTTTTCTGGTGTCCAGAACAAAGCAGTTGAAATGCCTGCCCGTGGCCGTGATGGCGTCACGCAGTACCTGGCACCTTTGCTTCTCAGCAGTGCTGCTGGGAATTGTCCTTTCCTTCCGAGGAGGAAGAGGAAGGATGCCAGCAAGTGCCAGTGGGAGCTGAGCATGGGCACTGTGCCGTTTGGAGTGGCCTGGGAGTTCCCCTGCTGTCAGGGCTCTGGCCCGTGGGGAAGAAAGCCTGCGTTTCTTGCTCTAGCAGCAGGGATTTGAGCTTCGCTCCTGATGTGCTGTGCTGGGCACCTGCCTGCTTTGGGCAAGAGCAAGGCCTGGCTGGAGGAACAGCCTGCAGTAGCTGGTCCAGGTCAGCTGTGCTGGGGGATACCAGTTCCACGCTGTGAGCAGCGGTGGAGCTGCTCTTGTGCTTTGCATTTCTGTATCAGTGTATTTCACCAGTTCCCCCTCCCCAACGCGTGTTCCGGCTTTAGGACCACAAGTTTGTTGAGCAAACATGCAGGCATTCTCCACACCAATGTGGCCAACAACAGTGAGCCCAGGGCACTGGAGAAACGACTTGGTCCTTTACTGCCAAAGAGCAGAGGTTTCTGTTTTCAGAATGAGCGAGTGGCAGGGGTTGGAAGGGCCCCTGGGGATCATCTGCTCCAACCCCCCTGGCAAAGCAGGTTCCCCCAGAGCAGGCTGCAGAGGACGGCGTCCAGGCGGGTTGTGAAGATCCCCGGAGAAGGAGACTCCACAACGTGTCCGGGCAGGCTGTTGGGGTGCTGTGCCACCCTCAAAGTAAAGAAGTGCTTCCTCGTGTTTTTGCTATCAAAGAGCGTGGGAAATGCGTCTGCGCCGTGTGGCCAGGACCCCAAAGATGGTGTCCTGGTTTCGGCTGGGCTAGAGCTAGTTTTCCTCCCCGCAGCTGCTGTGTTTTGGGTTGCGTATGAGAAGAGTGTTGATCAGAGTGGTGGTTGTAGTTGTTGCTGAGAAATGCAGGGCTTTCTGCAGCCTCCCGTGCTGGCTGCTGAGCGGGTGTGCTGGAGCTGGGAGGGAGCAGAGCCAGGCAGCGAGGCCAAGGTGGCCCATGGAAAGAGTCTGTACCATGGATGTCATGCTCGGGTGGTAAAGGCAGGTTTTGTGGGGGTCAGGAACCCTTTTTTTATTAAAAATTCTCTTGTCTCTCTCTTGTGGGGGTTTGAACATTTCCGGGAGGTTGGTCATTTTCCCAGAGTTTGGCAAACTCTATGGATTTTGTGAGTTTGGGGAAATGGGTGAAATTCGTGAGCTCGGGGAAGCCCGCGGGTTCCGCTGTCGCTGCTCAGGAACTGGCTGCAAATCAGTCATCGGGCAGTGAGAAAACGGTCTTGTGTAGCGTTTGTTTGGCATGTTGGTTGTTAGCAGCAGTAGTATTGGTACGAGTGTTTCCAGTGTTGTCGTATTAACGTGTCTTTGTCTCAACCCAGGAGCTTTCCCTGGTGTCCGTTTCTCCTGCCCATCGCCCTGTGAGGGAAGGAGAGGGGTGAGCGAGCGGCTGCCTGGTGCTTGGTTGCTGGCCGATGGGTTAAACGAGGACAGGTGGTATCTCTCTGTCTTTGCAGAGCAATGGATTTTTGTTGTTGTTAAGCTGTACGCTAAAGAAAAAGCCATCTTCCCTGCCAAACTGTGCTGTAGGAAAGGTGGAAAATAGGCAGCAGGAACCTGGCATATTTCTGAGAAGGGAGAGGTGTGTGAGCAGTGAGACACAAACCAGCAAGCAGGTTTTGGAGGCAGGCTGAGCGCCGAGTGTCAGAGGTGGCCAGCTGATGGTGCAGTGATGGTGAAGAGATGCGTCGGGGTGACAGTTCCTAGCTGGATGGAGCAGTTGTTATTCCGTACCCTTGTATTTTATTCTGCCGCGCGACTTCCATGTTAACGTGAGAACTCTCTGTTCTGGTTTTCTGACAGCCCTCATTTACGTTACTGAGAAGAAGCAGAAAGTGAGGCAGCCTTCAGGCAGTTTGCAGTGTCTTTGTGTTTGCTGTGTCTCTCAGGCCCATGTCACCAACCGCAGAGCTGCTCGTGCTCAGGACCGTCCCTTTGTGCATGGGGTCTGCCTTTCTGCAGTCCCTGCATTGCCCCAGCGGTGTGGCTGTCCGAGCTGGAGGCCAGAGCTGGAGGCTCCTCCCTGGTGAGTCACGTGCTCCAGTGGCTCCTGTGAACATGTCCCCAGTCTGCTGTGCTGGATGGAGACTGCAGCTGTGAGTTGCAGTGCTTGCTGAAGGCACATCTGGAAGGAGTCAGGCCCTGGGTGTCTGCAGACCTGCTCCAGACTGCCCGACTGGGATGGAAGTTGTGTCAGGTGCTGCTGATCGTGTCCGAAGGGAGCAGGAGTTAGGCCAAATTTGCGGGTGATACAGAGGCACCCTCGGAACCTCCGGTGAGATGGGGAATTGGTCAGAGCAGCTTTTAGGGCCTTTTCAGTCAATGCAAAGGCACCAAAGGCTGCAGTCAGTGGGAAGAATACAGTGCTGAGTGATGCGCATTGCGTGATGAGGGAGAGCAAATGGATCCCCTTTTTCTCCTCCAAGCCTGGAGAAGGGCAGTTTTGAGGTGGGGCTGCCCTTGTCTGCAGAGGGACTGGGTGGGAAGAGCAGCCCTGCTCCTGCCTGGGTGTGTTCAGGACGGCCTGCTTCCACCTCGCTGCCTCTCGACAGCAGAGTCGCCAGGGAAGTTCTATGAGCTTGTTAGTTTGCAGGGTGTGATGGGACCTGAGAGGTGTCTCCCAAGGTAAGAGACTTTCCTGCTGTACAGCCTGACCGAGAGCAGAGTTGGGGAAGGGAATTTCCCTGACAGGTCTGAATTCCCTGGTGTCGTGTAGAACCTGAGGAGCGTGTAGAAACGCCTGCTGCAAGGAAACCCGGTGTTGGCCGTGAATGGACAAGAGCATGAGCAAGTACATATGATGGGGAGCTGTGTTTGTTGTCCCTTTCTCCTTAGGCCACCCCTCTTCTCAGTAGCAAAGAGGTATCCAGAAAAGCAGTTTTGTTGGGAATACTGCTGAAGTTTTCGTCATTTGTTTCAGATGAATGAAGGTCACGATCGAGTGAGTAGTACCCCCGAGCTCTGCTGCCCATTTCAGGCCATGTGGGACTTGATGACGCGCTGCAGAGGGTTCCCGTGACAAGTCAGCCGGTACGTAGGAAGCAGAGAAACCCCTGACGATGGCTGCTTCAGGCCAGTTGTCGTTTGTTTCTTGACTGGACCTGCTGAGGCTGCAGGAGCGCTGCATCCCGCGGGATGCTCACCGCTTTTGAGCGGCTGGTGATGCTGTGCTGGATGCAGCCCGGGTGCGGTTTGCCCTCTCTGCGGCCAGGGCACACTGCTGAGTGACGCTGAGCCTGGTGTCGCGCAGCAGCCCCAGATGCCTTTCTGCAGGGCTGCTCTCCAGCCACTCGTCTCCCAGTTCAGACTTGTGCCTGGCAGGGCTCCGTCCGAGGCGCAGAATGTGGCATTTGGAGTCGCTCAGCGCCATCCCATTAATCCTAGCCCAGCGCTGCCATCTGTCTCGATCCCTCAGCAAGGCCTCTTGTCCCCCCAGAGAGTCAACAGCACCTCCCAGTTTGGTACCGTCAGCAAGGTGGCTCCTGGTGCGTTGAACCCCTGCTTCCAGATGGCTGGTAACGAAACATGACGGAGCTGGCCCTGGAGCTGAGCCCTGAGGAGCAGCGCTGGTGGCGTCAGAGCAGTGGGATGTTGCCAGCTGATGTGTGGGAGGTTGAAATCTCCCGTAAGGATGAGGTCTGGAACTTTCTCCTGGTGGCCTAAGGAAGAACTCGTGGGTGCTTCCATTGCAGCTGGGCGATCAGTAGTAGACACCCACTAGGCCATCTCCTTTCTTTTTAGCCAATGGAGATGGATGATTTTTTTGGAAGTATGGGTGGTACTTGACTGTCTTCTTGCTTTAACAATTCCTTTTTTCTTTTCTCTTCTTCTGTGTCTCCTTCCCCTTTGTCCGTTCCCCTTTTCACCTTTTCCTTCCCTCCCTTCCCCTCCCCTCCATTTCACTAACACCAGAATTGGTCAAAGAATCTTGTGATTTCCCTTCCACTCTTCACCCTTCCTTTTCCCTTCCCTCCCGATGAATCAAATAAGGATGAGGCTGTTATTTGCCTGAAACGCCAGGGAGTTTTCAGCTCCAAAGTACTCACAAGGACACATCTCACAAAGGTTACCAGTGTGAACGGGATTCATTGTCTTGTTCTGCATCTCTTTCAGAGCAGATGCTCACAGACATTGACAGGGTGTGCACGTCTAGCCAGGAGCAGGCTGATGCAGTCCTCAGTTTAGCTTACAAAAAAAAAAATCCCTTGGAGCGTGGGAAAGGAAAGGGAGAGCCCCAGAGCGTCGTCAGTACCCTGCGTCGAGTGGCGAGGCGGGTGCCTGCCTCGTCTGGTTAGAGAAAATATGAACCTTTGCCAGGAAGAGGAGAGCTGGTGAATGACTGATGCACAAAGGCTGTGCTCTGAAGAAGAAAAGGAAAACTTTCAGGAATGTGGTTTCTCTCTGTTTTTTCTTTTTTTGTAATGAATTTTTTTCACATCAGTTTTCATTGCAGCATCCAAAAAAGCTCTGAAAACATTGCCCCACCTAGATTAGAATTCCTTTTCTCCTTCTAAATTCTTCTTTCCTTTCAGCTTTTGAGAAGAAACAACTGTCAGCAGTGTCACCTAGCACCGAGGAGGAAAACCCAGTGGGAGCTCCAAAGTGCGGGGATCATTTGCAAGATGTCTGCCTGCGATTTCTTACGGCTGCTGGCCCTGGCTGTGCAGGGGTGGAGGCCGGAGAGCTCTGCAGTGCTCCTCAAGTGCTCCTGCAGAAGGCATTGCCTTGGTCAGAGAGCTTGTGGCCAGAGCCTGAGGGGAGATGCCGCTTCCCAAAGCCGCCTTTGTCTTGGCTTGCCCCAGGGTTTGGAGGTTTGCCTGGGAAATGGGCAGTAAGGAGAGATGAAGTTTCCCTGCACTTGGTGTCTGGTGCGGTGATTGTTTTAATTATTTCTTTTCTTTCCCCCTTGCTGGTTCAACAAAGGCAAATGCAGGGTCCTGCACCTGGGGAGGAACAACCCCAGGCACCAGTACAGGCTGGGGCGGCCCTGCTGGAGAGCAGCTCTGGGAGAGGGACCTGGGTGTCCTGGTGGACGACAGGCTGACCATGAGCCAGCAGCGTGCCCTGGCTGCCAAGAAAGCCAAGGGGATCCTGGGGTGCATCAAGAGAAGTGTGGCCAGGAGGTTGAGGGAGATTATCCTCCTCCTCTGCTCTGCCCTGGGAGGCCCCATCTTGAGTGCTGTGTTCAAGGTCTGGGTTCCCCACTTCAAGAAAGATGAGGAACTACTGGAGAGTCCAGTGAAGGGTTACGAAGATGATGAGGGTGTCACCGAAAATCCGGGAATAACACCTCATAACACCAATGTAGTGTTAAAAGGCAGCATTCTTTATTGCAGCGCTGGATGCACGGGGGATAATTCCACCAAGCGTGCATACCCCATACCCTTTTCGTGCAGTTTATACAGATCAAAATATACATATTCATCTGATTACATAAGCCCTTTCTTTCATAGTCAAATCAGTCCATTTTCATACACTCCTCCCACCCGCGCTTGCGCAGTGCCTCCTAGTGGTGGTCGTTGGGGGTCCCAAGATGAAGGCTTATCCTCTTCGTCACAGTTTCTGCACAAACTCAGTCCTCTTCTGGCCCTTGTCCCTGCGGCACGGGTCGTCTTGACCAGTTCTAGGCACCTGCTGGTTTTAATTGAAACTAACTTCTTTGGGGGGAGATGTATGACTTTTTGCTTCAATTAATTCACACAATAGATAGGTACCACAAATACACCTGCAATCATTTAATAACACTATTTCTATTAAAAATCCCCTTCACCATTATTGTTTAACATTAATGACTACCTAGGGACTAAACCCTCTGTTCCCAGACCTAATGTCCAGATGGGCAGGGCTGTACAAGGACATAGCAGCATTGTTCGTGTTTTATGATTAACTGATTCCATCACCTTGGTTACATTTCCCCGCTTTGGAAGTTTTGAAATAATTCTCTTTTCAATACTTCCATAATTAAATTTTTCTTAATCATATAATGATTAAATATTATTATAATATTTTTTTCAGAATCACAACACTACACTTATAGTCCACGTGTTTCGCTATAGGGTGGTGGAAGTGTAACAACCGACTCACTAAGGTTTTGTCTTCTTGCAATAGCCTGAATAATCTTTCGATTAAAAGCTGTTCTGCTGGTGAGTTCCTTTTTCAGACAATAATATATGAGCAGTATTATTAAAACTACTACCAGTAAAAGCAGTCCGGTACCGATTAAAGATTTGACCCGAGAACTAATATTCCACCCTAATCCGTTAAAAATTTTATCAAGCCAATTTTCTTGCATGTCCTGTTGGATTTCCTGAGTGTCTTTTTCTATTTGTTTTAGTAAGTTTAAGTCATGTTCAACATCCTGAGTGACGTTGGGGATATGTAGACAGCAATGATCTCTCCTACCTTTTAGGTACTCACATACTCCATGTTTTTTTAACAGGAGCATGTCTAAGGCCATTTTATTTTGCAGCGTCATTCTTGAGGTTGCTTGCAACTGTAGGTTTAACTGTCTGAATCCTCTCCTTGTTACATTTGCTAATTTTTCTACTTGACCAGTTAGTTTATATAACCAGGCTTTATTCCTATAAGTCGATAAGGGAGTCAATAAAGATTCTAAGGCCCATCCGATTTTATCTCCTGTTGAAGGCTCATTCCAGTTTTCATCTTCTTCAACTTCTGATCTTTTTATTCGTAATAATTTCAAATTCTCAGAGTTCCCCTTAAAGGGAGTCTTTTTCCAAATTGGACATAATGTTGGCATTCCTAAAGTAATTTGTTTTACCTTACCATCAACCGGTAGGTGAGTGGACCAGGTTCCATCACTCATTGCCCAAACTAAGTGTCCTGGACTTTGAATTGTAGATTTTCTACAACTAAAGAATGTTCCTCTTTTGGGCTTATAGGTATCAGTCAACTGTAAATCATTTCTAAGTCCCCTACACTGGCATCCATATTTCAAGGCAGCTGCTAAAGGTGGAACACTTTGGATTGCTTTACTAACTGTACTGCAATTACACATTTTTGTACAATTCCACCAGGGTACTACAATTTCCTTTTCCCAGGAAGTACTTCCTTTGTCATCGACCGATGGGAAAGCTGCAAAAATCATCCCATCCCAGGTGAAACACCAGGGGGCACTGGCCATGTACTGGAACTGAGATGTGATGGCCATTGACCATACTGAATCCCACAAAGTTATCTCTTGTTTAGTTTGATTGGGCTCTTTGCATTCCCATTTCATGATTGTTCGAGTAACATTTTTCTTAACGGGTTCATCATAAGCACACCAACCTATATTGGGAAAAACTATTTGGACAAAAACATAATTTAGTAACTTCTCACAATTTGCTTTACTTCCAGGGGTTTTCCATTGTTTTCTAACATAATCTATTCGTTCCTGCCACTCAACAACGGGAACTTGTTCACAATGAGTACCGTTCTTGTTGGGTTCTTTGTTACTTCGATTTGTTGTCAAGATTCCCCACGGAACTGATTCTCCTACTGCCCTTGGGATTGGAAGACACGCAGTTATTTGGGTCACGTTTTGTAAATTTGCAAATTCTTTTATAAGCCCGATCATCAAATTTTCTTCTGGAGTCCTCCTTGGGAGGTATATTAATTGTTCTGCTTTTATTGGCAGCGTAGTAATGTCTTTTGTTCTTACTTCCAATACACTGAACAGTGCTCCTATTATCATCAGTTTCCAGATCGAGATACAGTCTCCCCGCATTTTACAGCAATAGCTACTCTTTTTAGATATATTTCAAAGTCAGTTTTGCAGTCTCTGGATCTCTATTGATGACTCTCCACGAAGGGGCCTTCTTCACTCGGGTGTAGTATATCCACGGTTCCACCCCTTCTACTTTGATTGCAGTGTAAGTTGTTAACAGTACCTGAAAAGGTCCTTTCCACTTCACCTGCAGTGGTTCAGAGTTCCAAGTCTTTATGCACACGAAATCACCTGGTGGATATTGATGCACAGGTGTATCCAAAGCAAGCGATCTGGTCAGCACAACGTATTTTCGGAGTGCTTCAAGTGTTTTTCCTAAAGAAATCAAATACATCTTTAAATCTGTTTCCCCTGTTATTTTCGTATCCCCTGGGATTAAAGGAGTCTGATAAGGTTTGCCATACAGAATTTCGTATGGACTTACACCATCTTTAGATCTAGGTTGAACTCTGACTCTCAGAAGTGCTAATGGTAAAGCTTGTGGCCATTTCAAAGACACCTCTTGACAAATTTTACTTATTTGTCGCTTTAATGTTTGGTTCATTCTTTCAATTCTCCCACTTGATTGTGGCCTCCAGGGGGTATGTAAATCCCAATTTATCCCTAAAATTTTACTTACTTGCTGAACTATTTCTGCTACAAAATGTGGTCCCCTATCGGAAGACATGCCAATTGGTACCCCAAACCTTGGTATGATTTCTTTCAACAGTATTTTAACTACTTCTCTCGCTTTGCTGGTGCGACAAGGAAAGGCTTCCGGCCATCCAGAAAAAGTATCAATGAATACTAATAGATACCTGAATCCATTCTGCCTGGGGAGTTCAGAAAAATCAACTTGCCAGTAATCTCCTGGAATGTTACCCTGTTTTGTTACTCCTAGGGGTGCCCTTTTCCAATTTAAAGAATTATTTTTGAGACAAATTGGACACTTCGTTACTATGGATTTAATTACTCCTGTCATTCCTACACACACCACAGATGATTTTAGGCTCGAGACCATAGCATCTACACCCCAATGTGTCTGTGCATGTTTTTCTTTCGCAAGTTCTAACATAACTTGCAGGGTTACAATTACCTGTTTTTCTGGCGTTACCTACCACCCTTCTATATTTTGTGATGCTTTCAATTGTTCTGCTAATTGTTCATCCAATTTACTGTATTTTGGTTTCAGATTTGGGATTTTTATTTGTTTTACTGGTACTAGAGCAAGGATACCTTGTTCAGCAGCCTCCTTTGCTGTTTTGTCTGCCAATCGATTACCTATGTTTACAGCTGTCTGACCAAATTGATGAGCCTTGCAGTGCATCACTGCCACTTCCTTTGGTTTCTGTGCCTCTTCGAGGAGCTGAAGGATTTCTTCTTTGTGTTTTATCGATGAACCTTGGGCTGAGAGCAGTCCTTTTTCTTTCCAGATGGCTCCATGAGCATGAATCACACCAAATGCATATTTAGAGTCAGTCCATATATTTACCCTTTTTCCTTCTGCCATTCGCAAGGCTTGCCTCAACGCCACCAGTTCTGCTTTCTGTGCCGAGGTATTTGCAGGCAGCGTTCCTGACTCCAGTGCCTCGGTGGTGGTGACAACAGCGTATCTGGCCGTTCGTCTTCCTTCCTTCACAAAGCTGCTTCCATCCGTGAACAACTCCAGAGCAGGGTTCTCCAGAGGCTCATCCCTCAGGTCCGGTCTGCTGGAATAGACTTGTTCGACAGTTAGCAGGCAGTCATGTTCTAGATTTTCTGTTGGATTTTTCGTCGACAGAAACATTGCTGGATTTACGATGGTTGTGGTTTTTAATTCCACATCATCTTGCTCCAGTAAGACAACTTGATATTTCAGCATTCTGCTGGGGGACAGCCAATGACCCCCCTTTTGTTCTAGAACAGTTACCACCATGTGTGGTACATACACCACCATCTTTTGGCCCATAGTCAATTTTCAAGCTTCCTGAATCAGCAATACCGTCGCTGCCACAGCGCGCAAACATCCCGGCCATCCTTTACTCACGTTGTCAAGTTGTTTAGAGAAATATCCTACTGGCCGCTTCCAGGATCCCAGACGTTGTGCCAGCACTCCAAGGGCCAGATGCTGCCTCTCATGGACAAACAGTTCAAAAGGTTTGGTTAAATTAGGTAAACCCAAAGCAGGGGCCATCATCAATGCTTTTTTAAGTTCTTTAAATGATTTTTGGCATTCAGGTGTCCATGTCAGATACAAGTCTTTGGATTCTCTTAAAGCGTTGTAGAGTGGCTTCACATATAGTCCATAGTTTGGAATCCAAAGCCGACACCATCCAATCATTCCCAAAAAGGTTCTCAGCTCCTTTGGACTGTTAGGTTCTGGGATTTGGCAAATGGCTTCCTTCCTTATGTTGCTTAGTTGCCTTTGCCCTTGAGATATTTCAAATCCCAGATAAATCACTGCTTCTCTTCCTATCTGGGCCTTATTTCTGGAGACTCTATATCCTCCTTGGCCCAGAAAATCCAACAAACTGATAGTAATTTCAAAACATTCTTCTTTGCTTTCTGCTGCTATCAGAATACCATCCACATATTGTAACAATGTCCCCTTTTCCTGGTTTTGTCTCTTCCATATTTCTAATTCCTTTGCCCACTGGTTTCCAAATACTGTGGGGCTCTTTTTAAATCCTTGTGGAAGTACAGTCCACGTCAGTTGCATCTTTCGTCCTGTTGCAGGGCTCTCCCATTCAAAAGCAAATATGCTTTGACTTTGTGCATCCAGAGGTATGCAAAAGAAGGCCTCCTTTAAATCTAGTACAGTAAACCATTTATGCTCCTCTTTCAGGGATGTCAATAAACTATAGGGATTGGCTACTACTGGGTGCATATCTTGAACTATTTGATTTATAGCTCTTAGACCCTGGACTAGTCGATATTCCCGTCCCCCAGGTTTCTTTACCGGTAATATAGGTGTGTTATATTCTGACTCGCATTCTACCAAAAGCCCATATTGCAAAAATTTCATGATTAACCCCTCTAATCCTTTTCGTGCCTCCCACTTAATAGGATACTGTTTTTGTCTTACCAGTTTGGATCCGGCTTTTAAGGTCACTTTTACCGGTTCTGCCAGTTTCGATCGTCCTGGAACCTCACTTGCCCAAACCAAGGGGGTTACAGCATTTTCCACCTCTTCTGGAATTCGTTCTTCTTTAAAAGAATCCTGTAACATAAATACTTTCGCCTCTATGGCTTTTGATTCCGGTATCAATAATTCAGTTTCCCCATTTTTAAAAGTTATTTGTGCCTCCAATTTACTTAACAAGTCTCGCCCTGACAAAGGCAAAGGGCATTCAGGCATATATAAAAACTGGTGTGTTACCCACTGTTTTCCCAATTTAAATTTTAATGGTTCCAGAAAAGGCCGATTTTCCCTTTGTCCTGTCGCACCAACGACATCTACCGAATGATGACTGCATTTTCCTCTACATGTGTTCAATACCGAATAAGTGGCTCCCGTATCTACTAAAAATTCTACTTCTTCATTCCCTAGCTCTAGTGTAACCAGGGGTTCAGCTATGGTTGACTCCCCCGGTCCTCTTCGTGATTCCTCATCTAAAGTCATCAATTTAATCGCGCGAAGAGTCGGATCTAACTCCCCGGCCTTAGGACATTCTCTTTTCCAGTGCCCACGTTCCTTACAAATAGCACATTGGTCTGGTGCTAATCGAAGATTTATCCTTTCCCTTTCTCCAATATTCATCCCTCTTCCTCTTCCTCTTCCTCTGCCTTTCCTATTATTCCCAGCTAGAGCCGCCAATAACTTTCCATCTCTCCGAGCCTGTTTTACTTCCTTCTCTTTTTCTCTATTATTATACACAGTCCATGCTACTTCAAGCATTTTTCCCAAATCTCTAGATTCAGGTCCTTCCAATTTTTGGAGCTTTTTCCTAATATCGGGAGCCGATTGACCCATGAATATGGAGGCCAATTGTATTGCTTCGTCTGGTTGTTCTGGGTCCAAATTAGTATACTTTCGGGCAGTTTCCTTCAGTCTCTCCATGAAAGCTGAAGGAGACTCATTTAGCTCCTGCCTTATTTCATAAATTTTTGAGCAATTTATCGCCTTTGGCATTGCATGTTTAACACCGAACAAAATCCACCTCTGATATCTGGTCAACATTCCTCTGGGTCCCGGCTGATTCGGGTCCCAGTCAGGATCTGAAGAGGGAAAGTTCTGATCTACCATTCCCTGCAAATCTCCGTGGGCGTGAGCTCCCTCTACCTGTTTCTTAGCAGTATTCAGTACCATCCTTTTCTCTGTGCCATCAAGCAAAGTATCTAAAATCACCTGCAAATCATTCCAGTCAGGATCCTGGGTCCTAATTATTGTCTCAAAGACCTTTGCTACTCTCTCAGGGTCTTCTCGATAAGTGCCTGCTATTTCCTTCCACGACCTTAAATCAGTTATTGAAAACGGAAGCTTTACTGTCACCGGACCAGTATTTCCTACTGCTTCTCGGAGAGGGGCCTGGAGGGGAGCTGGCTCCGCTGCCCCCCCTGTCCTTCCCCGCGTTCTTCCCGAAACCGGGCTAAATTCTCCCGTGTCGTGCCATTTGCCGGAACGGAGGGAAGAAGCAGTCACTCAATATGAGAGATCAGCAAGCTTCGTTTATTGCAGTTTGGTTACACAATTTATAACAGTCTTAACTAGTTCATACATATTGCAAAAGCTAAGCTCCTTATTGGCTGTTAGTCTAAAAGTCAAGTCCCGCCTCGATATCCTGTTCTAACGGATTCTTCTCATAACTTCGTAACCACAAGTTCCTGATACCGTGCCTATCTGCTAAACAAGGACAGTCTAACCTTGTCCCTGATTGGTTCCTAAACTAGTTGTTTTCGATACTTCTTGAGATCCTGATGACTTAGCTTTTCTATGTCGAAATGCCCTTGCTCCGCTAGCCATTCCTCCACAATTCCCCCGTTTTTATTTTGTGCAAGCCAAATATTGTGTGTAGTTTGTATTATTATCCGTTTAATACACGATATTGTACAACTAAATATAACAAGCCCTACTATAACAATTATTAATAGCAACAATAGACTTTGAATTATCCCTTTGAGCCATCCTCCCAACCCCAACCAATTAGCTATGCCTTCTAGGCCAAAGAACCCAACATCTTTTTGTATCTTTTGTGAATGATCCATAACTTCTTTTTCTGATAAGTTCATACAACGCTCATCAACAAGTGCCTGGGCAAGCGGGATTTCACTTATAGAAGGTTGAGAGTCAATTGGATGCTGAATGAGAGGTCTCTCCTTTTTCACTGCTGATTTTCTGAAGCTTGTTATTCTGTCATGCAGCTTGGGCTTGTTCCGGCTCTCCTCTTCCGCGGCGCGCCCGCTCCGCTTCGGGTTCATCCTGCCGGAGTCCAGGGGCTCCTCGCCGCCGCCATTTCCCCCTGGGTCACCCGTTCTGACGGCGGAGGCTCCGCCGAATTGCCCTCCAACGCAGAGCCCAGGCGGGACAAGTCCCAAGCCCCAGTGGAGGAGCTGTGCGGGACGACTACGGTCCGTACCGAAGGGGGCAAGGGACAATCAGGGGCCGTCGGCTGTGTGGAGGACACTCCAGCAGGGGCCGCACTACTCCACCTTTCGGCCGCAGCGGCAACGACTCGCTGTTCAGCTTTATGCATGGTGAGAGTATTTGTTACTGCCCGCCATGGTTTCATCAATTTTTTCGCTGCCTTTTCTTCGTTAATAACGGCATCAAACAACTTATCCCCTAGCTTTCGCCACTCCTCCTCCTCGAAGACCGTACTGGGGTCGGTAAAGACCCCCCTAAGTACGCCATAGTCTAACAGATCAGGAAGTTCCTTTTTCAAATCTATTCTATCAATGCTCCGCTTCTCTAAGAAGCATTTGAGCAGATTATACGCCGCTTGTCTATTCATACCTCAATCAGCGCGCTGTTGCAGCCTTTGCAAGACTCCGGCGGCGCGTGGCTGGCGGGACAGCCTCTCTAGGTGCTCCCGAGCGCGGGGAATGTATCCCTTTCGCCTCCTGCGCTGCTTACAGGACCGCACGAAACTTCTCCGCCGACCGTGGCTCCCGGACTCTGCTATCAGGTCGCCGGGGTTCCGGACTCTGCTATCAGGTCGCCGGTGTCCCTGTTCGGGCGCCAATTTTGTCGTGCCATTTGCCGGAACGGAGGGAAGAAGCAGTCACTCAATATGAGAGATCAGCAAGCTTCGTTTATTGCAGTTTGGTTACACAATTTATAACAGTCTTAACTAGCTCATACATATTGCAAAAGCTAAGCTCCTTATTGGCTGTTAGTCTAAAAGTCAAGTCCCGCCTCGATATCCTGTTCTAACGGATTCTTCTCATAACTTCGTAACCACAAGTTCCTGATACCGTGCCTATCTGCTAAACAAGGACAGTCTAACCTTGTCCCTGATTGGTTCCTAAACTAGTTGTTTTCGATACTTCTTGAGATCCTGATGACTTAGCTTTTCTATGTCGAAATGCCCTTGCTCCGCTAGCCATTCCTCCACACTCCCGCACCCTCCCCCAGAGGGGAGGTGGAAGGGCTACCGATCTCAGATCCCTCTGCATGATTATCCCCCCATTTCCGACGCGGTGCCACCATTAGCTCGACATCATCCTCCTCAGACTCAAACTTCAAACATTCTTTCCCGACGCTACAAGCGGCGCAGCATTTCTTTGAACCTTTCTTACATTTTCCCTTTCCCAAAGCCATTACCATAGAACTATGCGGATGTATCCCACACTGCCTTTGCCATTCCGGATGATTTCTCAACGAGAAAAACAAATCTACATATGTCATTTCTTCCCATTTACCTTCCCTTTTACAAAACAACATCAATTGCAAAGTGGTATTCTAACACAGTGTCCCGTCCTCCGGCCACTTCTCCCCGTCATCCAGAGTATATAACGGCCACCAAGGATTACAATATTCAATTAACTGTTTCCGAGTTAAAGGGTCCCCCCCCAGCTCTTTCCAGTGTTTTAAAATACATCCCAAAGGCGTGCCCCTTGGGATGGGTCTTTTACTCGGAAAGGTGCCCATCCTTCAAGTGACCAGTGGTAGTGATTGTGCACTATATCACAAACACTAATCAGAGGGACCCCAACCCTTGTTGGAGCTCCCTTTTGGGATCCCAGACCCCTGCTGAGATCCTGGAGACTTCAACCCCCTGTTGAAGACCTCCCCCTTGGGCCCCGCTCCACCGGCTTTCACCGAGCAGAGACTTTCCACAAAGGTACCTTTCAGCCCAACTCTACGAGGTTTTCACCGCGATTTACGAGCAGGCGTATATTATACTTAAAGAATGCCTTAATTAAATTCCAGGGGACTTACTTGGAATCCTTCGGTCCGGGGATCAGAGGTTCTCCTCGAGAATCCCTCGATGCCGGCTGCAGGTCCCGTGATCCCGTGGATCCATCGGTTTTCACAAGCAGGGTCCCATCTGGGATGCCAGAAACTGTCACCGAAAATCCGGGAAGAAAACGTCGTAACACCAATGTAGTGTTAAAAGGCAGCATTCTTTATTGCAGCGCTGGATGCACGGGGGATAATTCCACCAAGCGTGCATACCCCATACCCTTTTCGTGCAGTTTATACAGATCAAAATATACATATTCATCTGATTACATAAGCCCTTTCTTTCATAGTCAAATCAGTCCATTTTCATACACTCCTCCCACCCGCGCTTGCGCAGTGCCTCCTAGTGGTGGTCGTCGGGGGTCCCAAGATGAAGGCTTATCCTCTTCGTCACAGTTTCTGCACAAACTCAGTCCTCTTCTGGCCCTTGTCCCTGCGGCACGGGTCATCTTGATCAGTTCTAGGCACCTGCTGGTTTTAATTGAAACTAACTTCTTTGGGGGGAGATGTATGACTTTTTGCTTCAATTAATTCACACAATAGATAGGTACCACAAATACACCTGCAATCATTTAATAACACTATTTCTATTAAAAATCCCCTTCACCATTATTGTTTAACATTAATGACTACCTAGGGACTAAACCCTCTGTTCCCAGACCTAATGTCCAGATGGGCAGGGCTGTACAAGGGACATAGCAGCATTGTTCGTGTTTTATGATTAACTAATTCCATCACCTTGGTTACACCGTAACAGCATTAAAATTGTGAGTTGCAGTTGTGCCTTCACAAGTTTGCTCTTAGGTTATCTGGTTTACAGCCGCCAGAAATATTTTGTGCGCGATACACAATTCTAAAATGATGACAGCTTTTATTGTGGCTTGGGCAGGACTTGAACTTCGGCCTCCTGCGCTGGAGCTGAGTGACCGTCGTTTTGTCCTGCCGTGCCTCTGCTCTGCCCCTGGCTCGCTGGCTGTGCCCTGGGGTGCCTCTTCTGGTCTTTGTACCAATGTTCTTGTAGGGATAAAAGAGACCCTTTCTCTCCCCAGGTGTCTGTGAGGATGGTGCAGGCAAGGCTGTGATCTATAGTTTTCTTGACCCCGTTATTTCTGCTGCCTGTGCCTGTTCTCTCCCCTCGCAGGAGATGGGAAGAGCCGCTGGCGCAGCGCTCTCGAAGCAGTGTGGGTGGCGGGCTGAGCTGCAGGACCCCGATCTGGAGGTCGTGGTGGACGGCCTGTGGCTGCTTCCAGGGTTGCCCCTGACATCTTTTGCTGTGTGTTCTGCTCCCTTTGCACGTGGGGCCGTGGCCTCTCCCTGTTTGTCTTTGTGCCGCTGAGTTGAGCTAGAAATGATCTGGTAGCGCTGAGCAGAGCTTTTTGGTAGGTGCTGTGTGCGTGCCGTGCAGAGCCCTCAAACACCAGCCCGGCCAGCGTGGGCCTGTACGAGAGGGGCAGGATCCACACAGGCGCCGTCTTGGGATGCTTACGGACTGCTGGGCTCCGCTGAAAACGGAGATGGCCCGAGCCACTGGGCAGCTGGTTCAGCCTCTGTAGGGGAAGAGAGCGGGCAGCAAGGCCATGTTCTCGAGGAACTGGACTTGAGAATGCCCATGGTGGGAGAGCCTCCTCCTAGACCCTCTCCCCGACAAGGAGCTTGCTTAAGGAACCCTCCCTGGTGCCAGGCTGTCTGGAGACCTCGTAGAGGACTGGCTGTTTGTGACAAGCTGTTTCTCCATGCCTGTGCTTGGCGTGTGGAAGCTGCTCTCAGCACTGATGCTGAGGCCGCCTGTGAAAGCTCCGAGTTCATCCACTGGCTCCGGTTTTCCCAGGCTCTGCATCAAATACGGCTTTGCTGAGCCTCAAGTGGGGCTCTTGGTCTTGTCCACGTTTTTGCTCTGAAAACGTTCAGGTGCTGAGGACTGGGACATTTCAAAAGCGTCGTGTTTCTCTGTGGGCTTCCCGGGGAGGGACTGCGGTCATAGAAGACCTGTTGGGGAGCTCAGTCTGCTTTTGGGATGCTCTGAACGGCACAGGAGGACGATTTCTTTGAGGTGCCTGTACTTCTGGAAGGATGACCCACACCTGCCTTCCATCTGAAATATGGCTTGGTGGCACTCATTTTTTGATGGGGGTTTGTTTTGGGGTTTTGTGTGTTTTTTTGAAAAGGGGGTGTATGTGTGAACAGCTCAGTGCTAGTAGCTAGCATAGTGTGAAGAATCTTCTCCTGCTTAGAGTGAGTGGTTTTATAATTAAAAATACCCATTCAGTGTTACAAAACTCGGCTCCCTTAGATTCAAGTGCTTGCTGATGGATTCCTGGCTGACAAAATCCCCCTCCCTGCTTGCTTGGATATTAAATCCTCTTTAAAGTGGCCTTCAGGTTACCTAGTGTGATTTCTTCCAGCTAATCACAATTGTCGAAAGTGTGCGTTTTTGTTCTTAAAAAGTAGGATCAGAAGTTTGTAGAAACATCTTCTGTGTCTGGTTTAAATGAGTTAAAGCTGTTGCTGTTTCACGTTGAGGGTTTCTAGTGTAATTTTTTTCCTCTTTCCGATCTTTGTACATCTTAATGACATTCACTCTGTGGTGGGGATTCCTCTTTTCAGGTGGGCATTCTCCTCACTGGGTTTGTCTAGGCAGTGTCAGAACGGGCATAATTTCTAAATGCTCTTGCTGTGAGTGTTTGTCTTCTGGTTTAACATTCACTGGACTGTCACACTGGTCTTGTGGTCTGTCTGGAGCTGAGCTGAGCACGTAGGCCAGACTTTGCAGGCAGTTATGGATAGAAGCAGACTGTGGTTTCTATCTGTCTGTCTGCAGATCTGTCCAGTTCATTTGGTCGTTCTTATTACAGGGGCTTTTCTGGGTGGTTGTACCGTTATCTTCCCTTGATTTTTTGCTGTCTGCAGCCTTCCGCTGGCAAACGGAGAGTATATCAAACCGGCAGGGCTGCGGTCCACAGCTGCGTGGGCCATGGCATCTCTGGCTGAAATCGGCGTCAGTGGGTGCTCGTGGCAAAGATGTGGAGTCCTGAATGAAGGAGGGGGTTGCTGCTTGTCAGGGCTGGTGCTGGAAGCTTGGGAGAAGTGTGGTGATTTTAATGCCCCGCGCTCTGATGGCTGTGGGCAGGGTTTGCCTTACCTGTGGTCAGAGCGCGCTGTCACCTGCTGTTCAGCCAGATATCTGCTGTATTCCCGGGTCCTCCTCAGGATCCATATATCCTTGTATGGGTGTGTATGTCTAAATGGCAAGAGTTTTTCACTGTGCGGGCTTCAAACCGTGTTTGGGGTTGTTCTCCCAAAAGAGAACAGAAGCAAGTGTGATGTTTTCCACAGATGAATTTGGTGCCAATACCTGTCTGCAGTCCGCTCGTAATTTGTTTCCCTAAACGTCACCTCCAGGCTAGAGGCACTGATGCACTGGCTTTAGCGAAACTGTCGATGCTTTCTGCTCTGCTCTCTCATGGGCAGGTTTGGCCCGGTAAACCAGTGGTGGTTGTTACCTAGGCTGGATTCAGTGGGAGTTTGTAGGTGACCTGTGCGTCCCTGAGGAGGCTCTGTCCCGGGAGAGGAGTCTGTCTTGCGTGGGACGCCGTAACCCCTTTGTTTGTGCAGGTGGGTGCCTTTGTGCTGGATCCCGTGTGTGGGCTGGGGACCGTACTGCTGGAAGCTGCCAAAGAGTGGCCCATGAGCAGAAGTGTCCTAGTGCAAATGTTCCTCCGTAGGAACATAAACCAAGGTCCTGCGTAGCTGTGCAGGCAGGTGCTGGCAGCCCTGGATTTATACCGCAGGGTCTGCGTGAGGCAGCCGTGGCCTTTGAAAACTGCCTGGGCTCGTCCTGGGAGCGGAGGTGCCAGCGGGACAGCGCGCTCGGTTGTCGGTGTTAGAGGCAGCGTGGCTGTCTGTAGCTGGCTGGGGTCTTGCTGTTAGGACGTAGCCTCAATATTTCTGTAAGTTACAAGTGTCTTGAGCAGACCAGAGCATGGAAGGAGTGAAGACAGCAGAGGCTTCAGCCATTCTTCTGTCCGCTGGGTCTGTGTATTGCTCTGTGTAATGGTACTGAATCTCCCAGCAAGGATTTTGTGGTGGAAGGGCTGTGCAGCAGGGCAGTTCTGAGAAGGCTTTATAAAATAAATACGCCTGCTTGGCGACTAGATGACTTTTCTGTTTTTTCTCTGACCAGGAAGCCTGTTACTGGGGTGCTGATAGAAGCGATTCACAGTTAGAGGGCACAGATGTGAATGGAAGGACTGCAGGCCTGATGGAGAAGATGGAGTTACTGAAAGCTTCTGTGAAAGGTACGCCTGTAGGCTTCCCAAGCAAGATAGGCTGGAAGTGTTTTGTGGTTTGGGGATTATACAGGTGATGTAGGTTCTCTTGAGGCGATGTGTGGTAGAGCTAGCTCTCAGCCAGTAGCTGAGCAGGGACGCTGTAGCGCTAGCAAACAGGTAATTATTTGTTCTCTCCCCCTCTGAACTTTGGCAAGAATAAACTCAGCAGAAGACAATGAAAATAATTGTCGGACGTGGGCAGTAGTTGTCTGTCTTGATGGTGAATGTGGGAATACCACTACGAGTACCTACCACGTGAGAGTTTTTTGTGTCTTAGGGGAACACAGCAAGGACAAATCCAGATCAAATGTGGCTTGTAACTTAAGTTTACCAGAGCAGAATAGCAGGGACTCCTGAAGCTCAGTGTTAAATTGTGAATGTTTTGCAGTAGGAGTATTTTAAATGACGATGCCTTTTTCCTGGATGTGAGGGAGCGTGCTTACTCTCAGTTCCTGAGCTAGTCTGGGGAGAAGGTAATAATTTTATGACCTTACTTGGGACCTCAAAGCCTGAGTCTAAATTAGTCCTGTATGAAATTTCTGACAGACAAAAGCTGGGTGTTTTTCCCTGTGTGTGAGTGATGGAAGTATACATTTTTTTCCACCTTGCAATATTTATTCTTACCAGAATGGTAAGAAATATTATTTCTTATTGATAAGAAAATATATAGTGCTTTCTTTGTGTACTGAAAAGCTGCAGTTGGCCTAGGCTCCTAGGATAATGGAAGGTACTTTGACGTCAGGCTTTTCTAATACTGAACAAGTAATCGGTGTCTTTGTCACTGGTCAGAAGCTGTTATTATTTCTGCATATTTTGAGAAGTACTGTAGGTAACTTGCCCTTCCATTTGTAGATAAAATTGTTACAGAATTGTTATGCTGCAAATGGTGCTCCACGGATGGTCCAAGAAGCATCTCCATCCAGACCTAGAAAGGCTGGCGCAGAATCACAGCAGAGTTTAGGTGGGAAGGGACTGCCGAAGGTCTTTAGTCCTGTCAGCTGCTCGAAGCAGGACTAAGCCCAAAGCTGGGTCAGGTTGCTCAGGGCCTTGTCCTGTCGAGTTTGGAGCATGCTGAGGGATGGAGAACCCATAGTCTCGTCCTTTCACGTGCTGGCTACGCTCTGGCCAGCACAGCATGGTGTGTGGCCGGCCTTCATCACCACAGGGATGCAGTGCTGCCTCACGGTCAAGAGAACTGACTGTTCCCAGGGTGCACAGACTCTGGGGAGATGCTTCAGAGACGCAAGCTCGGAGAGAATGCAAGGGATTCTGGCTGTAACCAGATTCTTGGGGGGGAAAAATGGGGGCAGAGAGGAATTTAACTTGTGTTTCCTTGCCATTCGTACGGGTGCACGTGAACATCTGGAGTAAGTTGCTTGCAAGCTTAGCTCCTCTTTTGCCTTTTGCTTGTAAAGATGTGCTGCGTGTTGAGAAGAGGCAGTTAGCTTGGACCCATGCAGTCCCTGTTCGCAGAATTGCGCTGTTGGGGCAAACAGATCACCAGTAACAGGGAATCTGCAAGCTAAACCGTGCTCTCATGCATTTGTTTCTTCCCAGTCTGCATCGAGTTGGTGGCTTCCTCGTGCTTTTGGTGAGGATAGGTGCAGAAGGAGCCACGAATCTGGGTGCATAACCTGTGAAAGAGCTGGCAGGCAGTTTTGTAAGGTGAGTGGAAGCGTAGCTGCTGTTGGTTTTTCCCCACAGTCGGCTGTGAAGACCTGCCTTTATTCTGCAGCGTTGCCAGTGCCTTCAGAAAGCTTTGATGCTGTGATTTCGGATATTCTGTTTGGGAAGAAGTTCAAGATCACAAAAGACATACAGCTCCTACCGGATATTCTCCAGGGAATGGAGAGGTCCGTGTGGCCTTTGACAGGCTTGGGGTTTGGTTTGCGATCCTAACCGGTCAGTCAGCTTTATGTTTGCTTTATTCCCAGCACTCTCCAGCTCTGTAATCCGATCCTGTGCAGGCTGTGGGAGTCCGAGTCCTCTGCTTGTCCCTTAGAGGCTGTTGTGGCTTGTCGTGCAAGCCGTGGCAGTGCTGATGGCAGCGCCAGCTGGCAAGGAACGAGCTGCTTGTGCGAGCCACACGCACAAAGACTCTCTACAAGGCCTGACAGGGAAATGTGTGAGCCACACACGCAAATACTTTCTACAAGGCAGGATGGGGGAAGAGGAGAGAATGACCTAGACAAACTGAAAGCATGGCCAGGCGAATAAAGCAGCAGTCCTTTCTCAGCTGAGGTCTGATTGTATAAAATCCTAGGCTTTCCTTTTGGGTTCACAACCCAGCTTTTACCAAGCTTCCTGCCTTGGCAGGAAGGATCTCAGACCAGAAAGTGGCGGTATGCATTTTCCTTTCTGTTAGCGGATCCTGGAACGTCCAGCTACCCACCTGGTCTGCTTTTAGATGCCTCCTTGCATCTCTCACCCTGTCATTTTGTGGCAGGGTTGAGCCAAGCTAATAGCGGGCTGCTTGTAACGGGCAGTTCAAACCATCTGCCCCTGTATTTCTTTTCTTGGCTGAAAAGGAGCCCTTTCTGTAGGACTGGTCTTCAGTGGGTGTTGCTCTCGCTCACCCAATACAGGAAGGGGGTGGGAAGATGGTGAGGAAGGTGAGGTAGCTCCAGAGAGTGGCAGGGCAATCTTATGTCGGCTTGTGCTGACCATCCTTCCCTTTGGCCGTGCTTGTCTTCTGGTGTCACTTGCTCTATTGGGCCATCGTAAGCAGAATATTTCCTTGGGGAGGTGGAGGTGAGAAAGGGACCATGACCACGAGAGCCCCACCGATAAGACTGTTCAGTCCCCTTGCTGTGAACAGAGCCAGGGTAGTTCTTTTTTTTCCCCTCTTTCAAAGCCAAGTGCAATGTTTGCTCATGTACTAAGAAAAATGGATGACAAACAGTGGTTACTTTTCCTCTGTTTCCTGGGTTTGAAAGCCATTAAGGCCCAGTGGCACACAGAAAGGACAGACCTTTTGCAGGTTCCAAAGGGAAAGGCCAGCCATTAAGCACTGGAAAATGCAGAGCCGCTCCCCTGCTAGCCTATCCCCATCCCTCTGTTGCCATGGGTGGCTTCTTGGCCCACGAAGGAGAAGTTCTCTTGGGCTCTAACTCCAGCACGCTGCACTGCCCCGTAGGGATGCTTGGTGCAAGCACTATCCAGGCTATGACCATCCTGGTTGATGAACTTTCTCTGCCTTGCAGGAGACACCATTTCCAAGCTGTGAAATTGCAGTTGACATAAATGCTTTTGACAGAGGCAAGTATTTTACTACAGATACTGTAGCTTGACAAATGCCTCATACCCAAGAGACCATCCAGGATGACCATGCAGGAATGAAAAACACCCAGCAGTTCAGCTCGTTTCAGTCGTTTAAGACAAGGCTTTTGGATAGCACACAGTCAAGAAAATTTAAAACCAGAACTAACCTGCGCTGCAACCTTGATTGGCACCGTGTTCTTCATCAGTTCTTTGCATTTCTTTCTTTCCTCAGGAGCTTTTCCTTATGAAAAGAAACAAGAAAGATCGGTCACAAACAGGCAGAAAACCTGGCCTCCACATACTCAGTGCCTACACAGCAACATTAGCAAGGACCTGCCTATACACAGAAGATTAAATTAAGGTACCATTTTCCTACACAGCAAGCAACTAAATGCGTTTTGAGCTTCTTTGGACCAGATCAATTGGGTGGGGTTGTTTTTCAACAGTTCATATAAAGGTCTCGCTATTATTCCATAATTGTAAATCCATAACCGGCACCAACCTGTCATTCCCAGAAAGGTCCTGAGCTCCTTTACTGTCGGGGAGGGGAGTCCTGCAGGTGGCTGCTTTCTGTTCTGTTCCTGGTTCTCTCTGTCCTCCAGACAGCTCGTATCCAAGGTAGGTTACCCGCTGGCGCACCATCTGAGCTTTCTGTTGAGAGACTCGATACCCATTTAGTCCCAAAATGTTTCACAAACTGATAGTCCACTGTATACAGTCAGGTTTTGTTTCAGTTGCTATTAATAAATCGTCTACATACTGTAAAAGAGTTCCACCTCTGGATGGGGGAGTTCCATGCTTCAGGTTCTCGTGCTAGTTGGTTTCCAAAGGTCGTTGGGCTGTTCTTAAAACCTTGGGGTAACACTGTCCAGGCAAGCCGGGTTTTTCTACCCGTGGTAGGATTTTCCCACTCAAATGCATATAAATTCTGACTCTCTTTGGCTAAAGGCAGACAGAAGAATGCATCCTTTAAATCCAATACTGTAAACCATACTTGATTATCTCGTAATTTAGTAAGTAAGTGGCAATCATGCATATTAAGGCGCACCAGAAAGTGAGCTCAGAATTGGAAAAAGGAAACGAGCTGGCGGACAGAGAGGCAAAACAGGTGGCTAAAACGGAGGGAAGAACTGAAGGGGCTTTAATCCCTGATGGACGAGTCTCCCTAGAAGGTAAGCCAGAATATACTAAGGAAGATCAGAAACTTATTACAGATTTAGAAGGGTCATAGAATGAGGAGGGGTGGGCTCAAACCCCATAGGGAAAACCAATCATTCCCTCCTGTCTGATATGGCATCTGGTAAGGGAAGAACATAGGAAAAGGCACTGGGGGACAGAGGCTTTGTATAAACATCTAATTAGAGAGATTGTGGCCAGAAACCTATACACCACGGTGAGACAGCTGACTCAGCAGTGCGATCTTTGCCTCCAGACTCATCCAAAAAATAACCCTAAACCAGAAATGGGTCAGACTGGAAAAGGTAATGGGCCTGGACAACAATGGCAAATTGATTTCACGGAACTCCCAAGAAAAGCGGGGTACCGATATCCACTGGTATTAACCGATACCTTTTCAGGTTGGCCGGAGGCATTCCCAACCAGGACAGCTAAAGCTCGGCAAGTAACTAAAGTATTAATACAAGAGATAATATCACATTTTGGGGTTCCAGCAACTATGTCTTCTGATAGGGGACCACATTTTGTTTCAAAAATACTACAACAAACTAGCCGTCACCTGGGTATAGATTGGCAACTCCACACCCCATACCGCCCTCAGTTGAGCGGCCAAGTGGAGAAAATGAACCACTTCATCAAGCAACAAATTGTGAAATTAGGGCAAGAAGCAAATTTGGCATGGCCTCAGTCCCTCCCTCTAGCCCTCCTGTGTATACGGACAAGGCCAAGGGCAAGGGAGGGACTGAGCCCCTTTGAGATCCTGTATGCACGACCCTACGGGATACAGAAGGGGATATCCACGCAAATTGGGGATGAAATTATGACTTCTTATATGGTGGCATTGAGCAAACAATTAAGCAAAATCAGGAAACATGTGGTTGGAACCCGGGGGAGGGGTCTAGATGGACCTGTACTTAATATACACCCTGGAGATTATGTATATATAAAGTCTCTTGCAGAAAAAACTTCAGAGCCACAGTGGGAAGGACCATACCAAGTACTGCTCACCTCCTTCACGGCCATCAGGATCAAGGAACAGAACGCCTGGATTCATCACACCAGAGTCAAAAGGGCACCTAAACAGCCACGGGCATCGCGAGAAATTGGACCCTTGAAGCTCAAAGTATCAAGGCATTGATAAAAATTGTATTTTTAGGATGGACATTACCTAGAGGGGAAGCCTGGAGCCAAAACACCTATTTACAAATAACTGGATATGCAATACTCTCCCTCGGGGTGGGCTACAACTCCCTTTAATAGGAATATCGACTAGAAATTGGGCCATTTACACTAATGGAATGAAAAGGAATGGATCACGTGTGTATGGGAAGGGGAATGCAAGAGAAGGACCAAGTTTTGACCTAGACCTCCCGCTCTCAGAAAAGGTAGTGATTTTGGGTCGTTGTTTAGGATTCGAAGACAAAACATGGATAGATATGAAAGACTGTCCTGCTGCCAAAGATTTAGGGACTTTTGATGCGGAAAGATTGAAACAGATTAAACTTGACTTCAAGTTTATACCTCATTCAAACACCAAGAAAGGAAAAAGGTAGGGAAGATGGTAGAGAACAGAACAAGGGTCCAAGATGCAACATGGGACCTGGATATTGGTGGCTTTGCGGTGACGGAAGGGCTAGAAAGAGCTTACCTTTAAGCTGGAAAGGACATTGTACTAGAGGGTACCTTACGCCTGGAGCAAGCATTCACAAAGGTACCTCCCCTCTTACGGGACTTTTAAGAACCCCCTGGATTCATTTTAAGAGAGCGGAGAATCCGTTGGTAATTCGAGGCACCGGCTGTCATAGCTTTGTGCGATGGTTAATCCCCTCTTTGGGAGTAAGCGAGTTAGAGAAAGCTATAGTTAATATATCGGCTACTGTCGAAACTCCGGAAAATTTAACATTGGATGCCATACCAGGAATACAATTAGAAGTAGAATCTTTAAGCAAGGTGGTAAAGCAAAATCGAATGGGATTAGATATGCTTTTAGCTGAGGAAGGAGGATTGTGCCTGGTTATTAATCAAACCTGTTGCACCTATGTAAACCAGAATAAAAGAATAGAAACAGATTTGAATGAAATCTGGGAAAAGACCAAGGTGTTACATCGTTGCCCAAGATGATACATCCTGGGGTTTCTCAGAAATATGGAAAAAGCTCACCTCTTGGTTACCTAATTTAGGATGGCTGAGGCAATTATTTGTTACAATGGTTTGGATCATAATGCTAGGTATCATTTTGTGTATTTTGATTAGGTGTAGCCTTTGGTGTTGCAGGAGTACGGGAGATTCTTATAGTGAATGGAAAAGGAACCAATTACGATGAAAGCTGGAGTCCAATAAGTATTTTGAGAAGATGCTGAATAATGATGTACTATAATAGAATTGAGTAGTAAAAGAATTTACTGACTTCTTTGAAAAGGGGGGACTGAAGGAGGAAGGGGTTAAAAGAGATTTTAACAGAAGTGGCATTACCTAATAGTTGCTATGCATTTAAAGAGAATTGATAGTGCCTATCTATTGTCTAAATTAACTGAAGCAGAGAGTCTGGCATCTCCATCCAAAGGGGTCAGTTCCTGACAGGGGCTGGGAGTCGCCTCGAACCGGTCAAGACCGGCCCTGCTGTGTGGATGGGAGCCAGGGGAGAACTGAGTTTGCGCAGAAACAAAGGGCCATCAGCGAACACCGTGATGAAGAGGATGGGCCTTCATCTTGTGACCCCCGACGACCACCACCAGGAGGCACTGCGCAAGCGCAGCTGGGAGGAGTCTATGGAAATTACTTCTTGGAACTAATTAAAATATGGAAATTATTTCTCGGAACTGATTTTGATATGCAATGAGGATAGATGCATATGTATAGGCGTATTGGGAAATGTAATGTATATGTAATATTTGATTGTATAAATTGAAGAGACACGTTGCTGCTCGGCGTGCACGACTTTGGTGGGACTGCCCCCCGTGCTGCCCGGCGCCGAATAAACATCCCTGCTTTGCAGTCTGACAGATTGGGGAGTCTGCTTTCCGCACGTCAACACTCTGCTTTTATCCATAACCCCCTGCAAAGTCTGCAAAGCAGCCACAGGCCGGGTCAGGGCAGAGCAGCCGGGGCCAGGCCGGGCGCCAGGGACGAGCCGGTGCCGCCCTCTGCCGTCACCGCGCCCCCCCAAACGCGCTCTTTTTGCAGCCAGGAGCCTGCTTTGGGCATTTTCCTGCCCTTGTTCGAGGGCTCCCGGCCCTCCCGACGGGCTCTCCGAGCCCCTCCCCGCCATGGCCCCGGCCCCGGCCCGCCCGCTCCCGCAGCGGCCGCATCCTCGCGCCGAGCCCCGCGCGCCCCCGCAGCGCCGTTCGGGTGGGCTCCGCTCCGCTCCCCCTCGCGCCCCGCAGCCGCGCGCTTAACGGACAGCCTCGCGTTCCACCGTGATCCGTTGCAACCGCGGGACGCGGCGGGACTCGAGCTCGGAACGCGGCCGCGGACAGACGGACGCTCGCCGCGCAGCCGCTCCCCACGGCCCGCCGGACCCCTTCGCCCGCCTCCCGCTGCCCCCCCGAAGCCGCCGGGACGGCGCCCGCCGCGTCCCCCGCGCCCTCGGCGCCTGCTCCGTCCCGCCCGGCCGCCCTCCGCCGCGGCCGCGCCTCCGCCCGCCGCTCCCCCTGTTGGCTCTGGCGGCGCTGGGCGGGCCGCCGCGGCTGGGCCTGCCATGGCGGCACCGCCTTCCGCCCGCGGGCGGCCCGCCCCCGGGCCCTGCTCCAGCCGGGGCCGGCCGGGCCCCGCCGAGCCCCCCGGGAGCCCGGCACCGCGCCCGGCAGCCGCCCCGCCGCCGCCGCCGCCGCCGCCGCCGCTGCCCCCCCCCGGCGCTGGCCCGCGCCCGCCGGGACCGGGTTACCGGTAGGCGGAGGGGCTCGGCAGAAGCCGGCAGCGGTTGCGAAACCGGGCGAGCGAGTCGGGACGCTGCCGGCGAACACCACCCCGTCGGCTCGTCCGCGTCCCGGGAGCGGCGGGGAGCTCGGCGGCGGGAAGCGGCAGCCCGGTAAGAGAGAAGCGGGCGGGTGCCGCCCTCCGGGGACGGCTGCGGGGCGGTTGGGGCCCCGGCGGAGCGCTGACGGCCGCCTCGCCCGCAGGGCAGGAGAAGGAGCCGCTGGAGCACCTGTACCGGGTGGGCTCGCTGCTGGGCTCCGGCGGCTTCGGCACCGTGTACGCGGCTGTCCGGCTCTCCGACGGCAGCCCGGTAAGTGGCGGGGACGGCGGCGAGGAGGAGGAGGAGGAGGAGGAGGAGGAGGAGGAGGAAGGAGGGGGAGAGGCGGCGGGGCGGGCGGCGTGCTCAGCCCGGCGCTGCCCTTGGCTTGCAGGTGGCCATCAAACACGTGCCCCGGGAGAGCATCGGCCGGTGGGGCGAACTGGTGAGTGGGGGGGGGCAGCGGGGCGGCAGCGGGGGGGATAGGCCGGGGCCCGGGAGGGGGGGAAGCGGGGGACGCGGAGCATCCCCGGGGCAGGGGGATGCCAGGACCGTTGGGACAGGGGAGGGGGGCACCACAGCATGCGTGGGGTCGGGAGATGCCAGGACTATTGGGGCCGGGCAGGGGGGAGTCACCGGGACTGAGAGATGCCAGGACCGTGGCGGCTGGTCAGGGGGGCACCGGGGGACGCAGAGCATCCCCGGGGCATGGCGATGCCCAGGACCATTGGGGCAGGGGAGGGGGGCACCGGAGCATCCCCGGGGCAGGGGGGGGCACTGGAGCATGCCTGGGGCAGGGCGATGCCAGGAGCGTTGGGGCCGGGCAGGGGGGGTCACGGGGACCGAGGGATGCCAGGACCGTTGGGGCCAGGCAGGGGGGCACCGGAGCATCCCAGGCAGGGGGTACCGGACCACCGGCGCAGCATCAGCCCCGCTGACAGCGTTGTGGTTCCCCCCGGCAGCCCTGTGGCACCCGTGTGCCGGTGGAGATTGTGCTCCTGAAGCAGGTGGGCTCCGGGTTCCGCGGCATCATCCAGCTCCTCGACTGGTACGAGCTGCCCGACTGCTACGTGCTGGTGCTGGAGCGTCCGGAGCCGTCGCAGGATCTCTTTGACTTCATCACAGAACGAGAGTTCCTGCCCGAGGATCTGGCTCGGGAGCTTTTCCGTCAGGTGCTGGAGGCCGTGCGACACTGCAACAACTGCGGCGTCCTGCACCGCGACATCAAGGACGAGAACATCATCGTCAACCTGGCCACCGGCGAGCTCAAGCTCATCGACTTCGGTTGCGGCACCTTCCTCAAGGACACCGTCTACACCGAATTTGACGGTGAGCCCACAGCCAGGAGGGTGCTGCCGGTACCGGGCACTGCACGGCCCAGCCTGCCCGGGCACCATTTGCTGGGGGGGGGAAGAAGAATTTTTAAACATTCAGCCGGCTGCCGAGCTGCGTTTTGGCCCGGGGTGGATGCTGTGAAACGGGAGCCAGCTCCCAGCGCTGCCAGCAGCCTGGGCCCCCCACCCTGCCCCGCGCTGGGGCGGGGGGAGCCCACCCAGCAGAACAACCGCCCCGGGGGGGGCTGCAAAGCCCCGCTCGCTCTGCAGCCACAGAAGGGACTGGGCTGCTCCGCTCCCTTTGATTGCCTTGGCTTATTTTTCTTTCATTTTTCAGCCAAGGCCAGGGGGGTTGGGAGGGGCAAGGCGTGGTTGTTCCCCACCCGTGGGGTGGTCTGGGGTTTTTTTCCCCCACCCTCGTGAGGGTCCGGCCTTCCCCGGGCGCGTGCTGACCTCTTCCGGCACCCGCGGCTGCTTTTTACAACCCAAAGTTTGTAAACAAGAGCCACGTGGTGACACCGGCTGTGTCCCGTGTCCCCGTCACCCCGCGTCCCCGGGGGTGAGGATGCTCGGGCCGGGAGCCCGCAGCGTCCGCCTGACAAGCTCCGCCTGTATCCCGCAGGAACGCGGGTGTACAGCCCGCCGGAGTGGGTGCGCTACCACCGCTACCACGGGCGCACGGCCACCATCTGGTCCCTGGGCGTGCTGCTCTACGCCATGGTCTGCGGGGACGTCCCCTTCGAGCAGGACGCCGACATCGCCCAGGGGCAGTTCTCCTTCCGGCGGAGGGTTTCCTCAGGTGGGTACACGGCTCCGCGGCGAGGGGGGGATCGCGGGTTTTGGGAGATGGCACCAGGCACATGAGCCTCCCGCTTTTATGGCTGTGGAGGAGGTTCATCTTCCGTGGCTGGAGGAGATGGCCCAGGAGGAGGTTCATCTCCCACGGTTAGTTGGATGAGGTGGCACATGTCCTCCCATCTTGCTCTCCAAAATGGATAATCACTTGGGAGGCTTGGGTGCAGCTCTGAGCACACTCAGTATGGCCTGGGCAGCGTGGACAGTGGCACAAGGTGGACAAGAGCCTTCTCTGCCTGACCGGCGGTTTCTGGTTTCTCTCCCCAGAGTGCCAGCAGCTCATCAGATGGTGTTTGTCCGTGTGCCCCTCGGACAGGCCAACTCTGGAAGACATCTTCCACCATCCTTGGCTGCAAGGCACTCACCTGCCCTAGGAGTCATCCGAGATCCACCTGCACAGTTGGATCCAGGAGCCTGGCAAGTAACAACCCCACACAGCTCCTGGCCATAAGAAGCAAAGAACACCAGATTTTTCTCCTCGTGAGCGTAGCACTGAGCAGGGATCATCAGATGGAAACGCGCACATCTTGTCCTGGAGCTGGGCTGGAGACCTGGTGGCCACCATCCAACCCAGCTGTCCTGGACTCCATCTGAATGACCCTGTCTCATCTGGTGTTTTGCCAGTCAATTTTTTTTTTTTTGAGTTTTGGTTCTGTGTTTGGAGGCTCCCGGGTGTCTTCCTGACCTGCTGAATTTTGGGACCGCGAGAGGATCAGACACCTTATTGCGAGAAAAGCTTCAGTGGGGCCGGGGGGGGGGCACTGGTTGGGGTGGAGAGCAGGAACCGCGGCCGAATGGCTGTCTATTCTCCGCTGTCACCGTGCTCGAGTGCCTTCAGTTGCGATCTGGGCTGCGCTGGAGGAAATACTTGAATTTTCCTGCACTGCCGCTTTTCCAAGACTCGCCTGGCTATACCGTTCCTTTTCCCTTTTCAAGAAAAAACAGGTCAGAAGATGCTGGGGAGCCAAGCGGGCGATGGCTCGCCTCCTGTGCCTCCATCTCGCGGGGATCTTCTGGGGTTCTTTGCTTCTTTGTGCCCTCACGAATGCACAAACAGTGCAAAGCAGCAGAGCTAGAAACGTGTACAAAGTTATATAGGAGCAAAGTTTGATATCCAGTTGTTAATAGTGATAAGATTTTACATTGTTTCTCTTTTCCACTTTTTGTCGTTTAATTTATTTTCATGAATTTGTCTTTCTTTTTTTTTTTAACAAAGTTCTAGCCAGTAGGATAACTTATTTATTTATTTATAATTCCGGTGGGTTTCCAACCCACGCCTTGCTGCTACAGCTGCCGATGCCCCGGTTTTCCGTTCGGGTCTCCCCTCCGTGTCTGTCCTGTGTCCAGCCCCGGGCCCGCGGTGTTTCTGGCGGGTGTCTGGCGGAGGTGTGGAGCGCCTGCCTGCTCCCAGCTGTGCTGGGCACTGGGGTTTCCTTGCCACGGGCAGATCCGTTCGCAGCTGAGTTTTGGTTTTCCTCACAGGTGTCTTGTTCGGGGCTGGAGAGGAGGAGCCGGCCCGGGCTGTCTGCACTGTCGAGTCTTTACGTGTCACCAACTGCGGAGCCGGCGGGGATTTTTTTTTGTTAATAATGTTGTACAGGGGAATTCAGAAGTCTTATTTTTTTATGTGGTTTTAAATAAAAACAAACTACTTGATGTGATGGAGTCATTCTTGGTCAGAATCGAAAGTTGCCAGAGATCCTGGGCTCGCTCTGCAGATCCTGGGCTCGCTGCCACGGTCCTGGGCTCGCTGTGCCCCCCGAAGCACCCCCCTGTCCCTCGGCAGCGGGGGATGCAGAGGGAAGCAGCAGCCACAGGCCGGGTCAGGGCAGAGCAGCCGGGGCCAGGCCGGGCGCCAGGGACGAGCCGGTGCCACCCTCTGCCGTCACCCCGTCCCCCCGAACGCGCTCTTTTTGCAGCCAGGAGCCTGCTTTGGGCATTTTCCTGCCCTTGTTCGAGGGCTCCCGGCCCTCCCGACGGGCTCTCCGAGCCTCTCCCCGACCCCTCAGCGGGAGCCATCCGCCCGCCGAGCCAGGCACCAGCGCTGAGGGGCCGGCCAGAGCCCTGCGTGGCCGGGGCTGAGCTGGGGGGTGACAGCTGTCCCTTTCCCCATGTCCCCAGTGCCCGAGACGCCCCGAGGGACGCCCAGCTCCCCTCCTGCCATTGCCCGGCCCTTTGCAAATGGGGAAACTGAGGCACCGCGTGAGGCACGGGCTCACGGGCCATGGCCACACCGGCCACCCGACTGTGACAGAGGCGGCTGCGAAGTCACCGGGGGCCATCGCACGCTTCCCCCGGGAGCAGCAGGTCCCCATGTCCCCACGACGCCGGTGACAGCGGGGCCTGTCCCGCTCGGCCAGCCCGGCGCCATCGAGGCCCGGCGGCTGCCGGCCACCCCCGCCGCGGGGCTTCTCCTCAGGGCGTGCGAGGGACGGCAGCGCCCGCGGCGTTCCCGCCTCACCCGCGAGGTTCGGGGGCGGGGGGGGTGACATCTGTGGTTTGGGGTTTTTTTTCCCCAGTTTAGTCAGGGGCTAACGGGGTCCAGACACCGGTTTGCCCGCGATGAAGTAGCGGCAGCGCGGGATGAGGCGGCGGTGAAGGAAGGGGTTAAAGGGATTTTAACAGAAGTGGCATTACCTAATAGTTGCTGTGCATTTAAAGAGAGTTGATAGTGCCTATCTATTGTCTAAATTAACTGAAGCAGAGACTCCACAACCTCCCTGGGCAGCCTGGGCCAGGGCTCCGTCACCCTCAGAGGGAAGAAGTTCTTCCTCATGTTCAGACGGAACTTCCTGTGCCTCACTTTGTGCCCATTGCCCCTTGTCCTGTCACTGGGCACCACTGAAAAGAGCTTGGCCCCATCCTCCTGACACCCACCCTGCAGATATTTATAAGCATTTATTAGGTCCCCTCGCAGCCTTCTCCAGGCGGAACAAGCCCAGCTCCCTCAGCCTCTCCTTGTAGGAGAGATGTTCCAGTCCCCTCATCATCCTTTTAGCCCTCCGCTGGACTCTCTCCAGTAGCTCCTCATCTTTCTTGAACTGGGGAGCCCAGAACTGGACACAGTACTCCAGATGGGGCCTCACTAGGGCAGTGTAGAGGGGAAGGAGAACCTCCCTTGACCTGCTGGCCCACACTCTTCTTGATGCACCCCAGGATGCCACTGGCCTTCTTGGCAGCCAGGGCACGCTGCTGGGTCATGGTCAGCCTGTCGTCCACCAGGACACCCAGGTCCCTCTCCGCAGAGCTGCTCTCCAGCAGGGCCGCCCCAGCCTGTACTGGTGCCTGGGGTTGTTCCTCCCCAGCTGCAGGACCCTGCATTTGCCTTTGTTGAACCTCATCAGGTTCCTCTCTGGCCACCTCTCCAGCCTGTCCAGGTCTCGCTGAATGGCAGCACAGCCTGCTGGTGTATCCACCACTCCTCCCAGTTTGGTGTCATCAGCAAACTTGCTGAGGGTACACTCTAACTCTTCATCCGGGTCACTGATGAAGAAGTTAAACAAGGCCGGGCCCAGTGCTGACCCCTGGGGCACCCCACTGGTTACATGTTTGGTACAGAAGGGGAAGCGGACCTCCGCACAGCTGCATTCGGGCGGGTTTTATAATGCTGACTTCTGCACAGCTGCGTTCGGGCGGGTTTTGCACAGAAGCAGCAGGAGAAGGTAAGCGGACCTGCACGCAATTGCGTTTGAGTGGTTTTTGTATGAATGCTAACTGTAATTGTGTTTGGGTGGTTTTTATACGAATGTTAACTGAAGTGATAATATTATAATTTGAATACCCGGGGATTTTATGTTAAAAGTTTTGCCTTTGTGCGTGTGTATGTGTGGCTGAGACACAGCACTGCGGTGAAGTGAGTGGGAGTCCCGATCTGCGGTTCCGTAACTCCGCGAGGAGCACGGCCAGAGACGGGCAAAGTGCTTGGAATAATTATAAAGCCTGTAAATCTTCTGATGTGCAACTTGGGCTGCGGTAGTGCCTAATCACTCTCCTAAGTGACAGGGAGTGGGAACTGGTTAATTATTAAAGTGGCAGAGCAAAAGAAATCACTCCTTAGGGGGTTTGGGCTCGAACCTTGGGAGTATTTGAATGAGGGGGGGAATTGGATACAAAGGGGAGAAGAGAGATTTTATTGGAAAGGGGCATACGTGACTCCCGCCGGGTGGCAGGTAGCCTTAGATTGGGAACAACCTCCAGAAATCCTTACAAGTCCTGGGGTTGGGGGGCAAGCAGGAATAATTCCCTGCTTCGCACGTGGGCTAGCTCCTAGATTATATCAGAATTGGCACCAAGCTTGGGTCCTGTTGAAGTGTAAATCTTGTGATAAAAAGAGGTCCTGTGTATCTAGGAGGCGAGGAGCGCAGTGTCCTAAGTGCCTTCCCCGGACCCCACGGTTTTATAGCTGGGAAAGGTAGTGAAGCTGGTGCGTGGAAGGGAAAATTTGATTCCGGAAATTTGGGACGTGGGGGAGAAAGATTGGGAAGAAACTATAGTGAATTGTAAGAAGCGATTCGCGTGGAAACTTATTAAAAGAATAGCAAAAGGCAAGTTAAAGGGGCAATAAGTCGCGAAATGGGTAACAATCAGGGAGGAGTTTTGAAAAAGAGTCCTTTAGGCTGTGTGCTCACTCACCGGAAAGACATTGCTGGGACCGGAGGCACAGAAAGTAAAAGGACCCTTATCAAATATTGCAATTAATAGTGGCCTCTACATAAATTGGAAGATGGGGCCAAGTGGCCATTAAACGGGTCAATAGATTATAATACTCTCTTGCAATTAATGCTGTTTTTAAGGAGAGAAGGAAAACGGGATGAGGTTTCATACGCAGATACGGAAACCATCCGGAGTGGCAAAGGGACTGTGGAATGATACCACCACAGGACCCCACGGTACTCGCACTCGAGCAAGAAAATGATAAAGAACTCGGGGGAAAACTGAGGCGGTGTTGTTCGGCATGTAGCATTCGGCAAAGATGTACTAAAGCTGACAAAATTCACCAGGCACCAGAACAAGATCTGACTGACTTGTTTAAGCCTCCTCCTCAACCACAGGAACCGGATGCGAACTCGGATGAAATTCCCACTCCTTCAGACAGCCCTGTATCTTCCCGGACTAGGAAGAAATTCGCTACAATGGTCTTACAAGCACCTCTCCAAGAGGCAGTAGGACTTGATGGTGGAACTATGCTAATCAAAATACCTTTTTCCACCACCGATTTAGACGCCTGGAAAAAGGTAGCCCGGGAACATCGGGTCGACCCAGTGGGTGTCGCTAAACACTTTCAATTCATAATGAAACAACATAATCCAGATTGGAATGATATACAATTACCATTAGAATATGTAACCGATACAGAGAAACAGTTTAATTCTAAAAACTGCAGGTGATCTGGCTGAAGATCACTATAAGACTGCGGAAGGTGATGTTAAGGATTATTTCCCCCTCCAAGACCCAAAGTGGGATGCTAACAGGTCTGCTCATACGGAGAGACTGCAGGCATACCAAGAGTGGATTTTTAAAGGAATGGAAAGTGCCATTCCCAGAACTATCAAGTGGTCAGCATTATATGCAGTTAAACAGGGTCCTTCCAAGTCCCCATCCCAATTCCTGGATCGACTGAGGGATGTAATGCGCCGTAACACACCGCTGGACCCTGGGTCAGAGGTAGGGATACAACAACTAGTCTCCCTATTTTTGGGTCAGTCTACGGGAGACACTAGGTGCAAACTCCAGAAGTTGCATCCTACAAAAAGGAGGAACTTAAAAGTCCTGCTGGATGAAGCATGGAGAGTGTTTAGCAATAGAGAAGAGGGATGCAGGCAAGGCCAGAGAATAGTGACAGTTGTTAGGGAAGAGGAAGGAAGAAGGCCTAGACAGGAATTGTCCCGGTTGGGTAAAGACCAACGTGCGCTGTGTAAAAGATTTGGTCATTGGAAAAGGGAATGTCCAAAAAATAAGGAAAAGGGACGAGGCCGCCAGATAGAAAAAATAGCCCATGTAAAGGAAGATTGACGGGGACCTGTGGAATCCACCCTAGCGGATCCACTGGTTATAATGAAGCTAGGGAAGGAACGAGAGGTAGAATTTTTGGTTGACATGGGGGCAACATACTCACTTTTGAATCAAGCCTTGATGCCCCTGGGGAGTGACTATATCGTGGTAAAAGGGGCAACTGGCCAAAGTGAAAAGGCATACTTTTGTAAACCTTTGAAGTATAAATTAGGAAAACAATGGGGCATCCACAAATTCTTGTATATGCCCAACTCCCCAAAGGCACTTCTGGGAAGGGATTTGTTGGAACAACTGGGTGCAAAAATTACATTTGAAAAAGGAGAAATTACTCTGGAGGTAAAGGATCCACAATATATTCAGGTACTGAGTCTATTTCTAACCAGTCCTCCCACAGAAGGAAAAATTTCCGAGGAGATCCTAAACCAGGTGTACCCTGGGGTATGGGCCACTGATGTCCCTGGAAGAGCAAAGAATGCTCCACCCGTTGAAGTCAGACTCAAAGAAGGCCGGCAACTGGTAAGAGTTAAGCAATATCCCCTAAGACAGGAAGATAAAGAAGGAATCCGGCCAGAGATAGAAAGATTTTTACAATTAGGATTATTGAAAGAGTGCAAGTCGGATTTTAACACCCCTATACTACCTGTCTGTAAATCTGACGGGTCGTATTGGGTGGTCCAGGATTTGCGAGCCACAAACAAAATAACAGAGGACCTCTACCCAGTAGTAGCAAACCCATATACTTTGTTGACCGTATTGGCTCCCAAATTAACCTGGTTTACTGTTTTAGATTTGAAAGATGCCTTCTTTTGCCTCCCTCTCCATGAAGCCAGTCAGAAATTATTTGCATTTGAATGGGAGAACCCCAAAAGTGGTCGAAAGACTCAGCTCACTTGGACGGTGCTGCCACAAGGATTTAAGAACAGTCCTACCATCTTCGGTAATCAACTTGCAAAAGACTTGGAGTCCTGGGAAATCCCGTCTGAAGAAGGGAAATTACTACAGTGTGGTTGTATCACTTGGACGGTGAGTCTACTAAATTTCTTGGGCTCCAAGGGTACCGGGTATCTAAAAAGAAGGCCCAGATAATGCAGCGTGAGGTGATTTACGTGGGCTATGAGATTAGTGCTGGACAAAGAACTCTGGGACAGGCCCGTAAAGAGGCAATATGCCAAACTCCGAGACCTCAGACAGTGAAAGAGCTACGGACTTTCTTGGGAATGACCGGCTGGTGCCGGCTGTGGATTTATAATTATGGACTGCTTGTTAAACCACCGTATGCACTAACAGCTGCTGGACAAAATCACCTTGAATGGAACAAGGAGACCACGCAAGCCTTTGAACTACTGAAAAAGGCTCTGATGTCGGCCCTTGCCCTAGGGCTCCCAGATGTGAGTAAGCCGTTTTTCCTTTTCTCTCACGAAAAGCAGGGGATTGCTCTGGGGATATCAGCACAAGATCTGGGTCCGTATCGACGAGCAGTTGCCTATCTCTCCAAACAACTGGATGCAACTGCAAAGGGTTGGCCTGGATGCCTGCGAGCAGTTGCAGCTGTAATATTAAATATACAGGAAGCCCGAAAATTTACCTTGGGCCAGAAAATGACTGTCTTGGTGTCCCACACGGTATCCACAGTATTGGAAGCAAAAGGAGGACACTGGCTTTCTCCACAAAGATTCCTGAGATATCAGGCTATACTGGCAGAGCAGGATGATGTGGAGATTACAGTTACTAACAATGTCAATCCAGCTTCCTTTCTCAGTGGAAACACAGGAGAACCAGTGCATCATGACTGCTTGGAGACCACTGAAACAACCTATGCAAGTCGCCCGGATTTGAGAGACAGCCCTATGGAAAACGGAGAAAACTGGTTCACAGATGGAAGCAGCTATGTTCTGAGTGGCAGGAGACACGCGGGGCACGCTATTACCACCAGTCAAGAAATCACAGAGTCAGGACCTTTGCCCATAAACACCTCCATGCAAAAGGCAGAGATAATTGCTTTAACCCGTGCCTTGGAATTGGCCCAAGGCAAAGTGGTGAATATATACACAGACTCGAAGTGTGCCTTCGGAGCTGTGCATGCGCACGGAGCGATCTGGAAGGAAAGAGGACTATTGAACTCTCAAGGGAAAAACATCAAACATGCAGAAGAAATTCTGAAACTACTGGAGGCAGTTCAACTCCCCGAGAAAGTGGCAATCATGCATATTAAGGCGCACCAGAAAGTGAGCTCAGAATTCACAGAATCACAGAATAGTAGGGGTTGGAAGGGACCTCTGTGGGTCATCTAGTCCAACCCCCCTGCTGAAGCAGGGTCACCTACAGTAGGCTGCACAGGATCTTGTCCAGGCGGGTCTTGAATATCTCCAGAGAAGGAGACTCTACAACCTCCCTGGGCAGCCTGTTCCAGTGCTCCGTCACCCTCAGAGAGAAGAATTTCCTCCTCATGTTCAGACGGAACTTCCTGTGCCTCACTTTGTGCCCATTGCCCCTTGTCCTGTCACTGGGCACCACTGAAAAGAGCTTGGCCCCATCCTCCTGACACCCACCCTGCAGATATTTGTAGGCATTTATAAGGTCCCCTCGCAGCCTTCTCTTCTTCAGGCTGAACAAGCCCAGTTCCCTCAACCTCTCCTCGTAGTGGAGATGCTCCAGTCCCCTCACCATCCTTGTAGCCCTCCGCTGGACTCTCTCCAGTAGCTCTTCATCCTTCTTGAACTGGGGAGCCCAGAACTGGACACAGTACTCCAGATGAGGCCTCACCAGGGCAGTGTAGAGGGGAAGGAGAACCTCCCTTGTCCTGCTGGCCACACTCTTCTTGATGCACCCCAGGATCCCATTGGCTTTCTTGGCAGCCAGGGCACACTGCTGGCTCATGGTTAACCTGTCATCCACCAGGACACCCAGGTCCCTCTCCGCAGAGCTGCTCTCCAGCAGGTCCACCCCAAGCCTGTACTGGTGCATGAGGTTGTTCCTCCCCAGGTGCAGGACCCTGCACTTGCCCTTGTTGAACCTCATCAAATTGGAAAAAGGAAACGAGCTGGCGGACAGAGAGGCAAAACAGGTGGCTAAAACGGAGGGAAGAACTGAAGGGGCTTTAATCCCTGATGGACGAGTCTCCCTAGAAGGTAAGCCAGAATATACTAAGGAAGATCAGAAACTTATTACAGATTTAGAAGGGTCATAGAATGAGGAGGGGTGGGCTCAAACCCCATAGGGAAAACTAATCATTCCCTCCTGTCTGATATGGCATCTGGTAAGGGAAGAACATAGGAAAAGGCACTGGGGGACAGAGGCTCTGTATAAACATCTAATTAGAGAGATTGTGGCCAGAAACCTATACACCACGGTGAGACAGCTGACTCAGCAGTGCGATCTTTGCCTCCAGACTCATCCAAAAAATAACCCTAAACCAGAAATGGGTCAGACTGGAAAAGGTAATGGGCCTGGACAACAATGGCAAATTGATTTCACGGAACTCCCAAGAAAAGCGGGGTACCGATATCCACTGGTATTAACCGATACCTTTTCAGGTTGGCCGGAGGCATTCCCAACCAGGACAGCTAAAGCTCGGCAAGTAACTAAAGTATTAATACAAGAGATAATATCACATTTTGGGGTTCCAGCAACTATGTCTTCTGATAGGGGACCACATTTTGTTTCAAAAATACTACAACAAACTAGCCGTCACCTGGGTATAGATTGGCAACTCCACACCCCATACCGCCCTCAGTTGAGCGGCCAAGTGGAGAAAATGAACCACTTCATCAAGCAACAAATTGTGAAATTAGGGCAAGAAGCAAATTTGGCATGGCCTCAGTCCCTCCCTCTAGCCCTCCTGTGTATACGGACAAGGCCAAGGGCAAGGGAGGGACTGAGCCCCTTTGAGATCCTGTATGCACGACCCTACGGGATACAGAAGGGGATATCCACGCAAATTGGGGATGAAATTATGACTTCTTATATGGTGGCATTGAGCAAACAATTAAGCAAAATCAGGAAACATGTGGTTGGAACCCGGGGGAGGGGTCTAGATGGACCTGTACTTAATATACACCCTGGAGATTATGTATATATAAAGTCTCTTGCAGAAAAAACTTCAGAGCCACAGTGGGAAGGACCATACCAAGTACTGCTCACCTCCTTCACGGCCATCAGGATCAAGGAACAGAACGCCTGGATTCATCACACCAGAGTCAAAAGGGCACCTAAACAGCCACGGGCATCGCGAGAAATTGGACCCTTGAAGCTCAAAGTATCAAGGCATTGATAAAAATTGTATTTTTAGGATGGACATTACCTAGAGGGGAAGCCTGGAGCCAAAACACCTATTTACAAATAACTGGATATGCAATACTCTCCCTCGGGGTGGGCTACAACTCCCTTTAATAGGAATATCGACTAGAAATTGGGCCATTTACACTAATGGAATGAAAAGGAATGGATCACGTGTGTATGGGAAGGGGAATGCAAGAGAAGGACCAAGTTTTGACCTAGACCTCCCGCTCTCAGAAAAGGTAGTGATTTTGGGTCGTTGTTTAGGATTCGAAGACAAAACATGGATAGATATGAAAGACTGTCCTGCTGCCAAAGATTTAGGGACTTTTGATGCGGAAAGATTGAAACAGATTAAACTTGACTTCAAGTTTATACCTCATTCAAACACCAAGAAAGGAAAAAGGTAGGGAAGATGGTAGAGAACAGAACAAGGGTCCAAGATGCAACATGGGACCTGGATATTGGTGGCTTTGCGGTGACGGAAGGGCTAGAAAGAGCTTACCTTTAAGCTGGAAAGGACATTGTACTAGAGGGTACCTTACGCCTGGAGCAAGCATTCACAAAGGTACCTCCCCTCTTACGGGACTTTTAAGAACCCCCTGGATTCATTTTAAGAGAGCGGAGAATCCGTTGGTAATTCGAGGCACCGGCTGTCATAGCTTTGTGCGATGGTTAATCCCCTCTTTGGGAGTAAGCGAGTTAGAGAAAGCTATAGTTAATATATCGGCTACTGTCGAAACTCCGGAAAATTTAACATTGGATGCCATACCAGGAATACAATTAGAAGTAGAATCTTTAAGCAAGGTGGTAAAGCAAAATCGAATGGGATTAGATATGCTTTTAGCTGAGGAAGGAGGATTGTGCCTGGTTATTAATCAAACCTGTTGCACCTATGTAAACCAGAATAAAAGAATAGAAACAGATTTGAATGAAATCTGGGAAAAGACCAAGGTGTTACATCGTTGCCCAAGATGATACATCCTGGGGTTTCTCAGAAATATGGAAAAAGCTCACCTCTTGGTTACCTAATTTAGGATGGCTGAGGCAATTATTTGTTACAATGGTTTGGATCATAATGCTAGGTATCATTTTGTGTATTTTGATTAGGTGTAGCCTTTGGTGTTGCAGGAGTACGGGAGATTCTTATAGTGAATGGAAAAGGAACCAATTACGATGAAAGCTGGAGTCCAATAAGTATTTTGAGAAGATGCTGAATAATGATGTACTATAATAGAATTGAGTAGTAAAAGAATTTACTGACTTCTTTGAAAAGGGGGGACTGAAGGAGGAAGGGGTTAAAAGAGATTTTAACAGAAGTGGCATTACCTAATAGTTGCTATGCATTTAAAGAGAATTGATAGTGCCTATCTATTGTCTAAATTAACTGAAGCAGAGAGTCTGGCATCTCCATCCAAAGGGGTCAGTTCCTGACAGGGGCTGGGAGTCGCCTCGAACCGGTCAAGACCGGCCCTGCTGTGTGGATGGGAGCCAGGGGAGAACTGAGTTTGCGCAGAAACAAAGGGCCATCAGCGAACACCGTGATGAAGAGGATGGGCCTTCATCTTGTGACCCCCGACGACCACCACCAGGAGGCACTGCGCAAGCGCAGCTGGGAGGAGTCTATGGAAATTACTTCTTGGAACTAATTAAAATATGGAAATTATTTCTCGGAACTGATTTTGATATGCAATGAGGATAGATGCATATGTATAGGCGTATTGGGAAATGTAATGTATATGTAATATTTGATTGTATAAATTGAAGAGACACGTTGCTGCTCGGCGTGCACGACTTTGGTGGGACTGCCCCCCGTGCTGCCCGGCGCCGAATAAACATCCCTGCTTTGCAGTCTGACAGATTGGGGAGTCTGCTTTCCGCACGTCAACACTCTGCTTTTATCCATAACCCCCTGCAAAGTCTGCAAAGCAGCCACAGGCCGGGTCAGGGCAGAGCAGCCGGGGCCAGGCCGGGCGCCAGGGACGAGCCGGTGCCGCCCTCTGCCGTCACCCCGCCCCCCCGAACGCGCTCTTTTTGCAGCCAGGAGCCTGCTTTGGGCATTTTCCTGCCCTTGTTCGAGGGCTCCCGGCCCTCCCGACGGGCTCTCCGAGCCCCTCCCCGCCATGGCCCCGGCCCCGGCCCGCCCGCTCCCGCAGCGGCCGCATCCTCGCGCCGAGCCCCGCGCGCCCCCGCAGCGCCGTTCGGGTGGGCTCCGCTCCGCTCCCCCTCGCGCCCCGCAGCCGCGCGCTTAACGGACAGCCTCGCGTTCCACCGTGATCCGTTGCAACCGCGGGACGCGGCGGGACTCGAGCTCGGAACGCGGCCGCGGACAGACGGACGCTCGCCGCGCAGCCGCTCCCCACGGCCCGCCGGACCCCTTCGCCCGCCTCCCGCTGCCCCCCCGAAGCCGCCGGGACGGCGCCCGCCGCGTCCCCCGCGCCCTCGGCGCCTGCTCCGTCCCGCCCGGCCGCCCTCCGCCGCGGCCGCGCCTCCGCCCGCCGCTCCCCCTGTTGGCTCTGGCGGCGCTGGGCGGGCCGCCGCGGCTGGGCCTGCCATGGCGGCACCGCCTTCCGCCCGCGGGCGGCCCGCCCCCGGGCCCTGCTCCAGCCGGGGCCGGCCGGGCCCCGCCGAGCCCCCCGGGAGCCCGGCACCGCGCCCGGCAGCCGCCCCGCCGCCGCCGCCGCCGCCGCCGCCGCTGCCCCCCCCCGGCGCTGGCCCGCGCCCGCCGGGACCGGGTTACCGGTAGGCGGAGGGGCTCGGCAGAAGCCGGCAGCGGTTGCGAAACCGGGCGAGCGAGTCGGGACGCTGCCGGCGAACACCACCCCGTCGGCTCGTCCGCGTCCCGGGAGCGGCGGGGAGCTCGGCGGCGGGAAGCGGCAGCCCGGTAAGAGAGAAGCGGGCGGGTGCCGCCCTCCGGGGACGGCTGCGGGGCGGTTGGGGCCCCGGCGGAGCGCTGACGGCCGCCTCGCCCGCAGGGCAGGAGAAGGAGCCGCTGGAGCACCTGTACCGGGTGGGCTCGCTGCTGGGCTCCGGCGGCTTCGGCACCGTGTACGCGGCTGTCCGGCTCTCCGACGGCAGCCCGGTAAGTGGCGGGGACGGCGGCGAGGAGGAGGAGGAGGAGGAGGAGGAGGAGGAGGAGGAAGGAGGGGGAGAGGCGGCGGGGCGGGCGGCGTGCTCAGCCCGGCGCTGCCCTTGGCTTGCAGGTGGCCATCAAACACGTGCCCCGGGAGAGCATCGGCCGGTGGGGCGAACTGGTGAGTGGGGGGGGGCAGCGGGGCGGCAGCGGGGGGGATAGGCCGGGGCCCGGGAGGGGGGGAAGCGGGGGACGCGGAGCATCCCCGGGGCAGGGGGATGCCAGGACCGTTGGGACAGGGGAGGGGGGCACCACAGCATGCGTGGGGTCGGGAGATGCCAGGACTATTGGGGCCGGGCAGGGGGGAGTCACCGGGACTGAGAGATGCCAGGACCGTGGCGGCTGGTCAGGGGGGCACCGGGGGACGCAGAGCATCCCCGGGGCATGGCGATGCCCAGGACCATTGGGGCAGGGGAGGGGGGCACCGGAGCATCCCCGGGGCAGGGGGGGGCACTGGAGCATGCCTGGGGCAGGGCGATGCCAGGAGCGTTGGGGCCGGGCAGGGGGGGTCACGGGGACCGAGGGATGCCAGGACCGTTGGGGCCAGGCAGGGGGGCACCGGAGCATCCCAGGCAGGGGGTACCGGACCACCGGCGCAGCATCAGCCCCGCTGACAGCGTTGTGGTTCCCCCCGGCAGCCCTGTGGCACCCGTGTGCCGGTGGAGATTGTGCTCCTGAAGCAGGTGGGCTCCGGGTTCCGCGGCATCATCCAGCTCCTCGACTGGTACGAGCTGCCCGACTGCTACGTGCTGGTGCTGGAGCGTCCGGAGCCGTCGCAGGATCTCTTTGACTTCATCACAGAACGAGAGTTCCTGCCCGAGGATCTGGCTCGGGAGCTTTTCCGTCAGGTGCTGGAGGCCGTGCGACACTGCAACAACTGCGGCGTCCTGCACCGCGACATCAAGGACGAGAACATCATCGTCAACCTGGCCACCGGCGAGCTCAAGCTCATCGACTTCGGTTGCGGCACCTTCCTCAAGGACACCGTCTACACCGAATTTGACGGTGAGCCCACAGCCAGGAGGGTGCTGCCGGTACCGGGCACTGCACGGCCCAGCCTGCCCGGGCACCATTTGCTGGGGGGGGGAAGAAGAATTTTTAAACATTCAGCCGGCTGCCGAGCTGCGTTTTGGCCCGGGGTGGATGCTGTGAAACGGGAGCCAGCTCCCAGCGCTGCCAGCAGCCTGGGCCCCCCACCCTGCCCCGCGCTGGGGCGGGGGGAGCCCACCCAGCAGAACAACCGCCCCGGGGGGGGCTGCAAAGCCCCGCTCGCTCTGCAGCCACAGAAGGGACTGGGCTGCTCCGCTCCCTTTGATTGCCTTGGCTTATTTTTCTTTCATTTTTCAGCCAAGGCCAGGGGGGTTGGGAGGGGCAAGGCGTGGTTGTTCCCCACCCGTGGGGTGGTCTGGGGTTTTTTTCCCCCACCCTCGTGAGGGTCCGGCCTTCCCCGGGCGCGTGCTGACCTCTTCCGGCACCCGCGGCTGCTTTTTACAACCCAAAGTTTGTAAACAAGAGCCACGTGGTGACACCGGCTGTGTCCCGTGTCCCCGTCACCCCGCGTCCCCGGGGGTGAGGATGCTCGGGCCGGGAGCCCGCAGCGTCCGCCTGACAAGCTCCGCCTGTATCCCGCAGGAACGCGGGTGTACAGCCCGCCGGAGTGGGTGCGCTACCACCGCTACCACGGGCGCACGGCCACCATCTGGTCCCTGGGCGTGCTGCTCTACGCCATGGTCTGCGGGGACGTCCCCTTCGAGCAGGACGCCGACATCGCCCAGGGGCAGTTCTCCTTCCGGCGGAGGGTTTCCTCAGGTGGGTACACGGCTCCGCGGCGAGGGGGGGATCGCGGGTTTTGGGAGATGGCACCAGGCACATGAGCCTCCCGCTTTTATGGCTGTGGAGGAGGTTCATCTTCCGTGGCTGGAGGAGATGGCCCAGGAGGAGGTTCATCTCCCACGGTTAGTTGGATGAGGTGGCACATGTCCTCCCATCTTGCTCTCCAAAATGGATAATCACTTGGGAGGCTTGGGTGCAGCTCTGAGCACACTCAGTATGGCCTGGGCAGCGTGGACAGTGGCACAAGGTGGACAAGAGCCTTCTCTGCCTGACCGGCGGTTTCTGGTTTCTCTCCCCAGAGTGCCAGCAGCTCATCAGATGGTGTTTGTCCGTGTGCCCCTCGGACAGGCCAACTCTGGAAGACATCTTCCACCATCCTTGGCTGCAAGGCACTCACCTGCCCTAGGAGTCATCCGAGATCCACCTGCACAGTTGGATCCAGGAGCCTGGCAAGTAACAACCCCACACAGCTCCTGGCCATAAGAAGCAAAGAACACCAGATTTTTCTCCTCGTGAGCGTAGCACTGAGCAGGGATCATCAGATGGAAACGCGCACATCTTGTCCTGGAGCTGGGCTGGAGACCTGGTGGCCACCATCCAACCCAGCTGTCCTGGACTCCATCTGAATGACCCTGTCTCATCTGGTGTTTTGCCAGTCAATTTTTTTTTTTTTGAGTTTTGGTTCTGTGTTTGGAGGCTCCCGGGTGTCTTCCTGACCTGCTGAATTTTGGGACCGCGAGAGGATCAGACACCTTATTGCGAGAAAAGCTTCAGTGGGGCCGGGGGGGGGGCACTGGTTGGGGTGGAGAGCAGGAACCGCGGCCGAATGGCTGTCTCTTCTCCGCTGTCACCGTGCTCGAGTGCCTTCAGTTGCGATCTGGGCTGCGCTGGAGGAAATACTTGAATTTTCCTGCACTGCCGCTTTTCCAAGACTCGCCTGGCTATACCGTTCCTTTTCCCTTTTCAAGAAAAAACAGGTCAGAAGATGCTGGGGAGCCAAGCGGGCGATGGCTCGCCTCCTGTGCCTCCATCTCGCGGGGATCTTCTGGGGTTCTTTGCTTCTTTGTGCCCTCACGAATGCACAAACAGTGCAAAGCAGCAGAGCTAGAAACGTGTACAAAGTTATATAGGAGCAAAGTTTGATATCCAGTTGTTAATAGTGATAAGATTTTACATTGTTTCTCTTTTCCACTTTTTGTCGTTTAATTTATTTTCATGAATTTGTCTTTCTTTTTTTTTTTAACAAAGTTCTAGCCAGTAGGATAACTTATTTATTTATTTATAATTCCGGTGGGTTTCCAACCCACGCCTTGCTGCTACAGCTGCCGATGCCCCGGTTTTCCGTTCGGGTCTCCCCTCCGTGTCTGTCCTGTGTCCAGCCCCGGGCCCGCGGTGTTTCTGGCGGGTGTCTGGCGGAGGTGTGGAGCGCCTGCCTGCTCCCAGCTGTGCTGGGCACTGGGGTTTCCTTGCCACGGGCAGATCCGTTCGCAGCTGAGTTTTGGTTTTCCTCACAGGTGTCTTGTTCGGGGCTGGAGAGGAGGAGCCGGCCCGGGCTGTCTGCACTGTCGAGTCTTTACGTGTCACCAACTGCGGAGCCGGCGGGGATTTTTTTTTGTTAATAATGTTGTACAGGGGAATTCAGAAGTCTTATTTTTTTATGTGGTTTTAAATAAAAACAAACTACTTGATGTGATGGAGTCATTCTTGGTCAGAATCGAAAGTTGCCAGAGATCCTGGGCTCGCTCTGCAGATCCTGGGCTCGCTGCCACGGTCCTGGGCTCGCTGTGCCCCCCGAAGCACCCCCCTGTCCCTCGGCAGCGGGGGATGCAGAGGGAAGCAGCAGCCACAGGCCGGGTCAGGGCAGAGCAGCCGGGGCCAGGCCGGGCGCCAGGGACGAGCCGGTGCCACCCTCTGCCGTCACCCCGTCCCCCCGAACGCGCTCTTTTTGCAGCCAGGAGCCTGCTTTGGGCATTTTCCTGCCCTTGTTCGAGGGCTCCCGGCCCTCCCGACGGGCTCTCCGAGCCTCTCCCCGACCCCTCAGCGGGAGCCATCCGCCCGCCGAGCCAGGCACCAGCGCTGAGGGGCCGGCCAGAGCCCTGCGTGGCCGGGGCTGAGCTGGGGGGTGACAGCTGTCCCTTTCCCCATGTCCCCAGTGCCCGAGACGCCCCGAGGGACGCCCAGCTCCCCTCCTGCCATTGCCCGGCCCTTTGCAAATGGGGAAACTGAGGCACCGCGTGAGGCACGGGCTCACGGGCCATGGCCACACCGGCCACCCGACTGTGACAGAGGCGGCTGCGAAGTCACCGGGGGCCATCGCACGCTTCCCCCGGGAGCAGCAGGTCCCCATGTCCCCACGACGCCGGTGACAGCGGGGCCTGTCCCGCTCGGCCAGCCCGGCGCCATCGAGGCCCGGCGGCTGCCGGCCACCCCCGCCGCGGGGCTTCTCCTCAGGGCGTGCGAGGGACGGCAGCGCCCGCGGCGTTCCCGCCTCACCCGCGAGGTTCGGGGGCGGGGGGGGTGACATCTGTGGTTTGGGTTTTTTTTTCCCCAGTTTAGTCAGGGGCTAACGGGGTCCAGACACCGGTTTGCCCGCGATGAAGTAGCGGCAGCGCGGGATGAGGCGGCGGTGAAGGAAGGGGTTAAAGGGATTTTAACAGAAGTGGCATTACCTAATAGTTGCTGTGCATTTAAAGAGAGTTGATAGTGCCTATCTATTGTCTAAATTAACTGAAGCAGAGACTCCACAACCTCCCTGGGCAGCCTGGGCCAGGGCTCCGTCACCCTCAGAGGGAAGAAGTTCTTCCTCATGTTCAGACGGAACTTCCTGTGCCTCACTTTGTGCCCATTGCCCCTTGTCCTGTCACTGGGCACCACTGAAAAGAGCTTGGCCCCATCCTCCTGACACCCACCCTGCAGATATTTATAAGCATTTATTAGGTCCCCTCGCAGCCTTCTCCAGGCGGAACAAGCCCAGCTCCCTCAGCCTCTCCTTGTAGGAGAGATGTTCCAGTCCCCTCATCATCCTTTTAGCCCTCCGCTGGACTCTCTCCAGTAGCTCCTCATCTTTCTTGAACTGGGGAGCCCAGAACTGGACACAGTACTCCAGATGGGGCCTCACTAGGGCAGTGTAGAGGGGAAGGAGAACCTCCCTCGACCTGCTGGCCCACACTCTTCTTGATGCACCCCAGGATGCCACTGGCCTTCTTGGCAGCCAGGGCACGCTGCTGGGTCATGGTCAGCCTGTCGTCCACCAGGACACCCAGGTCCCTCTCCGCAGAGCTGCTCTCCAGCAGGGCCGCCCCAGCCTGTACTGGTGCCTGGGGTTGTTCCTCCCCAGCTGCAGGACCCTGCATTTGCCTTTGTTGAACCTCATCAGGTTCCTCTCTGGCCACCTCTCCAGCCTGTCCAGGTCTCGCTGAATGGCAGCACAGCCTGCTGGTGTATCCACCACTCCTCCCAGTTTGGTGTCATCAGCAAACTTGCTGAGGGTACACTCTAACTCTTCATCCGGGTCACTGATGAAGAAGTTAAACAAGGCCGGGCCCAGTGCTGACCCCTGGGGCACCCCACTGGTTACATGTTTGGTACAGAAGGGGAAGCGGACCTCCGCACAGCTGCATTCGGGCGGGTTTTATAATGCTGACTTCTGCACAGCTGCGTTCGGGCGGGTTTTGCACAGAAGCAGCAGGAGAAGGTAAGCGGACCTGCACGCAATTGCGTTTGAGTGGTTTTTGTATGAATGCTAACTGTAATTGTGTTTGGGTGGTTTTTATACGAATGTTAACTGAAGTGATAATATTATAATTTGAATACCCGGGGATTTTATGTTAAAAGTTTTGCCTTTGTGCGTGTGTATGTGTGGCTGAGACACAGCACTGCGGTGAAGTGAGTGGGAGTCCCGATCTGCGGTTCCGTAACTCCGCGAGGAGCACGGCCAGAGACGGGCAAAGTGCTTGGAATAATTATAAAGCCTGTAAATCTTGTGATGTGCAACTTGGGCTGCGGTAGTGCCTAATCACTCTCCTAAGTGACAGGGAGTGGGAACTGGTTAATTATTAAAGTGGCAGAGCAAAAGAAATCACTCCTTAGGGGGTTTGGGCTCGAACCTTGGGAGTATTTGAATGAGGGGGGGAATTGGATACAAAGGGGAGAAGAGAGATTTTATTGGAAAGGGGCATACGTGACTCCCGCCGGGTGGCAGGTAGCCTTAGATTGGGAACAACCTCCAGAAATCCTTACAAGTCCTGGGGTTGGGGGGCAAGCAGGAATAATTCCCTGCTTCGCACGTGGGCTAGCTCCTAGATTATATCAGAATTGGCACCAAGCTTGGGTCCTGTTGAAGTGTAAATCTTGTGATAAAAAGAGGTCCTGTGTATCTAGGAGGCGAGGAGCGCAGTGTCCTAAGTGCCTTCCCCGGACCCCACGGTTTTATAGCTGGGAAAGGTAGTGAAGCTGGTGCGTGGAAGGGAAAATTTGATTCCGGAAATTTGGGACGTGGGGGAGAAAGATTGGGAAGAAACTATAGTGAATTGTAAGAAGCGATTCGCGTGGAAACTTATTAAAAGAATAGCAAAAGGCAAGTTAAAGGGGCAATAAGTCGCGAAATGGGTAACAATCAGGGAGGAGTTTTGAAAAAGAGTCCTTTAGGCTGTGTGCTCACTCACTGGAAAGACATTGCTGGGACCGGAGGCACGGAAAGTAAAAGGACCCTTATCAAATATTGCAATTAATAGTGGCCTCTACATAAATTGGAAGATGGGGCCAAGTGGCCATTAAACGGGTCAATAGATTATAATACTCTCTTGCAATTAATGCTGTTTTTAAGGAGAGAAGGAAAACGGGATGAGGTTTCATACGCAGATACGGAAACCATCCGGAGTGGCAAAGGGACTGTGGAATGATACCACCACAGGACCCCACGGTACTCGCACTCGAGCAAGAAAATGATAAAGAACTCGGGGGAAAACTGAGGCGGTGTTGTTCGGCATGTAGCATTCGGCAAAGATGTACTAAAGCTGACAAAATTCACCAGGCACCAGAACAAGATCTGACTGACTTGTTTAAGCCTCCTCCTCAACCACAGGAACCGGATGCGAACTCGGATGAAATTCCCACTCCTTCAGACAGCCCTGTATCTTCCCGGACTAGGAAGAAATTCGCTACAATGGTCTTACAAGCACCTCTCCAAGAGGCAGTAGGACTTGATGGTGGAACTATGCTAATCAAAATACCTTTTTCCACCACCGATTTAGACGCCTGGAAAAAGGTAGCCCGGGAACATCGGGTCGACCCAGTGGGTGTCGCTAAACACTTTCAATTCATAATGAAACAACATAATCCAGATTGGAATGATATACAATTACCATTAGAATATGTAACCGATACAGAGAAACAGTTTAATTCTAAAAACTGCAGGTGATCTGGCTGAAGATCACTATAAGACTGCGGAAGGTGATGTTAAGGATTATTTCCCCCTCCAAGACCCAAAGTGGGATGCTAACAGGTCTGCTCATACGGAGAGACTGCAGGCATACCAAGAGTGGATTTTTAAAGGAATGGAAAGTGCCATTCCCAGAACTATCAAGTGGTCAGCATTATATGCAGTTAAACAGGGTCCTTCCAAGTCCCCATCCCAATTCCTGGATCGACTGAGGGATGTAATGCGCCGTAACACACCGCTGGACCCTGGGTCAGAGGTAGGGATACAACAACTAGTCTCCCTATTTTTGGGTCAGTCTACGGGAGACACTAGGTGCAAACTCCAGAAGTTGCATCCTACAAAAAGGAGGAACTTAAAAGTCCTGCTGGATGAAGCATGGAGAGTGTTTAGCAATAGAGAAGAGGGATGCAGGCAAGGCCAGAGAATAGTGACAGTTGTTAGGGAAGAGGAAGGAAGAAGGCCTAGACAGGAATTGTCCCGGTTGGGTAAAGACCAACGTGCGCTGTGTAAAAGATTTGGTCATTGGAAAAGGGAATGTCCAAAAAATAAGGAAAAGGGACGAGGCCGCCAGATAGAAAAAATAGCCCATGTAAAGGAAGATTGACGGGGACCTGTGGAATCCACCCTAGCGGATCCACTGGTTATAATGAAGCTAGGGAAGGAACGAGAGGTAGAATTTTTGGTTGACATGGGGGCAACATACTCACTTTTGAATCAAGCCTTGATGCCCCTGGGGAGTGACTATATCGTGGTAAAAGGGGCAACTGGCCAAAGTGAAAAGGCATACTTTTGTAAACCTTTGAAGTATAAATTAGGAAAACAATGGGGCATCCACAAATTCTTGTATATGCCCAACTCCCCAAAGGCACTTCTGGGAAGGGATTTGTTGGAACAACTGGGTGCAAAAATTACATTTGAAAAAGGAGAAATTACTCTGGAGGTAAAGGATCCACAATATATTCAGGTACTGAGTCTATTTCTAACCAGTCCTCCCACAGAAGGAAAAATTCCCGAGGAGATCCTAAACCAGGTGTACCCTGGGGTATGGGCCACTGATGTCCCTGGAAGAGCAAAGAATGCTCCACCCGTTGAAGTCAGACTCAAAGAAGGCCGGCAACTGGTAAGAGTTAAGCAATATCCCCTAAGACAGGAAGATAAAGAAGGAATCCGGCCAGAGATAGAAAGATTTTTACAATTAGGATTATTGAAAGAGTGCAAGTCGGATTTTAACACCCCTATACTACCTGTCTGTAAATCTGACGGGTCGTATTGGGTGGTCCAGGATTTGCGAGCCACAAACAAAATAACAGAGGACCTCTACCCAGTAGTAGCAAACCCATATACTTTGTTGACCGTATTGGCTCCCAAATTAACCTGGTTTACTGTTTTAGATTTGAAAGATGCCTTCTTTTGCCTCCCTCTCCATGAAGCCAGTCAGAAATTATTTGCATTTGAATGGGAGAACCCCAAAAGTGGTCGAAAGACTCAGCTCACTTGGACGGTGCTGCCACAAGGATTTAAGAACAGTCCTACCATCTTCGGTAATCAACTTGCAAAAGACTTGGAGTCCTGGGAAATCCCGTCTGAAGAAGGGAAATTACTACAGTGTGGTTGTATCACTTGGACGGTGAGTCTACTAAATTTCTTGGGCTCCAAGGGTACCGGGTATCTAAAAAGAAGGCCCAGATAATGCAGCGTGAGGTGATTTACGTGGGCTATGAGATTAGTGCTGGACAAAGAACTCTGGGACAGGCCCGTAAAGAGGCAATATGCCAAACTCCGAGACCTCAGACAGTGAAAGAGCTACGGACTTTCTTGGGAATGACCGGCTGGTGCCGGCTGTGGATTTATAATTATGGACTGCTTGTTAAACCACCGTATGCACTAACAGCTGCTGGACAAAATCACCTTGAATGGAACAAGGAGACCACGCAAGCCTTTGAACTACTGAAAAAGGCTCTGATGTCGGCCCTTGCCCTAGGGCTCCCAGATGTGAGTAAGCCGTTTTTCCTTTTCTCTCACGAAAAGCAGGGGATTGCTCTGGGGATATCAGCACAAGATCTGGGTCCGTATCGACGAGCAGTTGCCTATCTCTCCAAACAACTGGATGCAACTGCAAAGGGTTGGCCTGGATGCCTGCGAGCAGTTGCAGCTGTAATATTAAATATACAGGAAGCCCGAAAATTTACCTTGGGCCAGAAAATGACTGTCTTGGTGTCCCACACGGTATCCACAGTATTGGAAGCAAAAGGAGGACACTGGCTTTCTCCACAAAGATTCCTGAGATATCAGGCTATACTGGCAGAGCAGGATGATGTGGAGATTACAGTTACTAACAATGTCAATCCAGCTTCCTTTCTCAGTGGAAACACAGGAGAACCAGTGCATCATGACTGCTTGGAGACCACTGAAACAACCTATGCAAGTCGCCCGGATTTGAGAGACAGCCCTATGGAAAACGGAGAAAACTGGTTCACAGATGGAAGCAGCTATGTTCTGAGTGGCAGGAGACACGCGGGGCACGCTATTACCACCAGTCAAGAAATCACAGAGTCAGGACCTTTGCCCATAAACACCTCCATGCAAAAGGCAGAGATAATTGCTTTAACCCGTGCCTTGGAATTGGCCCAAGGCAAAGTGGTGAATATATACACAGACTCGAAGTGTGCCTTCGGAGCTGTGCATGCGCACGGAGCGATCTGGAAGGAAAGAGGACTATTGAACTCTCAAGGGAAAAACATCAAACATGCAGAAGAAATTCTGAAACTACTGGAGGCAGTTCAACTCCCCGAGAAAGTGGCAATCATGCATATTAAGGCGCACCAGAAAGTGAGCTCAGAATTCACAGAATCACAGAATAGTAGGGGTTGGAAGGGACCTCTGTGGGTCATCTAGTCCAACCCCCCTGCTGAAGCAGGGTCACCTACAGTAGGCTGCACAGGATCTTGTCCAGGCGGGTCTTGAATATCTCCAGAGAAGGAGACTCTACAACCTCCCTGGGCAGCCTGTTCCAGTGCTCCGTCACCCTCAGAGAGAAGAATTTCCTCCTCATGTTCAGACGGAACTTCCTGTGCCTCACTTTGTGCCCATTGCCCCTTGTCCTGTCACTGGGCACCACTGAAAAGAGCTTGGCCCCATCCTCCTGACACCCACCCTTCAGATATTTGTAGGCATTTATAAGGTCCCCTCGCAGCCTTCTCTTCTTCAGGCTGAACAAGCCCAGTTCCCTCAACCTCTCCTCGTAGTGGAGATGCTCCAGTCCCCTCACCATCCTTGTAGCCCTCCGCTGGACTCTCTCCAGTAGCTCTTCATCCTTCTTGAACTGGGGAGCCCAGAACTGGACACAGTACTCCAGATGAGGCCTCACCAGGGCAGTGTAGAGGGGAAGGAGAACCTCCCTTGTCCTGCTGGCCACACTCTTCTTGATGCACCCCAGGATCCCATTGGCTTTCTTGGCAGCCAGGGCACACTGCTGGCTCATGGTTAACCTGTCATCCACCAGGACACCCAGGTCCCTCTCCGCAGAGCTGCTCTCCAGCAGGTCCACCCCAAGCCTGTACTGGTGCATGAGGTTGTTCCTCCCCAGGTGCAGGACCCTGCACTTGCCCTTGTTGAACCTCATCAAATTGGAAAAAGGAAACGAGCTGGCGGACAGAGAGGCAAAACAGGTGGCTAAAACGGAGGGAAGAACTGAAGGGGCTTTAATCCCTGATGGACGAGTCTCCCTAGAAGGTAAGCCAGAATATACTAAGGAAGATCAGAAACTTATTACAGATTTAGAAGGGTCATAGAATGAGGAGGGGTGGGCTCAAACCCCATAGGGAAAACTAATCATTCCCTCCTGTCTGATATGGCATCTGGTAAGGGAAGAACATAGGAAAAGGCACTGGGGGACAGAGGCTCTGTATAAACATCTAATTAGAGAGATTGTGGCCAGAAACCTATACACCACGGTGAGACAGCTGACTCAGCAGTGCGATCTTTGCCTCCAGACTCATCCAAAAAATAACCCTAAACCAGAAATGGGTCAGACTGGAAAAGGTAATGGGCCTGGACAACAATGGCAAATTGATTTCACGGAACTCCCAAGAAAAGCGGGGTACCGATATCCACTGGTATTAACCGATACCTTTTCAGGTTGGCCGGAGGCATTCCCAACCAGGACAGCTAAAGCTCGGCAAGTAACTAAAGTATTAATACAAGAGATAATATCACATTTTGGGGTTCCAGCAACTATGTCTTCTGATAGGGGACCACATTTTGTTTCAAAAATACTACAACAAACTAGCCGTCACCTGGGTATAGATTGGCAACTCCACACCCCATACCGCCCTCAGTTGAGCGGCCAAGTGGAGAAAATGAACCACTTCATCAAGCAACAAATTGTGAAATTAGGGCAAGAAGCAAATTTGGCATGGCCTCAGTCCCTCCCTCTAGCCCTCCTGTGTATACGGACAAGGCCAAGGGCAAGGGAGGGACTGAGCCCCTTTGAGATCCTGTATGCACGACCCTACGGGATACAGAAGGGGATATCCACGCAAATTGGGGATGAAATTATGACTTCTTATTTGGTGGCATTGAGCAAACAATTAAGCAAAATCAGGAAACATGTGGTTGGAACCCGGGGGAGGGGTCTAGATGGACCTGTACTTAATATACACCCTGGAGATTATGTATATATAAAGTCTCTTGCAGAAAAAACTTCAGAGCCACAGTGGGAAGGACCATACCAAGTACTGCTCACCTCCTTCACGGCCATCAGGATCAAGGAACAGAACGCCTGGATTCATCACACCAGAGTCAAAAGGGCACCTAAACAGCCACGGGCATCGCGAGAAATTGGACCCTTGAAGCTCAAAGTATCAAGGCATTGATAAAAATTGTATTTTTAGGATGGACATTACCTAGAGGGGAAGCCTGGAGCCAAAACACCTATTTACAAATAACTGAAAATATGTCAAGAATACTGAACTTATCCGATTGTTGGATATGCAATACTCTCCCTCGGGGTGGGCTACAACTCCCTTTAATAGGAATATCGACTAGAAATTGGGCCATTTACACTAATGGAATGAACAGGAACGGATCACGTGTGTATGGGAAGGGGAATGCAAGAGAAGGACCAAGTTTTGACCTAGACCTCCCGCTCTCAGAAAAGGTAGTGATTTTGGGTCGTTGTTTAGGATTCGAAGACAAAACATGGATAGATATGAAAGACTGTCCTGCTGCCAAAGATTTAGGGACTTTTGATGCGGAAAGACTGAAACAGATTAAACTTGACTTCAAGTTTATACCTCATTCAAACACCAAGAAAGGAAAAAGGTAGGGAAGATGGTAGAGAACAGAACAAGGGTCCAAGATGCAACATGGGACCTGGATATTGGTGGCTTTGCGGTGACGGAAGGGCTAGAAAGAGCTTACCTTTAAGCTGGAAAGGACATTGTACTAGAGCGTACCTTACGCCTGGAGCAAGCATTCACAAAGGTACCTCCCCTCTTACGGGACTTTTAAGAACCCCCTGGATTCGTTTTAAGAGAGCGGAGAATCCGTTGGTAATTCGAGGCACTGGCTTTCATAGCTTTGTACGATGGTTAATCCCCTCTTTGGGAGTAAGCGAGTTAGAGAAAGCTATAGTTAATATATCGGCTACTGTCGAAACTCCGGAAAATTTAACATTGGATGCCATACCAGGAATACAATTAGAAGTAGAATCTTTAAGCAAGGTGGTAAAGCAAAATCGAATGGGATTAGCTATGCTTTTAGCTGAGGAAGGAGGATTGTGCCTGGTTATTAATCAAACCTGTTGCACCTATGTAAACCAGAATAAAAGAATAGAAACAGATTTGAATGAAATCTGGGAAAAGACCAAGGTGTTACATCGTTGCCCAAGATGATACATCCTGGGGTTTCTCGGAAATATGGGAAAAACTCACCTCTTAGTTACCTAATTTAGGATGGCTGAGGCAATTATTTGTTACAATGGTTTGGATCATAATGCTAGGTATCATTTTGTGTATTTTGATTAGGTGTAGCCTTTGGTGTTGCAGGAGTACGGGAGATTCTTATAGTGAATGGAAAAGGAACCAACTACAATGAAAGCTGGAGTCCAATAAGTATTTTGAGAAGATGCTGAATAACGATGTACTATAATAGAATTAAGAGTAGTAAAAGAATTTACTGACTTCTTTGAAAAGGGGGGACTGAAGGAGGAAGGGGTTAAAAGGGATTTTAACAGAAGTGGCATTACCTAATAGTTGCTGTGCATTTAAAGAGAATTGATAGTGCCTATCTATTGTCTAAATTAACTGAAGCAGAGAGTCTGGCATCTCCATCCAAAGGGGTCAGTTCCTGATAGGGGCTGGGAGTCGCCTCGAACCGGTCAAGACCGGCCCTGCTGTGTGGATGGGAGCCAGGGGAGAACTGAGTTTGCGCAGAAACAAAGGGCCATCAGCGAACACCGTGATGAAGAGGATGGGCCTTCATCTTGGGACCCCCGACGACCACCACCAGGAGGCACTGCGCAAGCGCAGCTGGGAGGAGTCTATGGAAATTACTTCTTGGAACTGATTATAATACGGAAATTATTTCTCGGAACTGATTTTGATATGCAATGAGGATAGATGCATACATATAGGTGTATTGGGAAATCTAATGTATATGTAATATTCGATTGTATAAATTGAAGAGACACGTTGCTGCTCGGCGCGCACGACTTTGGTGGGACTGCCCCCCGTGCTGCCCGGCGCCGAATAAACATCCCTGCTTTACAGTCTGACAGATTGTGGAGTCTGCTTTCCACACGTCAACACTCTGTTTTTATCCATAACACCCTGCAAAGTCTGGCCTACGTGCTCAGCTCAGCTCCAGACAGACCACAAGACCAGTGTGACAGTCCAGTGAATGTTAAACCAGAAGACAAACACTCACAGCAAGAGCATTTAGAAATTATGCCCGTTCTGACACTGCCTAGACAAATCTGGTGAGGAGAATGCCTACCTGAAAAGAGGAATCCCCACCACAGAGTGAATGTCATTAAGATGTACAAAGATTGGAAAGAGGAAAAAAATTACATTAGAAACCCTCAACGTGAAACAGCAACAGCTTTAACTCATTTAAACCAGACACAGAAGATGTTTCTACAAACGTCTGATCCTACTTTTTAAGAACAAAAATGCACACTTTCGACAATTGTGATTAGCTGGAAGAAATCACACTAGGTAACCTGAAGGCCACTTTAAAGAGGATTTAATATCCAAGCAAGCAGGGAGGGGGATTTTGTCAGCCAGGAATCCATCAGCAAGCACTTGAATCTAAGGGAGCCGAGTTTTGTAACACTGAATGGGTATTTTTAATTATAAAACCACTCACTCTAAGCAGGAGAAGATTCTTCACACTATGCTAGCTACTAGCACTGAGCTGTTCACACATACACCCCCTTTTCAAAAAAACACACAAAACCCCAAAACAAACCCCCATCAAAAAATGAGTGCCACCAAGCCATATTTCAGATGGAAGGCAGGTGTGGGTCATCCTTGCAGAATTACAGGCACCTCAAAGAAATCGTCCTCCTATGCCGTTCAGAGCATCCCAAAAGCAGACTGAGCTCCCCAACGCGTCTTGCATGACCGCAGTCCCTCCCCGGGAAGCCCACAGAGAAACACGATGCTTTTGAAACGTCCCAGTCCTCAGCACCTGAACGTTTTCAGAGCAAAAATGTGGACAAGACCAAGAGCCCCACTTGAGGCTCAGCAAAGCCGTATTTGATGCAGAGCCTGGGAAAACCGGAGCCAGTGGATGAACTCGGAGCTTTCACAGGCGGCCTCAGCATCAGTGCTGAGAGCAGCTTCCACACGCCAAGCACAGGCATGGAGAAACAGCTTGTCACGAGCAGCCGGTCCTCTCCGAGGTCTCCAGACAGCTTGGCACCAGGGAGGGTTCCTTAAGCAAGCTGCTTGTTCGGGAGAGGGTCTAGGAGGAGGCTCTCCCACCATGGGCATTCTCAAGTCCAGTTCCTCGAGAACATGGCCTTGCTGCCCGCTCTCTTCCCCTACAGAGGCTGAACCAGCTGCCCAGTGGCTCGGGCCATCTCCGTTTTCAGCGGAGCCCAGCAGTCCGTAAGCATCCCAAGACGGCGCCTGTGTGGATCCTGCCCCTCTCGTACAGGCCCACGCTGGCCGGGCTGGTGTTTGAGGGCTCTGGACGGCACGCACACAGCACCTACCAAAAAGCTCTGCTCAGCGCTACCAGATCATTTCTAGCTCAACTCAGCGGCACAAAGACAAACAGGGAGAGGCCACGGCCCCACGTGCAAAGGGAGCAGAACACACAGCAAAAGATGTCAGGGGCAACCCTGGAAGCAGCCACAGGCCGTCCACCACGACCTCCAGATCGGGGTCCCGCAGCTCAGCCCGCCACCCACACTGCTTCGAGAGCGCTGCGCCAGCGGCTCTTCCCATCTCCTGCGAGGGGAGAGAACAGGCACAGGCAGCAGAAATAACGGGGTCAAGAAAACTACAGATCACAGCCTTGCCTGCACCATCCTCACAAACACCTGGGGAGAGAAAGGGTCTCTTTTATCCCTACAAGAACATTGGTACAAAGACCAGAAGAGGCACCCCAGGGCACAGCCAGCGAGCCAGGGGCAGAGCAGAGGCACGGCAGGACAAAACGACGGTCACTCAGCTCCAGCGCAGGAGGCCGAAGTTCAAGTCCTGCCCAAGCTACAACAAAAGCTGTCATCGCTTTAGAATTGTGTATCGCGCACAAAATATTTCTGGCGCCTGTAACCCAGATAACCTAAGAGCAAACTTGTGAAGGCACAACTGCAACTCACGATTTTAATGCTGTTAGGGCATCCAGAAAGCTCTGAACACCTTCAGAGCAGGAGAGCTCTTCGAGTAAGAGAAATCTGCATAAATTGCAGACACACAGGGTTTCTTTTCGATTTTTTTTTCCTTTTCCTCACAGTAGAAAGATACTGTAGATGGGTGAAGTGCTGCATGGAAAGGGCCCCTGGAGGTGTCTGTGCCACCACCCTCTCCCAGCCACTAATGCCATCTGGCCCCCAGGGCACCTCCCAGGGCTGCACCACCCTCCTGGGGAACAAGTTCTCCCCAACACCCACCCAGAGCACAGCGAAGCTGCACATTCTGCCTTTTGCCCCATCTTCTCCACTGTCTGCCACAACTGAGAGGAATCCGGCTCCATTGTCCTCGCAATGGCCCTTTAAGCACCTGCAAACCACCATCAGATCACTCCTCAGGCTCCACGAGCCCGGCCACCCCAACCTCTTGCCTTTACTTGTCCACAATAACAGGCATTGATTGGAAACAAATTCAGGGTAACAGTGCCCACAAATTAACAACAGCCCTTGGATTTCTACTTGTTTAAGGTAAATGCAGGTTAAGGGCTTTTCTGAGAAAATGCAGAAAAAGCTTCAATCCGCTTGCTGTTCTAAAACAGACAACACACAGCTGAAATGACAAATGAACTACACATCTCTCTTCCCCTTCGCTACCTTCTTCTAACACGCAGACACTTTAGCATAGAGCGTACCTGTGAAGGAAGTATTCTGGCAATCGCCCTGCGACAGCGACGAGAAACTCCGAAACTGCTGCCAAGCTGCTCATTCGCAGCAGGTTTCTCCCCCCTGCTTCTGGAAGGGTCTCCTAAGGAAGCCTGGCTTGCAGCCCGGCAGCCCAGAGGGCTCTTTCTCTCTGGTCCCACACACCTCTCTCCAGCTTCCACTCAACCCTCCTCAGGCACGGGCTCTCTCACCTGTTCCATTTGCTGCCTTTTCGCTGCAGGATTTGTCTCTTCTGCCGATTTCCTCTGCAGAGGCAAGCGGTCTTCTGGAGAGACGCTGTCTTTCTTCCCCTCACACCCGTGAAGGTTTCTCCAGGTGGAGAGAACATCCAGCCAATACCTTGGCTCCTCAGTGACAAGGCTTTGAACCTCATGCAGCATTTTCCCTGGAAGAAAAAGCAGCTTCAGGTTCAGTAGTTCAGGCTCAGCATTTGGTTTTCCTGCAGACCGAGAACAGCTGTTAGCAGAGACCGTGTTCAGATTTCATTGATGTGTGAGCCCAGGAACCGCAGCAGCAGCCATCACAGGCACAGCTGAGCTCTCAGCGCCCACCTACCCCCCAGCAGAGACCCAGCCCTCCCTCTGGTTACGAGCTCTGCGGAACCAAGAGTAAATCGTGCAGGGGTCGAACTCTGCACAAGAATTCAGCAGCCCTAGAAACCAGCCCAGCCCTGAGAGTCACTCCCAGGGACGGAGGACCAGCCTAACGCACCATCCTCCCCGAAAGCCCTTGGTCCAGGATGAGAGATGTGGGGCACTTTCCAGGGCTGAAACACAGACACGAACGTGAATCGCACTGATCCAGCCGGGGCCTCCCGCGCCCGCCCTGCCCGCAGCCCGGGGGGGGCCGGGCCGCGCCTCCGCTCCCGGCCCCCGCCCGCGGCGCCGGCTCCGCAGCAGCGGAACAGCCGCTCCCCGCAGCCGGGTCTCCGCCGCTACCCCCGCCGCCCCGCGCTGGACAAGACCTTTCCCGGCCGCAGCCCGCCCCGGAGAGCCGCACACCCAGCCCCGCCGCCGAGGCGCTTCGGGCGGGCCCCTCCCGCAGCCCCGCAGCCCGCGGGGAGGGGGGCGGCGCGGCCCCGCGGCTCGGCCGAGCGGAGACGGCCCGGCCCTGGGGGGCCCTTCCCGCCCCGGCCCCGGCCCCGGCCCCGGCCCGCGGGACCCCCGCAGGCGGCGGCACCGCCCGCGCCGCGCCCGCCCGGCTCCGGGGCGCCCGGCGAACGGGGCCGCGCTCCCCGCCGCTCCGCACCGCACCGCAACGGGCCGGGCGGGCTCCGGCGCCCGCGGCCCCCGCGCCGGGAGAGGCTCCGGCCCCCCCCGCCGCCATCTCGGCCCCCCCGCCGGGACCGGGCCTTGACGGGCGGCAGCGGCCCCGGGGCGCGGAGGCGGTGTCCGCACCCAGGCGGCGGGGGAGGGCGATCCGCTGGCACCCCCACCCCCCGCCCCGGGAGCGGGTCAGCAGCCGCGGCCCGGGGGAAGCGCCGGGAGGGCGCGGGGGCTGTCAGCTGCCCCCCACGGGCGACCTTCTGTGGCCCCGCAGGCACCTGCGGGGGTTTGACCGGGGGCAGGCGGGGGCTGGAAACCCGACGGGACAGCCGCTGGGACAGAGAAGGGGGGGACGGGCCGGCGGGGCGAGCACCGGCACCGCCGGCAGCAGCAGCTGAGCCCCGCGAGCGGCAGCAGGAGCAGCCTCCTGTACGGGGGGGGGGGGAAGCCCCCATCCCTGGGGCCAAACCCCCTCCGGCTGCTGCGGCAGAGCGGCCGAGGAACAAACTCAGCTCCCTCGGCCAGCGGGGGAGATGGGGGGAGGGTGCGCGCTGGCTCGCTCCTCCTCTCCTGTCCTTAGTGCACAAATTTCACTGCCTTCCCTGCACCCAGCTCTGCCTGAACTTCACCAGAGCTCTGTCACAGCAATTCAATATCTCGTTATCCAAGCACTCATCTTCAGGAACTTTTCTTCCCCAGACTGCTCTGTTACATGGGGCAATGTTCTCATCCTCCTTCCCACTCAGTTACAGGGCACAGAGCCAGAATGTGCAGTCACACAGGTGTCACGAGTCACGGGTAGTCCAGTCCTTATGTGGGCCCAAAAGGAAATGCTCCCACCGCAGGAAAAGAGAAATTCTGTCTCACCTGCCACAGCTCATGCATCTCTGGATTAATTAAAAAACTGAAGCGGTCCTTTGGCTTGAGAAAAGCATCCGTGCTCCAGACCATGCTGGTCTCCAAGAAGCGCTCGAAATCCGGAGACAGAGAGAGATAATAGATTTCAGTAGAAAATTCAGACTTAAAGCTGCTTGTGGTCTTGGTTCCCTTCCCTCAATCAGCTGGGGATCACAGGATCACGGAATGGTGGGGGTTGGAAGGGACCTCTGTGGGTCACCCACCCAGCCCCCTGCCAAAGCAGGGCCACCCAGAGCAGGCTGCACAGCACCGCGGCCAGGCGGGGCTGGAATATCTCCAGAGAAGGAGACTCCACAGCCTCCCTGGGCAGCCTGGGCCAGGGCTTCGTCACCCTCAGAGGGAAGAAGTTCTTCCTCGTGTTCAGCTGGAGCTTCCTCTGCTCCAGTTTGTGCCCTTTGCCCCTTGTCCTGTCGCTGGGCACCACTGGAAAGAGTTTGGCCCCATCTACCTGACACCCACCCTGCAGATATTTATAAACATTTATTAGGTCCCCTCTCAGCCTTCTCTAGGCTGAACAAGCCCAGCTCCCTCAGCCTCTCCTCGTAGGAGAGATGCTCCAGTCCCCTCATCATCTTCGTAACCCTTCACTGGACTCTCCAGTAGTTCCTCATCTTTCTTGAAGTGGGGAGCCCAGAGCTTGAACACAGCACTCAAGATGGGGCCTCCCCAGGGCAGAGCAGAGGAGGAGGATAATCTCCCTCAACCTCCTGGCCACACTTCTCTGAATGCACCCCAGGATCCCCTTGGCCTTCTTGGCAGCCAGGGCACGCTGCTGGCTCATGGTCAGCCTGTCGTCCACCAGGACACCCAGGTCCCTCTCCCAGAGCTGCTCTCCAGCAGGTCAGCCCCAGCCTGTACTGATGCATGAGGTTGTTCCTCCCCAGCTGCAGGACCCTGCCCTTGCCTTTGTTGAACCAGCAAGGGGGAAAGAAAAGAAATAATTAAAACAATCACCGCACCAGACACCAAGTGCAGGGAAACTTCATCTCTCCTTATTGCCCATTTCCCAGGCAAACCTCCAAACCCTGGGGCCAGCCAAGACAAAGGCGGCTTTGGGAAGCGGCATCTCCCCTCAGGCTCTGGCCACAAGCTCTCTGACCAAGGCAATGCCTTCTGCAGGAGCACTTGAGGAGCACTGCAGAGCTCTCCGGCCTCCACCCCTGCACAGCCAGGGCCAGCAGCCGTAAGAAATCGCAGGCAGACATCTTGCAAATGATCCCCGCACTTGGGAGCACCCACTGGTGTCCGGCCAGGCGCCGCAAGCATTCCTGCCCCCAAGCTCCACCAGCCCAGGGGCAGCTGCCCACTCTCACAAGCCTCTCAGATGGCTCCAGCTCGACGGACAAGAGGCCTGGGGCATCTCCTGGCAGGTGTGACCAGCCTGTGGCACCAGGAGCCAGCTCTTGCTCCCGTGCTCAGGGAAGAGCCCAGCGCCAGCTCTGGGCTCAGCAAGGAATTTTCCCCCAGCGCACACTGGCACTGCTCCCCACAGTTTTTTCGCCTTCCTCTGCAGCACTCAGCACCACCACTTGCCCCAGCTCCTCCAGTCCCTTTGGCCTACCTTCCTGCCTGCTGCTCCTGCACCACCAAGATGGCCTCTCGTGCCCTGCACCCGCTGGGAGGAAGGCTTTTTTCCCCCCACTGAGGGCTAGCAAGGCTCTCCAGGGGTTTTTTGCCTTCCTCTGCAGCACTCGGCGCGGCCCCTTGCCAGGGCTCCTCTCGGTCCTTTCGCCTTGCTCCGTGCCTGCTGCTCTTGCACCTCCAAGGCACCACTCGTGCCCCGGCTCTCTCGGGCTCTCTCGCCCAGCCCTCGCTGGCCCAGCACCATAGCGCAGCACTGCTTGCAGGGCAAAGGCAGGACTGGCAGCGACAAGTGGAAGACTTTGTCCTTCTCCTCCTCCTCGTTTGTGTGGGATGGGTTCTGCGCCTCAGTCTTCAACTTCTCGCACTTGAGGAAACAGGCACCGCTCAGCCTCCATTCCTGCTGCCAGCTTGTTAGAATTTTTCCTCCTCGGTGCTAGGTGACACTGCTGACAGTTGTTTCTTCTCAAAAGCTGAAAGAAGAATTTAGAAGGAGAAAAGGAATTCTAATCTAGGTGGGGCAATATTTTCAGGGCTTTTTTGGATGCTGCAATGAAAACTGATGTGAAAAAAAATTCATTACAAAACAAGAAAAAACAGAGAGAAACCACATTCCTGAAAGTTTTCCTTTTCTTCTTCAGAGCACAGCCTTTGTGCATCAGTCATTCACCAGCTCTCCTCTTCCTGGCAAAGGTTCATATTTTCTCTAACCAGACGAGGTACGCGTCCGCCTCGCCACTCGACGCAGAGAGAAAACGAATTGTTAAAGCAAGAAGACAGTCAAGTAACACTTGTACTTCCAAAAAAATCATCCATCTCCATTGGCTAAAAAGAAAGGAGATGGCCTAGTGGGTGTCTACTACTGATCGCCCAGCTGCAAAGGAAGCACCCACGAGTTCTTCCTTAGGCCACCAGGAGAAAGTTCCAGACCTCATCCTTACGGGAGATTTCAACCTCCCACACATCAGCTGGCAACATCCCACTGCTCTGACGCCACCAGCGCTGCTCCTCAGGGCTCAGCTCCAGGGCCAGCTCCGTCATGTTTCGTTACCAGCCATCTGGAAGCAGGGGTTCAACGCACCAGGAGCCACCTTGCTGACGGTACCAAACTGGGAGGTGCTGTTGACTCTCTGGGGGGACAAGAGGCCTTGCTGAGGGATCGAGACAGATGGCAGCGCTGGGCTAGGATTAATGGGATGGCGCTGAGCGACTCCAAATGCCGCATTCTGCGCCTCGGACGGAGCCCTGCCAGGCACAAGTCTGAACTGGGAGACGAGTGGCTGGAGAGCAGCCCTGCAGAAAGGCATCTGGGGCTGCTGCGCGACACCAGGCTCAGCGTCACTCAGCAGTGTGCCCTGGCCGCAGAGAGGGCAAACCGCACCCGGGCTGCATCCAGCACAGCATCACCAGCCGCTCAAAAGCGGTGAGCATCCCGCGGGATGCAGCGCTCCTGCAGCCTCAGCAGGTCCAGTCAAGAAACAAACGACAACTGGCCTGAAGCAGCCATCGTCAGGGGTTTCTCTGCTTCCTACGTACCGGCTGACTTGTCACGGGAACCCTCTGCAGCGCGTCATCAAGTCCCACATGGCCTGAAATGGGCAGCAGAGCTCGGGGGCACTACTCACTCGATCGTGACCTTCATTCATCTGAAACAAATGACGAAAACTTCAGCAGTATTCCCAACAAAACTGCTTTTCTGGATACCTCTTTGCTACTGAGAAGAGGGGTGGCCTAAGGAGAAAGGGACAACAAACACAGCTCCCCATCATATGTACTTGCTCATGCTCTTGTCCATTCACGGCCAACACTGGGTTTCCTTGCAGCAGGCGTTTCTACATGCTCCTCAGGTTCTACACGACACCAGGGAATTCAGACCTGTCAGGGAAATTCCCTTCCCCAACTCTGCTCTCGGTCAGGCTGTACAGCAGGAAAGTCTCTTACCTTGGGAGACACCTCTCAGGTCCCATCACACCCTGCAAAGTAACGAGCTCGTGGAACTTCCCTGGCGACTCTGCTGTCGAGAGGCAGCGAGGTGGAAGCAGGCCGTCCTGAACACACCCGGGCAGGAGCAGGGCTGCTCTTCCCACCCAGTCCCTCTGCAGACAAGGGCAGCCCCACCTCAAAACTGCCCTTCTCCAGGCTTGGAGAAGAAAAAGGGGATCCATTTGCTCTCCCTCATCACGCAATGCGCATCACTCAGCACTGTATTCTTCCCACTGACTGCAGCCTTTGGTGCCTTTTCATTGACTGAAAAGGCTCTAAAAGCTGCTCTGACCAATTCCCCATCTCACCGGAGGTTCCGAGGATGCATCTGTATCACCCACAAACTCTTTGGATACCAAGAAAATCACAAGGGAAGAAATTAAATATATTTGGTTTCATATGTCAAAGTGTTATTGATTTGCGTGGCCCTGCAGACCATGGTGAGGCAGGCTGTTCCCCTGCAGCCCATGGAGGTCCAGAGTGGAGCAGGTATCCACCTGTAGCCCACAGAAGGGACCCCATGCTGGAGCAGGTGGATGCCTGAAGGAGGCTGCGACCCTGTGGGGAGCCTGTGCTGGAGCAGGCTCCTGCCAGGACCTGCAAACCCGTGGAGAGAGAAACCCAGACTGGAGCAGGTTTGCTGGCAGGACTTGTGACCCCATGGGGGACCCAGACTGGAGCAGTCTGTTCCCGAAGGTCTGTACCCTATGGAAGGGACCCACGCTGGGGCAGTTTGTGAAGAACTGCAGCCCATGGGAAGGACTCCCATTAGGGAAGCTTGTGGAGAACTGTCTCCTGTGAGAGGGACCTCATGCTGGAGCAGGGGAAGAGTGTGAGGAATCCTCCCCCTGAGGAGGAAGCAGTGGCAGAGACCAAGTGTGATGACCTGACCACAACCCCCATTCCCATTCCCCCTGCGCCGCTTGGGGGAGGAGTTAGAGAAATCAGGAGTGAAGCTGAGCCCGGGAAGAAGGGAAGAGTGGGGGGAAGGTGTTTTAAGATCTACTTTTATTTCTCATTATCCTGCTCAGATTTGATTGGTGATACATAAAACTTTTTTTCCTTCTGAAGTTCAGTTTGTTTTGCCTGTAACAGTAGTTGGTGAGTGATCCCTCTCTGTCCTTATCTCGACCCATGAACTTTTCATCATATTTCCTCTCCCCTGTCCAGTTGAGGAGGGGGAGTGATAGAATGGCTTTGGTTTTATTGGAACAATTGAAAGCATCACAGAATGCAGAAGGGTGGTGGGTAAGGCCAGAAAAGCAGGTAATAGTAACCCCACAAGTTATGCTGGAGCTTGCGGAAGAAAAGCATGCGCAGACACATTGGGGTGTAGATGCTGTGGTCTTGAGTTTAAAATCTTCTGCAGTGTGTGTAGGAATGACAGGGGTAATTAAATCAATAGTGGCCAAGTGTCCAATTTGTCTCAAAAATAATCCTTTAAATGGGAAAAGGGCACCCCTAGGAGTAACAAAACAGGGTAACTCCCCAGGATATTATTGGCAGGTTGATTTTTCTGAACTGCCCAGGCAGAACGGACTCAGGTATCCATTAGTGTTAACTGACACATTTCCTGGATGGCTGGAAGCCTTTCCTTGTCGCACCAACAAAGCAAGAGAAGTGGTTAAAATATTGCTAAAAGAAATAATATCAAGGTTTGGGGTACCAATTGGCATGTCTTCCGATAGGGGACCACATTTTGTGGCAGAAATAGTTCAACAAGTAAGTAAGGTTTTAGGAATAAACTGAGATTTACCTACCCCCTGGAGGCCGCAATCAAGTGGGAAAATTGAAAGAATGAACCAAACATTAAAAAGACAAATAAGTAAGATTTGTCAAGAAGTGTCTTTAAAATGGCCACAAACTTTACCATTAGCACTCCTGAGAATCAGAATCCAACCAAGATCTAAAGATGGTGTAAGTCCGTACGAAATCTTGTATGGCAGACCTGATCAGACTCCTTTAATCCCAGGGGATATGAAAATAGCAGGGGAAACATTTAAAAATGTATTGGATTTATTTAAGAAAAACCCTCGAAGCACTCCGAAAATACGTTGTGCTGACCAGGTCGCTTGCTTTGGACATGCCTGTGCATCAATATCCACCAGGTGATTTCGTGTGCATAAGGACTTGGAGCTCTGAACCACTGCAGGAGAGGTGGAAGGGACCTTCCCAGGGACTGTTAACAACTGACACTGCGGTCACAGTAGAAGGGCTGGAACCGTGGGCACACCACACTCGAGTGAAGAGGGCCCCTTCATACAAAGTCATCAATAGAGGTCCAGAGACTGCAAAACTCATTTAAAAAGATGTCTAAAAGGGGGGCTATCATTGTAAAATATGGAAACAATAAATTCTGACATAGAGGCTGATGATGATGGAAGCATTGTTTAAAATATTAAAAGTAAAAACAAAAAATAAAAATCGGCTGTCAATAAAAGCACAACTGTTAATATACTTCCCAATAACTCTGGAAAAAAATGAGCTTGACAAAATTTTTCAATGGATTGGGGTGCAATCTGAGTTCCTGAGTAAAATCCTTAATTAATACTAGACTACATTTGTTAATCATATTTTTAGTAATATTACTCATTTATTATTGTTTAAAAAAAGAACTCACCAATAAAACAGCCTTCAGTCGAATGATTATTCAGACCGTAGCCAAAAAACAAAATTTAAGTGATTCGGTCACGACGCTCCCACCATCATATAGTGAATAGTGGATAACTAAATTGTTATAAAATCATTATTGACAGTAAAGTATAAATTAGTGTATAACTAAAATATAATTTAATTTAAGATGGAAGTATTGAAAAGATGATTATTTCAAAACTTCCAAAGGGGGGAAATGTAACCAGGGTGATGGAATCAGCTGACCATAAAGCACGAACAATGCTGCTATTCTGCTCCTGGTACAGCCCTGCCCACCTGGACATTAGGGCTGGGGACAGAGGGTCTCGTCTCTAGGTAACCATTAATGTTAAACAATAGTGGGGAGGGGGATTTTTAATAGAAATAGCGTTACCTAATGGCTGCAGGTGCATTTGTGGTACCTGTCCACTGTGTGAATGAACTGAAGCAGAGAGTCTTGCATCTCCATCCAAAGGGGTCAGTTTTTGGTAAGGGCTGGGAGTCGCCTGGAACCGGTCAAGACGACCCCGCTGTGTGGATGGGAGCCAGGAGAGAGCTGAGTTTGCGCAGAAACAAAAGTCAACCAGCGAACGCTGTGATGAAGAGGATGAGCCTTCATCTTGGGGCCCCCGACGACCACCACTAGGAGGCACTGCGCAAGCGCAGCTGGGAGGAGTCTATGGAAATGACTTCTTGGAACTGATTTTAATATGAAAGGGATGAGTTATGGAACCTAATGAATACGTATATTTTTGATCTGTATAAACTACCTGGAAAAGGTATGAGGTATGCACGTTGGGTGGAATTATCCCCCGTGCATCCAGCGCTGCCATAAAGAATGCTGCCTGTTAACACCACAGTGGTGTGAGGTTTTATTCCCGGATTTTCGGTGACACTCCCAGTGCCCTCAATCCCCATCCCAGTCACCTCGCAGTGCCCCCAACCCCCCTAGTCCCTCCCAATGCCCCCAACCCCCTCCCAGTCCCCTCCCAATGCCCCCAAACCCCCTCCCACAACCCCCCAGTCCCTCCCAGTACCCCCAAATCCCCTCCCACGTCCTCCCAGTCCATTCCCAGTTCCCCCAAACCCCCTACCACCCCCCTCCCACAACGCCCCGAACAACCTCATTTTGAGTTTCAACAAGTTTTTTTTCAATAAACAAGGTTTTCACCTTCTTTAAAGCCAGTCAATAGTTTTATCATTCTAACAAGAACTGGAACTGGGAAGGGTTGCACGTAACATGAAAAACTGCAGCCTGGAGAAACTGCTGGTTATCCTCAGGAAACCACAAAAATCAGAGTTTACTGCTGTTCTGGATGGAAGATGAAAGATTTTCAATGACTGAAAGACTTGGGTAGATCAGCTGCACTGTTCAGCCATTGGGTAACTCCTCTTCCTCGCATGGCACTTGCTCCACAAAGGGAAGTCTTCACACCACGTGGAGAATCGCCTGTGAAATTCAATACGGTTTGCAATCAAATCAGCCTTTAAAGCTCGCATAAACAAATGGAATTGTTCTTCATACGTTGCGGAGCTGAAACGACTCAATAGCTCCAATACAAAAAGTCACTGACAAGGGTTGTGTTCTCTATACCCAGCCCAGAAGATCTCACGATTTATAATGGGAACAGTTTCAGAATTTAATCCAACATGTATTTTACATGCAAGAAAAGCAGCTGCAAGCTCAGAATTCTCACAGTTATTTGTCTTGCAGACTTGATTCCGTTCCTCTGAAGATCAGCCGTGAACTGCCCAGATGAACTGAGCTCACGCGCCTTCTACCAAAAAAATTCCATCTCCAGAAAGATGACTGACAACGAGCAGCCTTTCTAAACTGAGTTATCACAGAATACATGCAACAAGCACCAGCTGAGTCTACACATATCATGACTTCAGAGCAAGGAGAGAGTAATAAAGCTGGCCCTGCCTCAAAGCACCTAAGCATATGAGAACGGACCTCACGTCGCAGAAAAATAAAAGGGTATCAAATCGGAGAGCAACATTTATGAGAAAAACTCAATTTTGAGAGACCTTTCTGACCATAAGATTGTGTCCAGTCAGAAAAGGGCAGCTCTTGATGCTTACATCGTCATCTAGTCAGTGAAATCCATCTGCAGGAATAAGCACAGCTCATGCAGAGCTGTTGAAGCTTTATGCCACTGACAGGCAACATCTAAGCCCAGAAATCTGAAAAAGCAGCAGCTGGATGAAGTTTCAATACCTCTTTCCCCTTACAAATGTGAAAGTTTCAAACTCACACCCAGAAGGGACGAACTCTTGATCCCGACCTGGAGAAGCGAAATGTCCATCACATCTCGAACCCTCAGCCTTCACCTTCTGTAGGAAGAAACAGACGTTCAAAATAATGTATGCATCTTCTAAAAGGCAGTGTACACCACCATCCAGGAAACCTAGGAATTACGGTCAAAAATCACAAGAAATGACCCAGCTAGTGGTTTATTTTTTTTTCTTTCATCCATCTGCCCAATATATGTCTCAAAAGACAGCATCCAAAGAGAAAATAGCTAACCTGCACCTGGCAAGTCTGAACGTTTGAGTGAACTGGAAAGAAAACAGGCGATCGGTTGAAAGAATCTGACCTGGAAACGTCCACAATCCAGTACCACCATCCTGCTATTTCTGCTTTCACCGTAATCAGAGTCTTCAAGAGGTAGGTGTGCTGCCGTCAGTGAGACTCCATATGCACTGCCTAAATATTTACTGATGCAGTAACTTGACCAAAACAAAGAGAAAAGGTTGGCTAAGATGTCATGCTCATGTACGGAGGCACATCGGTTTTAGCTCTTCAGCTGGCAAACAGAAGCAAGCACAGACGGAGACGCACAGAGCAAATGACCGAGGACAGAAGGACCTTGTCTCAGCAGCTAAACAGTTCCCCTGCACCCTTCCAAGACCGCCAGCCTATTCTGCAACAACACCCGAAATTTAAAAAAACGCTTCCCCACACAATCAAATGCAGCCGCTTAGAAGTGGGAAAAGCAACACTTTTCTTTGCAAGGCATAGCAGTGCATCACAAGAGTTTTTGGAACGAAATACTATTCGTTATTATCTCTCTCAGAGCACTACTGCTACTGAGACCTTCAATGGCATTTCCTTGTTTCCCAGCCATTTCCTTTCCCTTTCCCCACACCAGAAAGCTCACTGAACCCTATCTATCTACATTACATGTAATGCAGTATAAAAGTTCCCAAAGCAGAGATATACTAGAATATACCAAAAATGTCTCACCAAACAGAGGTATACTAAACCTCGGAAGAAAATCAGAGAATGTTAATGTCATTAACGCTTCTCTCAACTCTCCACTAGGAAGTGGAGGTAGCGAGAGGATCACCACAGACTGATGGACATTACCACCACAGAAATGACATTACATCCAAGTGCTGAGACTGAGAGCATCCCGCTGCGCCATACAAACAATGCAAGTTACAAACACACCGAAACCTTGGGGGCGGAGGGAATCAATAAAACTCCAGGCCTAGAACTACAGCGCTGCAGGCCGTCAGAGCAGCCAGCGCTGAAACGCTGCCTCTGCAACACAACAGAAAGTCCACACGCGGGAGCGAACTCCTTAGCAATACTCACGCAATTTTCTTACAGGACGCCAAAGCGCAGCAGAGTATCTCATTCTCTTCATGCCACTTGCACCTACACGGAATGGAGTTCAGGCTCATTTCAGAAGCATCGACAGCGTTAATCGACATGAACAGTTGGTCTGCTCACAGGGAACAGGAACAAACATTCAAGATGCGACCTTTCCGTCTCAGCGACCGTATGGCACCTCTGAAATTTCGCAGAGGACCAGTGTTCAGTAACTAAGCTCCCAGTGGTTTGTGCAGAGTTCAAAGGCACGCTTCACAGGCAACCTGCTTCACGCAGAGGTGGGGGGAGGGAGAAAAGAGAATCCTGGGGTTTGGAAAGGGAACTGAAAGGTAACACTTTGAAGTTTCCCACTAATGTGAAATAGGTCCTCTTAGTACAAGCACCCCCGCTTTCCTCTCCACGCGAGTGTTTTAAAATGCATTTTTCCATTCTTGTTAAGGTCTCCCTCTAGTGTGCCGATACTCGTAGAAATGGAAAACCACCTGACCGTAAAAAGACAAAGTGACATTGATTCTCCCAACAGATCTTAAAATCCATCCTGTAAGCAGACTTGCAAGAATAATTTTTTTTTTTAAAGATCTATTCAAATTTAAGATCAAATTACTGGTTCTTACTTCAGACTTTTAACTTTTCCTTTGCTACTCTTTATTTCTCTAAGTTAACTGCGTCGTCACTAAACATTCCCTCGCAACACCACCAGCTACACGCCACTTTTATACAAACACAGAGGAATCGGAAAGTAGGAAAAGCTTTACCATTCAAGACTCATCGGGGGGGCAGGGAGAGAAAAAAATCCTACAGAGTAAATCGGATTCCAGAAGTGTTAGAAAGAACATTCATTCCAGAAGAAAAAAGATAGGATCTTGCTTAACACTTACGCTCGAGAACTGGATTTGTACCACTGGGAAACAGACCTTCTCCCTCCTCACAGTAGCAATATGGGGCATCTGGTGGACTGAAACAGCCAGGTCTGATTCAAATTACACAGAGAGAGTCTGAACCTTCTGACTTCTAGGATTTCCAGTTAAATACCACAATGTATTTTTTTCCAATTTTTCACCCCACCCTTTAAATCGGGCCTCAGCGTTAAAAAGCTGAGTGTCTCTATACTTCTTTTGGGGAAGTATTTTTCATTTCCAGCTGTGCTCATGATGTGACCAGAAGCATTTCTTATCACAAGGCTTGCAGAACATTCTAGCTAGCAGCATACAAGCTGTATGTAAAGCACCAAGAACATCAGATTAATACAGATTTCCACAAAGAAGAACCCAACATACCTCGTATTACAGGAGAAATCCCAATGGAAGACATCCAGTTCTCCACACACCCAACTCCTGGATGGCTCCTTCTGGTATTTCTTCCGGCAGAGTTCTATTACCAGGTCTTCTGCAGCAAGAAGCTCCAGATGGCTCTCAGTGCCTAGAGCTCAGAGAAAATCCACGTCAGGAGAACAAGTCAGTGACTATTCTGCTGAGCTCAGTTCTCACTCACTCCCTGTTCACTGCCCAGCCTCGCACCGGAGCGTCAACACTCTTGTAAACCTTCCCAAGTTATTCCAACAGCGGTTTCAATAAAACCTGGCTTCCTAGCAAAGCAGGTCCCATACTCTCAGCATTTCAGTCCTTTAAAGAAGTTGAGTAAGACTGGGCCAAGTACTGACCCCTGGGGAACACCACTGGTTACGGGCCTCCAACCAGACTCAGCGCCGCTGATGTCACCCTCTGAGCTCTGCCATTCAGCCAGTTCTCAATCCACCTCTCTGTCTGCTCCTCCAGCCCACCCTTCCTGAGCTTCCCTACGAGGATGTTATGGGAGACAGTGTCCAAAGCCTTGCTGAAGTCGACCTAGGCAACACCACAGCTCTCTCCTCATCTACCCAGCCAACCATGCCATCACAGAAAGCTATGATCTTGCTCAAGCATGATTTCCCCTTGGTCAATCCATGCTGACTACTCCTGATAACCTTCTTTTCCTCCACTTGCTTGATGATGACAGCCAGAATGAGCTGCTCCATCACCCTTCCAGGGATGGAGGCCAGACTGACCGGCCTGTAGTTCCCCGGGTCCTCCTTCTCGCCCTTTTTGAAGACTGGAGTGACACTGGCCTTCCTCCAGTCCTCGGGCACCTCTCCTGTCCTCCAGGACCTCTCAAAGACCATGGAGAGGGGCTCAGCAATGACATCTGCCAGCTCCCTCAGCACTCGTGGGTGCACTCCATCGGGGCTCATGGATTTGTGGCTGTCCAGTTTGCTTCAACCATCTCTAACCCAATCCTCCTCGACACAGGCAAGGTCTGCCTTTCTCCAGGCCTTCTGTCTTACCTCCAGGGCCTGGGATTCCTAAGGGCCAGCCTTAGCAGTAAAGACTGAAGCAAAGAAGGCATGCAGTAACTCTGCCTTCTCCATGCCCTCCATCACCAGGGCACCCACCTCATACAGCAGCAGGCCCACATTGTCCCTAGTCATCTGTTTGCGCTACTGATGTACTCAAAGAAGCCCTTCTTCTTGTCTTTGACATCCCTTGCCAGATGTCATTCCAGATGGGCCTTAGCCCCCCCTTCTTGCCCACCTGCATGCTCTGACAACCTTCCTCTATTCCTCCCAAGTGCTCTCTCCCTCCTTCCACATTCCATAGACATTTCTTTTCCATCCAAATTTTTCTAGAAGCTCCTTGCTCATCCACACACGTCTCCTGCCTCCTTTGCTTCATTTCTTACCTATGGGGATGCATCCATCTTGAGCAGGGAGCAAGTGATGCTTGAATAGCGACCAGCTCTCTCGGACCTCCCCCTGCCTTCCACAGCCCTAACCCATGTGTTTCCTCCAAGGTCCTTCAACAGGCCAAAGTCAGCTCTCCTCAAGTCCAAGGCTGTGATCCTACCCACTGCCCTGCTCCTTCCACACACGATCCTGAACTCACACCACCTCATGACCACAGCAGCCAAGGCTGCCCCCAACCTTCACACCCTCAACCAGTCCTTCTCTGTCTGATCACGCTGTTTTACTGTCACCGATGGGGAGCAAAACAAGAGGGAGAAGCATGCAAAGTAGTTCTAGCTATCAGGACCAGCTTTTAGGAAACCTTTCAGACCCAAAGCTTTTCAGACAAATACAGCTGTCCATGACTACATAACCCCTCTCTCGGGGAAAAAAGAAAAGGCCAAAAATGATCCTTTTCTCACCTGTTACGCTAGCCATTCGATTGAGACACCACTTAATTCGGAATCTGTCACCAGACTAGAGGAAAGAAAATTTCAGTCACTTTGAAGAAGTACAGTATATAACTCTGACATCTGCAAGACTTCTGACCCAAAAAGTCACCTCCAAAACAAAGGCCAACGTTTGTGGGATTCAATGGACGCTCTTGATGACAATTATCTTGAAGAGGAACCAAATGCCACGGAGCCTCTCCAACCAAACTCCAGGCGAAATACTGGACTCGTGTTTGGGGGCAGTTTAAGGGCTAACGCATGCTACTGGCATTGAGCTCTGGATCGCTTTCACCTGTATTTCTTCAGAGCCCTATATTTATGGATGGAGACCAACATCTTCACCCTCCCTGCCTTTTGAAGAACATTAGGCTCCAATGGAATCAAAACCTAATATAGCTGTCATGAAGCTTAAACACCTCTGAAGCCCAACATTTTGTTTTGCTCATTGGCAAATGAAACTTGAGCAAAAATTAAGATGTACAGTGTTCTCACGGGGAAAATGCCAGAAAAACATCCCTTAGAAAAGCAGAACTGTGCAACTATTATTCAGCACAATCAATTTCAGTCAATCTTCAAAGCTCTGAACCTAAGTTAAAACAAAGTCAGAGACCAAGTGAAATGTTCACCAGCAGACTACAGCCAGAAGTGCAGGCTGAAACTAAGGCGGCAGAAAATTAGGTCTCTGCTTTATAAAAAGGCTGGCTTCTAGGAGCCACTTCTTCCTGCACGGAACTGGGATACCTTAGCAAACAGCGCCTTTGCCCACTCCTTTGCCCACCAATTAGGTTTGAGAGTGAAGCATCTCCTTTGTCATCCAACAGAAGTGAAACGAAAGGTTTTGATTGAGAGCATCTTACTTTGACCTGGACCATACCCTGCAGTAGAAGTGAGGCGAAACACCCCTGGCTGGCTGGACAAACTCCAGAAGCTCCCGCAAGACAACGGCGTAAGAAGTACGGGAAAGACCAAATCCAGACAGAGGGATCTTATGAGTGGCATCACCTAATCGGGGGGTGTCAGAAAAAAACCAAAACACCAAGTTATAAGAAGTCCTGTTTCCTTAAACGATACAGTTCCCCCCTCTTTTGTATCTTTTTATATCCATATACGTACACACACCCCTCCTCTTCTTCTCTACAGGCACTGTGTCTGTGCTTAAGCCATCAAAACCCTGCTTTTGTCAGCAGCAGACTGGCAGGGCTGGGCTGCGAGCACACACACACCACTTTTACAAGGCAATTATCTAAGTATTTGACCTAGGAAACATTGGCCAAGTTTGTTCCCTCTGTACACAAGGGGAGGAAGTGTCCTAATAGAAACCAACTGGAATCTACAAACACTACTGAAGAGTCACAAAGGGAGTACGGCAGGCCAAGCCAGGCACAACAACAGCAGAAATACTTTAACTTTGGTGACAGATGTGAAGCTGCCAAGCACAACTTTGAAACACAAACTAGTACCTTTGAGCTACCCTATCATGAGTTAGCAGTTCATGCTGAAGATACACTCCAGGACTATCAAGGGAACGGCACTCGGCTCAGGTGGGCTTGAAAGCATTTAAAGCCAAACAAAGTTGTCCCATTTAAGAAAAACGTACTGCAGTTATTATGGAATTAAAATAGGAAGATGGAACACAAATAATTCTCCCACTGACAAAACCACTTTGGGTCAAGTGCTCTGCCATTTGTGGGTACAAGAAACATACAACAGGCGACTGCACCAAGCTGCTCTGTCACTCCTTTTTCTTCAAAACTCGACCAGTTCCCAGAAGCAGAAACTGCAGACTTCCAAAACGTTCTGACACAAATCAGATAAGCTGAGTCTAAAACCACACACCTCTGCACACCCCTCCTCTTCTCCACTGATACTCACTAGCAGTCTGGCAGTGGTACCGAAAACCAAGTGGTGGTGCTTCTGCAGAAGAGCAGGGGAGACGGGAGAAAAAGAACAATCATTACCCACCATCCACAATGACAGATCCTTAACTCTCAGCCATACACCAGTCTCGCGTACAGAAAGGAACAGCTTCATCTTCCACTGGGGCAAGTACAACTGCCACAACTACTTTCGAAAAAGTTCTTTTCAGTTATACGCATTTTAAAAAACAAAAAGTCTATGATACAGCGTGTGCGTGTGTGTGTGCGTGTGTGTTTAGGTCCAACCAAGACAAACATTCATTGGCATGAACTACAAAGCACAAACATCTGAAGGTCTTTCTGCATTTGTTCTACCCTCTTTAAAGCGTCATGCAGTTCCCACGCTTAAGTCCATCTCTCCAGAAACAACCAGCACTGCTCCAATATTTTAAGAAGGCCAGCCACTTACAGTCAAAGAAATAAACCTATCTTCATCTCATCTGGGCAGCAGTAAGTAACAGCAGAACGCCTCCCTCTCACCCCAAGGCAGGATGAACTACTTCTCCTCTCCCTTCCTTGGAACTCACCTGCATCGATGAAATGATGCAAATCGGCTATTACGCCGTCCTTTAGGGAGTACTTCACACACCCGATCTCACAAGGAAGGAAGCGCTGTTCACAGCTGGATGGCAGCTTGCCATGGCTGTAAATGTCCAGGAAGTAGAAGATGTCTGAAACCACGGCTGAAAGGAAACAAAAACCACAAACATTTTCAGAAGAGCCAACAGAGGTTAGCTCTAGCCATCCTGGCCTCATCTCATCCAGCGTAAGCTTCAGTGCGCTTTATCATATGAGTGACGTAGGGTAATGACCAAGTAAAACACAGCTCTTTCTCTGTATCACAGATGACCAGGTAGTTAATACTTCTGCAAGAGTCAGGCATATTAGTGATCCCAGTACATCTCCCATAGCTGCTACTGTGTGTAGAGATCAGGGCAAAAAGAGGGAAGAAAAAAATACATCAACCCCCAAACCCACACAAATGTTAAGAGGCCTGGAATCAACAACAGGACCTACTATTCCTTTTTACGATAGGTCTCTTCACCCTCTAGGAAAAAAAGGTTAGAAAAAACGTCAGTCTGAAGCAGCAAAGCAGCCTCACCAGCTCAATCCAGTGACTCACACAAGTTACAGGAGCTAAATAACCTTCTGCAGCAAGAGGAGGCAACAAGTCTGCTCGTTAAAAGGATTGCTTCTCCACTGCTCTATGAGCTCCCAAAGAAGTCAGCAAGCACACCCAAAGCAAATGTGAAGAAATAAATTTACCATTTACTAATTTTAAAAGTACCCAACTACGAAAAATGTTTCAGAGTACACCTTAATCCTTCTCTTCATAAATGTCACCTAACATTCTCACTGAAGCTTTAGGTACCTATTTCATCTTTACCCTTAGGTTACGCCCCTCATCAAAAAAGTCCTACTTGTTCTCCTAAACAACGGAGCTGTAGAACTGCTTTTGCAGACAAATACTGCTCTAGGCCAAATTTTAAGGCATTTAACACCACTTGTCCGAAGCTTGAATGCCGGTGCTCTCTTACATTGGGTATCAACCTCTACAAGCTGCGGAGTCAGGAAAGACACCTCTGACCCGCTTTCCTTACCAAAAAAATGGATATAGCTACAGGGAACCGTGCAGCACTTTGACCGAGAAAGAAAGGAGCAGCAGCATCAAATGCGTCTCAGTTATCCCTCATCATTACCCCCTCCTTCAGTTTAAAGATAAATTGTGCCAGCTCAAGCCACCACCACCAACCCCATCAAATTTGCATCACGGTGACAGGGGAGCACAACCTCTGCCAGGGAGGACACTAAGATGTATCACGCTTTTTATGGAGCTGCTCTTTCCTGCCCCTCCATGACCATGGCAACAGGAAAAGACTTCAGGAGACCTGTTACGCAAAAGGCTTCAGCTGAAACTTAGCCACACAGCAGATGCAGCTTACATCAGCTGGCTGCGTGACTTCTCTTGTAAGCACTACCACTTCTCATTTTTCAGAATAACGTCATATTCATGGGGAAATGATTACAGATGTGTTCACTACTCGATTCCAATCAAAACATCCATTTGAAGAAGGGGGCACCGATAAAACAGGTTTCGTTTTTCCAAGAGTTTTCACCAAGGAAGCAAGCCAGGATGTTACAAAAGCACTGACAAAGCACATATCCCCTCTTTTATTCTCCCAAGGAGGCCAGGTCACTGTTTTCTTTAACACCTCTACCACACCTCATTTTTGAACTTTGATATCTAACAACTCTTCACCCTTTCACATTAGTACAAGCATTATTTTATGCTGAACTTGGGTTAGACCTTGTAAACCACAAATCGTAGGAGTTCCACACTTTCCTTTTTCTTCAAAGCCTTGAAATAATTGTAAAGAAACCATTAGTGGCTACATTTCCCTCCAGCTAAAGAACAGAGGACAATGATTTTGGGGGAGGGGGGGGTAGGGAAGGGGGCATGGCAGCACAACACACATCTGCACTGACTTCCCGCTGTACTACAGAAGACCTTTTCCCAGCAGCAGACCCTTGGTTTAACACAAAGAAACAGCTGACACAGACGGCCATTAGCAAAATGGAATCAGCCTTTGTACAGGTACCCTTGAGAATATCTACACAGGGCAAGCTTCTGTCTACCAGGATCAACTGCTGTAAGATTACCCTACCCTGATCGTTCTCCCAGGACATAGCAGAGGCCTTTGGAAGAGAAGTGACACCGGGCATCTTTGTGGTCAGACAAGCAGGAACCGGATGAGCCACATTAGACGTCTGGAAGAGAAGAGAAGAGAAAGTTAAAAAAAAAAATCAAAACAGTCTACTAACCCCCAATAAAGTCCTTCACCTCCTCCTCTCAGAGGAACACAGGATGGCCACTAACAGTGATGGTCAGGCGGAACAAGGCTGCAGTTTCTACACACTTGCCCATGGACTTGCAGACCCGAAAGGCAGGATTTCTCTTCTAACAAAAACAGAGCTGGGTATCTTAGCACCCCGCTCAACTCACTGCCACTACAAAGAGCTACAGCTAAAAATCACAACATGCAATTCAAAAAAAAAATTGTTTTAGGGAACTTTCCAAATTGGAATTTCCAATTTTTTTCCATAAACTTTATGGAAAAGTTTGGCACATGCGTTAGTTGCCTTGGACTAGGAAGGAAAGTGATGAAAAGCTGACAAAGCCTCAGGGAAGCCATCAGACTGCTCTGGCACAGAGCAAGTAAGAAAGGCACCGGCGTCCATTCAGCGCTGCAAATTCACACAGGAGCAGGAAGCTTTTCAGAGGACAGGAAGAGAAACCCGGCAGGCTTACAGAACTCAATCATTCAGGACCCAAACTGGGAATAACACCCACATCTAGGTACACTCATTCCAGATGACCATCTTAGCCAAAGTTTGTGGATTATCAGTTTCAACTACTTCAAATAAACCGAGGAATCGGTCCCATTCACCTAAGCTTCAGTCATCTCGAAAAGATGACCAAGACCTTTCACTACACAAAGTCAGCGTGGTTGTCTGTGTGATTAATCAATGCAGATCACACATAACCTCACACATACACACTTCCCTATTTCCACTGACAGCCAAGAAGGATGATGATCTTTATTTTGCTAAAGCAATTATTGCTTTCCCTGATTACAGCTTTCTAAAATGCCACCACTCCTGGAAGGAAATACACAAGCCTCTGCTTCTGACTTTGCTGTCATTTCAGGTAGCTCTCCATTACACGTGAAAACGGAGCTCCACTAATTACATACCCCTAGCCTGCTAAATAACACAATGATGATCAGATTTTAAACAGCTCTTTTCCATATAAGCAAGCCCCCAAAACCAGAAAACATTGCCTAATATCTCCCTACTAGTCTGGACTGACTAAATTAACTGCTCCAGCTTTACCAGTTACTCCACACTATGATCATCCTGTCATTCCCTCTGGAAGTGTTTCAAAGTCCTCAGTTTTACCCTCACCAGTAATTCATAGTTCATACTCAGTATCTAGTCACACGGGATGAAGAAATAAATGTGGTATTATCCATTCGCTCGACCAGGCTCTCTGCTGTGACACACAAGTTTTCACGCTGCCAACCAAGACTGCAATAAAATAAGCTTTCCCACACCTCGCACAAGTCAAACTCTGAAGCAAACTATGCTTCAGGGAACTGCTGGGAGAGGGAGACAGACATAAGGGACAAAAAAAAAAAGGGGGGTGGCAGGGACAGACACATGAGACACACACCTTTTCAAGACAGTAAATAGTACAAGGGATCCCGCTAGCACTATTTTTGACTACAACCACATTCAGCTTCACCTAACTGCTTACTTTTACATTGAGGGACTTTGTCCTCCACCAGAGCATTACTATTCTCTCCATAACCAAACCAATCTACAAACAACGGCAAGGTACAATTCTTCTTTCTGTGCACAGGTTCCAACATTTCACTGACCTGCTCCACCACACAGCCGCTCAAGAATGCCCCAGCAGCTTTGTTTAAGATGTGGCTTCAGGCCATCCGCCAAGAACCAGCTAAATTAAGGACACCCACAAAGCAAGAGCAACATGAACCTAGCACCAGAAGCCACACCAATTTACAATATTACAAAGAAAAAAAAAATGGCAAAGCCAGTCACTGCAAAATGTTGTTAAACATAAAACTAAGTTGTTAGAGAACGACATTTTACTTGGGAAAAGAGCCCAAAGGAACAAGCTGCGCTGGTTTAAAACAGGATAGACTATTTTCACCTTTAATTCAAACCAGAACAATTTCCCGCTTAACCTTCGTAACGGTACGGACTGCCCCAGCAGCCGTAACCTCCACAGGCTGGAGGCTCTGGAGAGCAGGTCCTCCTCCATGGCACCACAGCTGACCAAACCCAACACCACTCCCTCTGCCTCTGGTTCAGCTACTCTGGAAGGTCTTCCTTTCTTAGCATGTACCTCTTGTACCATCTTCTCCGAGCGTTTCTTTTCATTCCACTTACGAGCCTTCTCTGCATATACCATCTTTTCTTCCTTACTCAGCAACTAAAGGAAAGGGAATTGGTAAAAAAAAAGTTTTACTGCTTCCTCCTAGCAGCCCCACAAAGCAAGAAACTCCATGTAAGAAATTAATTGTGCATTTCCAAAGGACGTTCTCAATGCTTGCCAAGAGCTGCCAACTGCTAGCACTGACTCCAAACATTTCCTGCAGCCTTCTCCCTAACGGACCCACAACCTTTGATTCCAAACGCCTGGCGAGCACACGCTTCTGAAGCATCTTTGGGCGAGAGCAAACTAGCACTGCCCCACCACAAACCAGAGGTCTTCTGAAATCACTCGGGCCAGCTGGGGATGCCACTACCCATAGAATCATAGAGTTTGGGTTGGAAGGGAGGTTCTCCTTCCCCTCTGCACTGCCCTAGTGAGGCCCCATCTGGAGTACTGGGTCCAGTTCTGGGCTCCCCAGTTCAAGAAAGATGAGGAGCTACTGAAGAGAGTCCAGCGGAGGGCTACGAGGATGAGGAGCTACCGGAGCATCTCTCCTACGAGGAGCGGCTGAGGGAGCTGGGCTTGTTCAGCCTGGAGAAGAGCAGGCTGAGAGGGGACCTTAGAAATGTCGATCAGTATCTGCGGGGGGGGGGGGGGTGTCAGGAGGACGGGGCCAGACTCTTTCCAGTGGTGCCCAGCAATAGGACAAGGGGCAATGGGCACAAACTGGAGCAGAGGAAGCTCCAGCTGAACACGAGGAAGAACTTCTTCCCTCTGAGGGTGACGGAGCCCTGGCCCAGGATGCCCAGGGAGGCTGTGGAGTCTCCTTCTCTGGAGATATTCCAGCCCCGCCTGGACAAGTTCCTGTGCAGCCTGCTCTGGGTGACCCTGCTTGGGCAGGGAGTTGGACTGGGTGACCCACAGAGGTCCCTTCCAATCCCCACCATGCTGAGATTCTGGGATTAAAGGTCATTGAGTTGAACGCCCCTGTCATGAGCAGGGACATCTTCAACTGGATCAGGCTGCTCAGAGCCCCCTCCAACCTGACTTTGAATGTTTCCAGGGAGGGGGCAGCCACAGCTTCTCTGAGCAGCCTGGGCCAGTGTTTCACCGCCCTCAAGGGGAAGAATTTCTTCCTTCTATCTAGCCTGAATCTACCCACCTTTTGTTTACAACCACTGCCCCTCGCCCCCCTAACATGGCTGTCCCAACAGCCCGCCACCCAGAGGGGAGGGGGGCACGGCCTGTGCTTCTCAGCCAGACCCGCACGGGGCCACCCGCACCGCCCAGCCCCGGCTTCGCCGCTCAGGCAAGGCCACGCTGACACCCCCCACCCCAGCCCCCGCTTCCCCCTCACGCAAGCCCACGCTGACACCCCCCACCCCAGCCCCCGCTTCCCCCTCACGCAAGCCCACGCTGACTCCCCACACCCCCCCATCCCCACCCCAGACCCACGCGGCGGGGCCCGGCTCCCCCCGCCGACCCGCGGCCGCTCCCCGGGCCCTCCCCTCACCGCCCAGGCCCCGCAGCAGTGCGGGATGGCGTCGGCCACGCGCGCCACGGGCAGCCCGCGCCGCTGCAGCTCGGGCAGCCGCTGGCGCACGAAGCAGCAGAAGGGGCTGCGCGCGCCCCGCCGCTGCGCCATGCCGCATGCGCTCCCTCGGCCCCGGGGACGGGTCGGGAGGGGCGGGGCCGGGCACGCGCGCGGCCGCCCTCGGCTCTTGGCGCCAAAGGGGAGGGCTCGCGCCTGAGGGCCGGCCGCGCCCCCTCCCCCCGCGGGCTGCGGCCGTCACCTCAGGAGAGGCGCGGGGGGAGCCGGGCCGGGAGGGGAGCCCGGCAGCGCTGCGCGGGGGGGGCGGGGGGTTTTTTCTCTCCGTTTTTTGGGTGTTGAAGGGTGAGCGCTGCGGAGAGGGACTGGGAGTGCTGGGGGACCACGGGGTGACCCTGAGCCAGCAGCGCGCCCTGGGTGCCAAGGAGGGCAACGGGATCCTGGGGTGCATCGAGAGGAGCGTGGGCAGCAGGGCGAGGGACAGGGGGGACAGGGGGGGACAGAGGGGGGAAAGGTGGGACGGGGGGGATGGAGGGGACGGGGGGGGGACACAAGGGACAGGGGGGGACAGGGGTGTCAGTGGGGGACAGGGGGGGACAGAGGGAGGAAAGATGGGACGGGGGGGATGGAGGGGACAGGGGGGGACAGAAGGGACCGGGGGGACGGGGGGTCAGGGGAGGACAGGGGGGTCAGAGGGGGACAGAGGGGATGGGGGGGACAGAGGGGGGGACACAAGGGACAAAGGGGGGACACAAGGGACAGAGGGGGACAGAGAGGGGACGGGGGGAGAGGGGGAGACATAAGGGACAGAGAGGGGACAGAGGGGGACGGTGGGGACACGTGGGCGCTTGGGGACACCATTGGGGGGGGGACGGGGACATCGTGGGTGTCCTCGCACCCTGGGTGCCCCCCTCTTACCCTGTGCTCAGACCCCCCCCGCCCCACATAACCTCCTCACCGTTGGAGAGGAGGGGTCCCTTTTCCGGGGGGGGGGTGTCCCCATTTCGGGGGGGTATCCCCGTTTCTCGTGGAGTCCCTGGAGCAGGGGGGGTCCCCATTCCCGGGAGGCCCCATCACAGGGAGGGGGATGTCTCCGTTGCAGGGGGGGTCCCCGTCCGCAGGGGGGTCCCCATTCCTGGGGGTGGCATCCCCATTTCAGAGGAATCCCCATTCCGGGGGAGTTCCCCGTTCCCGGGAGTTCCCCATCACCGGGGTGGCGTCCCCATTCCGGGGGAGTTCCCCGTTCCCCGGGGGTCCCCATCACCGGGGCGTGTCCCCATTGCAGGGGGGGTCCCCATTCCCGGGGAGGAGTCCCCATTCCCGGGGGGGATCCCAACTTCAGGGGGGGGGGGTCCCTGTCTCTCGGGGGTTCCCCGTTCCCAGGGGGTCCCCATCACCTCGGGGGTGTCCCCTGATGCTGTGAGAAGCCGGAGCTGCAGACTCCCCAGCCGGCAGAGTGTTCAGCAGGGATTCTGTATTGCGGCGCCGGGCACACGGGGGTCTCTCCTCCCAGCGTGTGCCCCGAAGAGACACCGTGCCCAGGTGTTTATGCTATGGTAACGTACATGTTCATTGCATTTCCAAGCAATGCTGAGCACAGCAATGGTTTTGCCGAGAACTCATCAGTACCTGGTCATGTCCGTCGCACGTCTGTCTGGCGTCTCTGGGTGATCGCGGGCTCTTCAGGTTCTCCTGCAGCCTCCTCATCTCTGCAGTTCGCACCCCTGCTCTCGCCAGGCCCAGGCGCCTCCAGGGATCGTTCAGGAGTCCCTGGTCTTGCGCCCGTCCCCACTGTTCCCAAAGAACCGAGACTTGTTTGGGCTGTGCCAAGATTCTGACCCCCTGCCCTGAGAACATCCCCTGCAGGATACATTGGTGACACTCACAGTTATCACCCTGTTGCAGGGGGGGGGTCCCCATTCCCGGGGGTTCCCCGTTCCCGGGGAGTCCCCATCGCGGGGGGGGGGGGGGGGTGTGTCCCCGTTGCACGAGGGGTCCCCACTGGCGGGGGGCTCCCCAGAGCAGGAGGGATTCTTCTCGCTGCTGAGCTCAGTGCAGGGTGCCTGCATGGACGAGCAGCGTCCAGGACTGGGAGGGGGTTTGGGGGCACTGGGAGGCACTGGGAGGCACTGGAGGGTTGTGGGAGGGGGGTGGGAGGGGGTTTCGGGGCACTGGGAAAGACTGGGAGGTGATTCAGGGGCACTGGGTCTGGGAGCAACTGGGAGGGGGGGGTTGGGGGCACTGGGAGGGACTGGGGAGGGTATCTGGGCACTGGGAGGTTGTTTTTGGGCACTGGGAGGGGACTGGGATGTACTGGGAGAGACTGGGAGGGGGTTTGGGAGCACTGGGAGGGACTGGGAGGGGTTCTGGGGGCATTGAGAGGGACTGGGGGGGGTTGGGGGCACTGGGTTGGGACTGGGATGTACTGGGGGATACCGGGCGGGACTGGGGGGGGGTTGGGGGCACCGGGAGAGACTGGGAGGGGATTTGGGGGTACTGTGATGGGACTGGGGGGGACTGAGAGGGGGTTTGGGGCCACTGGGAGGGGACTGGGATGCAGATTGGGGGTGTAACCAAGGTGATGGAATCAGTTGCCATAAACACGAACAATGCTGCTGTGTCCCTGGTACAGCCCTGCCCACCTGGACATTAGGGCTGGGGACAGAGGGTCTCGTCTCTAGGTAACCATTAATATTAAACAATAGAGGGGAGGGGGATTTTTAATAGAAACAGCGTTACCTAATGGCTGCAGGTGCATTTGTGGTGTCTCTCTATTGTGTAAGTGAACTGAAGCAGAGAGTCATACATCTCCCCCCAAAGAAGTCAGTTTTAATTAAAACCAGGAGTTGCCTAGAACCGGTCAAGACGACCTGGCCGCAGGGACAAGAGCCAGAAGAGGGCTGAGTTTGCGCAGAAACAAAGGTCAACCAGCGAACGCTGTGATGAAGAGGATGAGCCTTCATCTTGGGACCCCCGACGACCACCACTGGGAGGCACTGCGCAAGCGCGGCTGGGATGAGTCTATGGAAATGACTTCTTGGAACTGATTTTAATATGAAAGGGATGAGTTATGGAACCTAATGAATACGTATATTTTTCATCTGTATAAACTACCTGGAAAAGGTATGAGGTATGCACGTTGGGTCGTGCATCCAGCGCTGCCATAAAGAATGCTGCCTGTTAACACCACAGTGCTGTGACGAGGTTTTATTCCCGGATTTTCGGTGACACCATCCCACTTCATTCCAGTCCGTCCCAGTGCCCCCCAATCCCCTCCTAGTCCCTCCCACTGTCCCCCAGTACATCCCATTCCTCTCCCAGTGCCCCCAGATGCCCTCGCAGTGTCCCCCAGTACCTCCCAGTTCATCCCAGTACATCCCGGTGCCCCCAGATCCCCTCCCAGTCTCTCCCAGTCCCTCCCACTGCCCCCAATCCCCCTCCCAGTCCCCTCCCAGTGTATCCCACTGCCCCTAAACCCCCTCCAACAACACCCCAGTCTCTCCCAGTGCCCCCAAACCCCCTCCCAGTCCCTCCCAGTACATCCCAGTCCCTTCCCAGTGCCCCCAATCCGCATCCCAGTCACCTCCTAGTGCCCCCAAACCCCCTCCCAGTCCGCCCCAGTCCCATCACAGTACCCCCAAATCCCTCCCAGTCTCTCCCAGTCCCAACCCAGTGCCCCCAACTCCCCTCAGTCCCTCTCAATGTCCCCAGAACCCCTCCCAGTCCCTCCCTGTGCCTCCAAACTCCCTCCCAGTCCCTCCCAGTGTCCCCAAATCCCCCCCAGCTTCTGACCAGTGACAAAGACACCAATTACTTGTTCAGTATTAGAAAAGCCTGATGTCAAAGTACCTTCTGTTATCCTAGAAGCCTAGGCCAACTGCAGCTTTTCAGTACACAAAGAAAGCACTATATATTTTCTTATCAATAAGAAATAATATTTCTTACCATTCTGGTAAGAATAAATATTGCAAGGTGAAAAAAAATGTATACTTCCATCACTCACGCACAGCGAAAAACACCCAGCTTTTGTCTGTCAGAATTTTCATACAGGACTAATTTACACTCAGGCTTTGAGGTCCCAAGTAAGGTCATAAAATTACTACCTTCTCCCCAGACTAGCCAGGGTGACAAATCACCGTAAGGGCTACTGCCGTACACCCACTTCCACCAATTAAACTGACGTGGAAATCGTCTGACCCAGTGTGGGTCGAGCAGTGGCCCCTGTCGAAGCCTCGAATGGATGCCCTTCTCGAGCTAGTTGACCGCGAGTTACAACGAGGTCACATAGAGTCTTCCACTAGCCCATGGAACACCCTAGTTTTTGTAATACCCAAACGAACCGGGGAGGGGTTTCACCTCCTCCATGACCTACGTGAGGTAAACAAAAAAATCCAACCAATGGGTCCTGTTCAAATGTTTTTACCCATGAACTCTATGATGCCGGAAGGACAACCCTGTGCTGTCCTTGATATTAAAGACTGTTTTTTCTCAATACCTCTGCATGAGGAAGACAAGGAGCAGTTTGCTTTCTCTGTTGTGTTTCCAAACAGCCAACGCCCCAACTTACGTTTCCAGTGGAAAGTGCTGCCTCAAGGAATGATCAACTCACCTACCATCTGCCAGATTGCGGTGGACCGGGCGTTAACACCAGTCCGACATAGCAATCCGACCGCGACCATCATTCAGTATATGGACGATATCTTAATCGCCGCGCCGTCGGGAAGTCAGGTGGACCAGCTAGTGTTAACAGTCTCGGAAACTCTGAAAACAAACGGGTTCGAAATCGCGAGCACAAAGATTAAAAGAGGACCATGTGTGAGCTTTTTAGGAGTGGGGATCACGAGTTCTTGCGTGACCCCCCCTCAAATAAAAATCCACCGTCACATTAAAACGCTCTATGATATGCAGCAGTTAGTGGGGTCCTTACAATGGCTCCGCAACATTGTCTTGATCCCTCCTGAAATCATGGCTCCCCTGTATGATCTCTTAAAAGGAAAGAACCCATGAGAACAAAAAACTCTGACAACAGAAGCAGCAAACTCTCTCGACTTTATCAAGCAACAGGTATCGTCAAGCACACTTGCCAGATGGAATCCAAATCTGCCACTTGATCTGTATGTACACTTCACAAAAGGGGGGGGAGTGGGAGCACTAGCACAGGGTCCCCCTGAAAAAGCTCAACCAGTACAATGGGTAGTTCAGGGAAAACCATCATGCGCATTCTCTCCAGGAGTCGAATGCCTTGGTAATCTCATCATGAAAGGCAGAAAACTCGCCCTCAGACACCTAGGCATCGAACCCGCCAGGATATACCTACCCTTCTGCAAACAACTCCCTGTGCAGTCAGTGGCAACATCAGAGTATCTGGCCATAGCTCTCGTCGGATTCGGCGGCGAAGTTCGTTACGCTGCAAAGCCTCCCTGGACTCAAATGATGGCAGTTGTCAACATCGACCTCCCACAAAAAATCATAGACCGGCCCCAACAAGGACCGCGGGAACAGACAAGGACCATCCGTGAGTAAAGGTATTCTTTTACTACTCTTTACTACCGACGGGGTTCGAGTCCCCTAAGTCGTAATTTAATTACGCAGGGAGAGTATACTGGGCTGCCAGCACCTTAGAGGTACACAGGGGTTCAAGTCCCCACTGTAGGGGTTCAAGTCCCCACTGGATGCGGTCTTGACTGATACATGGATCATTATTCTGGAAATTGCCTACGATTCTGGCAATCGGTTTGGATTGCAGTAACTCCGGGTTAATATTCTGTGACTGTGTGTGAGGCCTCTGTGTGAATGAGACTTATAAACAAGGGTGAGTGTGGAGTTTTGACCTGCGGTTCTGTTCTCCCGCGAGGGAAGCAGCCGGTGAAAAACAAAGTGTAAGAAAACAGTGAATGTTTATTTTAAAGTAATTATCCTGTGTTGTTATTATACTACTGGTGACAATCATAATAGTATGTTGTATTTGTTATAAGTGTCATACAACATTCCGGTGTAAAATTGCGGTTCAGTAACTATTTCTCGTAGCTTAAAGTATAGAATTTGGTTAAGTAATTAGAGCTATCGGCATCAGAAGGATTGGTTTAGGCTTGTTTGTTAGGGTTTGCTGTACATTGATTGGGGAACAAAGAGGTGGACGTGCTGCATAATGGGAACTTCACAGAGCAAAGAGATTCTGAAGAAGAGCCCCTTGGGCTGTATTTTGCATCATTGGAAGGAGATAGGGGGACCCCCGGGAGGTAGTGTGAATAAAAGGACGTTAGTTAAGTATTGTAATCAATGGTGGCCGTTGTACAAGTTAGATGATGAGGCAAAGTGGCCTGAGAATGGCACCCTGGATTATAATACTTTGCTACAGCTAATGTTGTTCTTGAGAAGAGAAGGAAAATGGGATGAGGTCTCCTATGCCAAAATGTTTTTCACTTTGCGAAATCACCCCGAGTGGCAAAAAGAAAGTGGTATAAATCTAGCCCCGCAGACTGGCATTAGAAAGGGATAGAAAGAACGAGCTGGGAAAACTTAAGCGGTGTTGTTCTGCGTGCAGCATAGGGCAAAGGTGTCTGAAAACAAAAGGGAATCAGAAGAAACAGGAGGAGCGCAGGGAGGATTTTGTGTCACCCCCCCCCTCCCCGATGCTGGGTCGGCTGCGGGAACCCCCGCCCGCGCAGACGGGGACGAGGCCTCTGATGAGGGCGGAGCGCCACCTAGCGGTCCAGTCTCATCACTGCTCGGACTCGCAGTGAGGTGGGACCCATCATCCAAGCCCCTTTAAGACAGGCGATGGGGCCGGGGGGGCCGACCCTGATAAGAACACCCTTCCAAATGGAAGATACAGACAAATGGAGAGAAACTGTAAAGGAATCCAGGGAAGATCCTAGCGGGGTAGCCAAGAAATTTGAACGGATAGTTAAGAATTTGGATCCGGATTGGAAAGATGTGGATTTGATGGTCGAGGCAATGACAGAGACTGAGAAAGGAATTGTGTTAAAAACAGCAGGGGATCATGTGAGGGCACAAATTACTGCAGGTACTTTACAAGGGACCGAGGAGCAACATGTTCCACTCAGAGACCCGAGGTGGGGCCCTAATGATCACACCCAGTATCGACTGTTACAGCAATACCGTATTTGGGTTCAGTGTGGGCTGGAACACGGGATCCCGAAAGCAGTAAACTGGTCAGCCTTGTATGAAGTAAAACAAGGTCCGACAGAGACCCCGAGAGAATTCCTGGATAGATTACAAACAGCAGTGCGGAAACACACAACCATAGATCCGACATCAGATGCAGCTAGACAGCAGCTGGTATCTCTGTTTATAGGACAGGCTGCTAATGATATTAGAAAGAAGCTGCAGAAGCTTAAAGAACCAGATGTAAGGAATTTAGAGACGCTAGTGGAAGAGGCGTGGCGAGTGTATCGTAACAGGGATGAGAACAGTAAGAGGAATTACGATCAAAGGAGACTAAAAAGCAATGAGTGCGCTCGTTGTAAGGGATTCGGACATTGGCAGAGGGAATGTCCACAGCAGAGAAAGGCACCCTGCCCCACAATAGCTGCTGACCTACAGGACACTGAATGACGGGGACCTGGGGAATCCACCCTAGCGGATCCACTGGTTAATATCAAGCTAGGGAAACGCAGTGTGGAATTTTTGGTAGACACTGGTGCGTCGTTTTCTGTTTTAAATCAACAACTGATGCCTTTGGGTAAGGATTTTATAACCGTTGTGGGCGCTACAGGCCAATCGGAAAAGGCATATTTTCTAAAACCATTAAAGTACAAATTAGGTAAGCAAATTGGAATACACAGATTTTTGTACCTGCCTGGGGCCCCTAAGTCCCTTCTAGGACGAGACATGTTGGAACAACTGAATGCCACAATCATTTTCAGAAAGGCACAAATAGAATTTAAAATTGAGGATACTAAATTAACCAAAATTCTGAGCCTGGCATTGATTCAAATTTTAGAAAAAGGAGAAATACCTCAGGATATACTGGACCAAGCGTATCCAGGGGTATGGGCTTCGGGAACCCCAGGCAGAGCCAAAAATGCAGACCCAATAGAGATAAAATTGAAGCCTGGAGCTTGACCAGTTAAGATCAAACAATACCCCTTTAAGCTAGAGGACCGAAGAGGAATTAAGAAAATAATTGATAGTTTTATAAATTTTGGATTGTTAGTATAATGTGAATCTGAATACAACACCCCCATTTTGCCAGTGAAGAAGTCGGATGGGAAAAGTTACAGGTTAGTACAAGATTTGAGGGCAATTAATAAAATCGTGGAAGCTCTCTACCCAGTAGTAGCTAATCCCTATACCTTGTTGAATAAACTGGAAGATAGCCAGGGATGGTTTACCGTACTGGATTTAAAAGATGCCTTTTTCTCTTTACCTCTGGCCTCAAACAGTCAGAACCTATTCGCTTTTGAATGGGAAAATTCAGATTCTGGACGAAAAACCCAGTTAACCTGGACAGTGTTACCCCAAGGTTTCAAAAATAGCCCTACCATCTTTGGAAATCAGCTAGCTCGGGATCTCGAAAAGTGGAATCCTCTGACACAAAAGGGGACTTGGTTACAATCTGTCGATGATCTCCTCATCGCTGCAGAAACAGAGCGGGATTGCAAAAAATGGACAGTGAGTCTTCTTAATTTTCTGGGACTGAATGGTTATCGAGTTTCTCAACAGAAAGCTCAGATGATTCAACAACAAGTGACTCACCTCGGACTGAAAATCTCAAGAGGACAACGAGAACTGGGAAGAGAGAGGAAAGAAGCAATCTGCCGGACTCCAGAACCACAAACGGTAAAAGAATTAAGAGCCTTTTTAGGAATGACAGGATGGTGTAGACTATGGATATATAATTATGGGCTAATGGTAAAACCCTTGTATGAACTGTTGAAAAATAATGCCAGATACCTGATTTGGACCGGAGATGCAAAAAGGGCTTTTGAACAATTAAAAAGGGAACTTATGAGAGCCCCGGCTCTTGGACTTCCAGATGTTCTAAAACCCTTTTGGCTACTTTCTCACGAGAGACAAGGCGTTGCCCTGGGAGTGCTCGCTCAACAGCTGGGGCTGCACAAGGGAGCAGTGGCATATTTCTCCAAGCAATTGGATGAGGTAGGCAAAGGATGGCCTGGGTGTCTGCGAGCTGTTGCAGCAGTTGTCCTTAACATTCCAGAAGCTCCTAAGTTCACTATGGGCCAGAAAACGACAGTCGTAGTCTCACACACAGTTTCTGCAGTATTGGAACAAAAGGGGGGCCATTGGCTCTCACCATCCCGATTCCTGAAGGACCAGGCTGTTTTGGTGGAACAAGATGATGTTAATATTGTGACAGCTAACATCGTAAATCCAGCATCTTTTCTTAGTAAAGATTCCGCCACTATGGAACCTCTAACGCACGACTGCTTGGAGACTATTGAAACAGTCTGTTCCAGCAGACCTGATTTAAAGGAGGAACCGTTGGAAAGCGCAGAGGACTCCTGGTTCACCGATGGCAGCAGCTTCATAAAAGACGGAGCTCGTAAAGCAGGGTATGCAGTAACCACCGCACACAAGGTAATCAAGGCAGAACCTTTACCTGCAGGTACGTCTGCTCAAAAGGCAGAGATAATCGCTTTAACCAGAGCCTTAGAATTGGCGAAAGGAAAGAAAATAAATATTTGGACAGACTCCAAATACGCCTTCGGGGTCGTCCATGCTCATGGAGCATTGTGGAAATAACGAGGACTGCCCACAGCTCAAGGTAAACACATCAAGCATGCCAAAGAAATCTTGCAGCTTTTGGAAGCTATAAATCTACCAGAACAAGTGGCAATAATGCATTGCAGAGGGCATCAAAAAGGTAACACTGAACAGGAACTGGGAAATAAACTGCAGGTCAAGAGGCTAAAAGCGCAGCAGAAAGAAATTCTGTAAAAACCTTGGCACTGGTACCAGGCGGTAAGCTCGTAGATACAGAAATGGAATTTAAATATTCAAAAGAAGATATGAAATTAGTAAAGGATTTGGGAGCCAGTGAGCAAGGTAAGATGTATTTAACACCAGATAATCGTATAGTTATACCTTCAAACCTATTATGGGAAGTAGTCAGAACAGAACACAACAAAACTCACTGGGGAGCAGATGCATTGTATAAAGATTGAACAAGAGAACAGTAGGCAGAAACCTGTACACTACTGTAAAACAAGCAACCCAAATGTGTGAAATTTGTCTGAGAAATAATCCAAATACAACATGCAAAGTACACTTTGGGAAAACTGGAAAGGGGAACATAGCAGGACAACACTGGCAAATAGATTTTTCAGAACTTCCAAGAAAAGGGGGGTATCGATACTTGCTGGTTATAACAGACACGTTTGCCGGATGGCCTGAAGCGTTTCCCTGTAGAACAAATAAGGCTCGGGAAGTGGTACGAATTCTGTTAAATGAAATCATACCCCGGTTTGAGGTGCCAGCAATCATATCCTCGGATAGAGGGTCACATTTTTGCGCACTAGTAGTACAGCACATCAGTAAAATTCTGGGTATTGATTGGCAGCTACACACCCCCTACAGACCGCAGGCAAGTGGCCAAGTAGAAAAAATGAATCATTGGATCAAACAACTGGCAAAAATCGGTCAGGAGGCAAATTTGTCTTGGGACAAAGCTCTACCCTTAGCTTTACTGAGAATCAGAGTAAAACCCAGGAGCAAAGAGGGCATTAGTCCATTTGAAATTTTGTTTGGAAGGCCTTATCAATTGTCATATCAAGCGGGGGACATGGTGCAAATTGGGGAGGGGTACTTACAAGAGTATCTGTTAGCTTTGGGAAAGCAGATAAATAATGTTCAAAAATGAGAAGCACGGAGTAGGAGCCTAGACCAACCAATACACTTAATCAAACCTGGAGACTGGGTTTTTGTTAAGACTCTTTCAGGTGATCCCCTTGGAGAGAAGTGGAACGGACCTTATCAAGAGCTGCTAACCGCTTTTACTGCAATCAAAATCCGAGAACAACCAGCTTGGATTCATTATTCAAGGGTCAAGAAAGCCTCTGTTCCCTGGACTGTACAACAACAGTCGCATCTCAAGATAAAAATAACAAGACGACCACGATGGGTCTAACTCCGTGGGTAATGATGGTAGCCATGAGTCCAGCTATTTGATAAACTCACCTCATGGCTACCAAATTTATCCTGGTTAAAGAACCTGTTTCTCCTAGCTCTTGTGATAGGAGGTGTATGTGTTTTGGCCTGCATAATGATTCAATGCTGCAAGTGCTGTGATCGATTATGTTGGGAATGTAAGAATGGATTGATCTGATGATTACTAAGACTTTTTGATCTAAAAGAAACAAAAGTCTTAAAGAGAAGGGGGGAATGATAGAGGGGATTGTAAGAAATGTGAAACTATAACAAAAAGCCTTAATATTTTGTAGTTTTTAGTAGTCTTTAGTACTGTAGCTTGTATTCCTGCATGCACAGTGATCTAACGATGTAACTGTTACACTAATCCCTGCTTTCTCATTAAGGAATGTAGTGGAAGGACATGGGCACAAGCTATCACTTAGTCGTTAGACAAAATAATTAAGTGAAGTGCATCAAGAAGAGTGTGGCCAGCAGGACGAAGGAGGTTCTCCTTCCCCTCTACACTGCCCTAGTGAGGCCTCATCTAGAGCACTGTGTCCAGTTCTGGGATCCCCAGTTCAAGAAAAATGAAGAGCTACTGGAGAGAGTCCAGCGGAGGGCTACGAGGATGATGAGGGGACTGGAACATCTCCCCTACGAGGAAAGGTTGAGGGAACTGGGCTTGTTCAGCCTGAAGAAGAGAAGGCTGCAAGGGGACCTTATAAACGCTTACAAATATCTGAAGGGTGGGTGTCAGGAGGATGGGGCCAAGCTCTTTTCAGTGGCGCCCAGTGACAGGACAAGGGGCAATGGGCACAAACTGAGGCACAGGAAGTTCCGTCTGAACATGAGGAAGAACTTCTTCCCTCTGAGGGTGACGGAGCCCTGGAACAGGCTGCCCAGGGAGGTTGTGGAGTCTCCTTCTCTGGAGATATTCAAGACCCGCCTGGACAAGGTCCTGTGCAGCCTGCTCTGGGTGACCCTGCTTCAGCAGGAGGTTTGGACTAGATGACCCACAGAGGTCCCTTCCAACCCCTACTATACTGTGATTCTGTGATTCTGTGAAACAAAAGTGGTCTTGGTTCTCAGCAAATAATTGGGATAATTGTGGGATAAAAGAGACTCCTAAATAACTCTACTCCAGACAGCTCAGCCTTGGGAGGGCAAATGCGCCAAGCTACAGAGATCAGGAGGCACCAAGAGGGCAACAAGACCGGAGCCAAACCACCTGAAGCACACGATATACGTGATCCTGGAACGGAGTTTGCGCAGAGACAAATGTCAATCAGTGAACAGCGTGATGAAGAGGATGGGCCTTCATCTTGGGACCCCCAAAGACCACCCAAAGATGCTAACAGACATGCGTGAAAGATATTTACATATGCTAATTAGTTCCTAGAAATATAATGAGTATTTACATGTGTGATTGTATTTAACCTGAAGCAACAGGGTGTCTGGTGCGCACGTTTGGAGGAGAAATCCCCGGTGTGCCCGGCGCCGCAATAAAGAATCCCTGCTGAGCAGTGTACATTGTGCTGTGAGGTTTTCCTACCGGATCTTCGAATCACCACCTTCCCTCGCGCCCTCGAGGCCCTTGTTCCTGCCTCTGCCTCGCTCCACGCAGCGCAGCACGCAGCAGCACACGCAGCCGTCACAAATGCATCTGCCGGGTGGCACAAGGGGGCTGCGGATGCAGCTTGGGCCGCACGCGGCTCGGCTGAATCCACTTCTTCTTCTTCCCCCGCAAAAATCCTCTTTAAACACAACAGCACTTGCACCCACCGCCCCCGAGAGCCGCCGGGAGGGGCCAGGGACACCCCAGCCCCCTTCACCCTCTCCTCCCCACCACGCACTGGGGAGCCTGCTGGGGCGGGACGGAACACGGGAGCCCCCACGTTCCTTCCTGGAGACGCCACAGAGTCCCCAGCACCCAACAGCCACCACAGAACATGGCGCGGCCACCGCTGTGGCTCCCACCCCGCGGCCCCCGCGCCCCGGACCCTGCACACTTTTCTGCTCCCCGAAACCTTCTGCCCCCCAGGTAGGCACCCACCCTGACCCCTGCAGCCCGCGGACGCTCTCGGGGACAAGAGCGGAGGTGACCGTCGGCCATCGCTCCCCTCTCTCCTGCAGCCTCAGCCAACCTCTGCCAACCGCCCGCGCAGCAGCAGCCCTTCCCCGCAGCCTGGGCACCCCCACTCTGGGGGGCTCCCCCGGCACGGGGGGCTCCCCCGGCCCCCCAGCCACCACCACCACCACCTACGGCAGCCCTGCCTGCTCTGCCACCCCGACACCTTCGCCAGCCCCACCAGCCCCAGACCCCGGGCACCCTCAGCACCCCCAGACCCCGGGCACTCCCACCACCCCACCACCCCCGTCCCCACCGCACTTTTCGCACGGGGCTGCAGCAAGACCGGCCGAGCGGCCCTGCCCTCGCCTGCCTGATGCGCACCCAGGAAATCCCATTCCCAGACCATTCCCCAAGCACTTGGGGCCATCTCTCCCGGTTCACCTCCCAGCAGCGACTCTCCTCCCCGATTCCCAGCCCCGTCCCACCAGCACAGCAGCTCGTCCCACGGGGACCACCCTGCCCACCACCTCCCCATGCGCCTGGCGCAGAGCCGGGGGACGTCGGCAATGGGGGACGGCTCGGCAGGTGCCCCTCGAGGGTCCCCCCGGCCCACCGCCACTCCCTCTCGCCGACCCAGTGCTGCAGATGGCTCCGTGCAGCTGCTGCTTCGACCCCCGCCTCTTCCACATCCTGTGGACCAGCTCCCACCTGCCTCCACCGGCCCACACTGCGCTGGACCCCAGCACCGTTCCTCTGCCGGCTGCTGCCCTGGGGGGCCGCGGGGTTCCTCCATCCTGGGCAGCCCCTGGGACCCCTCAGGGCCGCCCACACCACCGGGCACCCGGCAGAAATCAGAGCGCAGTGGTGGCCCCAGCCCCCCTGCTGCAGCCAATGTCCGTCCCCGGTGACCAGGACATCGTGGGGCAGCCGGCACAGAACACCATTGCCGGCACGGCCACCACCGTGGGGGCACAGCCGGGCAGGGACATCCCCCCAGACAGCGACGTCACCCCCAGCCCCTCTGCTTGACCCCCAAAGCCTTGGCGACCTGGCAGATGACGTGGAGGTGTCCGAGGAGGAACTTCTTCGAGAGGCCCTAAGGCTCTTCGGTTCCTCCTCGGACACCCTGGGGGTCAGCCAGGAGGGGCCCGGCAGCGTCCCCCTGCCTGGGGACCCTGCGGGCACCGGCAGGGAGGGGGGAGCGGTGGCCCCAGCACCACTGGAGAAGCCAGCGTCCATCCCTGGCTACCTGGACGTCGAGGGGCAACCGGCAGACACCACCACTGCCGGCACAGCCACCCCCGCAGGGGCATCCCCGCGCAGCGACGTCCCCCCCAGCCCCTCTCCTGCGCCCCAGAACCAACACCTTGGGGACCCGGCTGACCACCTTGAGGTGTCCAAGGAGGAACTTCTTCAAGAGGCCCAAAGGCTCTTCCGTTCCTCCTCGGACTCCCTCGGGCTCAGCCGGGACGGTGCCAGCAGCGTCTCCGTGCCTGGGGACCCTGCGGGCACCGGCACAGCCATCCCCCCCGCGCCTTCCCCTCGCTGTCGCTGCCCCAGGACCTGCTCAGCCCCAACTCCAGCCCCCTCGGCTCTGGCAGGCAGCACGGGGGTCCCAGGGCGGGATTAGACCCAGAGAAGGGAAGAGAGGGAGGAGGGGGGAGGAGTGGGGGGGAAGCGGGGGAGGACGGGAGGTGTATTTTTGGGGGGGAGGGCGGTTAGAGAAGCTTTAGAGGGGGGTGTCTTTTGGGAGGGAGGGGGGTTAGAATAGCCCTATGGGGCCTTTTCCCTTGATTTCTCGTTTTTCCATTAAAAGTTGTTTCTCCACAACGACTCCGTGATTGTGTGGGAGGGGGGGGGAGCGCAGGGGGCACCGGGAAACAGCACCCAGGAGGTGCAAAAGCCTCGCTGAGCCCCAGATCGCAGCCGCCGAACCCCAAAGGGCAGCCGGCCGGCCCCAGGCCCCAGCACCCCCAGCGGGGCAGGCAGTGCCGGGGGGCACTCCCCTGTCCCCTTCCCCAGGGGAAGCAGCCCTGCGGCGGGGCAGCCAGCACGCACGCGTCCTCGCGGGACTCACCGACACGGCCCCACGCACCAAGCAGCACGCGGCCCTGGGACAAGGACAGACCCTGGGGGCCAGCACGGGGACGGACACACGACAACAAGGGCTCCAACACCTTCGTCTGCAGCACAACCAGTGTCCCCTCTGGCTGGGACTGGGCTCGCTGCAAAGCCCTGCAAAGTGATACCCGTAAATGTAAAATTTCCACTTCCCAGAGCGATTGGCATTAAACTAAACGAGATCCTTGCTGTTTTGAGAAGACAGGAAAGCTCTAAGACAGAGAGGCTCCTCAATAATTCTACCCCAGACAGCTCAGCCTTGGGAGGGCAAATGCACCAAGCTACAGAGGGAAAGAGGCACCAGGAGGGCAACAAGACCGGAGCAAAACAACCTGGAAGGACACGGGATACGCGATCTTAGAACGGAGTCTGCGCAGAAACAAAGGTCGGCCAGCGGACACTGTAACAGACTGGAAGATGATTCCTGTCAAGTGCACATATTGTGCACCTGTGGAAACCAGCATCCTGTGAAATAACAAAACCGCCTAAGGCATGGAACAACAGACAGCACAGCTGTGGGGTTGAGACCAGGCTAACTATATCGCTTGTGCAAGGAAAAAACCAAGTGTGCATGCGCTTACGGGAAAAGGATATTTAGAGGACACCGAGGAAGAAGAGACTCTTCATCCCGAAGACCGCCAGAAGAACTATAAAGACCACCAACATCATGAAATGCATGCGTCAATAAACGATGCCACGTAAGCACAGAGAATCAAAAGAAGGAGGAGACTTCGACCATTACATCGAGAAGGAGGAGACCAAGAGCCCCATCTCAGGCTCAGCAAAGCCGTCTTTGATGCAGAGCCTGGGAAAACCGGAGCCAGTGGATGAACTCGGAGCTTTCACAGGCGGCCTCAGCATCAGTGCTGAGAGCAGCTTCCACACGCCAAGCACAGGCATGGAGAAACAGCTTGTCACAAGCAGCCAGTCCTCTCCGAGGTCTCCAGACAGCTTGGCACCAGGGAGGGTTCCTTAAGCAAGCTCCTCGTCGGGGAGAGGGTCTAGGAGGAGGCTCTCCCACCATGGGCATTCTCAAGTCCAGCTCCTCGAGAACATGGCCTTGCTGCCCGCTCTCTTCCCCTACAGAGGCTGAACCAGCTGCCCAGTGGCTCGGGCCATCTCCGTTTCCAGCGGAGCCCAGCAGTCCGTAAGCATCCCAAGACAGCGCCTGTGTGGATCCTGCCCCTCTCGTACAGGCCCACGCTGGCCGGGCTGGTGTTTGAGGGCTCTGCACGGCACGCACACAGCGCCTACCAAAAAGCTCTGCTCAGCGCTACCAGATCATTTCTAGCTCAACTCAGCGGCACAAAGACAAACAGGGAGAGGCCACGGCCCCACGTGCAAAGGGAGCAGAACACACAGCAAAAGATGTCAGGGGCAACCCTGGAAGCAGCCACAGGCCGTCCACCACGACCTCCAGATCGGGGTCCCGCAGCTCAGCCCGCCACCCACACTGCTTCGAGAGCGCTGCGCCAGCGGCTCTTCCCATCTCCTGCGAGGGGAGAGAACAGGCACAGGCAGCAGAAATAACGGGGTCAAGAAAACTACAGATCACAGCCTTGCCTGCACCATCCTCACAAACACCTGGGGAGAGAAAGGGTCTCTTTTATCCCTACAAGAACATTGGTACAAAGACCAGAAGAGGCACCCCAGGGCACAGCCAGCGAGCCAGGGGCAGAGCAGAGGCACGGCAGGACAAAACGACGGTCACTCAGCTCCAGCGCAGGAGGCCGAAGTTCAGGTCCTGCCCAAGCTACAACAAAAGCTGTCATCGTTTTAGAATTGTGTATGGCGCACAAAATATTTCTGGCGGCTGTAACCCAGAGAACCTAAGAGCAAACTTGTGAAGGCACAACTGCAACTCACAATTTTAATGCTGTTAGGGCATCCAGAAAGCTCTGAACACCTTCAGAGCAGGAGAGCTCAAACACACAGCACAAACTGAAGCAAACATTCCTGCTGGCAGGCTGATGCGTCCCACCTTCCCAAGGCACCAGCTTTAGCAGCAAAGAAAGAAAGATCTCGCTAAACAACTGTTATCTTCAAGTAAGAGAAATCTGCATAAATTGCAGCTACACAGGGTTTCTTTTCGATTTTTTTTTCCTTTCCTCACAGTAGAAAGATACTGTAGATGGGTGAAGTGCTGCATGGAAAGGGCCCCTGGAGGTGTCTGTGCCACCACCCTCTCCCAGCCACTAATGCCATCTGGCCCCCAGGGCACCTCCCAGGGCTGCACCACCCTCCTGGGGAACAAGTTCTCCCCAACACCCACCCAGAGCACAGCGAAGCTGCACATTCTGCCTTTTGCCCCATCTTCTCCACTGTCTGCCACAACTGAGAGGAATCTGGCTCCATTGTCCTCGCAATGGCCCTTTAAGCACCTGCAAACCACCATCAGATCACTCCTCAGGCTCCACGAGCCCGGCCACCCCAACCTCTTGCCTTTACTTGTCCACAATAACAGGCATTGATTGGAAACAAATTCAGGGTAACAGTGCCCACAAATTAACAACAGCCCTTGGATTTCTACTTGTTTAAGGTAAATGCAGGTTAAGGGCTTTTCTGAGAAAATGCAGAAAAAGCTTCAATCCGCTTGCTGTTCTAAAACAGACAACACACAGCTGAAATGACAAATGAACTACACATCTCTCTTCCCCTTCGCCACCTTCTTCTAACACGCAGACACTTTAGCATAGAGCGTACCTGTGAAGGAAGTATTCTGGCAATCGCTCCACGACAGCTTCCACTCGACCCTCCTCAGGCACGGGCTCTCTCACCTGTTCCGTTTGCTGCCTTTTCGCTGCAGTATTTGTCTCTTCTGCCGATTTCCTCTTCAGAGGCAAGCGGTCTTCTGGAGAGACGCTGTCTTTCTTCCCCTCACACCCGTGAAGGTTTCTCCAGGTGGAGAGAACATCCAGCCAATACCTTGGCTCCTCAGTGACAAGGCTTTGAACCTCATGCAGCATTTTCCCTGGAAGAAAAAGCAGCTTCAGGTTCAGTAGTTCAGGCTCAGCATTTGGTTTTCCTGCAGACCGAGAACAGCTGTTAGCAGAGACCATGTTCAGATTTCATTGATGTGTGAGCCCAGGAACCGCAGCAGCAGCCATCACAGGCACAGCTGAGCTCTCAGCACCCACCTACCTATGTTTACAGCTGTCTGACCAAATTGATGAGCCTTGCAGTGCATCACTGCCACTTCCTTTGGTTTCTGCGCCTCTTCAAGGAGCTGAAGGATTTCTTCTTTATGTTTTATCGATGAACCTTGGGCTGAGAGCAGTCCTCTTTCTTTCCAGATGGCTCCATGAGCATGAATCACACCAAATGCATATTTAGAGTCAGTCCATATATTTACCCTTTTTCCTTCTGCCATTCGCAAGGCTTGCCTCAATGCCACCAGTTCTGCTTTCTGTGCCGAGGTATTTGCAGGCAGCGTTCCTGACTCCAGTACCTCGGTCGTGGTGACAACAGCATATCCGGCCGTTCGTCTTCCTTCTTTCACAAAGCTGCTTCCATCCGTGAACAACTCCAGAGCAGGGTTCTCCAGAGGCTCATCCCTCAGGTCCGGTCTGCTGGAATAGACTTGTTCAACAGTTAGCAGGCAGTCATGTTCTAGATTTTCTGTTGGATTTTTCGTCGACAGAAACATTGCTGGATTTACGATGGTTGTGGTTTTCAGTTCCACATCATCCTGCTCTGGCAAGACAACCTGATATTTTAGCATTTTGCTGGGGGACAGCCAATGACCCCCCTTTTGTTCTAGAACAGTTACCACCATGTGTGGTACATACACCACCATCTTTTGGCCCATAGTCAATTTTCAAGCTTCCTGAATCAGCAATACCGTCGCTGCCACAGCGCGCAAACATCCCGGCCATCCTTTACTCACGTTGTCAAGTTGTTTAAAGAAGTATCCTACTGGTCACTTCCAGGATCCCAGACGTTGTGCCAGCACTCCAAGGGCCAGATGCTGCCTCTCATGGACAAACAGTTCAAAAGGTTTGGTTAATTAGGTAAACCCAAAGCAGGGGCCATCATCAATGCTTTTTTAAGTTCTTTAAATGATTTTTGGCATTCAGGTGTCCATGTCAGATACAAGTCTTTGGATTCTCTTAAAGCGTTGTAGAGTGGCTTCACATATAGTCCATAGTTTGGAATCCAAAGCCGACACCATCCAATCATTCCCAAAAAGGTTCTCAGCTCCTTTGGACTGTTAGGTTCTGGGATTTGGCAAATGGCTTCCTTTCTTTCGTTGCTTAGTTGCCTTTGCCCTTGAGATATTTCAAAACCCAGATAAATCACTGCTTCTCTTCCTATCTGGGCCTTATTTCTGGAGACTCTATATCCTCCTTGGCCCAGGAAATTCAACAAACTGATAGTAATTTCAAAACATTCTTCTTTGCTTTCTGCTGCTATAAGAATATCATCCACATATTGTAACAATGTCCCCTTTTCCTGGTTTTGTCTCTTCCATATTTTTAATTCCTTTGCCAACTGGTTTCCAAATATTGTGGGGCTATTTTTAAATCCTTGTGGAAGTACAGTCCATGTCAGTTGCATCTTTCGTCCTGTTGCAGGGCTTTCCCATTCAAAAGCAAATATGCTTTGACTTTGTGCATCCAGAGGTATGCAAAAGAAGGCATCCTTTAAATCTAGTACAGTAATCCATTTATGCTCCTCTTTCAGGGATGTCAATAAAGTATAGGGATTGGCTACTACTGGGTGTATATCTTGAACTATTTGATTTATAGCTCTTAGACCCTGGACTAGTCGATATTCCCGTCCCCCAGGTTTCTTTACCGGTAATATAGGTGTGTTGTATTCTGACTCTCATTCTACCAAAAGCCCATATTCCAAAAATTTCATGATTAACCCCTCTAATCCTTTTCGTGCCTCCCACTTAATAGGATATTATTTTTGTCTTACCGGTTTGGATCAAGGTTTTAAGGTCACTTTTACCAGTTCTGCCAATTTGGACTGTCCCGGAACTTCATTTGCCTAAACCAAGCGGGATTACTGCATTTTCCACCTCTTCTGGAATTTGTTCCTCCTTAAAAGAATCCTGTAACACAAACACCCTTGCCTCTACGGCTTTTGATTCTGGTATCAATAATTCAATTTCTTCATTTTTTTTTTTTTTAAAGTTATTTGTGCCTCTAATTTGCTTAATAAATCTTGTCTTAACAAAGGCAACGGACATTCAGGCATATATAGAAACTGGTGAGTTACCCACTGTTTTCTCAATCTAAATTTCAACAGCTCTAAGAAAGGTTAATTTTCTTTTTACCCTGTCGCACCAACAACATCTACAGATTTATGACTACATTTCCCTTTACATGTGTTTAATACCAAATAAGTGGTCCTTGTATTTATTAAAAATTTTACTTCCTCATTCCCTATCTTCTCAGAGAGGGGCTTTGAGGGGAGAAGCCAATTCTGCTACCCCCCCCCATAGGAGAAACAGAAGGACTGTCTGTCTCAGATTTTCGATCCTCCTCATCACCTCCCCATCTCCGACAAGGTGCAACCATTAATTCAACATCATCCTCCTCAGGCTCATATTTCAAACACTCTTTGCCAACACTACAAGCGACGCAACATTTCTTTGAACCCTTTTCGCAGTTTCCTTTTTTTAAAGCCATTACCATAGAACCGAGCGGATGTATCCCACACTGCCTTTGCCATTCCGGATGATTTCTCAACGAGAAAAACAAATCTACATATGTCATTTCTTCCTATTTACCTTCCCTTTTACAAAACAACATCAATTGCAAAGTGGTATTCTAACACAGTGTCCCGTCCTCCGGCCACTTCTCCCCGTCATCCAGAGTATATAACGGCCACCAAGGATTACAATATTCAATTAACTGTTTCCGAGTTAAAGGGTCCCCCCCCAGCTCTTTCCAGTGTTTTAAAATACATCCCAAAGGCGTGCCCCTTGGGATGGGTCTTTTACTCGGAAAGGTGCCCATCCTTCAAATGACCAGTGGCAGTGATTGTGCACTATATCACAAACACTAATCAGAGGGACCCCAACCCTTGTTGGAGCTCCCTTTTGGGATCCCAGACCCCTGCTGAGATCCTGGAGACTTCAACCCCCTGTTGAAGACCTCCCCCTTGGGCCCCGCTCCACCGGCTTTCACCGAGCAGAGACTTTCCACAAAGGTACCTTTCAGCCCAACTCTACGAGGTTTTCACCGCGATTTACGAGCAGGCGTATATTACACTTAAAGAATGCCTTAATTAAATTCCAGGGGACTTACTTGGAATCCTTTGGTCCGGGGATCAGAGGTTCTCCTCGAGAATCCCTTGATGCCGGCTGGAGGTCCCGTGATCCCGCGGATCCGTCGGTTTTCACAAGCAGGGTCCCACCTGGGTCACCAGAAACTGTCACCGAAAATCCGGGAATAAACCTCGTAACACCAATGTAGTGTTAAAAGGCAGTATTCTTTATTGCGACGTCGGATGCACGGGGGATAATTCCGCCGAACGTGCATACCCCATACCCTTTTCGTGCAGTTTATATAGATCAAAATATACATATTCATCTGATTACATAAGCCCTTTCTTTCATAGTCAAATCAGTCCATTTTCATACACTCCTCCCACCCGCGCTTGCGCAGTGCCTCCTAGTGGTGGTCGTCGGGGGTCCCAAGATGAAGGCTTATCCTCTTCATCACAGTTTCTGCGCAAACTCAGTCCTCTTCTGGCTCTTGTCCCTGCGGCACGGGTCATCTTGACCAGTTCTAGGCACCTGCTGGTTTTAATTAAAACTAACTTCTTTGGGGAGAGATGTATGACTTTTTGCTTCAATTAATTCACACAATAGATAGGTACCACAAATACACCAGCAATCATTTGGTAACGCTATTTCTACTAAAAATCCCCCTTCACCATTATTGTTTAACATTAATGATTACCTAGGGACTAAACCCTCTGTTCCCAGACCTAATGTCCAGATGGGCAGGGCTGTACAAGGGACATAGCAGCATTGTTCGTGCTTTATGATTAACTAATTCCATCACCGTGGTTACACAGGGACGGAGGACCAGCCTAACGCACCATCCTCCCCGAAAGCCCTTGGTCCAGGATGAGAGATGTGGGGCACTTTCCAGGGCTGAAACACAGACACGAACGTGAATCACACTGATCCAGCCCAGAACAAAGGCCACAAGTTTAGAAAGGAAATCTCTCCTTGCTCTTCATCAGCCTGCCTTCAGCCCTGCAAGGTCTGCAACATGTGCCTAAACTTACACCCGTGAGTAGTCCTCTTGACCCAGCTGTGACAGGAGAGGCACGGGGAGCGCGCGGGAGAGGCACGGGGAGCGCGCGGGAGAGGCACGAGGAGCGCACAGGCCCATGCACTTAAAAACCTGGGAGCTGGTTAAGGGAGAAGTAAAAAAAAAGGTATTTCTAGTTCTCCTGTAGACTCCTAGTTCAATCTGATCCTCAAAGCTGCAGGCCATCCGTGATCTCCCAGATAAAATCCCACCAGCACGCAGACGTCAATCCGTCTGACCTGAAATTCTTATTCCAGCACCGACCAAGAAGGCGACCCGCTCAGCCGAGGTTTACACCATCCGTGCCCTGGGCAGTTCCGCGCCGGGAGAGGCTCCGGCCCCCCCCGCCGCCATCTCGGCCCCCCCGCCGGCACCGGGCCTTGACGGGCGGCAGCGGCCCCGGGGCGCGGAGGCGGTGTCCGCACCCAGGCGGCGGGGGAGGGCGATCCGCAGGCACCCCCACCCCCCCCCCGGGAGCGGGTCAGCAGCCGCGGCCCGGGGGAAGCGCCGGGAGGGCGGGGGGGCCGTCAGCTGCCCCCCACGGGCGACCTTCTGCGGCCCCGCAGGCACCTGCGGGGGTTTGACCGGGGGCAGGCGGGGGCTGGAAACCCGACGGGACAGCCGCTGGGACAGAGAAGGGGGGGACGGGCCGGCGGGGCGAGCACCGGCACCGCCGGCAGCAGCAGCTGAGCCCCGCGAGCGGCAGCAGGAGCAGCCTCCTGTACGGGGGGGGGGGGGGGGGGGGGGGAAGCCCCCATCCCTGGGGCCAAACCCCCTCCGGCTGCTGCGGCAGAGCGGCCGAGGAACAAACTCAGCTCCCTCGGCCAGCGGGGGAGATGGGGGGAGGCTGCGCGCTGGCTCGCTCCTCCTCTCCTGTCCTTAGTGCACAAATTTCACTGCCTTCCCGGCACCCAGCTCCGCCTGAACTTCACCAGAGCTCTGTCACAGCAATTCAATATCTCGTTTTTGAGGCGGGAGGTGGTAATTTTTTTGTGCTGGGTTTTTTTTGTTTTTGACAGCCTTTCCCCCCCCACCCCTTTTTTCCTCCTCTCTACTTCCAGTGACAGAACTTAACAGATGTAAATTCTGAACAAAAGCCTGAAGGTAATTCTTAGTTTCCTCCCACTGTTTTTGTTGCTGAACTTTTGCACTGAGGCTCATTATTTAATAGCCACAAAACATACCGAGAAATTGAAAACCTAACCATTAAGTATAGGATTTTTACCATGATTTGTAACAGAAGTCAGTACTGAGCTTTGATCTACTGATAACACAAGCCAATGGTTCTCTAATCAAGCTAACAGATTCCCTTCTGAAAGTCACTCCTCAAATGCGACATCAGAAATGCTCCCGGGGCCCGCGGGCCTCTGACGGCACGCTGATTAACCCAGCAGGCTTGTCCGTGCTGCCAAACACCCACCGGACTCACGGCAGCACTGGGCCAGAGGCTTCACCTCCATCCGAACACCACAAGCTTTGATTCAAGCTTCAGAACCCTCCACTCTTCAGTCTGCCAGCAAGAGACCCCGAGGGGGGGCAGAGTAACAGATACAGCGTTAGCACTGCGGAACAGACACCAATCTCAATACAAAAGTGCGGCAATTTCCAGGCACATTCACCTCATTGCTCACTCAAATCCCGCTGGAAGGTTACATTAGCATTTATTAAGCAAGTTTCATGGGGAGGGAAGGCCACGAGGCTCTGGGAGAACCCTGTACAATGTGAAAGCCGCGCAATCATACTACGTAAATATTCTACAGGTAAAAAGTCTGGGGGGGGGGGGGGGGTGTCCCCGCAAACCCACAATATCACATTTTTCTTACCACTATGAGCAGTCCACCGTTTTGTTCCACTTCGGCTGTTTCCACAAGCAGTTCAATAGCTTTTCTCTTCCCAATTATTTTCACTACTCGGGCAATTAAATCTTTCTTTGGCTCACAAAGCCTGAGAGGAGGGGAAAAAAAAAGATACACTTATTGTCAGCATAATTTCTTGAGTAAAACTGACCATGGAACTTCCATAATGAGTAGTTCATTCTGTGGGAGATAAAACTGTGCTAAAATGACAGAGTCCATACATTTAAATGTGTTTCAGTGGCTCCTTGAACCAGATTTCTTTTTCTAAAGCATGCATTTTAAAAATTTGTTTCAATTAAAATGCACTGAGTGATTATTATTTTCTATTGATGTGTGAAAGATTAAACCAAATGAGAAACTCTAAAGACCTGTATAAATCTCTGAATTGAACTATAAAAGTCTGCTGTGCATTTAGCAGTTGACAGTACAGCACCTTTTATAGTTAAATCTACACTTGCTGTTGTCTGTAGCTAGTTGTTGAAGTTCTCCTGTATCGTGTGCCATTCAGACAAACATACAGAATAAAAATTAAACCATTCTGTTGACTGATCTATGACAACCTACAAAATGCAAACAAGAACAAAACACTGCAATATGACCGAGTTAAATTGGGTTCTTTTGTTAGCAACAACGTCCTCGTACAAAAGTTCTCATCCTCAGTCTGCATGAAGGGAGAGGCTCTCACAGCATCAATTCACTGTGGCGAAGCACGTGCTCCCACTGGAAAACATCATCACCCCACACACCAACACCTCCTGTCCAGAGCAAGAGTTCAGATGCTAAAGTCTCATGTTCTCAGTGGCAAAGCTCCTCACTAAGCACAGTCCCGAGCACGACAGCTCAGTGGTTTTACACTTCAGGGACCAACAGGCCACCACCACCTCCTAAGTTTCTTGAAGACTGCTGTCTGGCCTCCTTGCTTCCGATGACATTACCATGCTCTACAGCTGCATACATTACAGTGACTGCATAACAGAAGGGATCTGACCACAGATGTGAACAACCAGCCTAGCTTCAACCGTATGATTGAAGTTACCTGAAATTAAATGTTAAAACTCACATTTTAGTGACAATTGTCCTCATCACAAAAGGGATTACCCAACCCGCTCAACTTTACACTTTGTGTTTAATCTCACCGAGTTCAATGAATGATCAGGCACCAGCAAGTACATGCTTTCTTAAATATTTATAGGATTGAGTTGTAAATTATGAATTATTGGAAGAGATGGAAGCATTTCTCAAAGATGGAGAGAACTTTAAGATAACCAGGAGTCCTCAGAGAGCTGGTGAAACAGACCTTCTGTTAGTAGCAGCAGCAGCTTAAACAGTCAAATCCCCACCCCGCGCTCATTCTGGCCCTGCGCAACCCTCCCGTACGCTGCTTTAAACAAGCAGCTGTGCACTGCAACAGGAAAACAAGAGAAAGGGCAAAACATTGCAACAGACAGTCAGAAAACCCCTCTGATTTCAGTTCACTGTGTGGGCCACCACAACAAAAGGTCAGGAATCCAGGCACAGACGGTGCAGCACAGATCAAGCAACAGTGCCGTGATGCCTATAAACACAATCCTACTGATGCTATTCAGTGCCACTACTGCGATAAACAATCAGAAAAAAAGAGCCTTCTGCCCTATTTTGATGAAGCTCAATACAACAAAGAAGAGTTTATTACAAGAGACATACTCAAACTTTCCAAATCCATAAAGGAGAAGCTACTGAGAACTGATAACAGCATCAATAATTCAATAATGGTCTAATTGCTGTATTTCAGCATCTGGCAATACTATGTATCCCATGTAAGAAATCAACAATGATCAATAAACCCAGCTTTTATCTAAACATCAAACTTAGGGTCAGTAAATCCTGTAACTGCTTTTCCCCTGTTTAACATCATTTTCTTCCCCTGAACCACCGAAAAAGGATTGTGTGGCTGTTTAAGTCAATCTAAGGAAGAACGACTGCAGTCAGGTGCCCTCTCTCACACCACCAGCGCTGCCAGTGCCAGCTCTAAGGAAACTGTACAGCAAATTGGGTAAGGGAACAAATCTCTCTCCAAACTAACTCCTTAAAAAAAGCAACAGGCTTTTGGACAGCTCAGTTTTCTGACTCAGCTCAGTGTACAACAATTCAATAGCAGGACTGTGAAAAAGAATTGGAGCGCGGCAAGCGCGCACACGGCTGGAGCTTGGTAACCCCAACAGCGGCTTCCATGACCTAGCACAGAACTGCAGCTCAGCTTCTCAACAGAGCAGAGGCAAGGCTGGATTTCAGTTCTGCTGTCTCATCCTGGTGCAGCCCTTCATTACTACAGCAGCAAAACATTTTGTTCAGACAAGCAGGTTCCACGTAAAGAACAGGGATTTCAGAAGCTGTGCTCTCCAAAACAGTACACAGGCCCAGTCACCTACAGTTCCAAAGGTTTATAACTTAGCCAGATTTTCATGGTGACCACTGCAGGTGTTCACTGGTGTCCAGCTCCAAACACACATCTTTACTCACGGGGTGTTTCCTAAAAATGTCACTACTACATCTGTATCGTGACAAACAATGTTTTTCCTTGCCACTGTTCTCAAATAACAAACTATCTGGTGGATCTTTAAAAAAAAAAGAAATTAGAACAGTACTACTGGATGCTTCTACAAGGTACCAGCCCTAATGCTGCATTTTAATCCCAGATTTTGGAAATACACACAAGGCACTCACACTTTTTGTAATCTGGTAAGACACCTTACATATTTAGCAGAAAGAAAGCTTTTTTCCCCCAAGAGGGGGAAAACTACTACTCCATCAGCAGTTTACCAGTACTTAAGGAAGTGAAGATATGGGGTTACTAAACTTACCGATAAGCCATCTGCCACTTTTTCCTCTGAATCTTCTTCTGTTGTGTCATACCTTCCTTTATATTTCATTTCTTGTCATCACATGAAGTCCCTGGTGACTGGAGGATGGGAAACATGGTGCCCTTTTTTGAAAAGGGTAGAAAGGAGGACCCTGGGAACTACTGACCTGTTGGCCTCGCCTCTGTGCCTGGGAAGATCATGGAACAGATCCTCCTAGCAGCTATGCTAAGGCAGGTGGGGTCAGGGAGGTGATTTGAGACAGCCAGCATGGCTTCACCAAGGGCAAGTCCTGCCTCACCAACCTAGTGGTTGGTCTTTCTATGGTGGAGCGACTGCATCAGCGGACAAGGGGATGTCATCTACCTGGGTTTCTGTAAAGCCTTCGACACGGTCCCCACAACATCCTTCTCTCTAAATCGGGGAGGTATGGATTTGACGGGTAGACCGTTCAGGTAAATAAGGAGTTGGTTGGAAGGTTGCAACCAGAGGGTGGTGGTCAATGGCTCGATGTCCAAATGCACAGTGGTGACAAGTGGTGTCCCTCAGGGGTCTGCACGGGGACCGGCACTGTTTAATATTTTCATCAATGACTTAGAGAGACCGAGTTCTCACTGAGCAAGGTTGCAGACAGCACCAAGCTGAGTGGTGCAGCTGACACGGCACAAGGACGGGATGCCGTCCAGAGGGACCTGGACAAGCTGGAGAAGTGGGCCTGTGTGAACCTCATGAGGTTCAAGAAGGCCAATTGCAAGGTCCTGCACCTGGGCCAGGGCAAGTCCCCGCTATCAACACGGGCTGGGGGATGAAGGAATTGAGAGCAGCCCTGTGGAGAAGGACTTGGGGGTCCTGATAGATGAAAAGCTGGACGTGATCTGGCAGTGTGCGCTGGCAGCCCAGAAGGCCAACCGTGTCCTGGGCTGCATCAAAAAAGGGTGGCCAGCAGGGTGAGGGAGGGGATTCTGCCCCTCTACTCTGCCCTGGTGAGACCTCACCTGGAATCCTGCATCCAGCTCTGGAGCCCCAGCACAAGAAGGACATGGACCCGTTAAGGCTGGGTTGGACTGGGCTCTGAGCAAACTTCTCCAGCTGAAGATGTCCCCGCTCATTGCAGGAGTTTGGACTTGATGAGCTTTAAAGGCTCCTTCCAACCCAAAAGGTTCTATGATTGTGTGATGTCTAAGGACTCTTGTCCCTGTCCAAGAAATTGCTAAGAGTGAAATCACCAGGATCTTCCCGCAACCCCTTACAAAAGTTCGAAATAGAATATAATCGAATAATTCCGGCTGGAAAGGAAGCTGAAACCATCATCTAACGCGGCTGCCTGACCGCTGCAGGGCTGGCCGCAGGCTGAAGCCTGTTGTTCAGGTCACTGGAGACCGCAGCACCGGGAAGAGGGGGCGGGAGCAGCGCTGGTGCCATCGTGAATAGCACCGGGCGGCGGGCGCTGCGCCTCGGCCCGCGGCTGCCCGGCGCCGGCTGCCCCGGGGCCCGCGGCGGGTGAGGGAGGGGCGGCCCGGGCTCCGGCCGGAGCCGCGCGGCGAGAGGGCCCGGCTGGCGGCCGGAGGGCCCGGCGGGGAGCGAGGGCGGCCGAGCCGGGGCGGTGCGCGGCGCCTGCGGGAGCGGGTCCCGGCGAGGGCCGGGCGGCCGGGCCGGGGGGCCCTTCCCCGGCGGGGGCTCCGTGCCCCGGGCCCGGCGTGTTCCTCCGGGGCCCGTTCGCCTGGGGAGGCCGCGGGCGGGGCGGGGCGGGGGAGGCGTTCGCTGCCGCCGGGCCCGGGGCTTGGTGAGGGGGGGGAGCGCTCGCCGGTGCGGCCGGCGGCTGCGGGAGCGCGGGAAGGCGGCGAGCGGCGACGGGCGCTGCCCCGCGGCTTCCGGCCCCGCGCGCTGCCGCGGGGGGTTCGGTTCCCGCCGGCGTGCGGGGCGCGGGGCGTCTGCGGCGCGGGGGGGCGGGAAAAGGTTTCGAACTGAGATGGTTCGGGGTGGGCGCCGCAGGGGCGAGGGTTGGCGGGGCTCTCGAGTTATGGTGATTGATCTGCGGTGCGGTCCTGGGGCGTGTAGGGCAAAATAAGTGACGGCAGGCGTGGGGGGATTGTTTAAATTCATGGAGTTGTTAGTGTTTAGCGTTACGGAATGCATTTTAAATTAAAAATTTGTACTCCGTAATGCAGCAAAATGAGTTGAAGATTTCTGTTTTCTGTTTGCTGATAGGAGGAAGAAGAAATGGTGCCATAATGGCGGTGAAAGCTGTGCGGTTGAAGAAAGGATTCTTATTTCACCTGAAACTGGAGGAAGAGATCTTATTTTTAAAGATCAGAGGATAAGGTAACGTAACGATAGCAGATTAGTGGGGGAGAAGCTGGAATTGCGAGTATAGAAAATGCTTCCCGCAGGTCGGCACAGACAGCACGGCCAGAAGTTTCCAGCAATTGGGAGGAAGAATTCGGGGTTCAGTTCCCCGTGGTGCTTTTGTAGGTTATGTACAGCTGAGCAGGTCTGGCTTTCGTGTTGTAGTTTATCTGTCAGTGCACGGGAAACAGTATTTCTTGAATATTTTTATATCAGTGGGACTTTTTTTTGTAAGGCACGTTGAAGCCTTTAGGGTTTTTGTCCTAATTAATGAGAAGCCGTAGTGAGTCCGTGATGTCTTCTGGGTTTAAAGCTGCTCATGTGCTGTCCGGATTGAACCAGAATCCCAATACACCGTTAGCTTTTCAAAGTTTGAGCTGCATCCCAGTTTTGTGCGCTTGGTTTTTGTGGTTTTTCATCATTTTTTCTTCTCGGTTGAGTCTCTGGGAACGCTACTGTGGTTGCAAGCCACTAGTCTTGACCCCTTTTAGACTCCGGAGAGAATATGAGTTTCTGTGCTGTTAGAAAAACCTCCTGGTAAGTGGCCGTGGTGTTTTGTTTTTTTAATCTTTCTTAGAACTGCTGTACATGTTGTGTCTTTGTCTGATTTGGGAATTTTAATAGCTTTTCTGGTCTGGTAATAATTGTAATTTCATTCAGCAAAGGGTGTGTTCAGTAGATTAGTGACTCGTGTCACTGTGTGTTTTCTGTAGCAGCCGTGCTGCCTTTGGTGTACAAGCATTCAAAACACACAAGTTTCACAGCGTGCTGCTGTCGACTGCAGTCCAAAAGATGCTCGTGGAGGACTGCCCAAACCATCGCATGAGTCCAAATTAAGTTTACTAGCTAATCAAATCTCTGGCTTCACTTCATAGCTCTCTTAGTTTACGGGAGTGATTAAATTAATGGACATTTACTTCTTCATTTCAGCAATCGCATGATGGCCATGATTCCGGCAGACCATTCCAGAGCAGCATTTTATTGCGTGCACCGAGTGTTGCTCATCGGACAACCAGAAGTGTGGATTCAGTGATGAAAGCTTTTCTGAATCTGCTGATGACAGCTGTTTGTGGAAAGGAAAACGGCAGAAATGTTTCAGCTTTCCTCCTGCGAAATCTGAGCCTTTTCAGCTTGGCCAGAACCACCAAAACCAAACTGCTCTCGGTGGGTGTGGTGCTCCAGGAGCAGAATCGGGATGCAGTGGCTACTGAGCTTGGGATTCTAGGCATGGATGGTAGTATTGACAGAAGCAGGCAGCCTGAGACTTACAGTTATTTCTTGGCTAAAAAGCTGATGAAGGAAGCTCAGCAAAAGGAGGCGGAGACTTTAGGTAAAGAACTGGATGAATACATGCACGATGACAAGACAACATTGCCAGTGGAAGAGGAAAATGGGCAAGGCTTTCTCAAACGGGAGCGGCCTGTGAAAGATAGACTGGGTGAAAGACAAGAAATGAAATATAAAGGAAGGTATGACACAACAGAAGAAGATTCAGAGGAAAAAGTGGCAGATGGCTTATCGGTAAGTTTAGTAACCCCATATCTTCACTTCCTTAAGTGCTGGTAAACTGCTGATGGAGTAGTAGTTTTCCCCCTCTTGGGGGAAAAAAGCTTTCTTTCTGCTAAATATGTAAGGTGTCTTACCAGATTACAAAAAGTGTGAGTGCCTTGTGTGTATTTCCAAAATCTGGGATTAAAATGCAGCATTAGGGCTGGTACCTTGTAGAAGCATCCAATAGTACTGTTCTAATTTCTTTTTTTTTTAAAGATCCACCAGATAGTTTGTTATTTGAGAACAGTGGCAAGGAAAAACATTGTTTGTCACGATACAGATGTAGTAGTGACATTTTTAGGAAACACCCCGTGAGTAAAGATGTGTGTTTGGAGCTGGACACCAGTGAACACCTGCAGTGGTCACCATGAAAATCTGGCTAAGTTATAAACCTTTGGAACTGTAGGTGACTGGGCCTGTGTACTGTTTTGGAGAGCACAGCTTCTGAAATCCCTGTTCTTTACGTGGAACCTGCTTGTCTGAACAAAATGTTTTGCTGCTGTAGTAATGAAGGGCTGCACCAGGATGAGACAGCAGAACTGAAATCCAGCCTTGCCTCTGCTCTGTTGAGAAGCTGAGCTGCAGTTCTGTGCTAGGTCATGGAAGCCGCTGTTGGGGTTACCAAGCTCCAGCCGTGTGCGCGCTTGCCGCGCTCCAATTCTTTTTCACAGTCCTGCTATTGAATTGTTGTACACTGAGCTGAGTCAGAAAACTGAGCTGTCCAAAAGCCTGTTGCTTTTTTTAAGGAGTTAGTTTGGAGAGAGATTTGTTCCCTTACCCAATTTGCTGTACAGTTTCCTTAGAGCTGGCACTGGCAGCGCTGGTGGTGTGAGAGAGGGCACCTGACTGCAGTCGTTCTTCCTTAGATTGACTTAAACAGCCACACAATCCTTTTTCGGTGGTTCAGGGGAAGAAAATGATGTTAAACAGGGGAAAAGCAGTTACAGGATTTACTGACCATAAGTTTGATGTTTAGATGAAAGCTGGGTTTATTGATCATTGTTGATTTCTTACATGGGATACATAGTATTGCCAGATGCTGAAATACAGCAATTAGACCATTATTGAATTATTGATGCTGTTATCAGTTCTCGGTAGCTTCTCCTTTATGGATTTGGAAAGTTTGAGTATGTCTCTTGTAATAAACTCTTCTTTGTTGTATTGAGCTTCATCAAAATAGGGCAGAAGGCTCTTTTTTTCTGATTGTTTATCGCAGTAGTGGCACTGAATAGCATCAGTAGGATTGTGTTTATAGGCATCACGGCACTGTTGCTTGATCTGTGCTGCACCGTCTGTGCCTGGATTCCTGACCTTTTGTTGTGGTGGCCCACACAGTGAACTGAAATCCAAGGGGTTTTCTGACTGTCTGTTGCAATGTTTTGCCCTTTCTCTTGTTTTCCTGTTGCAGTGCACAGCTGCTTGTTTAAAGCAGCGTACGGGAGGGTTGCGCAGGGCCAGAATGAGCGCGGGGTGGGGATTTGACTGTTTAAGCTGCTGCTGCTACTAACAGAAGGTCTATTTCACCAGCTCTCTGAGGACTCCTGGTTATCTTAAAGTTCTCTCCATCTTTGAGAAATGCTTCCATCTCTTCCAATAATTCATAATTTAGAACTCAATCCTATAAATATTTAAGAAAGCATTTACTTGCTGGTGCCTGATCATTCATTGAACTCGGTGAGACTAAACACAAAGTGTAAAGTTGAGCGGGTTGGGTAATCCTTTTGTGATGAGGACAATTGTCACTAAAATGTGAGTTTTAACATTTAATTTCAGGTAACTTCAATCATACGGTTGAAGCTAGGCTGGTTGTTCACATCTGCGGTCAGATCCCTTCTGTTATGCAGTCACTGTAATGTATGCAGCTGTAGAGCATGGTAATGTCATCGGAAGCAAGGAGGCCAGACAGCAGTCTTCAAGAAACTTAGGAGGTGGTGGTGGCCTGTTGGTCCCTGAAGTGTAAAACCACTGAGCTGTCGTGCTCGGGACTGTGCTTAGTGAGGAGCTTTGCCACTGAGAACATGAGACTTTAGCATCTGAACTCTTGCTCTGGACAGGTGGTGTTGGTGTGTGGGGTGATGATGTTTTCCAGTGGGAGCACGTGCTTCGGCACAGTGAATTGATGCTGTGAGAGCCTCTCCCTTCATGCAGACTGAGGATGAGAACTTTTGTACGAGGACGTTGTTGCTAACAAAAGAACCCAATTTAACTCGGTCATATTGCAGTGTTTTGTTCTTGTTTGCATTTTGTAGGTTGTCATAGATCAGTCAACAGAATGGTTTAATTTTTATTCTGTATGTTTGTCTGAATGGCACACGATACAGGAGAACTTCAACAACTAGCTACAGACAACAGCAAGTGTAGATTTAACTATAAAAGGTGCTGTACTGTCAACTGCTAAATGCACAGCAGACTTTTATAGTTCAATTCAGAGATTTATACAGGTCTTTAGAGTTTCTCATTTGGTTTAATCTTTCACACATCAATAGAAAATAATAATCACTCAGTGCATTTTAATGGAAACAAATTTTTAAAATGCATGCTTTAGAAAAAGAAATCTGGTTCAAGGAGCCACTGAAACACATTTAAATGTATGGACTCTGTCATTTTAGCACAGTTTTATCTCCCACAGAATGAACTACTCATTATGGAAGTTCCATGGTCAGTTTTACTCAAGAAATTATGCTGACAATAAGTGTATCTTTTTTTTCCCCTCCTCTCAGGCTTTGTGAGCCAAAGAAAGATTTAATTGCCCGAGTAGTGAAAATAATTGGGAAGAGAAAAGCTATTGAACTGCTTGTGGAAACAGCTGAAGTGGAAGAAAATGGTGGACTGCTCATAGTGGTAAGAAAAATGTGATATTGTGGGTTTGCGGGGACACCCCCTCGCCCCCGACTTTTTACTTGTAGAATATTTACGTAGTATGATTGCGCGGCTTTCACATTGTACAGGGTTCTCCCAGAGCCTCGTGGCCTTCCCTCCCCATGGAACTTGCTTAATAAATGCTAATGTAACCTTCCAGCGGGATTTGAGTGAGCAATGAGGTGAATGTGCCTGGAAATTGCCGCACTTTTGTATTGAGATTGGTGTCTGTTCCGCAGTGCTAACGCTGTATCTGTTACTCTGCCCCCCCTCGGGGTCTCTTGCTGGCAGACTGAAGAGTGGAGGGTTCTGAAGCTTGACTCAAAGCTTGTGGTGTTCGGATGGAGGTGAAGCCTCTGGCCCAGTGCTGCCGTGAGTCCGGTGGGTGTTTGGCAGCACGGACAAGCCTGCTGGGTTAATCAGCGTGCCGTCAGAGGCCCGCGGGCCCAGGGAGCATTTCTGATGTCGCATTTGAGGAGTGACTTTCAGAAGGGAATCTGTTAGCTTGATTAGAGAACCATTGGCTTGTGTTATCAGTAGATCAAAGCTCAGTACTGACTTCTGTTACAAATCATGGTAAAAATCCTGTACTTAATGGTTAGGTTTTCAATTTCTCGGTATGTTTTGTGGCTATTAAATAATGAGCCTCAGTGCAAAAGTTCAGCAACAAAAACAGTGGGAGGAAACTAAGAATTACCTTCGGGCATTTGTTCAGAATTTACATCTGTTAAGTTCTGTCACTGGAAGTAGAGAGGAGGAAAAAAGGGGTGGGGGGGGAAAGGCTGTCAAAAACAAAAAAAACCCAGCACAAAAAAATTACCACCTCCCGCCTCAAAAACGAGATATTGAATTGCTGTGACAGAGCTCTGGTGAAGTTCAGGCGGAGCTGGGTGCCGGGAAGGCAGTGAAATTTGTGCACTAAGGACAGGAGAGGAGGAGCGAGCCAGCGCGCAGCCTCCCCCCATCTCCCCCGCTGGCCGAGGGAGCTGAGTTTGTTCCTCGGCCGCTCTGCCGCAGCAGCCGGAGGGGGTTTGGCCCCAGGGATGGGGGCTTCCCCCCCCCCCCGTACAGGAGGCTGCTCCTGCTGCCGCTCGCGGGGCTCAGCTGCTGCTGCCGGCGGTGCCGGTGCTCGCCCCGCCGGCCCGTCCCCCCCTTCTCTGTCCCAGCGGCTGTCCCGTCGGGTTTCCAGCCCCCGCCTGCCCCCGGTCAAACCCCCGCAGGTGCCTGCGGGGCCGCAGAAGGTCGCCCGTGGGGGGCAGCTGACGGCCCCCGCGCCCTCCCGGCGCTTCCCCCGGGCCGCGGCTGCTGACCCGCTCCCGGGGGGGGGTGGGGGTGCCTGCGGATCGCCCTCCCCCGCCGCCTGGGTGCGGACACCGCCTCCGCGCCCCGGGGCCGCTGCCGCCCGTCAAGGCCCGGTGCCGGCGGGGGGGCCGAGATGGCGGCGGGGGGGGCCGGAGCCTCTCCCGGCGCGGGGGCCGCGGGCGCCGGGGCCCGCCCGGCCCGGTGCGGTGCGGAGCGGAGCGGCGGGGAGCGCGGCCCCGTTCGCCGGGCGCCCCGGAGCCGGGCGGGCGCGGCGCGGGCGGTTCCGCCGCCTGCGGGGGTCCCGCGGGTCGGGCCGGGCCGGGGCGGGAAGGGCCCCCCAGGGCCGGGCCGTCTCCGCTCGGCCGAGCCGCGGGGCCGCGCCGCCCCCCTCCCCGCGGGCTGCGGGGCTGCGGGAGGGGCCCGCCCGAAACGCCTCGGCGGCGGGGCTGGGTGTGCGGCTCTGCGGGGCGGGCTGCGGCCGGGAAAGGTCTTGTCCAGCGCGGGGCGGCGGGGGAGCGGCGGAGACCCGGCTGCGGGCAGCGGCTGTTCCGCTGCTGCGGAGCCGGCGCCGCGGGCGGGGGCCGGGAGCGGAGGCGCGGCCCGGCCCCCCCGGGCTGCGGGCAGGGCGGGCGCGGGAGGCCCCGGCTGGATCAGTGCGATTCCCGTTCGTGTCTGTGTTTCAGCCCTGGAAAGTGCCCCACATCTCTCATCCTGGACCAAGGGCTTTCGGGGAGGATGGTGCGTTAGGCTGGTCCTCCGTCCCTGGGAGTGACTCTCAGGGCTGGGCTGGTTTCTAGGGCTGCTGAATTCTTGTGCAGAGTTCGACCCCTGCACGATTTACTCTTGGTTCCGCAGAGCTCGTAACCAGAGGGAGGGCTGGGTCTCTGCTGGGGGGTAGGTGGGCGCTGAGAGCTCAGCTGTGCCTGTGATGGCTGCTGCTGCGGTTCCTGGGCTCACACAGCAATGAAATCTGAACACGGTCTCTGCTAACAGCTGTTCTCGGTCTGCAGGAAAACCAAATGCTGAGCCTGAACTACTGAACCTGAAGCTGCTTTTTCTTCCAGGGAAAATGCTGCATGAGGTTCAAAGCCTTGTCACTGAGGAGCCAAGGTATTGGCTGGATGTTCTCTCCACCTGGAGAAACCTTCACGGGTGTGAGGGGAAGAAAGACAGCGTCTCTCCAGAAGACCGCTTGCCTCTGAAGAGGAAATCGGCAGAAGAGACAAATCCTGCAGCGAAAAGGCAGCAAACGGAACAGGTGAGAGAGCCCGTGCCTGAGGAGGGTCGAGTGGAAGCTGGAGAGAGGTGTGTGGGACTGGAGAGAAAGAGCCCTCAGGGCTGCCGGGCTGCAAGCCAGGCTTCCTTAGGAGACCCTCCCAGAAGCAGGGGGAGAAACCTGCTGCGAATGAGCAGCTTGGCTGCAGTTTCGGAGTTTCTCGTGGCTGTCGCGGGGCGATTGCCAGAATACTTCCTTCACAGGTACGCTCTATGCTAAAGTGTCTGCGTGTTAGAAGGAGGTAGCAAAGGGGAAGAGAGATGTGTAGTTCATTTGTCATTTCAGCTGTGTGTTGTCTGTTTTAGAACAGCAAGCGGATTGAAGCTTTTTCTGCATTTTCTCAGAAAAGCCCTTAACCTGCATTTACCTTAAACAAGTAGAAATCCAAGGGCGGTTGTTAATTTGTGGGCACTGTTACCCTGAATTTGTTTCCAATCAATGCCTGTTATTGTGGACAAGTAAAGGCAAGAGGTTGGGGTGGCCGGGCTCGTGGAGCCTGAGGAGTGATCTGATGGTGGTTTGCAGGTGCTTAAAGGGCCATTGCGAGGACAATGGAGCCGGATTCCTCTCAGTTGTGGCAGACAGTGGAGAAGATGGGGCAAAAGGCAGAATGTGCAGCTTCGCTGTGCTCTGGGTGGGTGTTGGGGAGAACTTGTTCCCCAGGAGGGTGGTGCAGCCCTGGGAGGTGCCCTGGGGGGCAGATGGCATTAGTGGCTGGGAGAGGGTGGTGGCACAGACACCTCCAGGGGCCCTTTCCATGCAGCACTTCACCCATCTACGGTATCTTTCTACTGTGAGGAAAGGAAGAAAAAATCGAAAAGAAACCCTGTGTAGCTGCAATTTATGCAGATTTCTCTTACTTGAAGATAACAGTCCTTTAGCGAGATCTTTCTTTCTTTGCTGCTAAAGCTGATGCCTTGGGAAGGTGGGACGCATCAGCCTGCCAGCAGGAATGTTTGCTTCAGTTTGTGCTGTGCGTGTGAGCTCTCCTGCTCTGAAGGTGTTCAGAGCTTTCTGGATGCCCTAACAGCATTAAAATTGTGAGTTGCAGTTGTGCCTTCACAAGTTTGCTCTTAGGTTCTCTGGGTTACAGCCGCCAGAAATGTTTTGTGCGCGATACACAATTCTAAAACGATGACAGCTTTTGTTGTGGCTTGGGCAGGACCTGAACTTCGGCCTCCTGCGCTGGAGCTGAGTGACCGTCGTTTTGTCCTGCCGTGCCTCTGCTCTGCCCCTGGCTCGCTGGCTGTGCCCTGGGGTGCCTCTTCTGGTCTTTGTACCAATGTTCTTGTAGGGATAAAAGAGACCCTTTCTCTCCCCAGGTGTCTGTGAGGATGGTGCAGGCAAGGCTGTGATCTGTAGTTTTCTTGACCCCGTTATTTCTGCTGCCTGTGCCTGTTCTCTCCCCTGGCAGGAGATGGGAAGAGCCGCTGGCGCAGCGCTCTCGAAGCAGTGTGGGTGGCGGGCTGAGCTGCGGGACCCCGATCTGGGGGTCGTGGTGGACGGCCTGTGGCTGCTTCCAGGGTTGCCCCTGACATCTCTTGCTGTGTGTTCTGCTCCCTTTGCACGTGGGGCCGTGGCCTCTCCCTGTTTGTCTTTGTGCCGCTGAGTTGAGCTAGAAATGATCTGGTAGCGCTGAGCAGAGCTTTTTGGTAGGCGCTGTGTGCGTGCCGTGCAGAGCCCTCAAACACCAGCCCGGCCAGCGTGGGCCTGTACGAGAGGGGCAGGATCCACACAGGCGCTGTCTTGGGATGCTTACGGACTGCTGGGCTCCGCTGGAAACGGAGATGGCCCGAGCCACTGGGCAGCTGGTTCAGCCTCTGTAGGGGAAGAGAGCGGGCAGCAAGGCCATGTTCTTGAGGAGCTGGACTTGAGAATGCCCATGGTGGGAGAGCCTCCTCCTAGACCCTCTCCCCGACAAGGAGCTTGCTTAAAGAACCCTCCCTGGTGCCAAGCTGCCTGGAGACCTCAGAGAGGACTGGCTGCTTGTGACAAGCTGTTTCTCCATGCCTGTGCTTGGCGTGTGGAAACTGCTCTCAGCACTGATGCTGAGGCCGCCTGTGAAAGCTCCGAGTTCATCCACTGGCTCTGGTTTTCCCAGGCTCTGCATCAAAGACGGCTTTGCTGAGCCTGAGGTGGGGCTCTTGGTCTCCTCCTTCTCGATGTAATGGTCGAAGTCTCCTCCTTCTTTTGATTCTCTGTGCTTACGTGGCATCGTTTATTGACGCATGCATTTCATGATGTTGGTGGTCTTTATAGTTCTTCTGGCGGTCTTCGGGATGAAGAGTCTCTTCTTCCTCGGTGTCCTCTAAATGTCCTTTTCCTGTAAGCGCATGCACACTTGGTTTTTTCCTTGCACAAGCGATATAGTTAGCCCGGTCTCAACCCCACAGCTGTGCTGTCTGTTGTTCCATGCCTTAGGTGGTTTTGTTATTTCACAGGATGCTGGTTTCCACAGGTGCACAATATGTGCACTTGACAGGAATCATCTTCCAGTCTGTTACAGTGTCCGCTGGCCGACCTTTGTTTCTGCGCAGACTCCGTTCTAAGATCACGTATCCCGTGTCCTTCCAGGTTGTTTTGCTCCGGTCTTGTTGCCCTCCTGGTGCCTCTTTCTCTCTGTAGCTTGGTGCATCTGCCCTCCCAAGGCTGAGCTGTCTGGGGTAGAATTATTGAGGAGCCTCTCTGTCTTAGAGCTTTCCTGTCTTCTCAAAACAGCAAGGATCTCGTTTAGTTTAATGCCAATCGCTCTGGGAAGTGGAAATTTTACATTTACGGGTATCACTTTGCAGGGCTTTGCAGCGAGCCCGGTCCCAGCCGGAGGGGACACTGGTTGTGCTGCAGACGAAGGTGTTGGAGCCCTTGTTGTCGTGTGTCCATCCCCGTGCTGGCCCCCAGGGTCTGTCCTTGTCCCAGGGCCGCGTGCTGCTTGGTGCGTGGGGCCGTGTCGGTGAGTCCCGCGAGGACGCGTGCGTGCTGGCTGCCCCGCCGCAGGGCTGCTTCCCCTGGGGAGGGGGACAGGGGAGTGCCCCCCGGCACTGCCTGCCCCGCTGGGGGTGCTGGGGCCTGGGGCCGGCCGGCTGCCCTTTGGGGCTCGGCGGCTGCGATCTGGGGCTCAGCGAGGCTTTTGCACCTCCTGGGTGCTGTTTCCCGGTGCCCCCTGCACTCCCTCCCCCTCCCACACAATCACGGAGCTGTTGTGGAGAAACAACTTTTAATGGAAAAACGAGAAATCAAGGGAAAAGGCCCCATAGGGCTATTCTAACCCCCCTCCCTCCCAAAAGACACCCCCCTCTAAAGCTTCTCTAACCGCCCTCCCCCCCAAAAATACACCTCCCGTCCTCCCCCGCTTCCCCCCCACTCCTCCCCCCTCCCTCTCTTCCCTTCTCTGGGTCTAATCCCCCCCCTGGGACCCCCGTGCTGCCTGCCAGAGCCGAGGGGGCTGGAGTTGGGGCTGAGCAGGTCCTGGGGCAGCGACAGCGAGGGGAAGGCGCGGGGGGGATGGCTGTGCCGGTGCCCGCAGGGTCCCCAGGCACGGAGACGCTGCTGGCACCGTCCCGGCTGAGCCCAAGGGAGTCCGAGGAGGAACGGAAGAGCCTTCGGGCCTCTTGAAGAAGTTCCTCCTTGGACACCTCAAGGTGGTCAGCCGGGTCCCCAAGGTGTTGGTTCTGGGGCGCAGGAGAGGGGCTGGGGGGGACGTCGCTGCGCGGGGATGCCCCTGCGGGGGTGGCTGTGCCGGCAGTGGAGGTGTCTGCCGGTTGCCCCTCGACGTCCAGGTAGCCAGGGATGGACGCTGGCTTCTCCAGTGGTGCTGGGGCCACCGCTCCCCCCTCCCTGCCGGTGCTCGCAGGGTCCCCAGGCAGGGGGACGCTGCCGGGCCCCTCCTGGCTGACCCCCAGGGTGTCCGAGGAGGAACCGAAGAGCCTTAGGGCCTCTCGAAGAAGTTCCTCCTCGGACACCTCCACGTCATCTGCCAGGTCGCCAAGGCTTTGGGGGTCAAGCAGAGGGGCTGGGGGTGACGTCGCTGCCTGGGGGGATGTCCCTGCCCGGCTGTGCCCCCACGGTGGTGGCCGTGCCGGCAATGGTGTTCTGTGCCGGCTGCCCCACGATGTCCTGGTCACCGGGGACGGACATTGGCTGCAGCAGGGGGGCTGGGGCCACCACTGCGCTCTGATTTCTGCCGGGTGCCCGGTGGTGTGGGCGGCCCTGAGGGGTCCCAGGGGCTGCCCAGGACGGAGGAACCCCGGGGCCCCCCAGGGCAGCAGCCGGCAGAGGAACGGTGCTGGGGTCCAGCGCAGTGTGGGCCGGTGGAGGCAGGTGGGAGCTGGTCCACAGGATGTGGAAGAGGCGGGGGTCGAAGCAGCAGCTGCACGGAGCCATCTGCAGCCCTGGGTCGGCGAGAGGGAGCGGCGGTGGGCCGGGGGGACCCTCGAGGGGCACCCGCCGAGCCGTCCCCCATCACCGACGTCCCCCGGCTCTGCGCCAGGCGCATGGGGAGGTGGTGGGCAGGGTGGTCCCCGTGGGACGAGCTGCTGTGCTGGTGGGACGGGGCTGGGAATCGGGGAGGAGAGTCGCTGCTGGGAGGTGAACCGGGAGAGATGGCCCCAAGTGCTTGGGGAATGGTCTGGGAATGGGATTTCCTGGGCGCGCATCAGGCAGGCGAGGGCAGGGCCGCTCGGCCGGTCTTGCTGCAGCCCCGTGCGAAAAGTGCGGTGGGGACGGGGGTGGTGGGGTGGTGGGAGTGCCCGGGGTCTGGGGGTGCTGAGGGTGCCCGGGGTCTGGGGCTGGTGGGGCTGGCGAAGGTGTCAGGGTGGCAGAGCAGGCAGGGCTGCCGTAGGTGGTGGTGGTGGTGGCTGGGAGGCCGGGGGTGCCCCCCGTGCTGGGGGAGCCCCCCAGAGCGGGGGTGCCCAGGCTGCGGGGAAGGGCTGCTGCTGCGCGGGCGGTTGGCAGAGGTTGGCTGAGGCTGCAGGACAGAGGGGAGCGATGGCCGGCGGTCACCTCCGCTCTTGTCCCCGAGAGCGTCCGCGGGCTGCAGGGGTCGGGGTGGGTGCCTGCCTGGGGGGCAGAAGGTTTCGGGGAGCAGAAAAGTGTGCAGGGTCCGGGGCGCGGGGGCCGCGGGGTGGGAGCCACAGCGGTGGCCGCGCCATGTTCTGTGGTGGCCGTTGGGTGCTGGGGACTCTGTGGCGTCTCCAGGAAGGGACGTGGGGGCTCCCGTGTTCCGTCCCACCCCAGCAGGCTCCCCAGGGCGTGGTGGGGAGGAGAGGGTGAAGGGGGCTGGGGTGTCCCTGGCCCCTCCCGGCGGCTCTCGGGGGCGGTGGGTGCAAGTGCTGTTGTGTTTAAAGAGGATTTTTGCGGGGGAAGAAGTGGATTCAGCCGAGCCGCGTGCGGCCCAACCTGGATCCGCAGCCCCCTTGTGCCACCCGGCAGATGCATTTGTGACGGCTGCGTGTGCTGCTGCGTGCTGCGCTGCGTGGAGCGAGGCAGAGGCAGGAACAAGGGCCTCGAGGGCGCGAGGGAAGGTGGTGATTCGAAGATCCGGTAGGAAAACCTCACAGCACAACGTACACTGCTCAGCAGGGATTCTTTATTGCGGCGCCGGGCACACCGGGGATTTCTCCTCCAAACGTGCGCACCAGACACCCTGTTGCTTCAGGTTAAATACAATCACACATGTAAATACTCATTATATTTCTAGGAACTAATTAGCATATGTAAATATCTTTCACGCATGTCTGTTAGCATCTTTGGGTGGTCTTTGGGGGTCCCAAGATGAAGGCCCATCCTCTTCATCACGCTGTTCACTGATTGACATTTGTCTCTGCGCAAACTCCGTTCCAGGATCACGTATATCGTGTGCTTCAGGTGGTTTGGCTCCGGTCTTGTTGCCGTCTTGGTGCCTCCTGATCTCCGTAGCTTGGCGCATTTGCCCTCCCAAGGCTGAGCTGTCTGGAGTAGAGTTATTTAGGAGTCTCTTTTATCCCACAATTATCCCAATTGTTTGCTGAGAACCAAGACCACTTTTGTTTCACTTAATTATTTTGTCTAACGACTAAGTGATAGCTTGTGCCCATGTCCTTCCACTACATTCCTTAATGAGAAAGCAGGGATTAGTGTAACAGTTACATCGTTAGATCACTGTGCATGCAGGAATACAAGTTACAGTACTAAAGACTACTAAAAAGTAGAAAATATTAAGGCTTTTTGTTATAGTTTCACATTTCTTACAATCCCCTCTATCATTCCCCCCTTCTCTTTAAGACTTTTGTTTCTTTTAGATCAAAAAGTCTTAGTAATCATCAGATCAGTCCATTCTTACATTCCCAACATAATCGATCACAGCACTTGCAGCATTGAATCATTATGCAGGCCAAAACACATACACCTCCTGTCACAAGAGCTAGGAGAAACAGGTTCTTTAACCAGGATAAATTTGGTAGCCATGAGGTGAGTTTATCAAATAGCTGGACTCATGGCTACCATCATTACCCACGGAGTTAGACCCATCGTGGTCGTCTTGTTATTTTTATCTTGAGATGCGACTGTTGTTGTACAGTCCAGGGAACAGAGGCTTTCTTGACCCTTGAATAATGAATCCGAGCTGGTTGTTCTCGGATTTTGATTGCAGTAAAAGCGGTTAGCAGCTCTTGATAAGGTCCGTTCCACTTCTCTCCAAGGGGATCACCTGAAAGAGTCTTAACAAAAACCCAGTCTCCAGGTTTGATTAAGTGTATTGGTTGGTCTAGGCTCCTACCCCGTGCTTCTCATTTTTGAACATTATTTATCTGCTTTCCCAAAGCTAACAGATACTCTTGTAAGTACCCCTCCCCAATTTGCACCATGTCCCCCGCTTGATATGACAATTGATAAGGCCTTCCAAACAAAATTTCAAATGGACTAATGCCCTCTTTGCTCCTGGGTTTTACTCTGATTCTCAGTAAAGCTAAGGGTAGAGCTTTGTCCCAAGACAAATTTGCCTCCTGACCGATTTTTGCCAGTTGTTTGATCCAATGATTCATTTTTTCTACTTGGCCACTTGCCTGCGGTCTGTAGGGGGTGTGTAGCTGCCAATCAATACCCAGAATTTTACTGATGTGCTGTACTACTAGTGCGCAAAAATGTGACCCTCTATCCGAGGATATGATTGCTGGCACCTCAAACCGGGGTATGATTTCATTTAACAGAATTCGTACCACTTCCCGAGCCTTATTTGTTCTACAGGGAAACGCTTCAGGCCATCCGGCAAACGTGTCTGTTATAACCAGCAAGTATCGATACCCCCCTTTTCTTGGAAGTTCTGAAAAATCTATTTGCCAGTGTTGTCCTGCTATGTTCCCCTTTCCAGTTTTCCCAAAGTGTACTTTGCATGTTGTATTTGGATCATTTCTCAGACAAATTTCACACATTTGGGTTGCTTGTTTTACAGTAGTGTACAGGTTTCTGCCTACTGTTCTCTTGTTCAATCTTTATACAATGCATCTGCTCCCCAGTGAGTTTTGTTGTGTTCTGTTCTGACTACTTCCCATAATAGGTTTGAAGGTATAACTATACGATTATCTGGTGTTAAATACATCTTACCTTGCTCACTGGCTCCCAAATCTTTTACTAATTTCATATCCTCTTTTGAATATTTAAATTCCATTTCTGTATCTACGAGCTTACCGCCTGGTACCAGTGCCAAGGTTTTTACAGAATTTCTGTCTGCTGCCCTTTTAGCCTCTTGATCTGCAGTTTATTTCCCAGTTCCTGTTCAGTGTTACCTTTTTGATGCCCTCTGCAATGCATTATTGCCACTTGTTCTGGTAGATTTATAGCTTCCAAAAGCTGCAAGATTTCTTTGGCATGCTTGATCTGTTTACCTTGAGCTGTGAGCAGTCCTCGTTCTTTCCACAATGCTCCATGAGCATGGACGACCCCGAAGGCGTATTTGGAGTCTGTCCAAATATTTATTTTCTTTCCTTTCGCCAATTCTAAGGCTCTGGTTAAAGCGATTATCTCTGCCTTTTGAGCAGACGTAGCTGCAGGTAAAGGTTCTGCCCCGATTACCTTGTGTGCGGTGGTTACTGCATACCCTGCTTTACGAGCTCCGTCTTTTATGAAGCTGCTGCCATCGGTGAACCAGGAGTCCTCTGCGCTTTCCAACGGTTCCTCCTTTAAATCAGGTCTGCTGGAACAGACTGTTTCAATAGTCTCCAAGCAGTCGTGCGTTAGAGGTTCCATAGTGGCGGAATCTTTACTAAGAAAAGATGCTGGATTTACGATGTTAGCTGTCACAATATTAACATCATCTTGTTCCACCAAAACAGCCTGGTCCTTCAGGAATCGGGATGGTGAGAGCCAATGGCCCCCCTTTTGTTCCAATACTGCAGAAACTGTGTGTGAGACTACGACTGTCGTTTTCTGGCCCATAGTGAACTTAGGAGCTTCTGGAATGTTAAGGACAACTGCTGCAACAGCTCGCAGACACCCAGGCCATCCTTTGCCTGCCCCATCCAATTGCTTGGAGAAATATGCCACTGCTCCCGTGTGCGGCCCCAGCTGTTGAGCGAGCACTCCCAGGGCAACGCCTTGTCTCTCGTGAGAAAGTAGCCAAAAGGGTTTTAGAACATTTGGAAGTCCAAGAGCCGGGGCTCTCATAAGTTCCCTTTTTAATTGTTCAAAAGCCCTTTTTGCATCTCCGGTCCAAATCAGGTATCTGGCATTATTTTTCAACAGTTCATACAAGGGTTTTACCATTAGCCCATAATTATATATCCATAGTCTACACCATCCTGTCATTCCTAAAAAGGCTCTTAATTCTTTTACCGTTTGTGGTTCTGGAGTCCGGCAGATTGCTTCTTTCCTCTCTCTTCCCAGTTCTCGTTGTCCTCTTGAGATTTTGAGTCCGAGGTGAGTCACTTGTTGTTGAATCATCTGAGCTTTCTGTTGAGAAACTCGATAACCATTCAGTCCCAGGAAATTAAGAAGACTCACTGTCCATTTTTTGCAATCCCGCTCTGTTTCTGCAGCGATGAGGAGATCATCGACAGATTGTAACCAAGTCCCCTTTTGTGTCAGAGGATTCCACTTTTCGAGATCCCGAGCTAGCTGATTTCCAAAGATGGTAGGGCTATTTTTGAAACCTTGGGGTAACACTGTCCAGGTTAACTGGGTTTTTCGTCCAGAATCTGGATTTTCCCATTCAGAAGCGAATAGGTTCTGACTGTTTGAGGCCAGAGGTAAAGAGAAAAAGGCATCTTTTAAATCCAGTACGGTAAACCATCCCTGGCTATCTTCCAGTTTATTCAACAAGGTATAGGGATTAGCTACTACTGGGTAGAGATCTTCCACGATTTTATTAATTGCCCTCAAATCTTGTACTAACCTGTAACTTTTCCCATCCGACTTCTTCACTGGCAAAATGGGGGTGTTGTATTCAGATTCACATTACACTAACAATCCAAAATTTATAAAACTATCAATTATTTTCTTAATTCCTCTTTGGTCCTCTAGCTTAAGGGGGTATTGTTTGATCTTAACTGGTCGAGCTCCAGGCTTCAATTTTATCTCTATTGGGTCTGCATTTTTGGCTCTGCCTGGGGTTCCCGAAGCCCATACCCCTGGATACGCTTGGTCCAGTATATCCTGAGGTATTTCTCCTTTTTCTAAAATTTGAATCAATGCCAGGCTCAGAATTTTGGTTAATTTAGTATCCTCAATTTTAAATTCTATTTGTGCCTTTCTGAAAATGATTGTGGCATTCAGTTGTTCCAACATGTCTCATCCTAGAAGGGACTTAGGGGCCCCAGGCAGGTACAAAAATCTGTGTATTCCAATTTGCTTACCTAATTTGTACTTTAATGGTTTTAGAAAATATGCCTTTTCCGATTGGCCTGTAGCGCCCACAACGGTTATAAAATCCTTACCCAAAGGCATCAGTTGTTGATTTAAAACAGAAAACGACGCACCAGTGTCTACCAAAAATTCCACACTGCGTTTCCCTAGCTTGATATTAACCAGTGGATCCGCTAGGGTGGATTCCCCAGGTCCCCGTCATTCAGTGTCCTGTAGGTCAGCAGCTATTGTGGGGCAGGGTGCCTTTCTCTGCTGTGGACATTCCCTCTGCCAATGTCCGAATCCCTTACAATGAACGCACTCATTGCTTTTTAGTCTCCTTTTATTGTAATTCCTCTTACTGTTCTCATCCCTGTTACGATACACTCGCCACGCCTCTTCCACTAGTGTCTCTAAATTCCTTACATCTGGTTCTTTAAGCTTCTGCAGCTTCTTTCTAATATCATTAGCAGCCTGTCCTATAAACAGAGATACCAGCTGCTGTCTAGCTGCATCTGATGTCGGATCTATGGTTGTGTGTTTCCGCACTGCTGTTCGTAATCTATCCAGGAATTCTCTCGGGGTCTCTGTCGGACCTTGTTTTACTTCATACAAGGCTGACCAGTTTACTGCTTTCGGGATCCCGTGTTCCAGCCCACACTGAACCCAAATACGGTATTGCTGTAACAGTCGATACTGGGTGTGATCATTAGGGCCCCACCCCAGGTCTCTGAGTGGAACATGTTGCTCCTCGGTCCCTTGTAAAGTACCTGCAGTAATTTGTGCCCTCACATGATCCCCTGCTGTTTTTAACACAATTCCTTTCTCAGTCTCTGTCATTGCCTCGAACATCAAATCCACATCTTTCCAATCCGGATCCAAATTCTTAACTATCCGTTCAAATTTCTTGGCTACCCCGCTAGGATCTTCCCTGGATTCCCTTACAGTTTCTCTCCATTTGTCTGTATCTTCCATTTGGAAGGGTGTTCTTATCAGGGTTGGCCCCCCCGGCCCCATCGCCCTTCTTAAAGGGGCTTGGATGATGGGTCCCACCTCACTGCGAGTCCGAGCAGTGATGGGACTTGACCGCTAGGTGGCGCTCCGCCCTCATCAGAGGCCTCGTCCCCGTCTGCGCGGGCGGGGGTTCCCGCAGCCGACCCAGCATCGGGGAGGGGGGGGGTGACACAAAATCCTCCCTGCGCTCCTCCACTTTCTTCTGATTCCCTTTTGTTTTCAGACACCTTTGCCCTATGCTGCATGCAGAACAACACCGCTTAAGTTTTCCCAGCTCGTTCTTTCTATCCCTTTCTAATGCCAGTCTGCGGGGCTAGATTTATACCACTTTCTTTTTGCCACTCGGGGTGATTTCACAAAGTGAAAAACATTTTGGCATAGGAGACCTCATCCCATTTTCCTTCTCTTCTCAAGAACAACATGAGCTGTAGCAAAGTATTATAATCCAGGGTGCCATTCTCAGGCCACTTTGCCTCATCATCTAACTTGTACAACGGCCACCATTGATTACAATACTTAACTAACGTCCTTTTATTCACACTACCTCCCGGGGGTCCCCCTATCTCCTTCCAATGATGCAAAATACAGCCCAAGGGGCTCTTCTTCAGGATCTCTTTGCTCTGTGAAGTTCCCATTATGCAGCACGTCCACCTCTGTTCCCCAATCAATGTACAGCAAACCCTAACAAACAAGCCTAAACCAACCCTTCTGACGCCGATAGCTCTAATTACTTAACCAAAATTCTATACTTTAAGCTACGAGAAATAGTTACTGAACCGCAATTTTACACCGGAATGTTGTATGACACTTATAACAAATACAACATACTATTATGATTATCACTAGTAGTATAATAACAACATAGGATAATTACTTTAAAATAAACATTCACTGTTTTCTTACGCTTTGTTTTTCACTGGCTGCTTCCCTCGTGGGAGAACAGAACCGCAGGTCAAAACTCCACACTCACCCTTGTTTCTATGTCTCATTCACACAGAGGCCTCACACACAGTCACACAATTTTAATCCGGAGTTACTGCAATCCGAACCGATTGCCAGAATCGTAGGCAATTTCCAGAATAATGATCCATGTATCAGTCAAGACCGCATCCAGTGGGGACTCAAACCCCTACAGTGGGGACTTGAACCCCTACAGTGGGGACTTGAACCCCCGTATACCTCTAAGGCGCTGGCAGCCCGGTATACTCTCCCTGTGTAATTAAATTACGACTCAGTGGACTCGAACCCCGTCGGTAGTAAAGAGTAGTAAAAGAATACCTTTACTCACAGATGGTCCTTGTCTGTTCCCGCGGTGATCCAGATAAGGCGAGGAGCCCCTTTGGGAAAAGGCTCCCGAGGGCCCAAGGGGGTCCTCTTCTTACCGGGTCCCGCAGCCGAACAGAATGGGTCCCATCTGGGGTGCCAAACTGATTCGAAGATCCGGTAGGAAAACCTCACAGCACAATGTACACTGCTCAGCAGGGATTCTTTATTGCGGCGCCGGGCACACCGGGGATTTCTCCTCCAAACGTGCACACCAGACACCCTGTTGCTTCAGGTTAAATACAATCACACATGTAAATACTCATTATATTTCTAGGAACTAATTAGCATATGTAAATATCTTTCACGCATGTCTGTTAGCATCTTTGGGTGGTCTTTGGGGGTCCCAAGATGAAGGCCCATCCTCTTCATCACGCTGTTCACTGATTGACATTTGTCTCTGCGCAAACTCCGTTCCAGGATCACGTATATCGTGTCCTGCAGGTGGTTTGGCTCCGGTCTTGTTGCCCTCTTGGTGCCTCCTGATCTCTGTAGCTTGGCGCATTTGCCCTCCCAAGGCCGAGCTGTCTGGAGTAGAGTTATTTAGGAGTCTCTTTTATCCCACAATTATCCCAATTATTTGCTGAGAACAAAGACCACTTTTGTTTCACTTAATTATTTTGTCTAACGCCTAAGTGATAGCTTGTGCCCATGTCCTTCCACTACATTCCTTAATGAGAAAGCAGGGATTAGTGTAACAGTTACATCGTTAGATCACTGTGCATGCAGGAATACAAGTTACAGTACTAAAGACTACTAAAAAGTAGAAAATATTAAGGCTTTTTGTTATAGTTTCACATTTCTTACAATCCCCTCTATCAGTGGCCTGCTCTTCCCCAGCGCTCGGTCGAGTGCTGCTGCCAGGTCTTTTGGTCTCCTGGTGGGCACACAGCTTCGGGTCGCCCTTGGAGGGGCCGCGCTTTCCCCGTGTGCATGGCAGCCGGGAGGAGACGGCACCCGCCGCTGCGTGCTCCCAGCACCGGAGTGGGTTGTGCGCAGCGTCGGCTGAGGAGGTGCTGGGGCTGTGTGTGCTCGGCCGCGTCCCGGCACAGCGCTGGAGGTGCAGAGCTGGGCTCTGCCCCGTGCCCCGAGCGTGCTGCAGCCGGTGTCCAGGCAGGGAGGGCGGCTGGGGCAGCTGTGGCCACCGAGTGCTGGGCTGTGGCTGAAGCTGTGTGAGGAGCAGCGGAGCCTCCCGGGAGACCTTTCTGGAAGGGAAGCCGGGGGGCCAGTAAGTGTGGTCTGCGAGGGCTGGGGTCATGGCCGAGAGTTAGAACATTGTGGAGGTCTGCAGAAGCTTGGTACAAGGGGCTGGGAGTAGAGGTGATCGTGTGTTCAGGAAAATGCATTGCGAGAAACCCTTCCGAGGACAACTGGCTTCCGAACCGACCTCATTGCCGAGGGATGAGTATGGACGTCGTGCGGTCACCGACGGCTTCTGGTTCACGTTGTTTTCTGCCTCTGCCGTCTGCAGGAAAAGCCTCGCAGGCAGACTGTCTCTCCCTGGAGCAGGAGCACGGTTCAGCCCAGGCAGTGCGAGTAAACTTGAGTTTTCTGGTGTCCAGAACAAAGCAGTTGAAATGCCTGCCCGTGGCCGTGGTGGTGTCACGCAGTACCTGGCACCTTTGCTTCTCAGCAGTGCTGCTGGGAATTGTCCTTTCCTTCCGAGGAGGAAGAGGAAGGATGCCAGCAAGTGCCAGTGGGAGCTGAGCATGGGCACTGTGCCATTTGGAGTGGCCTGGGAGTTCCCCTGCTGTCAGGGCTCTGGCCCGTGGGGAAGAAAGCCTGCGCTTCTTGCTCTAGCAGCAGGGATTTGAGCTTCGCTCCTGATGTGCTGTGCTGGGCACCTGCCTGCTTTGGGCAAGAGCAAGGCCTGGCTGGAGGAACAGCCTGCAGTAGCTGGTCCAGGTCAGCTGTGCTGGGGGATACCAGTTCCACGCTGTGAGCAGCGGTGGAGCTGCTCTTGTGCTTTGCATTTCTGTATCAGTGTATTTCACCAGTTCCCCCTCCCCAACGCGTGTTCCGGCTTTAGGACCACAAGTTTGTTGAGCAAACACGCAGGCATTCTCCACACCAATGTGGCCAACAACAGTGAGCCCAGGGCACTGGAGAAACGACTTGGTCCTTTACTGCCAAAGAGCAGAGGTTTCTGTTTTCAGAATGAGCGAGTGGCAGGGGTTGGAAGGGCCCCTGGGGATCATCTGCTCCAACCCCCCTGGCAAAGCAGGTTCCCCCAGAGCAGGCTGCAGAGGACGGCGTCCAGGCGGGTTGTGAAGATCTCCGGAGAAGGAGACTCCACAACGCGTCCGGGCAGGCTGTTGGGGTGCTGTGCCACCCTCAAAGTAAAGAAGTGCTTCCTCGTGTTTCTGCTACCAAAGAGCGTGGGAAATGCGTCTGCGCCGTGTGGCCAGGACCCCAAAGATGGTGTCCTGGTTTCGGCTGGGCTAGAGCTAGTTTTCCTCCCCGCAGCTGCTGTGTTTTGGGTTGCGTATGAGAAGAGTGTTGATCAGAGTGGTGGTTGTATTTGTTGCTGAGAAATGCAGGGCTTTCTGCAGCCTCCCGTGCTGGCTGCTGAGCGGGTGTGCTGGAGCTGGGAGGGAGCAGAGCCAGGCAGCGAGGCCAAGGTGGCCCATGGAAAGAGTCTGTACCATGGATGTCATGCTCGGGTGGTAAAGGCAGGTTTTGTGGGGGTCAGGAACCCTTTATTTTTCAAATTCTCTTGTCTCTCTCTTGTGGGGGTTCGAACTTTTCCGAGAGGTTGGTCTTTTTCCCAGAGTTTGGCAAACTCTATGGATTTTGTGAGTTTGGGGAAATGGGTGAAATTCGTGAGCTCGGGGAAGCCCGCGGGTTCCGCTGTCGCTGCTCAGGAACTGGCTGCGAATCAGTCATCGGGCAGTGAGAAAACGGTCTTGTGTAGCGTTTGTTTGGCGTGTTGGTTGTTAGCAGCAGTAGTATTGGTACGAGTGTTTCCAGTGTTGTCGTATTAACGTGTCTTTGTCTCAACCCGGGAGCTTTCCCTGGTGTCCGTTTCTCCTGCCCATCGCCCTGTGAGGGAAGGAGAGGGGTGAGCGAGCGGCTGCCTGGTGCTTGGTTGCTGGCCGATGGGTTAAACGAGGACAGGTGGCATCTCTCTGTCTTTGCAGAGCAATGGATTTTTGTTGTTGTTAAGCTGTACGCTAAAGAAAAAGCCATCTTCCCTGCCAAACTGTGCTGTAGGAAAGGTGGAAAATAGGCAGCAGGAACCTGGCATATTTCTGAGAAGGGAGAGGTGTGTGAGCAGTGAGACACAAACCAGCAAGCAGGTTTTGGAGGCAGGCTGAGCGCCGAGTGTCAGAGGTGGCCAGCTGATGGTGCAGTGATGGTGAAGAGATGCGTCGGGGTGACAGTTCCTAGCTGGATGGAGCAGTTGTTATTCCGTACCCTTGTATTTTATTCTGCCGCGCGACTTCCATGTTAACGTGAGAACTCTCTGTTCTGGTTTTCTGACAGCCCTCATTTACGTTACTGAGAAGAAGCAGAAAGTGAGGCAGCCTTCAGGCAGTTTGCAGTGTCTTTGTGTTTGCTGTGTCTCTCAGGCCCATGTCACCAACCACAGAGCTGCTCGTGCTCAGGACCGTCCCTTTGTGCATGGGGTCTGCCTTTCTGCAGTCCCTGCATTGCCCCAGCGGTGTGGCTGTCTGAGCTGGAGGCCAGAGCTGGAGGCTCCTCCCTGGTGAGTCACGTGCTCCAGTGGCTCCTGTGAACATGTCCCCAGTCTGCTGTGCTGGATGGAGACTGCAGCTGTGAATTGCAGTGCTTGCTGAAGGCACATCTGGAAGGAGTCAGGCCCTGGGTGTCTGCAGACCTGCTCCAGACTGCCCGACTGGGATGGAAGTTGTGTCAGGTGCTGCTGATCGTGTCCGAAGGGAGCAGGAGTTAGGCCAAATTTGCGGGTGATACAGAGGCACCCTCGGAACCTCCGGTGAGATGGGGAATTGGTCAGAGCAGCTTTTAGGGCCTTTTCAGTCAATGCAAAGGCACCAAAGGCTGCAGTCAGTGGGAAGAATACAGTGCTGAGTGATGCGCATTGCGTGATGAGGGAGAGCAAATGGATCCCCTTTTTCTCCTCCAAGCCTGGAGAAGGGCAGTTTTGAGGTGGGGCTGCCCTTGTCTGCAGAGGGACTGGGTGGGAAGAGCAGCCCTGCTCCTGCCCGGGTGTGTTCAGGACGGCCTGCTTCCACCTCGCTGCCTCTCGACAGCAGAGTCGCCAGGGAAGTTCCACGAGCTCGTTACTTTGCAGGGTGTGATGGGACCTGAGAGGTGTTCACCAAGGTAAGAGACTTTCCTGCTGTACAGCCTGACCGAGAGCAGAGTTGGGGAAGGGAATTTCCCTGACAGGTCTGAATTCCCTGGTGTCGTGTAGAACCTGAGGAGCGTGTAGAAACGCCTGGCGCAAGGAAACCCGGTGTTGGCCGTGAATGGACAAGAGCATGAGCAAGTACGTATGATGGGGAGCTGTGTTTGTTGTCCCTTTCTCCTTAGGCCACCCCTCTTCTCAGTAGCAAAGAGGTATCCAGAAAAGCAGTTTTGTTGGGAATACTGCTGAAGTTTTCGTCATTTGTTTCAGATGAATGAAGGTCACGATCGAGTGAGTAGTACCCCCGAGCTCTGCTGCCCATTTCAGGCCATGTGGGACTTGATGACGCGCTGCAGAGGGTTCCCGTGACAAGTCAGCCGGTACGTAGGAAGCAGAGAAACCCCTGACGATGGCTGCTTCAGGCCAGTTGTCGTTTGTTTCTTGACTGGACCTGCTGAGGCTGCAGGAGTGCTGCATCCCGCGGGATGCTCACCGCTTTTGAGCGGCTGGTGATGCTGTGCTGGATGCAGCCCGGGTGCGGTTTGCCCTCTCTGCGGCCGGGGCACACTGCTGAGTGACGCTGAGCCTGGTGTCGCGCAGCAGCCCCAGATGCCTTTCTGCAGGGCTGCTCTCCAGCCACTCGTCTCCCAGTTCAGACTTGTGCCTGGCAGGGCTCCGTCCGAGGCGCAGAATGCGGCATTTGGAGTCGCTCAGCGCCATCCCATTAATCCTAGCCCAGCGCTGCCATCTGTCTCGATCCCTCAGCAAGGCCTCTTGTCCCCCCAGAGAGTCAACAGCACCTCCCAGTTTGGTACCATCAGCAAGGTGGCTCCTGGTGCGTTGAACCCCTGCTTCCAGATGGCTGGTAACGAAACATGACGGAGCTGGCCCTGGAGCTGAGCCCTGAGGAGCAGCGCTGGTGGCGTCAGAGCAGTGGGATGTTGCCAGCTGATGTGTGGGAGGTTGAAATCTCCCGTAAGGATGAGGTCTGGAACTTTCTCCTGGTGGCCTAAGGAAGAACTCGTGGGTGCTTCCATTGCAGCTGGGCGATCAGTAGTAGACATCCACTAGGCCATCTCCTTTCTTTTTAGCCAATGGAGATGGATGATTTTTTTGGAAGTACAAGTGTTACTTGACTGTCTTCTTGCTTTAACAATTCCTTTTCTCTCTGCGTCGAGTGGCGAGGCGGACGCGTACCTCGTCTGGTTAGAGAAAATATGAACCTTTGCCAGGAAGAGGAGAGCTGGTGAATGACTGATGCACAAAGGCTGTGCTCTGAAGAAGAAAAGGAAAACTTTCAGGATTGTGGTTTCTCTCTGTTTTTTCTTTTTTTGTAATGAATTTTTTTCACATCAGTTTTCATTGCAGCATCCAAAAAAGCCCTGAAAACATTGCCCCACCTTGATTAGAATTCCTTTTCTCCTTCTAAATTCTTCTTTCCTTTCAGCCTTTGAGAAGAAACAACTGTCAGCAGTGTCACCTAGCACCGAGGAGGAAAAACCAGTGGGAGCTCCAAAGCGCGGGGATCATTTGCAAGATGTCTGCCTGCGATTTCTTACGGCTGCTGGCCCTGGCTGTGCAGGGGTGGAGGCCGGAGAGCTCTGCAGTGCTCCTCAAGTGCTCCTGCAGAAGGCATTGCCTTGGTCAGAGAGCTTGTGGCCAGAGCCTGAGGGGAGATGCCGCTTCCCAAAGCCGCCTTTGTCTTGGCTGGCCCCAGGGTTTGGAGGTTTGCCTGGGAAATGGGCAATAAGGAGAGATGAAGTTTCCCTGCACTTGGTGTCTGGTTCGGTGATTGTTTTAATTATTTCTTTTCTTTCCCCCTTGCTGGTTCAACAAAGGCAAATGCAGGGTCCTGCACCTGGGGAGGAACAACCCCAGGCACCAGTACAGGCTGGGGCGGCCGTGCTGGAGAGCAGCTCTGGGAGAGGGACCTGGGTGTCCTGGTGGACGACAGGCTGACCATGAGCCAGCAGCGTGCCCTGGCTGCCAAGAAAGCCAAGGGGATCCTGGGGTGCATCAAGAGAAGTGTGGCCAGGAGGTTGAGGGAGATTATCCTCCTCCTCTGCTCTGCCCTGGGGAGGCCCCGTCTTGAGTGCTGTGTTCAAGCTCTGGGCTCCCCACTTCAAGAAAGATGAGGAACTACTGGAGAGTCCAGTGAAGGGTTACGAAGATGATGAGGGTGTCACCGAAAATCCGGGAATAACACCTCATAACACCAATGTAGTGTTAAAAGGCAGCATTCTTTATTGCAGCGCTGGATGCACGGGGGATAGTTCCACCGAACGTGCATACCCCATACCTTTTCCGTATAGTTTATATAGATCAAAATATACATATTTATTAGGTTACATAACTTATCCCTTTCATAATAAAATTAGTTCATTTTCATACACTCCTCCCACCCGCGCTTGCGCAGTGCCTCCTAGTGGTGGTCGTCGGGGGTCCCAAGATGAAGGCTTATCCTCTTCGTCACAGTTTCTGCGCAAACTCAGTCCTCTTCTGGCTCTTGTCCCTGCGGCACGGGTCGTCTTGACCAGTTCTAGGCACCTGCTGGTTTTAATTGAAACTAACTTCTTTGGGGGGAGATGTATGACTTTTTGCTTCAATTAATTCACACAATAGATAGGTACCACAAATACACCTGCAATCATTTAATAACACTATTTCTATTAAAAATCCCCTTCACCATTACTGTTTAATGACTACCTAGGGACTAAACCCTCTGTTCCCAGACCTAATGTCCAGATGGGCAGGGCTGTACAAGGGACATAGCAGCATTGTTCGTGGTTTATGATTAACTAATTCCATCACCTCGGTTACATTTCCCCCCTTTGGAAGTTTTGAAATAATTCTCTTTTCAATACTTCCATAATTAAATTTTTCTTAATCATATAATAATTAAATATTATTATAATATTTTTTTCAGAATCACAACACTACACTTATAGTCCACTTGTTTCGCTATAGGGTGGTGGAAGTGTAACAACCGACTCACTAAGGTTTTGTCTTCTTGCAATAGCCTGAATAATCTTTCGATTAAAAGCTGTTCTGCTGGTGAGTTCCTTTTTCAGACAATAATATATGAGCAGTATTATTAAAACTACTACCAGTAAAAGCAGTCCGGTACCGATTAAAGATTTGACCCAAGAACTACTATTCCACCCTAATCCGTTAAAAATTTTATCAAGCCAATTTTCTTGCATGTCCTGTTGGATTTCCTGAGTGTCTTTTTCTATTTGTTTTAGTAAGTTTAAGTCATGTTCAACATCCTGAGTGACATTGGGGATATGTAGACAGCAATGATCTCTCCTACCTTTTAGGTACTCACGTACTCCATGTTCTTTTAACAGGAGCATGTCTAAGGCCATTTTATTTTGCAGCGTCATTCTTGAGGTTGCTTGCAACTGTAGGTTTGACTGTCTGAATCCTCTCCTTGTTACATTTGCTAATTTTTCTACTTGACCAGTTAGTTTATATAACCAGGCTTTATTCCTATAAGTCGATAAGGGAGTCAATAAAGATTCTAAGGCCCATCCAATTTTTACTCCTGTTGAAGGCTCATTCCAGTTTTCATCTTCTTCAACTTCTGATCTTTTTATCCGTAATAATTTCAAATTCTCAGAGTTCCCCTTAAAGGGAGTCTTTTTCCAAATTGGACATAATGTTGGCATTCCTAAAGTAATTTGTTTTACCTTACCATCAACCGGTAGGTGAGTGGACCAGGTTCCATCACTCATTGCCCAAACTAAGTGTCCTGGACTTTGAATTGTAGATTTTCTACAACTAAAGAATGTTCCTCTTTGGGGCTTATAGCTATCAGTCAACTGTAAATCATTTCTAAGTCCCCTACACTGGCATCCATATTTCAAGGCAGCTGCTAAAGGTGGAACACTTTGGATTGCTTTACTAACTGTACTGCAATTACACATTTTTGTACAATTCCACCAGGGTACTACAATTTCCTTTTCCCGGGAAGTACTTCCTTTGTCATCGACCGATGGGAAAGCTGCAAAAATCATCCCATCCCAGGTGAAACACCAGGGGGCACTGGCCATGTACTGGAACTGAGATGTGATGGCCATGGACCATACTGAATCCCACAAAGTTATCTCTTGTTTAGTTTGATTGGGCTCTTTGCATTCCCATTTCATGATTGTTCGAGTAACATTTTTCTTAACGGGTTCATCATAAGCACACCAACCTATATTGGGAAAAACTATTTGGACAAAAACATAATTTAGTAACTTCTCACAATTTGCTTTACTTCCAGGGGTTTTTCCATTGTTTTCTAACATAATCTATTCGTTCCTGCCACTCAACAACGGGAACTTGTTCACAATGAGTACCGTTCTTGTTGGGTTCTTTGTTACTTCGATTTGTTGTCAAGATTCCCCACGGAACTGATTCTCCTACCGCCCTTGGGATTGGAAGACACGCAGTTATTTGGGTCACGTTTTGTAAATTTGCAAATTCTTTTATAAGCCCGATCATCAAATTTTCTTCTGGAGTCCTCCTTGGGAGGTATATTAATTGTTCTGCTTTTATTGGCAGCGTAGTAATGTCTTTTGTTCTTACTTCCAATACACTGAACAGTGCTCCTATTATCATCAGTTTCCAGATCGAGATACAGTCTCCCCGCATTTTGCAGCAATAGCTACTCTTTTTAGATATATTTCAAAGTCAGTTTTGCAGTCTCTGGATCTCTATTGATGACTCTCCACGAAGGGGCCTTCTTCACTCGGGTGTAGTGTATCCACGGTTCCACCCCTTCTACTTTGATCGCAGTGTCAGTTGTTAACAGTACCTGAAAAGGTCCTTTCCACTTCACCTGCAGTGGTTCAGAGTTCCAAGTCTTTATGCACACGAAATCACCTGGTGGATATTGATGCACAGGTGTATCCAAAGCAAGCGATCTGGTCAGCACAACGTATTTTCGGAGTGCTTCAAGTGTTTTTCCTAAAGAAATCAAATACATCTTTAAATCTGTTTCCCCTGTTATTTTCATATCCCCTGGGATTAAAGGAGTCTGATAAGGTTTGCCATACAGAATTTCGTATGGACTTACACCATCTTTAGATCTAGGTTGAACTCTGACTCTCAGAAGTGCTAATGGTAAAGCTTGTGGCCATTTCAAAGACACCTCTTGACAAATTTTACTTATTTGTCGCTTTAATGTTTGGTTCATTCTTTCAATTCTCCCACTTGATTGTGGCCTCCAGGGGGTATGTAAATCCCAATTTATCCCTAAAATTTTACTTACTTGCTGAACTATTTCTGCTACAAAATGTGGTCCCCTATCGGAAGACATGCCAATTGGTACCCCAAACCTTGGTATGATTTCTTTCAACAATATTTTAACTACTTCTCTCGCTTTGCTGGTGCGACAAGGAAAGGCTTCCGGCCATCCAGAAAAAGTATCAATGAATACTAATAGATACCTGAATCCATTCTGCCTGGGGAGTTCAGAAAAATCAACTTGCCAGTAATCTCCTGGAATGTTACCCTGTTTTGTTACTCCTAGGGGTGCCCTTTTCCGATTTAAAGAATTATTTTTGAGACAAATTGGACACTTCGTTACTATGGATTTAATTACTCCTGTCATTCCTACACACACCACAGATGATTTTAGGCTCGAGACCATAGCATCTACACCCCAATGTGTCTGTGCATGTTTTTCTTTCGCAAGTTCTAACATAACTTGCGGGGTTACAATTACCTGTTTTTCTGGCGTTACCTACCGCCCTTCTATATTTTGTGATGCTTTCAATTGTTCTGCTAATTGTTCATCCAATTTACTGTATTTTGGTTTCAGATTTGGGATTTTTATTTGTTTTACTGGTACTAGAGCAAGGATACCTTGTTCAGCAGCCTCCTTTGCTGTTTTGTCTGCCAATCGATTACCTATGTTTACAGCTGTCTGACCAAATTGATGAGCCTTGCAGTGCATCAGTGCCACTTCCTTTGGTTTCTGCGCCTCTTCGAGGAGCTGAAGGATTTCTTCTTTGTGTTTTATCGATGAACCTTGGGCTGAGAGCAGTCCTCTTTCTTTCCAGATGGCTCCATGAGCGTGAATCACACCAAATGCATATTTAGAGTCAGTCCATATATTTACCCTTTTTCCTTCTGCCATTCGCAAGGCTTGCCTCAACGCCACCAGTTCTGCTTTCTGTGCCGAGGGATTTGCAGGCAGCGTTCCTGACTCCAGTGCCTCGGTGGTGGTGACAACAGCGTATCCGGCCGTTCGTCTTCCTTCTTTCACAAAGCTGCTTCCATCCGTGAACAACTCCAGATCAGGGTTCTCCAGAGGCTCATCCCTCAGGTCCGGTCTGCTGGAATAGACTTGTTCAACAGTTAGCAGGCAGTCATGTTCTAGATTTTCTGTCGGATTCTCCGTCGACAGAAACATTGCTGGATTTACGATGGTTGTGGTTTTTAATTCCACATCATCTTGCTCCAGTAAGACAACTTGATATTTCAGCATTCTGCTGGGGGACAGCCAATGACCCCCCTTTTGTTCTAGAACAGTTACCACCATGTGTGGTACATACACCACCATCTTTTGGCCCATAGTCAATTTTCGAGCTTCCTGAATCAGCAATACCGTCGCTGCCACAGCGCGCAAACGTCCCGGCCATCCTTTACTCACGTTGTCAAGTTGTTTAGAGAAATATCCTACTGGCCGCTTCCAGGATCCCAGACGTTGTGCCAGCACTCCAAGGGCCAGATGCTGCCTCTCATGGACAAACAGTTCAAAAGGTTTGGTTAAATTAGGTAAAGCCAAAGCAGGGGCCATCATCAATGCTTTTTTAAGTTCTTTAAATGATTTTTGGCATTCAGGTGTCCATGTCAGATACAAGTCTTTGGATTCTCTTAAAGCGTTGTAGAGTGGCTTCACATATAGTCCATAGTTTGGAATCCAAAGCCGACACCATCCAATCATTCCCAAAAAGGTTCTCAGCTCCTTTGGACTGTTAGGTTCTGGGATTTGGCAAATGGCTTCCTTCCTTTCGTTGCTTAGTTGCCTTTGCCCTTGAGATATTTCAAATCCCAGATAAATCACTGCTTCTCTTCCTATCTGGGCCTTATTTCTGGAGACTCTATATCCTCCTTGGCCCAGAAAATTCAACAAACTGATAGTAATTTCAAAACATTCTTCTTTGCTTTCTGCTGCTATCAGAATATCATCCACATATTGTAACAATGTCCCCTTTTCCTGGTTTTGTCTCTTCCATATTTCTAATTCCTTTGCCAACTGGTTTCCAAATACTGTGGGGCTCTTTTTAAATCCTTGTGGAAGTACAGTCCACGTCAGTTGCATCTTTCGTCCTGTTGCAGGGCTCTCCCATTCAAAAGCAAATATGCTTTGACTTTGTGCATCCAGAGGTATGCAAAAGAAGGCCTCCTTTAAATCTAGTACAGTAAACCATTTATGCTCCTCTTTCAGGGATGTCAATAAACTATAGGGATTGGCTGCTACTGGGTGTATATCTTGAACTATTTGATTTATAGCTCTTAGACCCTGGACTAGTCGATATTCCCGTCCCCCAGGTTTCTTTACCGGTAATATAGGTGTGTTATATTCTGACTCGCATTCTACCAAAAGCCCATATTCCAAAAATTTCATGATTAACCCCTCTAATCCTTTTCGTGCCTCCCACTTAATAGGATACTGTTTTTGTCTTACCAGTTTGGATCCGGCTTTTAAGGTCACTTTTACCGGTTCTGCCAGTTTCGATCGTCCTGGAACCTCACTTGCCCAAACCAAGGGGGTTACAGCATTTTCCACCTCTTCTGGAATTCGTTCTTCTTTAAAAGAATCCTGTAACATAAATACTTTCGCCTCTATGGCTTTTGATTCCGGTATCAATAATTCAGTTTCCCCATTTTTAAAAGTTATTTGTGCCTCCAATTTACTTAACAAGTCTAGCCCTAACAAAGGCAAAGGGCATTCAGGCATATATAAAAACTGGTGTGTTACCCACTGTTTTCCCAATTTAAATTTTAATGGTTCCAGAAAAGGCCGATCTTCCCTTTGTCCTGTCGCACCAACGACATCTACCGAATGATGACTGCATTTTCCTCTACATGTGTTCAATACCGAATAAGTGGCTCCCGTATCTACTAAAAATTCTACTTCTTCATTCCCTAGCTCTAGTGTAACCAGGGGTTCAGCTAGGGTTGACTCCCCCGGTCCTCTTCGTGATTCCTCATCTAAAGTCATCAATTTAATCGCGCGAAGAGTCGGATCTAACTCCCCGGCCTTAGGACATTCTCTTTTCCAGTGCCCACGTTCCTTACAAATAGCACATTGGTCTGGTGCTAATCGAAGATTTATCCTTTCCCTTTCTCCAATATTCATCCCTCTTCCTCTTCCTCTTCCTCTTCCTCTTCCTCTGCCTTTTCTATTATTCCCAGCTAGAGCCGCCAATAACTTTCCATCTCTCCGAGCCTGTTTTCCTTCCTTCTCTTTTTCTCTATTATTATACACAGTCCATGCTACTTCAAGCATTTTTCCCAAATCTCTAGATTCAGGTCCTTCCAATTTTTGGAGCTTTTTCCTAATATCGGGAGCCGACTGACCCATGAATATGGAGGCCAATTGTATTGCTTCGTCTGGTTGTTCTGGGTCCAAATTAGTATACTTTCGGGCAGTTTCCTTCAGGCTCTCCATGAAAGCTGAAGGAGACTCATTTAGCTCCTGCCTTATTTCATAAATTTTTGAGCAATTTATCGCCTTTGGCATTGCATGTTTAACATCGAACAAAATCCACCTCTGATATCTGGTCAACATTCCTCTGGGTCCCGGCTGATTCGGGTCCCAGTCAGGATCTGAAGAGGGAAAGTTCTGATCTACCGGTCCCTGCAAATCTCCATGGGCGTGAGCTCCCTCTACCTGTTTCTTAGCAGTATTCAGTACCATCCTTTTCTCTGTGCCATCAAGCAAAGTATCTAAAATCACCTGCAAATCATTCCAGTCAGGATCCTGGGTCCTAATTATTGTCTCAAAGACCTTTGCTACTCTCTCAGGGCCTTCTCGATAAGTGCCTGCTATTTCCTTCCACGACCTTAAATCAGTTATTGAAAACGGAACCTTTACTGTCACCGGACCAGTATTTCCTACTGCTTCTCGGAGAGGGGCCTGGAGGGGAGCTGGCTCCGCTGCCCCCCCTGTCCTTCCCCGCGTTCTTCCCGAAACCAGGCTAAATTCTCCCGCACCCTCCCCCAGAGGGGAGGTGGAAGGGCTACCGATCTCGGATCCCTCTGCATGATTATCCCCCCATTTCTGACGCGGTGCCACCATTAGCTCGACATCATCCTCCTCAGACTCAAACTTCAAACATTCTTTCCCGACGCTACAAGCGGCGCAGCATTTCTTTGAACCTTTCTTACATTTTCCCTTTCCCAAAGCCATTACCATAGAACTATGCGGATGTATCCCACACTGCCTTTGCCATTCCGGATGATTTCTCAACGAGAAAAACAAATCTACATAGGTCATTTCTTCCCATTTACCTTCCCTTTTACAAAACAACATCAACTGCAAAGTGGTATTCTAACACAGTGTCCCGTCCTCCGGCCACTTCTCCCCGTCATCCAATGGCCACCAAGGATTACAATATTCAATTAACTGTTTCCGAGTTAAAGGATCCCCCCCCAGCTCTTTCCAGTGTTTTAAAATACATCCCAAAGACGTGCCCCTTGGGATGGGTCTTTTACTCAGAAAGGTGCCCATCCTTCAAATGACCAGTGGTAGTGATTGTGCACTATATCACAAACACTAATCAGAGGGACCCCAACCCTTGTTGGAGCTCCCTTTTGGGATCCCAGACCCCTGCTGAGATCCTGGAGACTTCAACCCCCTGTTGAAGACCTCCCCCTTGGGCCCCGCTCCACCGGCTTTCACCGAGCAGAGACTTTCCACAAAGGTACCTTTCAGCCCAACTCTACGAGGTTTTCACCGCAATTTACGAGCAGGCGTATATTATACTTAAAGAATGCCTTAATTAAATTCCAGGAGACTTACTTGGAATCCTTCGGTCCGGGGATCAGAGGTTCTCCTCGAGAATCCCTCGATGCCGGCTGGAGGTCCCGTGATCCCGTGGATCCGTCGGTTTTCACAAGCAGGGTCCCATCTGGGGTGCCAGAAACTGTCACCGAAAATCCGGGAAGAAAACGTCGTAACACCAATGTAGTGTTAAAAGGCAGCATTCTTTATTGCAGCGTTGGATGCACGGGGGATAATTCCACCAAGCGTGCATACCCCATACCCTTTTTGTGCAGTTTATACAGATCAAAATATACATATTCATCTGATTACATAAGCCCTTTCTTTCGTAGTCAAATCAGTCCATTTTCATACACTCCTCCCACCCGCGCTTGCGCAGTGCCTCCTAGTGGTGGTCGTCGGGGGTCCCAAGATGAAGGCTTATCCTCTTCGTCACAGTTTCTGCGCAAACTCAGTCCTCTTCTGGCTCTTGTCCCTGCGGCACGGGTCGTCTTGACCAGTTCTAGGCACCTGCTGGTTTTAATTGAAACTAACTTCTTTGGGGGGAGATGTATGACTTTTTGCTTCAATTAATTCACACAATAGATAGGTACCACAAATACACCTGCAACCATTTGGTAACGCTGTTTCTATTAAAAATCCCCTTCACCATTATTGTTTAACATTAATGACTACCTAGGGACTAAACCCTCTGTTCCCAGACCTAATGTCCAGATGGGCAGGGCTGTACAAGGGACATAGCAGCATTGTTCGTGTTTTATGATTAACTGATTCCATCACCTTGGTTACATTTCCCCGCTTTGGAAGTTTTGAAATAATTCTCTTTTCAATACTTCCATAATTAAATTTTTCTTAATCATATAATGATTAAATATTATTATAATATTTTTTTCAGAATCACAACACTACACTTATAGTCCACTTGTTTCGCTATAGGGTGGTGGAAGTGTAACAACCGACTCACTAAGGTTTTGTCTTCTTGCAATAGCCTGAATAATCATTCGATTAAAAGCTGTTCTGCTGGTGAGTTCCTTTTTCAGACAATAATATATGAGCAGTATTATTAAAACTACTACCAGTAAAAGCAGTCCGGTACCGATTAAAGATTTGACCCAAGAACTACTATTCCACCCTAATCCGTTAAAAATTTTATCAAGCCAATTTTCTTGCATGTCCTGTTGGATTTCCTGAGTGTCTTTTTCTATTTGTTTTAGTAAGTTTAAGTCATGTTCAACATCCTGAGTGACGTTGGGGATATGTAGACAGCAATGATCTCTCCTACCTTTTAGGTACTCACGTACTCCATGTTCTTTTAACAGGAGCATGTCTAAGGCCATTTTATTTTGCTGCGTCATTCTTGAGGTTGCTTGCAACTGTAGGTTTAACTGTCTGAATCCTCTCCTTGTTACATTTGCTAATTTTTCTACTTGACCAGTTAGTTTATATAACCAGGCTTTATTCCTATAAGTCGATAAGGGAGTCAATAAAGATTCTAAGGCCCGTCCGATTTTTACTCCTGTTGAAGGCTCATTCCAGTTTTCATCTTCTTCAACTTCTGATCTTTTTATTCGTAATAATTTCAAATTCTCAGAGTTCCCCTTAAAGGGAGTCTTTTTCCAAATTGGACATAATGTTGGCATTCCTAAAGTAATTTGTTTTACCTTACCATCAACCGGTAGGTGAGTGGACCAGGTTCCATCACTCATTGCCCAAACTAAGTGTCCTGGACTTTGAATTGTAGATTTTCTACAACTAAAGAATGTTCCTCTTTGGGGCTTATAGGTATCAGTCAACTGTAAATCATTTCTAAGTCCCCTACACTGGCATCCATATTTCAAGGCAGCTGCTAAAGGTGGAACACTTTGGATTGCTTTACTAACTGTACTGCAATTACACATTTTTGTACAATTCCACCAGGGTACTACAATTTCCTTTTCCCGGGAAGTACTTCCTTTGTCATCGACCGATGGGAAAGCTGCAAAAATCATCCCATCCCAGGTGAAACACCAGGGGGCACTGGCCATGTACTGGAACTGAGATGTGATGGCCATTGACCATACTGAATCCCACAAAGTTATCTCTTGTTTAGTTTGATTGGGCTCTTTGCATTCCCATTTCATGATTGTTCGAGTAACATTTTTCTTAACGGGTTCATCATGAGCACACCAACCTATATTGGGAAAAACTATTTGGACAAAAACATAATTTAGTAACTTCTCACAATTTGCTTTACTTCCAGGGGTTTTCCATTGTTTTCTAACACAATCTATTCGTTCCTGCCACTCAACAACGGGAACTTGTTCACAATGAGTACCGTTCTTGTTGGGTTCTTTGTTACTTCGATTTGTTGTCAAGATTCCCCACGGAACTGATTCTCCTACTGCCCTTGGGATTGGAAGACACGCAGTTATTTGGGTCACGTTTTGTAAATTTGCAAATTCTTTTATAAGCCCGATCATCAAATTTTCTTCTGGAGTCCTCCTTGGGAGGTATATTAATTGTTCTGCTTTTATTGGCAGTGTAGTAATGTCTTTTGTTCTTACTTCCAATACACTGAACAGTGCTCCTATTATCATCAGTTTCCAGATCGAGATACAGTCTCCCCGCATTTTGCAGCAATAGCTACTCTTTTTAGATATATTTCAAAGTCAGTTTTGCAGTCTCTGGATCTCTACTGATGACTCTCCACGAAGGGGCCTTCTTCACTCGGGTGTAGTGTATCCACGGTTCCACCCCTTCTACTTTGATCGCAGTGTCAGTTGTTAACAGTACCTGAAAAGGTCCTTTCCACTTCACCTGCAGTGGTTCAGAGTTCCAAGTCTTTATGCACACGAAATCACCTGGTGGATATTGATGCACAGGTGTATCCAAAGCAAGCGATCTGGTCAGCACAACGTATTTTCGGAGTGCTTCAAGTGTTTTTCCTAAAGAAATCAAATACATCTTTAAATCTGTTTCCCCTGTTATTTTCGTATCCCCTGGGATTAGAGGAGTCTGATAAGGTTTGCCATACAGAATTTCGTATGGACTTACACCATCTTTAGATCTAGGTTGAACTCTTGACTCTCAGAAGTGCTAATGGTAAAGCTTGTGGCCATTTCAAAGACACCTCTTGACAAATTTTACTTATTTGTCGCTTTAATGTTTGGTTCATTCTTTCAATTCTCCCACTTGATTGTGGCCTCCAGGGGGTATGTAAATCCCAATTTATCCCTAAAATTTTACTTACTTGCTGAACTATTTCTGCTACAAAATGTGGTCCCCTATCGGAAGACATGCCAATTGGTACCCCAAACCTTGGTATGATTTCTTTCAACAATATTTTAACTACTTCTCTCGCTTTGCTGGTGCGACAAGGAAAGGCTTCCGGCCATCCAGAAAAAGTATCAATGAATACTAATAGACACCTGAATCCATTCTGCCTGGGGAGTTCAGAAAAATCAACTTGCCAGTAATCTCCTGGAATGTTACCCTGTTTTGTTACTCCTAGGGGTGCCCTTTTCCGATTTAAAGAATTATTTTTGAGACAAATTGGACACTTCGTTACTATGGATTTAATTACTCCTGTCATTCCTACACACACCACAGATGATTTTAGGCTCGAGACCATAGCATCTACACCCCAATGTGTCTGTGCATGTTTTTCTTTCGCAAGTTCTAACATAACTTGCGGGGTTACAATTACCTGTTTTTCTGGCGTTACCTACCGCCCTTCTATATTTTGTGATGCTTTCAATTGTTCTGCTAATTGTTCATCCAGTTTACTGTATTTTGGTTTCAGATTTGGGATTTTTATTTGTTTTACTGGTACTAGAGCAAGGATACCTTGTTCAGCAGCCTCCTTTGCTGTTTTGTCTGCCAATCGATTACCTATGTTTACAGCTGTCTGACCAAATTGATGAGCCTTGCAGTGCATCAGTGCCACTTCCTTTGGTTTCTGCGCCTCTTCGAGGAGCTGAAGGATTTCTTCTTTGTGTTTTATCGATGAACCTTGGGCTGAGAGCAGTCCTCTTTCTTTCCAGATGGCTCCATGAGCGTGAATCACACCAAATGCATATTTAGAGTCAGTCCATATATTTACCCTTTTTCCTTCTGCCATTCGCAAGGCTTGCCTCAACGCCACCAGTTCTGCTTTCTGTGCCGAGGGATTTGCAGGCAGCGTTCCTGACTCCAGTGCCTCGGTGGTGGTGACAACAGCGTATCCGGCCGTTCGTCTTCCTTCTTTCACAAAGCTGCTTCCATCCGTGAACAACTCCAGATCAGGGTTCTCCAGAGGCTCATCCCTCAGGTCCGGTCTGCTGGAATAGACTTGTTCAACAGTTAGCAGGCAGTCATGTTCTAGATTTTCTGTCGGATTCTCCGTCGACAGAAACATTGCTGGATTTACGATGGTTGTGGTTTTTAATTCCACATCATCTTGCTCCAGTAAGACAACTTGATATTTCAGCATTCTGCTGGGGGACAGCCAATGACCCCCCTTTTGTTCTAGAACAGTTACCACCATGTGTGGTACATACACCACCATCTTTTGGCCCATAGTCAATTTTCGAGCTTCCTGAATCAGCAATACCGTCGCTGCCACAGCGCGCAAACGTCCCGGCCATCCTTTACTCACGTTGTCAAGTTGTTTAGAGAAATATCCTACTGGCCGCTTCCAGGATCCCAGACGTTGTGCCAGCACTCCAAGGGCCAGATGCTGCCTCTCATGGACAAACAGTTCAAAAGGTTTGGTTAAATTAGGTAAAGCCAAAGCAGGGGCCATCATCAATGCTTTTTTAAGTTCTTTAAATGATTTTTGGCATTCAGGTGTCCATGTCAGATACAAGTCTTTGGATTCTCTTAAAGCGTTGTAGAGTGGCTTCACATATAGTCCATAGTTTGGAATCCAAAGCCGACACCATCCAATCATTCCCAAAAAGGTTCTCAGCTCCTTTGGACTGTTAGGTTCTGGGATTTGGCAAATGGCTTCCTTCCTTTCGTTGCTTAGTTGCCTTTGCCCTTGAGATATTTCAAATCCCAGATAAATCACTGCTTCTCTTCCTATCTGGGCCTTATTTCTGGAGACTCTATATCCTCCTTGGCCCAGAAAATTCAACAAACTGATAGTAATTTCAAAACATTCTTCTTTGCTTTCTGCTGCTATCAGAATATCATCCACATATTGTAACAATGTCCCCTTTTCCTGGTTTTGTCTCTTCCATATTTCTAATTCCTTTGCCAACTGGTTTCCAAATACTGTGGGGCTCTTTTTAAATCCTTGTGGAAGTACAGTCCACGTCAGTTGCATCTTTCGTCCTGTTGCAGGGCTCTCCCATTCAAAAGCAAATATGCTTTGACTTTGTGCATCCAGAGGTACGCAAAAGAAGGCCTCCTTTAAATCTAGTACAGTAAACCGTTTATGCTCCTCTTTCAGGGATGTCAATAAACTATAGGGATTGGCTGCTACTGGGTGTATATCTTGAACTATTTGATTTATAGCTCTTAGACCCTGGACTAGTCGATATTCCCGTCCCCCAGGTTTCTTTACCGGTAATATAGGTGTGTTATATTCTGACTCGCATTCTACCAAAAGCCCATATTGCAAAAGTTTCATGATTAACCCCTCTAATCCTTTTCGTGCCTCCCACTTAATAGGATACTGGTTTTGTCTTACCAGTTTGGATCCAGCTTTTAAGGTCACTTTTACCGGTTCTGCCAGTTTAGATCGTCCTGGAACCTCACTTGCCCAAACCAAGGGGGTTACAGCATTTTCCACCTCTTCTGGAATTCGTTCTTCTTTAAAAGAATCCTGTAACATAAATACTTTCGCCTCTATGGCTTTTGATTCCGGTATCAATAATTCAATTTCCCCATTTTTAAAAGTTACTTGTGCTTCCAATTTACTTAACAAGTCTCGCCCTAACAAAGGCAAAGGGCATTCAGGCATATATAAAAACTGGTGTGTTACCCACTGTTTTCCCAATTTAAATTTTAATGGTTCCAGAAAAGGCCGATTTTCCCTTTGTCCTGTCGCACCAACGACATCTACCGAATGATGACTGCATTTTCCTCTACATGTGTTCAATACCGAATAAGTGGCTCCCGTATCTACTAAAAATTCTACTTCTTCATTCCCTAGCTCTAGTGTAACCAGGGGTTCAGCTAGGGTTGACTCCCCCGGTCCTCTTCGTGATTCCTCATCTAAAGTCATCAATTTAATCGCGCGAAGAGTCGGATCTAACTCCCCGGCCTTAGGACATTCTCTTTTCCAGTGCCCACGTTCCTTACAAATAGCACATTGGTCTGGTGCTAATCGAAGATTTATCCTTTCCCTTTCTCCAATATTCATCCCTCTTCCTCTTCCTCTTCCTCTGCCTTTTCTATTATTCCCAGCTAGAGCCGCCAATAACTTTCCATCTCTCCGAGCCTGTTTTCCTTCCTTCTCTTTTTCTCTATTATTATACACAGTCCATGCTACTTCAAGCATTTTTCCCAAATCTCTAGATTCAGGTCCTTCCAGTTTTTGGAGCTTTTTCCTAATATCGGGAGCCGATTGACCCATGAATATGGAGGCCAATTGTATTGCTTCGTCTGGTTGTTCTGGGTCCAAATTAGTATACTTTCGGGCAGTTTCCTTCAGTCTCTCCATGAAAGCTGAAGGAGACTCATTTAGCTCCTGCCTTATTCCATAAATTTTTGAGCAATTTATCGCCTTTGGCATTGCATGTTTAACATCGAACAAAATCCACCTCTGATATCTGGTCAACATTCCTCTGGGTCCCGGCTGATTCGGGTCCCAGTCAGGATCTGAAGAGGGAAAGTTCTGATCTACCGTTCCCTGCAAATCTCCGTGGGCGTGAGCTCCCTCTACCTGTTTCTTAGCAGTATTCAGCACCATCCTTTTCTCTGTGCCATCAAGCAAAGTATCTAAAATCACCTGCAAATCATTCCAGTCAGGATCCTGGGTCCTAATTATTGTCTCAAAGACCTTTGCTACTCTCTCAGGGTCTTCTCGATAAGTGCCTGCTATTTCCTTCCACGACCTTAAATCAGTTATTGAAAACGGAACCTTTACTGTCACCGGACCAGTATTTCCTACTGCTTCTCGGAGAGGGGCCTGGAGGGGAGCTGGCTCCGCTGCCCCCCCTGTCCTTCCCCGCGTTCTTCCCGAAACCGGGCTAAATTCTCCCGCACCCTGCCCCAGAGGGGAGGTGGAAGGGCTACCGATCTCGGATCCCTCTGCATGATTATCCCCCCATTTCCGACGCGGTGCCACCATTAGCTCGACATCATCCTCCTCGGACTCAAACTTCAAACATTCTTTCCCGACGCTACAAGCGGCGCAGCATTTCTTTGAACCTTTCTTACATTTTCCCTTTCCCAAAGCCATTACCATAGAACTATGCGGATGTATCCCACACTGCCTTTGCCATTCTGGATGATTTCTCAACGAGAAAAACAAATCTACATATGTCATTTCTTCCCATTTACCTTCCCTTTTACAAAACAACATCAATTGCAAAATGGTATTATAACACAGTGTCCCGTCCTCCGGCCACTTCTCCCCGTCATCCAGAGTATATAACGGCCACCAAGGATTACAATATTCAATTAACTGTTTCCGAGTTAAAGGGTCCCCCCCCAGCTCTTTCCAGTGTTTTAAAATACATCCCAAAGGCGTGCCCCTTGGGATGGGTCTTTTACTCGGAAAGGTGCCCATCCTTCAAGTGACCAGTGGTAGTGATTGTGCACTATATCACAAACACTAATCAAAGGGACCCCAACCCTTGTTGGAGCTCCCTTTTGGGATCCCAGACCCCTGCTGAGATCCTGGAGACTTCAACCCCCTGTTGAAGACCTCCCCCTTGGGCCCCGCTCCACCGGCTTTCACCGAGCAGAGTCTTTCCACAAAGGTACCTTTCAGCCCAACTCTACGAGGTTTTCACCGCGATTTATGAGCAGGCGTATATTATACTTAAAGAATGCCTTAATTAAATTCCAGGGGACTTACTTGGAATCCTTTGGTCCGGGGATCAGAGGTTCTCCTCGAGAATCCCTCGATGCCGGCTGGAGGTCCCGTGATCCCGTGGATCCGTCGGTTTTCACAAGCAGGGTCCCATCTGGGGTGCCAGAAACTGTCACCGAAAATCCGGGAAGAAAACGTCGTAACACCAATGTAGTGTTAAAAGGCAGCATTCTTTATTGCAGCGCTGGATGCACGGGGGATAATTCCACCAAGCGTGCATACCCCATACCCTTTTCGTGCAGTTTATACAGATCAAAATATACATATTCATCTGATTACATAAGCCCTTTCTTTCGTAGTCAAATCAGTCCATTTTCATACACTCCTCCCACCCGCGCTTGCGCAGTGCCTCCTAGTGGTGGTCGTCGGGGGTCCCAAGATGAAGGCTTATCCTCTTCGTCACAGTTTCTGCGCAAACTCAGTCCTCTTCTGGCTCTTGTCCCTGCAGCACGGGTCGTCTTGACCAGTTCTAGGCACCTGCTGGTTTTAATTGAAACTAACTTCTTTGGGGGGAGATGTATGACTTTTTGCTTCAATTAATTCACACAATAGATAGGTACCACAAATACACCTGCAACCTTTTGGTAACGCTATTTCTATTAAAAATCCCCTTCACCATTATTGTTTAACATTAATGATTACTTAGGGACTAAACCCTCTGTTCCCAGACCTAATGTCCAGATGGGCAGGGCTGTACAAGGGACATAGCAGCATTGTTCATGTTTTATGATTAACTAATTCCATCACCTTGGTTACACCGTAACAGCATTAAAATTGTGAGTTGCGGTTGTGCCTTCACAAGTTTGCTCTTAGGTTCTCTGGGTTACAGCCGCCAGAAATGTTTTGTGCGCGATACACAATTCTAAAACGATGACAGCTTTTGTTGTGGCTTGGGCAGGACTTGAACTTTGGCCTCCTGCGCTGGAGCTGAGTGACCGTCGTTTTGTCCTGCCGTGCCTCTGCTCTGCCCCTGGCTCGCTGGCTGTGCCCTGGGGTGCCTCTTCTGGTCTTTGTACCAATGTTCTTGTAGGGATAAAAGAGACCCTTTCTCTCCCCAGGTGTTTGTGAGGATGGTGCAGGCAAGGCTGTGATCTGTAGTTTTCTTGACCCCGTTATTTCTGCTGCCTGTGCCTGTTCTCTCCCCTCGCAGGAGATGGGAAGAGCCGCTGGCGCAGCGCTCTCGAAGCAGTGTGGGTGGCGGGCTGAGCTGCGGGACCCCGATCTGGAGGTCGTGGTGGACGGCCTGTGGCTGCTTCCAGGGTTGCCCCTGACATCTCTTGCTGTGTGTTCTGCTCCCTTTGCACGTGGGGCCGTGGCCTCTCCCTGTTTGTCTTTGTGCCACTGAGTTGAGCTAGAAATGATCTGGTAGCGCTGAGCAGAGCTTTTTGGTAGGCGCTGTGTGCGTGCCGTGCAGAGCCCTCAAACATCAGCCCGGCCAGCGTGGGCCTGTACGAGAGGGGCAGGATCCACACAGGCGCTGTCTTGGGATGCTTACGGACTGCTGGGCTCCGCTGGAAACGGAGATGGCCCGAGCCACTGGGCAGCTGGTTCAGCCTCTGTAGGGGAAGAGAGCGGGCAGCAAGGCCATGTTCTCGAGGAGCTGGACTTGAGAATGCCCATGGTGGGAGAGCCTCCTCCTAGACCCTCTCCCCGACAAGGAGCTTGCTTGAGGAACCCTCCCTGGTGCCAAGCTGCCTGGAGACCTCGGAGAGGACTGGCTGCTCGTGACAAGCTGTTTCTCCATGCCTGTGCTTGGCGTGTGGAAGCTGCTCTCAGCACTGATGCTGAGGCCGCCTGTGAAAGCTCCGAGTTCATCCACTGGCTCCGGTTTTCCCAGGCTCTGCATCAAATACGGCTTTGCTGAGCCTCAAGTGGGGCTCTTGGTCTTGTCCACGTTTCTGCTCTGAAAACGTTCAGGTGCTGAGGACTGGGACATTTCAAAAGCATCGTGTTTCTCTGTGGGCTTCCCGGGGAGGGACTGCGGTCATGCAAGACGCGTTGGGGAGCTCAGTCTGCTTTTGGGATGCTCTGAACGGCACAGGAGGACGATTTCTTTGAGGTGCCTGTACTTCTGGAAGGATTACCCACACCTGCCTTCCATCTGAAATATGGCTTGGTGGCACTCACTTTTTGATGGGGGTTTGTTTTGGGGTTTTATGTGTTTTTTTGAAAAGGGGGTGTATGTGTGAACAGCTCAGTGCTAGTAGCTAGCATAGTGTGAAGAATCTTCTCCTGCTTAGAGTGAGTGGTTTTATAATTAAAAATACCCATTCAGTGTTACAAAACTCGGCTCCCTTAGGTTCAAGTGCTTGCTGATGGATTCCTGGCTGACAAAATCCCCCTCCCTGCTTGCTTGGATATTAAATCCTCTTTAAAGTGGCCTTCAGGTTACCTAGTGTGATTTCTTCCAGCTAATCACAATTGTCGAAAGTGTGCGTTTTTGTTCTTAAAAAGTAGGATCAGAAGTTTGTAGAAACATCTTCTGTGTCTGGTTTAAATGAGTTAAAGCTGTTGCTGTTTCAGGTTGAGGGTTTCTAATGTAATTTTTTTCCTCTTTCCGATCTTTGTACATCTTAATGACATTCACTCTGTGGTGGGGATTCCTCTTTTCAGGTGGGCATTCTCCTCACCGGATTTGTCTCGGCAGTGTCAGAATGGGCATAATTTCTAAATGCTCTTGCTGTGAGTATTTGTCTTCTGGTTTAATATTCACTGGACTGTCACACTGGTCTTGTGGTCTGTCTGGAGCTGAGCTGAGCACGTAGGCCAGACTTTGCAGGGAGTTATGGATAAAAGCAGACTGTGGTTTCTATCTGTCTGTCTGCAGATCTGTCCAGTTCATTTGGTCGTTCTTATTACAGGGGCTTTTCTGGGTGGTTGTACCGTTATCTTCCCTTGATTTTTTGCTGTCTGCAGGCTTCTGCTGGCAAACGGAGAGTATATCAAACCGGCAGGGCTGCGGTCCACAGCTGCGTGGGCCATGGCATCTCTGGCTGAAATCAGCATCAGTGGGTGCTTGTGGCAAAGATGTGGAGTCCTGAATGAAGAAGGGGGTTGCTGCTTGTCAGGGCTGGTGCTGGAAGCTTGGGAGAAGTGTGGTGATTTTAATGCCCCGCGCTCTAATGGCTGTGGGCAGGGTTTGCCTTACCTGTGGTCAGAGCGCGCTGTCACCTGCTGTTCAGCCAGATATCTGCTGTATTCCCGGGTCCTTCTCAGGATCCATATATCCTTGTATGGGTGTGTATGTCGAAATGGCAAGAGTTTTTCACTGTGCGGGCTTCAAACCGTGTTTGGGGTTGTTCTCCCAAAAGAGAACAGAAGCAAGTGTGATGTTTTCCACGGATGAATTTGGTGCCATTACCTGTCTGCAGTCCGCTTGTAATTTGTTTCCCTAAACGTCACCTCCAGGCTAGAGGCACTGATGCACTGGCTTTAGCGAAACTGTCGATGCTTTCTGCTCTGCTCTCTCATGGGCAGGTTTGGCCCGGTAAACCAGTGGTGGTTGTTACCTAGGCTGGATTCAGTGGGAGTTGGTAGGTGACCTGTGCGTCCCTGAGGAGGCTCTGTCCCGGGAGAGGAGTCTGTCTGGCGTGGGACGCCGTAACCCCTTTGTTTGTGCAGGTGGGTGCCTTTGTGCTGGATCCCGTGTGTGGGCTGGGGACCGTACTGCTGGAAGCTGCCAAAGAGTGGCCCGTGAGCAGAAGTGTCCTAGTGCAAATGTTCCTCCGTAGGAACATAAACCAAGGTCCTGCGTAGCTGTGCAGGCAGGTGCTGGCAGCCCTGGATTTATACCGCAGGGTCTGCGTGAGGCAGCCGTGGCCTTTGAAAACTGCCTGGGCTCGTCCTGGGAGCGGAGGTGCCAGCGGGACAGCGCGCTCGGTTGTCGGTGTTAGAGGCAGCGTGGCTGTCTGTAGCTGGCTGGGGTCTTGCTGTTAGGACATAGCCTCAATATTTCTGTAAGTCCCAAGTGTCTTGAGCAGAGCAGAGCATGGAAGGAGTGAAGACAGCAGAGGCTTCAGCCATTCTTCTGTCCGCTGGGTCTGTGTATTGCTCTGTGTAATGGTACTGGATCTCCCAGCAAGGATTTTGTGGTGGAAGGGCTGTGCAGCAGGGCAGTTCTGAGAAGGCTTTATAAAATAAATACACCTGCTTGGCAACTAGATGACCTTTCTGTTTTTTCTCTGACCAGGAAGCCTGTTACTGGGGTGCTGATATGAGCGATTCACAGTTAGAGGGCACAGATGTGAATGGAAGGACTGCAGGCCTGATGGAGAAGATGGAGTTACTGAAAGCTTCTGTGAAAGGTACGCCTGTAGGCTTCCCAAGCAAGATAGGCTGGAAGTGTTTTGTGGTTTGGGGATTATACAGGTGATGTAGGTTCTCTTGAGGCGATGTGTGGTAGAGCTAGCTCTCAGCCAGTAGCTGAGCAGGGACGCTGTAGCGCTAGCAAACAGGTAATTATTTGTTCTCTCCCCCTCTGAACTTTGGCAAGAATAAACTCAGCAGAAGACAATGAAAATAATTGTAGGACGTGGGCAGTAGTTGTCTGTCTTGATGGTGAATGTGGGAATACCACTACGAGTACCTACCACGTGAGAGTTTTTTGTGTCTTAGGGGAACACAGCAAGGACAAATCCAGATAAAATGTGGCTTGTAAATTAAGTTTACCAGAGCAGAATAGCAGGGACTCCTGAAGCTCAGTGTTAAATTGTTAATGTTTTGCAGTAGGAGTATTTTAAATGACGATGCCTTTTTCCTGGATGTGAGGGAGCGTGCTTACTCTCAGTTCCTGAGCTAGTCTGGGGAGAAGGTAATAATTTTATGACCTTACTTGGGACCTCAAAGCCTGAGTCTAAATTAGTCCTGTATGAAATTTCTGACAGACAAAAGCTGGGTGTTTTTCCCTGTGCGTGAGTGATGGAAGTATACATTTTTTTCCACCTTGCAATATTTATTCTTACCAGAATGGTAAGAAATATGATTTCTTATTGATAAGAAAATATATAGTGCTTTCTTTCTGTACTGAAAAGCTGCAGTTGGCCTAGGCTTCTAGGATAATGGAAGGTACTTTGACGTCAGGCTTTTCTAATACTGAACAAGTAATCGGTGTCTTTGTCACTGGTCAGAAGCTGTTATTATTTCTGCATATTTTGAGAAGTACTGTAGGTAACTTGCCCTTCCATTTGTAGATAAAATTGTTACAGAATTGTTATGCTGCAAATGGTGCTCCACGGATGGTCCAAGAAGCATCTCCATCCAGACCTAGAAAGGCTGGCGCAGAATCACAGCAGAGTTTAGGTGGGAAGGGACCGCCGAAGGTCTTTAGTCCTGTCAGCTGCTCGAAGCAGGACTAAGCCCAAAGCTGGGTCAGGTTGCTCAGGGCCTTGTCCTGTCGAGTTTGGAGCATGCTGAGGGATGGAGAACCCATAGTCTCGTCCTTTCACGTGCTGGCTACGCTCTGGCCAGCACAGCATGGTGTGTGGCCGGCCTTCATCACCGCAGGGATGCAGTGCTGCCTCATGGTCAAGAGAACTGACTGTTCCCAGGGTGCACAGACTCTGGGGAGATGCTTCAGAGACGCAAGCTCGGAGAGAATGCAAGGGATTCTGGCTGTAACCAGATTCTTGGGGGGAAAAAAGGGGGGCAGAGAGGAATTTAACTTGTGTTTCCTTGCCATTCGTACGGGTGCACGTGAACATCTGGAGTAAGTTGCTTGCAAGCTTAGCTCCTCTTTTGCCTTTTGCTTGTAAAGATGTGCTGCGTGTTGAGAAGAGGCAGTTAGCTTGGACCCATGCAGTCCCTGTTCGGAGAATTGCGCTGTTGGGGCAAACAGATCACCAGTAACAGGGAATCTGCAAGCTAAACCGTGCTCTCATGCATTTGTTTCTTCCCAGTCTGCATCGAGTTGGTGGCTTCCTCGTGCTTTTGGTGAGGATAGGTGCAGAAGGAGCCACGAATCTGGGTGCATAACCTGTGAAAGAGCTGGCAGGCAGTTTTGTAAGGTGAGTGGAAGCGTAGCTGCTGTTGGTTTTTCCCCACAGTCGGCTGTGAAGACCTGCCTTTATTCTGCAGCGTTGCCAGTGCCTTCAGAAAGCTTTGATGCTGTGATTTCGGATATTCTGTTTGGGAAGAAGTTCAAGATCACAAAAGACATACAGCTCCTGCCGGATATTCTCCAGGGAATGGAGTGGTCCGTGTGGCCTTTGACAGGCTTGGGGTTTGGTTTGCGATCCTAACCGTTCAGTCAGCTTTATGTTTGCTTTATTCCCAGCACTCTCCAGCTCTGTAATCCGATCCTGTGCAGGCTGTGGGAGTCCGAGTCCTCTGCTTGTCCCTCACAGGCTGTTGTGGCTTGTCGTGCAAGCCGTGGCAGTGCTGATGGCAGCGCCAGCTGGCAAGGAACGAGCTGCTTGTGCGAGCCACACGCACAAAGACTCTCTACAAGGCCTGACAGGGAAATGTGTGAGCCACACGCGCAAATACTCTCTACAAGGCAGGATGGGGGAAGACGAGAGAATGACCTAGACAAACTGAAAGCATGGCCAGGCGAATAAAGCAGCAGTCCTTTCTCAGCTGAGGTCTGATTGTATAAAATCCTAGGCTTTCCTTTTGGGTTCACAACCCAGCTTTTACCAAGCTTCGTGCCTTGGCAGGAAGGATCTCAGACCAGAAAGTGGTGGTATGCATTTTCCTTTCTGTTAGCGGATCCTGGAACGTCCAGCTACCCACCTGGTCTGCTTTTAGATGCCTCCTTGCATCTCTCACCCTGTCATTTTGTGGCAGGGTTGAGCCAAGCTAATAGTGGGCTGCTTGTAACGGGCAGTTCAAACCATCTGCCCCTGTATTTCTTTTCTTGGCTGAAAAGGAGCCCTTTCTGTAGGACTGGTCTTCAGTGGGTGTTGCTCTCGCTCACCCAATACAGGAAGGGGGTGGGAAGATGGTGAGGAAGGTGAGGTAGCTCCAGAGAGTGGCAGGGCAATCTTATGTCGGCTTGTGCTGACCATCCCTCCCTTTGGCCGTGCTTGTCTTCTGGTGTCACTTGCTCTATTGGGCCATCGTAAGCAGAATATTTCCTTGGGGAGGTGGAGGTGAGAAAGGGACCATGACCACGAGAGCCCCACCAATAAGACTGTTCAGTCCCCTTGCTGTGAACAGAGCCAGGGTAGTTCTTTTTTTCCCCTCTTTCAAAGCCAAGTGCAATGTTTGCTCATGTACTAAGAAAAATGGATGACAAACAGTGGTTACTTTTCCTCTGTTTCCTGGGTTTGAAAGCCATTAAGGCCCAGTGGCACACAGAAAGGACAGACCTTTTGCAAGTTCCAAAGGGAAAGGCCAGCCATTAAGCACTGGAAAATGCAGAGCCGCTCCCCTGCTAGCCTCTCCCCATCCCTCTGTTGCCATGGGTGGCTTCTTGGCCCACGAAGGAGAAGTTCTCTTGGGCTCTAACTCCAGCACGCTGCACTGCCCCGTAGGGATGCTTGGTGCAAGCACTATCCAGGCTATGACCATCCTGGTTGATGAACTTTCTCTGCCTTGCAGGAGACACCATTTCCAAGCTGTGAAATTGCAGTTGACATAAATGCTTTTGACAGAGGCAAGTATTTTACTACAGATACTGTAGCTTGACAAATGCCTCATACCCAAGGGACCATCCAGGATGACCATGCAGGAATGAAAAACACCCAGCAGTTCAGCTCGTTTCAGTCGTTTAAGACAAGGCTTTTGGCTAGCACACAGTCAAGAAAATTTAAAACCAGAACTAACCTGCGCTGAAACCTTGATTGGCACCGTGTTCTTCATCAGTTCTTTGCATTTATTTCTTTCCTCGGGAGCTTTTCCTTATGAAAAGAAACAAGAAAGATCGGTCACAAACAGGCAGAAAACCTGGCCTCCACATACTCAGTGCCTACACAGCAACATTAGCAAGGACCTGCCTATACACAGAAGATTAAATTAAGGTACCATTTTCCTACACAGCAAGCAACTAAATGCGTTTTGAGCTTCTTTGGACCAGATCAATTGGGTGGGGTTGTTTTTCAACAGTTCATATAAAGGTCTCGCTATTATTCCATAATTGTAAATCCATAACCGGCACCAACCTGTCATTCCCAGAAAGGTCCTGAGCTCCTTTACCGTCTGAGGGAGGGGAGTCCTGCAGGTGGCTGCTTTCTGCTCTGTTCCTGGTTCTCTCTGTCCTCCAGACAGCTCGTATCCAAGGTAGGTTACCCGCTGGCGCACCATCTGAGCTTTCTGTTGAGAGACTCGATACCCATTTAGTCCCAAAATGTTTCACAAACTGATAGTCCACTGTATACAGTCAGGTTTTGTTTCAGTTGCTATTAATAAATCGTCTACATACTGTAAAAGAGTTCCACCTCTGGATGGGGGAGTTCCATGCTTCAGGTTCTCGTGCTAGTTGGTTTCCAAAGGTCGTTGGGCTGTTCTTAAAACCTTGGGGTAACACTGTCCAGGCAAGCCGGGTTTTTCTACCCGTGGTAGGATTTTCCCACTCAAATGCATATAAATTCTGACTCTCTTTGGCTAAAGGCAGACAGAAGAATGCATCCTTTAAATCCAATACTGTAAACCATACTTGATTATCTCGTAATTTAGTAAGTAAAATCTAGGGATTAGCCACCACAGGGTGTATGTCTGTAACAATTTTATTCACTTCTCTTACATCCTGTACTGCCTGATAAGTTCCATCTGCTTTTTTTTCACCTGTAATATAGGTGTATTGTATTCTGGCTCACATTCCACTAGTAGTCCATGCTGTAAAAAGTTATTGATTGGTCCTTTTGTTCCTTTTGGGTCCTGTAGTTTCAAGGGATGTTGCTTTTGTCGTAGAGGTTTTGCCCCTTTTTGCTGGGGAAGACTGCCCTGTTTCAGCCCCCCTCCTTTTTCATTCCATATTTCTGTCTCTCGACTTTAAAGTTCTCCTCTGCTCTTCTTTATTTTTTTTTTCTATTCAGAGCAGCAGCTAAAGAACCTGGTACCCTGATACCATTTTGTCTTAATCACTTTACACAACCCTTCATAAAATCCAGAGGTATTTTACTTTATTTTTTTTTCCAATACCACATTAAACTTTTTGTCTTCTGTACCTCTTAATTGTCTATAAAGCTGTAACAGCATATTATAAGTCAATTAATTGTTTCTTTGTGAGGGGATCACCTCCTCCCGAAGCTCACGTTACAAAAAAAGAACTTCTTAATTTCTTCACCGATCGGTTAACACAACACATGCACACCCCCCCCCCCCAAAAGGGATCTTGTAAAATCCTTCTGTTTACAACTTGTGTATCCCCAAGTACAACAATATATACAGGTAAATTACTTCAGCTAATATGTTTATATGTATATACACATAGAGCTCCTTTAAAACAATATATACAGTGTATTTCATACATACCCCAAAACCAGAGTCCCAAAGTGATCGATCAATGCAAATCACTAGAGATCTTGTCACCCCACAATATATACCAACTGGTAAGTATTTTCAAACCAATTCCCAAGTTCCCAATTCAATTCCTAAATCATGCCAATTTCTCTTTAAACAAACTAAATCCCACACATTATGAAGCTGTATTCTCCCCGTTTTTCCCAGTGTTTCAATAACCATCCTAGGAGAGACTTTCTCAAAATTCCCCCCATGGGAAGACCTTGCACTGATACTGAAGAAATCATAAACCGCAGCCCCAATAAATCAGAGTCTAAATACAACAGTCCTAAGTCAAAACCCGTAAATAATCAATGCAGAACATACCAAACGTACGTGGGTTTTCTTGTTCTGTTTTTTTTTCTCTTTTATTTTTTTTCTGTGATTTTTCTTTTTTTTTCCTTTTTTTTTTTTTTTCCCTGCTTCATTGGTCTCTGGCTGCTTTTCTCACGGGAGAGCAGAACTCCACACTGGCTTCGTCCTTATTTGTACTTCTTTGAGTTCTTTGTCATTCACACAGAGGTTTCACACACAGTCCTACAATCTTTCCAATGTGCTAGGATACATCCTAAGGGGTTTTCTTTAAAATACCGCTGCTTTACTGTCCCCCCACTTTACTTATTCTGTACTTCTGTTGTCTTTGCACAGATTATTTTAACAACTTTAACCTGTCATCCCCTTCTGTGCCGCTCTGACCACGTTCCACAAATGTCACAATTAATATTCTAGTTGCAGAAAAAAAACAATTTATAAGAAAACGAGATTCACGGCGAAATGCACAGATTTTCGAGTTTGGTGTTGTTTTCTTTGTTTGTTTTTCCCACTCCCACTTTCCAGCCGTACCGCCTTTTGGTCACGCATTCGCTCACCAGCTAACTCGCATTCACACTCATTCACACTCAGTTGCCCGTTTTACGATGCCGGACGGGATGTTCACGAGCCGTGTCCGAGCTATCCCATATCCGAGTTCAGTGCCAACAAACCCGCATCGCCAGCAGTACAACTCCCGCGGGTTCCCTAAGCGCACCGACACCAGCAGTGCGTTCTTACAGCAGTGCAGGGCACAGCCCGTGCCCGCACCACCGCACCGAGCTGCACACCCTGCGGCACCAGGAGCCTGGGCACAGCGCTCAGCGTAGGGCGTCTCCTGCGACTGAGGAGAACTCCCCAAATGACCGGTCCCACACTGCAAAACAGAGAAAGAAAGGAAAAAAAGAGAATACTCCTTGAGCGGGTCCTTGTCTGCTCCCGCAGTGACCCGAGCGAGGCGAGGAGTCCCTCGGGAATCCCGGGGTACCCCAGGGTGTCCTGTTCCCAGCGGGTCCTGCGGTCGAGCAGAGCTGGTCCCATCTGGGGGGCCAGCAGTGACGCCGTGAAAAGCCGGAGCTGCAGACTCCATAGTCAGAGGGCTATGAAGCAGGGATTCTTTATTGCGGCGCCGGGCACACGGGGGATCTCTCCTCCAAACGGGCACCCCAAACACCCCGTCGTTTCAGGTTAAACACAATCACAATACACATCTTCATTATATTTCCGAGAAATGCTTAGCATATTCATGGCTTTTCCAAGAACGAATTAGCATATGTTAATATCTTTCAGGCGTGTCTGTTAGAGTCCTGGGTGGTCTTTGGGGGTCTCAAGATGAAGGCTTATACTCCTCATCACAGTGTTGTTATAGATGACAATACGCCATTTGCGTTATCTTTTTCTTTATTAATATTTCAGGCAATAAAAAGCAAGCAAACAGCGCTGGGTGCGCGGGGGGTCGCTGCTCCACCAACGCGCACACCTGCTCCTGGCACCTGCGGTCTTTATATTCTCTCCGAGCTGTTCGTTTCCGCGAAGCCTCCTCCTCCTTTTGATTCTCTGTGCTTACGTGGCATCGTTTATTGACGCATGCATTTCATGATGTTGGTGGTCTTTATAGTTCTTCTGGCGGTCTTCGGGATGAAGAGTCTCTTCTTCCTCGGTGTCCTCTAAATGTCCTTTTCCTATAAGCGCATACGCACTTGGTTTTTTCCTTGCACAAGCAATACAGTTAGCCCGATCTCAACCCCACAGCTGTGCTGTCTGTTGTTCCATGCCTTAGGTGGTTTTGTTATTTCACAGGATGCTGGTTTCCACAGGTGCACAATATGTGCACTTGACAGGAATCATCTTCCAGTCTGTTACAGTGTCCGCTGGCCGACCTTTGTTTCTGCGCAGACTCCGTTCTAAGATCACGTATCCCGTGTCCTTCCAGGTTGTTTTGCTCCGGTCTTGTTGCCCTCCTGGTGCCTCTTTCTCTCTGTAGCTTGGTGCATTTGCCCTCCCAAGGCTGAGCTGTCTGGGGTAGAATTATTGAGGAGCCTCTCTGTCTTAGAGCTTTCCTGTCTTCTCAAAACAGCAAGGATCTCGTTTAGTTTAATGCCAATCACTCTGGGAAGTGGAAATTTTACATTTACGGGTATCACTTTGCAGGGCTTTGCTGAATAATGATGTACTATAATAGAATTAAGAGTAGTAAAAGAATTTACTAACTTCTTTGAAAAGGGGGGACTGAAGGAGGAAGGGGTTAAAAGGGATTTTAACAGAAGTGGCATTACCTAATAGTTGCTGTGCATTTAAAGAGAATTGATAGTGCCTATCTATTGTCTAAATTAACTGAAGCAGAGAGTCTGGCATCTCCATCCAAAGGGGTCAGTTCCTGACAGGGGCTGGGAGTCGCCTCGAACCGGTCAAGACCGGCCCTGCTGTGTGGATGGCAGCCAGGGGAGAACTGAGTTTGCGCAGAAACAAAGGGCCATCAGCGAACGCCGTGATGAAGAGGATGGGCCTTCATCTTGGGACCCCCGACGACCACCACCAGGAGGCACTGCGCAAGCACAGCTGGGAGGAGTCTATGGAAATTACTTCTTGGAACTAATTAAAATATGGAAATTATTTCTCGGAACTGATTTTGATATGCAATGAGGATAGATGCATATGTATAGGCGTATTGGGAAATCTAATGTATATGTAATATTTGATTGTATAAATTGAAGAGACACGTTGCTGCTCGGCGCGCACGACTTTGGTGGAACTACCCCCCGTGCTGCCCAGCGCCGAATAAACATCCCTGCTTTGCAGTCTGACAGACTGGGGAGTCTGCTTTCCGCACGTCAGTTTTGGCGAGCCAGCCAGGAGATCTCTACTCGAACGTGGGAGCGACTGCGGAGCGGACGCTCCTGGGCGTGCCCCGGGCACTTTCCTCGGAGCAGCCTCCGCTGCCGGCCGCTGGCCCGGAGAGCAGACAACAACCTCCTGCAGCCGCGGATGTGAACGGTGTGTTTTGTAGGGAAGGGCCTGTGAGTCGTCCGCGTGGCCGGGGCTGCTGGTGAATCGCACTGAGACGTGAATGTAAGAAGCGATTCGCGTGGAAACTTATTAAAAGAATAACAAAAGGCAAGTTAAAGGGGCAATAAGGCGCGAAATGGGTAACAATCAGGGAGGAGTTTTGAAAAAGAGTCCTTTAGGCTGTGTGCTCACTCACTGGAAAGACATTGCTGGGACCGGAGGCACAGAAAGTAAAAGGACCCTTATCAAATATTGCAATTAATAGTGGCCTCTACATAAATTGGAAGATGGGGCCAAGACAGCCCTGTATCTTCCCAGACTAGGAAGAAATTCGCTACAATGGTCTTACAAGCACCTCTCCAAGAGGCAGTAGGACTTGATGGTGGAACTATGCTAAGCAAAATACCTTTTTCCATCACCGATTTAGACGCCTGGAAAAAGGTAGCCCGGGAACATCGGGTCGACCCAGTGGGTGTCGCTAAACACTTTCAATTCATAATGAAACAACATAATCCAGATTGGAATGATATACAATTACCATTAGAATATGTAACCGATACAGAGAAACAGTTAATTCTAAAAACTGCAGGTGATATGGCTGAAGATCACTATAAGACTGCGGAAGGTGATGTTAAGGATTATTTCCCCCTCCAAGACCCAAAGTGGGATGCTAACAGGTCTGCTCATACGGAGAGACTGCAGGCATACCAAGAGTGGATTTTTAAAGGAATGGAAAGGGCCATTCCCAGAACTATAAAGCGGTCAGCTTTATATGCAGTTAAACAGGGTCCTTCCAAGTCCCCATCCCAATTCCTGGATCGACTGAGGGATGTAATGCGCCGTAACACACCGCTGGACCCTGGGTCAGAGGCAGGGATACAACAACTAGTCTCCCAATTTTTGGGTCAGTCTACGGGAGACATTAGGTGCAAACTCCAGAAGTTGCATCCTACAAAAAGGAGGAACTTGAAAGTCCTGCTGGATGAAGCATGGAGAGTGTTTAGCAATAGAGAAGAGGGATGCAGGCAAGGCCAGAGAATAGTGACAGTTGTTAGGGAAGAGGAAGGAAGAAGGCCTAGACAGGAATTGTCCCGGTTGGGTAAAGACCAACGTGCGCTGTGTAAAAGATTTGGTCATTGGAAAAGGGAATGTCCAAAAAATAAGGAAAAGGGACGAGGCCGCCAGATAGAAAAAATAGCCCATGTAAAGGAAGATTGACGGGGACCTGTGGAATCCACCCTAGCGGATCCACTGGTTATAATGAAGCTAGGGAAGGAACGAGAGGTAGAATTTTTGGTTGACATGGGGGCAACATACTCACTTTTGAATCAAGCCTTGATGCCCCTGGGGAGTGACTATATCGTGGTAAAAGGGGCAACTGGCCAAAGTGAAAAGGCATACTTTTGTAAACCTTTGAAGTATAAATTAGGAAAACAATGGGGCATCCACAAATTCTTGTATATGCCCAACTCCCCAAAGGCACTTCTGGGAAGGGATTTGTTGGAACAACTGGGTGCAAAAATTACATTTGAAAAAGGAGAAATTACTCTGGAGGTAAAGGATCCACAATATATTCAGGTACTGAGTCTATTTCTAACCAGTCCTCCCACAGAAGGAAAAATTCCCGAGGAGATCCTAAACCAGGTGTACCCTGGGGTATGGGCCACTGATGTCCCTGGAAGAGCAAAGAATGCTCCACCCGTTGAAGTCAGACTCAAAGAAGGCCGGCAACTGGTAAGAGTTAAGCAATATCCCCTAAGACAGGAAGATAAAGAAGGAATCCGGCCAGAGATAGAAAGATTTTTACAATTAGGATTATTGAAAGAGTGCAAGTCGGATTTTAACACCCCTATACTACCTGTCTGTAAATCTGACGGGTCGTATCGGGTGGTCCAGGATTTGCGAGCCACAAACAAAATAACAGAGGACCTCTACCCAGTAGTAGCAAACCCATATACTTTGTTGACCGTATTGGCTCCCAAATTAACCTGGTTTACTGTTTTAGATTTGAAAGATGCCTTCTTTTGCCTCCCTCTCCATGAAGCCAGTCAGAAATTATTTGCATTTGAATGGGAGAACCCCAAAAGTGGTCGAAAGACTCAGCTCACTTGGACGGTGCTGCCACAAGGATTTAAGAACAGTCCTGCCATCTTCGGTAATCAACTTGCAAAAGACTTGGAGTCCTGGGAAATCCCGTCTGAAGAAGGGAAATTGCTACAGTGTGGTTGTATCACTTGGACGGTGAGTCTACTAAATTTCTTGGGCTCCAAGGGTACCGGGTATCTAAAAAGAAGGCCCAGATAATGCAGCGCGAGGTGATTTACGTGGGCTATGAGATTAGTGCTGGACAAAGAACTCTGGGACAGGCCCGTAAAGAGGCAATATGCCAAACTCCGAGACCTCAGACAGTGAAAGGGCTACGGACTTTCTTGGGAATGACCGGCTGGTGCCGGCTGTGGATTTATAATTATGGACTGCTTGTTAAACCACCGTATGCACTAACAGCTGCTGGACAAAATCACCTTGAATGGAACAAGGAGACCACGCAAGCCTTTGAACTACTGAAAAAGGCTCTGATGTCGGCCCTTGCCCTAGGGCTCCCAGATGTGAGCAAGCCGTTTTTCCTTTTCTCTCACGAAAAGCAGGGGATTGCTCTGGGGATATTAGCACAAGATCTGGGTCCGTATCGACGAGCAGTTGCCTATCTCTCCAAACAACTGGATGCAACTGCGAAGGGTTGGCCTGGATGCCTGCGAGCAGTTGCAGCTGTAATATTAAATATACAGGAAGCCCGAAAATTTACCTTGGGCCAGAAAATGACTGTCTTGGTGTCCCACACGGTATCCACAGTATTGGAAGCAAAAGGAGGACACTGGCTTTCTCCACAAAGATTCCTGAGATATCAGGCTATACTGGCAGAGCAGGATGATGTGCAGATTACAGTTACTAACAATGTCAATCCAGCTTCCTTTCTCAGTGGAAACACAGGAGAACCAGTGCATCATGACTGCTTGGAGACCACTGAAACAACCTATGCAAGTCGCCCGGATTTGAGAGACAGCCCTATGGAAAACGGAGAAAACTGGTTCACAGATGGAAGCAGCTATGTTCTGAGTGGCAGGAGACACGCGGGGCACGCTGTTACCACCAGTTAAGAAATCACAGAGTCAGGACCTTTGCCCATAAACACCTCCATGCAAAAGGCAGAGATAATTGCTTTAACCCGTGCCTTGAATTGGCCCAAGGCAAAGTGGTGAATATCTACACAGACTCGAAGTGTGCCTTCGGAGCTGTGCATGCGCACGGAGCGATCTGGAAGGAAAGAGGACTATTGAACTCTCAAGGGAAAAACATCAAACATGCAGAAGAAATTCTGAAACTACTGGAGGCAGTTCAACTCCCCGAGAAAGTGGCAATCATGCATATTAAGGCGCACCAGAAAGTGAGCTCAGAATTGGAAAAAGGAAACGAGCTGGCGGACAGAGAGGCAAAACAGGTGGCTAAAACGGAGGGAAGAACTGAAGGGGCTTTAATCCCTGATGGACGAGTCTCCCTAGCAGGTAAGCCAGAATATACTAAGGAAGATCAGAAACTTATTACAGATTTAGAAGGGTCATAGAATGAGGAGGGGTGGGCTCAAACCCCATAGGGAAAACTAATCATTCCCTCCTGTCTGATATGGCATCTGGTAAGGGAAGAACATAGGAAAAGGCACTGGGGGACAGAGGCTCTGTATAAACATCTAATTAGAGAGATTGTGGCCAGAAACCTATACACCACGGTGAGACAGCTGACTCAGCAGTGCGATCTTTGCCTCCAGACTCATCCAAAAAATAACCCTAAACCAGAAATGGGTCAGACTGGAAAAGGTAATGGGCCTGGACAACAATGGCAAATTGATTTCACGGAACTCCCAAGAAAAGCGGGGTACCGATATCCACTGGTATTAACCGATACCTTTTCAGGTTGGCCGGAGGCATTCCCAACCAGGACAGCTAAAGCTCGGCAAGTAACTAAAGTATTAATACAAGAGATAATATCACATTTTGGGGTTCCAGCAACTATGTCTTCTGATAGGGGACCACATTTTGTTTCAAAAATACTACAACAAACTAGCCGTCACCTGGGTATAGATTGGCAACTCCACACCCCATACCGCCCTCAGTTGAGCGGCCAAGTGGAGAAAATGAACCACTTCATCAAGCAACAAATTGTGAAATTAGGGCAAGAAGCAAATTTGGCATGGCCTCAGTCCCTCCCTCTAGCCCTCCTGTGTATACGGACAAGGCCAAGGGCAAGGGAGGGACTGAGCCCCTTTGAGATCCTGTATGCACGACCCTACGGGATACAGAAGGGGATATCCACGCAAATTGGGGATGAAATTATGACTTCTTATTTGGTGGCATTGAGCAAACAATTAAGCAAAATCAGGAAACATGTGGTTGGAACCCGGGGGAGGGGTCTAGATGGACCTGTACTTAATATACACCCTGGAGATTATGTATATATAAAGTCTCTTGCAGAAAAAACTTCAGAGCCACAGTGGGAAGGACCATACCAAGTACTGCTCACCTCCTTCACGGCCATCAGGATCAAGGAACAGAACGCCTGGATTCATCACACCAGAGTCAAAAGGGCACCTAAACAGCCACGGGCATCGCGAGAAATTGGACCCTTGAAGCTCAAAGTATCAAGGCATTGATAAAAATTGTATTTTTAGGATGGACATTACCTAGAGGGGAAGCCTGGAGCCAAAACACCTATTTACAAATAACTGAAAATATGTCAAGAATACTGAACTTATCCGATTGTTGGATATGCAATACTCTCCCTCGGGGTGGGCTACAACTCCCTTTAATAGGAATATCGACTAGAAATTGGGCCATTTACACTAATGGAATGAACATGAACGGATCACGTGTGTATGGGAAGGGGAATACAAGAGAAGGACCAAGTTTTGACCTAGACCTCCCGCTCTCAGAAAAGGTAGTGATTTTGGGTCGTTGTTTAGGATTCGAAGACAAAACATGGATAGATATGAAAGACTGTCCTGCTGCCAAAGATTTAGGGACTTTTGATGCGGAAAGATTGAAACAGATTAAACTTGACTTCAAGTTTATACCTCATTCAAACACCAAGAAAGGAAAAAGGTAGGGAAGATGGTAGAGAACAGAACAAGGGTCCAAGATGCAACATGGGACCTGGATATTGGTGGCTTTGCGGTGACGGAAGGGCTAGAAAGAGCTTACCTTTAAGCTGGAAAGGACATTGTACTAGACGGTATCTTTCGCCTGGAGCAAGCATTCACAAAGGTACCTCCCCTCTTACGGGACTTTTAAGAACCCCCTGGATTCGTTTTAAGAGAGCGGAGAATCCGTTGGTAATTCGAGGCACCGGCTTTCATAGCTTTGTGCGATGGTTAATCCCCTCTTTGGGAGTAAGCGAGTTAGAGAAAGCTATAGTTAATATATCGGCTACTGTCGAAACTCCGGAAAATTTAACATTGGATGCCATACCAGGAATACAATTAGAAGTAGAATCTTTAAGCAAGGTGGTAAAGCAAAATCGAATGGGATTAGCTATGCTTTTAGCTGAGGAAGGAGGATTGTGCATGGTTATTAATCAAACCTGTTGCACCTATGTAAACCAGAATAACAGAATAGAAACAGATTTGAATGAAATCTGGGAAAAGACCAAGGTGTTACATCGTTGCCCAAGATGATACATCCTGGGGTTTCTCGGAAATATGGGAAAAACTCACCTCTTGGTTACCTAATTTAGGATGGCTGAGGCAATTATTTGTTACAATGGTTTGGATCATAATGCTAGGTATCATTTTGTGTATTTTGATTAGGTGTAGCCTTTGGTGTTGCAGGAGTACGGGAGATTCTTATAGTGAATGGAAAAGGAACCAACTACGATGAAAGCTGGAGTCCAATAAGTATTTTGAGAAGATGCTGAATAATGATGTACTATAATAGAATTAAGAGTAGTAAAAGAATTTACTGACTTCTTTGAAAAGGGGTGACTGAAGGAGGAAGGGGTTAAAAGGGATTTTAACAGAAGTGGCATTACCTAATAGTTGCTGTGCATTTAAAGAGAATTGATAGTGCCTATCTATTGTCTAAATTAACTGAAGCAGAGAGTCTGGCATCTCCATCCAAAGGGGTCAGTTCCTGACAGGGGCTGGGAGTCGCCTCGAACCGGTCAAGACCGGCCCTGCTGTGTGGATGGCAGCCAGGGGAGAACTGAGTTTGCGCAGAAACAAAGGGCCATCAGCGAACGCCGTGATGAAGAGGATGGGCCTTCATCTTGGGACCCCCGACGACCACCACCAGGAGGCACTGCGCAAGCACAGCTGGGAGGAGTCTATGGAAATTACTTCTTGGAAATAATTACAATATGGAAATTATTTCTCGGAACTGATTTTGATATGCAATGAGGATAGATGCATATGTATAGGCGTATTGGGAAATCTAATGTATATGTAATATTTGATTGTATAAATTGAAGAGACACGTTGCTGCTCGGCGCGCACGACTTTGGTGGAACTACCCCCCGTGCTGCCCGGCGCCGAATAAACATCCCTGCTTTGCAGTCTGACAGATTGGGGAGTCTGCTTTCCGCACGTCAGTTTTGGCGAGCCAGCCAGGAGATCTCTACTCGAACGTGGGAGCGACTGCGGAGCGGACGCTCCTGGGCGTGCCCCGAGCACTTTCCTCGGAGCAGCCTCCGCTGCCGGCCGCTGGCCCGGAGAGCAGACAACAACCTCCTGCAGCCGCGGATGTGAACGGTGTGTTTTGTAGGGAAGGGCCTGTGAGTCGTCCGCGTGGCCGGGGCTGCTGGTGAATCGCACTGAGACGTGAATGTAAGAAGCGATTCGCGTGGAAACTTATTAAAAGAATAACAAAAGGCAAGTTAAAGGGGCAATAAGGCGCGAAATGGGTAACAATCAGGGAGGAGTTTTGAAAAAGAGTCCTTTAGGCTGTGTGCTCACTCACTGGAAAGACATTGCTGGGACCGGAGGCACAGAAAGTAAAAGGACCCTTATCAAATATTGCAATTAATAGTGGCCTCTACATAAATTGGAAGATGGGGCCAAGACAGCCCTGTATCTTCCCAGACTAGGAAGAAATTCGCTACAATGGTCTTACAAGCACCTCTCCAAGAGGCAGTAGGACTTGATGGTGGAACTATGCTAATCAAAATACCTTTTTCCACCACCGATTTAGACGCCTGGAAAAAGGTAGCCCGGGAACATCGGGTCGACCCAGTGGGTGTCGCTAAACACTTTCAATTCATAATGAAACAACATAATCCAGATTGGAATGATATACAATTACCATTAGAATATGTAACCGATACAGAGAAACAGTTAATTCTAAAAACTGCAGGTGATATGGCTGAAGATCACTATAAGACTGCGGAAGGTGATGTTAAGGATTATTTCCCCCTCCAAGACCCAAAGTGGGATGCTAACAGGTCTGCTCATACGGAGAGACTGCAGGCATACCAAGAGTGGATTTTTAAAGGAATGGAAAGGGCCATTCCCAGAACTATAAAGCAGTCAGCTTTATATGCAGTTAAACAGGGTCCTTCCAAGTCCCCATCCCAATTCCTGGATCGACTGAGGGATGTAATGCGCCGTAACACACCGCTGGACCCTGGGTCAGAGGCAGGGATACAACAACTAGTCTCCCAATTTTTGGGTCAGTCTACGGGAGACATTAGGTGCAAACTCCAGAAGTTGCATCCCACAAAAAGGAGGAACTTGAAAGTCCTGCTGGATGAAGCATGGAGAGTGTTTAGCAATAGAGAAGAGGGATGCAGGCAAGGCCAGAGAATAGTGACAGTTGTTAGGGAAGAGGAAGGAAGAAGGCCTAGACAGGAATTGTCCCGGTTGGGTAAAGACCAACGTGCGCTGTGTAAAAGATTTGGTCATTGGAAAAGGGAATGTCCAAAAAATAAGGAAAAGGGACGAGGCCGCCAGATAGAAAAAATAGCCCATGTAAAGGAAGATTGACGGGGACCTGTGGAATCCACCCTAGCGGATCCACTGGTTATAATGAAGCTAGGGAAGGAACGAGAGGTAGAATTTTTGGTTGACATGGGGGCAACATACTCACTTTTGAATCAAGCCTTGATGCCCCTGGGGAGTGACTATATCGTGGTAAAAGGGGCAACTGGCCAAAGTGAAAAGGCATACTTTTGTAAACCTTTGAAGTATAAATTAGGAAAACAATGGGGCATCCACAAATTCTTGTATATGCCCAACTCCCCAAAGGCACTTCTGGGAAGGGATTTGTTGGAACAACTGGGTGCAAAAATTACATTTGAAAAAGGAGAAATTACTCTGGAGGTAAAGGATCCACAATATATTCAGGTACTGAGTCTATTTCTAACCAGTCCTCCCACAGAAGGAAAAATTTCCGAGGAGATCCTAAACCAGGTGTACCCTGGGGTATGGGCCACTGATGTCCCTGGAAGAGCAAAGAATGCTCCACCCGTTGAAGTCAGACTCAAAGAAGGCCGGCAACTGGTAAGAGTTAAGCAATATCCCCTAAGACAGGAAGATAAAGAAGGAATCCGGCCAGAGATAGAAAGATTTTTACAATTAGGATTATTGAAAGAGTGCAAGTCGGATTTTAACACCCCTATACTACCTGTCTGTAAATCTGACGGGTCGTATCGGGTGGTCCAGGATTTGCGAGCCACAAACAAAATAACAGAGGACCTCTACCCAGTAGTAGCAAACCCATATACTTTGTTGACCGTATTGGCTCCCAAATTAACCTGGTTTACTGTTTTAGATTTGAAAGATGCCTTCTTTTGCCTCCCTCTCCATGAAGCCAGTCAGAAATTATTTGCATTTGAATGGGAGAACCCCAAAAGTGGTCGAAAGACTCAGCTCACTTGGACGGTGCTGCCACAAGGATTTAAGAACAGTCCTGCCATCTTCGGTAATCAACTTGCAAAAGACTTGGAGTCCTGGGAAATCCCGTCTGAAGAAGGGAAATTGCTACAGTGTGGTTGTATCACTTGGACGGTGAGTCTACTAAATTTCTTGGGCTCCAAGGGTACCGGGTATCTAAAAAGAAGGCCCAGATAATGCAGCGCGAGGTGATTTACGTGGGCTATGAGATTAGTGCTGGACAAAGAACTCTGGGACAGGCCCGTAAAGAGGCAATATGCCAAACTCCGAGACCTCAGACAGTGAAAGGGCTACGGACTTTCTTGGGAATGACCGGCTGGTGCCGGCTGTGGATTTATAATTATGGACTGCTTGTTAAACCACCGTATGCACTAACAGCTGCTGGACAAAATCACCTTGAATGGAACAAGGAGACCACGCAAGCCTTTGAACTACTGAAAAAGGCTCTGATGTCGGCCCTTGCCCTAGGGCTCCCAGATGTGAGCAAGCCGTTTTTCCTTTTCTCTCACGAAAAGCAGGGGATTGCTCTGGGGATATTAGCACAAGATCTGGGTCCGTATCGACGAGCAGTTGCCTATCTCTCCAAACAACTGGATGCAACTGCGAAGGGTTGGCCTGGATGCCTGCGAGCAGTTGCAGCTGTAATATTAAATATACAGGAAGCCCGAAAATTTACCTTGGGCCAGAAAATGACTGTCTTGGTGTCCCACACGGTATCCACAGTATTGGAAGCAAAAGGAGGACACTGGCTTTCTCCACAAAGATTCCTGAGATATCAGGCTATACTGGCAGAGCAGGATGATGTGCAGATTACAGTTACTAACAATGTCAATCCAGCTTCCTTTCTCAGTGGAAACACAGGAGAACCAGTGCATCATGACTGCTTGGAGACCACTGAAACAACCTATGCAAGTCGCCCGGATTTGAGAGACAGCCCTATGGAAAACGGAGAAAACTGGTTCACAGATGGAAGCAGCTATGTTCTGAGTGGCAGGAGACACGCGGGGCACGCTATTACCACCAGTCAAGAAATCACAGAGTCAGGACCTTTGCCCATAAACACCTCCATGCAAAAGGCAGAGATAATTGCTTTAACCCGTGCCTTGAATTGGCCCAAGGCAAAGTGGTGAATATCTACACAGACTCGAAGTGTGCCTTCGGAGCTGTGCATGCGCACGGAGCGATCTGGAAGGAAAGAGGACTATTGAACTCTCAAGGGAAAAACATCAAACATGCAGAAGAAATTCTGAAACTACTGGAGGCAGTTCAACTCCCCGAGAAAGTGGCAATCATGCATATTAAGGCGCACCAGAAAGTGAGCTCAGAATTGGAAAAAGGAAACGAGCTGGCGGACAGAGAGGCAAAACAGGTGGCTAAAACGGAGGGAAGAACTGAAGGGGCTTTAATCCCTGATGGACGAGTCTCCCTAGAAGGTAAGCCAGAATATACTAAGGAAGATCAGAAACTTATTACAGATTTAGAAGGGTCATAGAATGAGGAGGGGTGGGCTCAAACCCCATAGGGAAAACTAATCATTCCCTCCTGTCTGATATGGCATCTGGTAAGGGAAGAACATAGGAAAAGGCACTGGGGGACAGAGGCTCTGTATAAACATCTAATTAGAGAGATTGTGGCCAGAAACCTATACACCACGGTGAGACAGCTGACTCAGCAGTGCGATCTTTGCCTCCAGACTCATCCAAAAAATAACCCTAAACCAGAAATGGGTCAGACTGGAAAAGGTAATGGGCCTGGACAACAATGGCAAATTGATTTCACGGAACTCCCAAGAAAAGCGGGGTACCGATATCCACTGGTATTAACCGATACCTTTTCAGGTTGGCCGGAGGCATTCCCAACCAGGACAGCTAAAGCTCGGCAAGTAACTAAAGTATTAATACAAGAGATAATATCACATTTTGGGGTTCCAGCAACTATGTCTTCTGATAGGGGACCACATTTTGTTTCAAAAATACTACAACAAACTAGCCGTCACCTGGGTATAGATTGGCAACTCCACACCCCATACCGCCCTCAGTTGAGCGGCCAAGTGGAGAAAATGAACCACTTCATCAAGCAACAAATTGTGAAATTAGGGCAAGAAGCAAATTTGGCATGGCCTCAGTCCCTCCCTCTAGCCCTCCTGTGTATACGGACAAGGCCAAGGGCAAGGGAGGGACTGAGCCCCTTTGAGATCCTGTATGCACGACCCTACGGGATACAGAAGGGGATATCCACGCAAATTGGGGATGAAATTATGACTTCTTATTTGGTGGCATTGAGCAAACAATTAAGCAAAATCAGGAAACATGTGGTTGGAACCCGGGGGAGGGGTCTAGATGGACCTGTACTTAATATACACCCTGGAGATTATGTATATATAAAGTCTCTTGCAGAAAAAACTTCAGAGCCACAGTGGGAAGGACCATACCAAGTACTGCTCACCTCCTTCACGGCCATCAGGATCAAGGAACAGAACGCCTGGATTCATCACACCAGAGTCAAAAGGGCACCTAAACAGCCACGGGCATCGCGAGAAATTGGACCCTTGAAGCTCAAAGTATCAAGGCATTGATAAAAATTGTATTTTTAGGATGGACATTACCTAGAGGGGAAGCCTGGAGCCAAAACACCTATTTACAAATAACTGAAAATATGTCAAGAATACTGAACTTATCCGATTGTTGGATATGCAATACTCTCCCTCGGGGTGGGCTACAACTCCCTTTAATAGGAATATCGACTAGAAATTGGGCCATTTACACTAATGGAATGAACATGAACGGATCACGTGTGTATGGGAAGGGGAATACAAGAGAAGGACCAAGTTTTGACCTAGACCTCCCGCTCTCAGAAAAGGTAGTGATTTTGGGTCGTTGTTTAGGATTCGAAGACAAAACATGGATAGATATGAAAGACTGTCCTGCTGCCAAAGATTTAGGGACTTTTGATGCGGAAAGATTGAAACAGATTAAACTTGACTTCAAGTTTATACCTCATTCAAACACCAAGAAAGGAAAAAGGTAGGGAAGATGGTAGAGAACAGAACAAGGGTCCAAGATGCAACATGGGACCTGGATATTGGTGGCTTTGCGGTGACGGAAGGGCTAGAAAGAGCTTACCTTTAAGCTGGAAAGGACATTGTACTAGACGGTATCTTTCGCCTGGAGCAAGCATTCACAAAGGTACCTCCCCTCTTACGGGACTTTTAAGAACCCCCTGGATTCGTTTTAAGAGAGCGGAGAATCCGTTGGTAATTCGAGGCACCGGCTTTCATAGCTTTGTGCGATGGTTAATCCCCTCTTTGGGAGTAAGCGAGTTAGAGAAAGCTATAGTTAATATATCGGCTACTGTCGAAACTCCGGAAAATTTAACATTGGATGCCATACCAGGAATACAATTAGAAGTAGAATCTTTAAGCAAGGTGGTAAAGCAAAATCGAATGGGATTAGCTATGCTTTTAGCTGAGGAAGGAGGATTGTGCATGGTTATTAATCAAACCTGTTGCACCTATGTAAACCAGAATAACAGAATAGAAACAGATTTGAATGAAATCTGGGAAAAGACCAAGGTGTTACATCGTTGCCCAAGATGATACATCCTGGGGTTTCTCGGAAATATGGGAAAAACTCACCTCTTGGTTACCTAATTTAGGATGGCTGAGGCAATTATTTGTTACAATGGTTTGGATCATAATGCTAGGTATCATTTTGTGTATTTTGATTAGGTGTAGCCTTTGGTGTTGCAGGAGTACGGGAGATTCTTATAGTGAATGGAAAAGGAACCAACTACGATGAAAGCTGGAGTCCAATAAGTATTTTGAGAAGATGCTGAATAATGATGTACTATAATAGAATTAAGAGTAGTAAAAGAATTTACTGACTTCTTTGAAAAGGGGTGACTGAAGGAGGAAGGGGTTAAAAGGGATTTTAACAGAAGTGGCATTACCTAATAGTTGCTGTGCATTTAAAGAGAATTGATAGTGCCTATCTATTGTCTAAATTAACTGAAGCAGAGAGTCTGGCATCTCCATCCAAAGGGGTCAGTTCCTGACAGGGGCTGGGAGTCGCCTCGAACCGGTCAAGACCGGCCCTGCTGTGTGGATGGCAGCCAGGGGAGAACTGAGTTTGCGCAGAAACAAAGGGCCATCAGCGAACGCCGTGATGAAGAGGATGGGCCTTCATCTTGGGACCCCCGACGACCACCACCAGGAGGCACTGCGCAAGCACAGCTGGGAGGAGTCTATGGAAATTACTTCTTGGAAATAATTACAATATGGAAATTATTTCTCGGAACTGATTTTGATATGCAATGAGGATAGATGCATATGTATAGGCGTATTGGGAAATCTAATGTATATGTAATATTTGATTGTATAAATTGAAGAGAAACGTTGCTGCTCGGCGCGCACGACTTTGGTGGAACTACCCCCCGTGCTGCCCGGCGCCGAATAAACATCCCTGCTTTGCAGTCTGACAGACTGGGGAGTCTGCTTTCCGCACGTCAGTTTTGGCGAGCCAGCCAGGAGATCTCTACTCGAACGTGGGAGCGACTGCGGAGCGGACGCTCCTGGGCGTGCCCCGGGCACTTTCCTCGGAGCAGCCTCCGCTGCCGGCCGCTGGCCCGGAGAGCAGACAACAACCTCCTGCAGCCGCGGATGTGAACGGTGTGTTTTGTAGGGAAGGGCCTGTGAGTCGTCCGCGTGGCCGGGGCTGCTGGTGAATCGCACTGAGACGTGAATGTAAGAAGCGATTCGCGTGGAAACTTATTAAAAGAATAACAAAAGGCAAGTTAAAGGGGCAATAAGGCGCGAAATGGGTAACAATCAGGGAGGAGTTTTGAAAAAGAGTCCTTTAGGCTGTGTGCTCACTCACTGGAAAGACATTGCTGGGACCGGAGGCACAGAAAGTAAAAGGACCCTTATCAAATATTGCAATTAATAGTGGCCTCTACATAAATTGGAAGATGGGGCCAAGACAGCCCTGTATCTTCCCAGACTAGGAAGAAATTCGCTACAATGGTCTTACAAGCACCTCTCCAAGAGGCAGTAGGACTTGATGGTGGAACTATGCTAATCAAAATACCTTTTTCCACCACCGATTTAGACGCCTGGAAAAAGGTAGCCCGGGAACATCGGGTCGACCCAGTGGGTGTCGCTAAACACTTTCAATTCATAATGAAACAACATAATCCAGATTGGAATGATATACAATTACCATTAGAATATGTAACCGATACAGAGAAACAGTTAATTCTAAAAACTGCAGGTGATATGGCTGAAGATCACTATAAGACTGCGGAAGGTGATGTTAAGGATTATTTCCCCCTCCAAGACCCAAAGTGGGATGCTAACAGGTCTGCTCATACGGAGAGACTGCAGGCATACCAAGAGTGGATTTTTAAAGGAATGGAAAGGGCCATTCCCAGAACTATAAAGCAGTCAGCTTTATATGCAGTTAAACAGGGTCCTTCCAAGTCCCCATCCCAATTCCTGGATCGACTGAGGGATGTAATGCGCCGTAACACACCGCTGGACCCTGGGTCAGAGGCAGGGATACAACAACTAGTCTCCCAATTTTTGGGTCAGTCTACGGGAGACATTAGGTGCAAACTCCAGAAGTTGCATCCTACAAAAAGGAGGAACTTGAAAGTCCTGCTGGATGAAGCATGGAGAGTGTTTAGCAATAGAGAAGAGGGATGCAGGCAAGGCCAGAGAATAGTGACAGTTGTTAGGGAAGAGGAAGGAAGAAGGCCTAGACAGGAATTGTCCCGGTTGGGTAAAGACCAACGTGCGCTGTGTAAAAGATTTGGTCATTGGAAAAGGGAATGTCCAAAAAATAAGGAAAAGGGACGAGGCCGCCAGATAGAAAAAATAGCCCATGTAAAGGAAGATTGACGGGGACCTGTGGAATCCACCCTAGCGGATCCACTGGTTATAATGAAGCTAGGGAAGGAACGAGAGGTAGAATTTTTGGTTGACATGGGGGCAACATACTCACTTTTGAATCAAGCCTTGATGCCCCTGGGGAGTGACTATATCGTGGTAAAAGGGGCAACTGGCCAAAGTGAAAAGGCATACTTTTGTAAACCTTTGAAGTATAAATTAGGAAAACAATGGGGCATCCACAAATTCTTGTATATGCCCAACTCCCCAAAGGCACTTCTGGGAAGGGATTTGTTGGAACAACTGGGTGCAAAAATTACATTTGAAAAAGGAGAAATTACTCTGGAGGTAAAGGATCCACAATATATTCAGGTACTGAGTCTATTTCTAACCAGTCCTCCCACAGAAGGAAAAATTTCCGAGGAGATCCTAAACCAGGTGTACCCTGGGGTATGGGCCACTGATGTCCCTGGAAGAGCAAAGAATGCTCCACCCGTTGAAGTCAGACTCAAAGAAGGCCGGCAACTGGTAAGAGTTAAGCAATATCCCCTAAGACAGGAAGATAAAGAAGGAACCCGGCCAGAAATAGAAAGATTTTTACAATTAGGATTACTGAAAGAGTGCAAGTCGGATTTTAACACCCCTATACTACCTGTCTGTAAATCTGACGGGTCGTATCGGGTGGTCCAGGATTTGCGAGCCACAAACAAAATAACAGAGGACCTCTACCCAGTAGTAGCAAACCCATATACTTTGTTGACCGTATTGGCTCCCAAATGAACCTGGTTTACTGTTTTAGATTTGAAAGATGCCTTCTTTTGCCTCCCTCTCCATGAAGCCAGTCAGAAATTATTTGCATTTGAATGGGAGAACCCCAAAAGTGGTCGAAAGACTCAGCTCACTTGGACGGTGCTGCCACAAGGATTTAAGAACAGTCCTGCCATCTTCGGTAATCAACTTGCAAAAGACTTGGAGTCCTGGGAAATCCCGTCTGAAGAAGGGAAATTGCTACAGTGTGGTTGTATCACTTGGACGGTGAGTCTACTAAATTTCTTGGGCTCCAAGGGTACCGGGTATCTAAAAAGAAGGCCCAGATAATGCAGCGCAAGGTGATTTACGTGGGCTATGAGATTAGTGCTGGACAAAGAACTCTGGGACAGGCCCGTAAAGAGGCAATATGCCAAACTCCGAGACCTCAGACAGTGAAAGAGCTACGGACTTTCTTGGGAATGACCGGCTGGTGCCGGCTGTGGATTTATAATTATGGACTGCTTGTTAAACCACCGTATGCACTAACAGCTGCTGGACAAAATCACCTTGAATGGAACAAGGAGACCACGCAAGCCTTTGAACTACTGAAAAAGGCTCTGATGTCGGCCCTTGCCCTAGGGCTCCCAGATGTGAGCAAGCCGTTTTTCCTTTTCTCTCACGAAAAGCAGGGGATTGCTCTGGGGATATTAGCACAAGATCTGGGTCCGTATCGACGAGCAGTTGCCTATCTCTCCAAACAACTGGATGCAACTGCGAAGGGTTGGCCTGGATGCCTGCGAGCAGTTGCAGCTGTAATATTAAATATACAGGAAGCCCGAAAATTTACCTTGGGCCAGAAAATGACTGTCTTGGTGTCCCACACGGTATCCACAGTATTGGAAGCAAAAGGAGGACACTGGCTTTCTCCACAAAGATTCCTGAGATATCAGGCTATACTGGCAGAGCAGGATGATGTGCAGATTACAGTTACTAACAATGTCAATCCAGCTGCCTTTCTCAGTGGAAACACAGGAGAACCAGTGCATCATGACTGCTTGGAGACCACTGAAACAACCTATGCAAGTCGCCCGGATTTGAGAGACAGCCCTATGGAAAACGGAGAAAACTGGTTCACAGATGGAAGCAGCTATGTTCTGAGTGGCAGGAGACACGCGGGGCACGCTGTTACCACCAGTCAAGAAATCACAGAGTCAGGACCTTTGCCCATAAACACCTCCATGCAAAAGGCAGAGATAATTGCTTTAACCCGTGCCTTGGAATTGGCCCAAGGCAAAGTGGTGAATATCTACACAGACTCGAAGTGTGCCTTCGGAGCTGTGCATGCGCACGGAGCGACCTGGAAGGAAAGAGGACTATTGAACTCTCAAGGGAAAAACATCAAACATGCAGAAGAAATTCTGAAACTACTGGAGGCAGTTCAACTCCCCGAGAAAGCGGCAATCATGCATATTAAGGCGCACCAGAAAGTGAGCTCAGAATTTGAAAAAGGAAACGAGCTGGCGGACAGAGAGGCAAAACAGGTGGCTAAAACGGAGGGAAGAACTGAAGGGGCTTTAATCCCTGATGGACGAGTCTCCCTAGCAGGTAAGCCAGAATATACTAAGGAAGATCAGAAACTTATTACAGATTTAGAAGGGTCATAGAATGAGGAGGGGTGGGCTCAAACCCCATAGGGAAAACTAATCATTCCCTCCTGTCTGATATGGCATCTGGTAAGGGAAGAACATAGGAAAAGGCACTGGGGGACAGAGGCTCTGTATAAACATCTAATTAGAGAGATTGTGGCCAGAAACCTATACACCACGGTGAGACAGCTGACTCAGCAGTGCGATCTTTGCCTCCAGACTCATCCAAAAAATAACCCTAAACCAGAAATGGGTCAGACTGGAAAAGGTAATGGGCCTGGACAACAATGGCAAATTGATTTCACGGAACTCCCAAGAAAAGCGGGGTACCGATATCCACTGGTATTAACCGATACCTTTTCAGGTTGGCCGGAGGCATTCCCAACCAGGACAGCTAAAGCTCGGCAAGTAACTAAAGTATTAATACAAGAGATAATATCACATTTTGGGGTTCCAGCAACTATGTCTTCTGATAGGGGACCACATTTTGTTTCAAAAATACTACAACAAACTAGCCGTCACCTGGGTATAGATTGGCAACTCCACACCCCATACCGCCCTCAGTTGAGCGGCCAAGTGGAGAAAATGAACCACTTCATCAAGCAACAAATTGTGAAATTAGGGCAAGAAGCAAATTTGGCATGGCCTCAGTCCCTCCCTCTAGCCCTCCTGTGTATACGGACAAGGCCAAGGGCAAGGGAGGGACTGAGCCCCTTTGAGATCCTGTATGCACGACCCTACGGGATACAGAAGGGGATATCCACGCAAATTGGGGATGAAATTATGACTTCTTATTTGGTGGCATTGAGCAAACAATTAAGCAAAATCAGGAAACATGTGGTTGGAACCCGGGGGAGGGGTCTAGATGGACCTGTACTTAATATACACCCTGGAGATTATGTATATATAAAGTCTCTTGCAGAAAAAACTTCAGAGCCACAGTGGGAAGGACCATACCAAGTACTGCTCACCTCCTTCACGGCCATCAGGATCAAGGAACAGAACGCCTGGATTCATCACACCAGAGTCAAAAGGGCACCTAAACAGCCACGGGCATCGCGAGAAATTGGACCCTTGAAGCTCAAAGTATCAAGGCATTGATAAAAATTGTATTTTTAGGGTGGACATTACCTAGAGGGGAAGCCTGGAGCCAAAACACCTATTTACAAATAACTGAAAATATGTCAAGAATACTGAACTTATCCGATTGTTGGATATGCAATACTCTCCCTCGGGGTGGGCTACAACTCCCTTTAATAGGAATATCGACTAGAAATTGGGCCATTTACACTAATGGAATGAACATGAACGGATCACGTGTGTATGGGAAGGGGAATACAAGAGAAGGACCAAGTTTTGACCTAGACCTCCCGCTCTCAGAAAAGGTAGTGATTTTGGGTCGTTGTTTAGGATTCGAAGACAAAACATGGATAGATATGAAAGACTGTCCTGCTGCCAAAGATTTAGGGACTTTTGATGCGGAAAGATTGAAACAGATTAAACTTGACTTCAAGTTTATACCTCATTCAAACACCAAGAAAGGAAAAAGGTAGGGAAGATGGTAGAGAACAGAACAAGGGTCCAAGATGCAACATGGGACCTGGATATTGGTGGCTTTGCGGTGACGGAAGGGCTAGAAAGAGCTTACCTTTAAGCTGGAAAGGACATTGTACTAGACGGTATCTTTCGCCTGGAGCAAGCATTCACAAAGGTACCTCCCCTCTTACGGGACTTTTAAGAACCCCCTGGATTCGTTTTAAGAGAGCGGAGAATCCGTTGGTAATTCGAGGCACCGGCTTTCATAGCTTTGTGCGATGGTTAATCCCCTCTTTGGGAGTAAGCGAGTTAGAGAAAGCTATAGTTAATATATCGGCTACTGTCGAAACTCCGGAAAATTTAACATTGGATGCCATACCAGGAATACAATTAGAAGTAGAATCTTTAAGCAAGGTGGTAAAGCAAAATCGAATGGGATTAGCTATGCTTTTAGCTGAGGAAGGAGGATTGTGCATGGTTATTAATCAAACCTGTTGCACCTATGTAAACCAGAATAACAGAATAGAAACAGATTTGAATGAAATCTGGGAAAAGACCAAGGTGTTACATCGTTGCCCAAGATGATACATCCTGGGGTTTCTCGGAAATATGGGAAAAACTCACCTCTTGGTTACCTAATTTAGGATGGCTGAGGCAATTATTTGTTACAATGGTTTGGATCATAATGCTAGGTATCATTTTGTGTATTTTGATTAGGTGTAGCCTTTGGTGTTGCAGGAGTACGGGAGATTCTTATAGTGAATGGAAAAGGAACCAACTACGATGAAAGCTGGAGTCCAATAAGTATTTTGAGAAGATGCTGAATAATGATGTACTATAATAGAATTAAGAGTAGTAAAAGAATTTACTGACTTCTTTGAAAAGGGGTGACTGAAGGAGGAAGGGGTTAAAAGGGATTTTAACAGAAGTGGCATTACCTAATAGTTGCTGTGCATTTAAAGAGAATTGATAGTGCCTATCTATTGTCTAAATTAACTGAAGCAGAGAGTCTGGCATCTCCATCCAAAGGGGTCAGTTCCTGACAGGGGCTGGGAGTCGCCTCGAACCGGTCAAGACCGGCCCTGCTGTGTGGATGGCAGCCAGGGGAGAACTGAGTTTGCGCAGAAACAAAGGGCCATCAGCGAACGCCGTGATGAAGAGGATGGGCCTTCATCTTGGGACCCCCGACGACCACCACCAGGAGGCACTGCGCAAGCACAGCTGGGAGGAGTCTATGGAAATTACTTCTTGGAAATAATTACAATATGGAAATTATTTCTCGGAACTGATTTTGATATGCAATGAGGATAGATGCATATGTATAGGCGTATTGGGAAATCTAATGTATATGTAATATTTGATTGTATAAATTGAAGAGAAACGTTGCTGCTCGGCGCGCACGACTTTGGTGGAACTACCCCCCGTGCTGCCCGGCGCCGAATAAACATCCCTGCTTTGCAGTCTGACAGACTGGGGAGTCTGCTTTCCGCACGTCAGTTTTGGCGAGCCAGCCAGGAGATCTCTACTCGAACGTGGGAGCGACTGCGGAGCGGACGCTCCTGGGCGTGCCCCGGGCACTTTCCTCGGAGCAGCCTCCGCTGCCGGCCGCTGGCCCGGAGAGCAGACAACAACCTCCTGCAGCCGCGGATGTGAACGGTGTGTTTTGTAGGGAAGGGCCTGTGAGTCGTCCGCGTGGCCGGGGCTGCTGGTGAATCGCACTGAGACGTGAATGTAAGAAGCGATTCGCGTGGAAACTTATTAAAAGAATAACAAAAGGCAAGTTAAAGGGGCAATAAGGCGCGAAATGGGTAACAATCAGGGAGGAGTTTTGAAAAAGAGTCCTTTAGGCTGTGTGCTCACTCACTGGAAAGACATTGCTGGGACCGGAGGCACAGAAAGTAAAAGGACCCTTATCAAATATTGCAATTAATAGTGGCCTCTACATAAATTGGAAGATGGGGCCAAGACAGCCCTGTATCTTCCCAGACTAGGAAGAAATTCGCTACAATGGTCTTACAAGCACCTCTCCAAGAGGCAGTAGGACTTGATGGTGGAACTATGCTAATCAAAATACCTTTTTCCACCACCGATTTAGACGCCTGGAAAAAGGTAGCCCGGGAACATCGGGTCGACCCAGTGGGTGTCGCTAAACACTTTCAATTCATAATGAAACAACATAATCCAGATTGGAATGATATACAATTACCATTAGAATATGTAACCGATACAGAGAAACAGTTAATTCTAAAAACTGCAGGTGATATGGCTGAAGATCACTATAAGACTGCGGAAGGTGATGTTAAGGATTATTTCCCCCTCCAAGACCCAAAGTGGGATGCTAACAGGTCTGCTCATACGGAGAGACTGCAGGCATACCAAGAGTGGATTTTTAAAGGAATGGAAAGGGCCATTCCCAGAACTATAAAGCAGTCAGCTTTATATGCAGTTAAACAGGGTCCTTCCAAGTCCCCATCCCAATTCCTGGATCGACTGAGGGATGTAATGCGCCGTAACACACCGCTGGACCCTGGGTCAGAGGCAGGGATACAACAACTAGTCTCCCAATTTTTGGGTCAGTCTACGGGAGACATTAGGTGCAAACTCCAGAAGTTGCATCCTACAAAAAGGAGGAACTTGAAAGTCCTGCTGGATGAAGCATGGAGAGTGTTTAGCAATAGAGAAGAGGGATGCAGGCAAGGCCAGAGAATAGTGACAGTTGTTAGGGAAGAGGAAGGAAGAAGGCCTAGACAGGAATTGTCCCGGTTGGGTAAAGACCAACGTGCGCTGTGTAAAAGATTTGGTCATTGGAAAAGGGAATGTCCAAAAAATAAGGAAAAGGGACGAGGCCGCCAGATAGAAAAAATAGCCCATGTAAAGGAAGATTGACGGGGACCTGTGGAATCCACCCTAGCGGATCCACTGGTTATAATGAAGCTAGGGAAGGAACGAGAGGTAGAATTTTTGGTTGACATGGGGGCAACATACTCACTTTTGAATCAAGCCTTGATGCCCCTGGGGAGTGACTATATCGTGGTAAAAGGGGCAACTGGCCAAAGTGAAAAGGCATACTTTTGTAAACCTTTGAAGTATAAATTAGGAAAACAATGGGGCATCCACAAATTCTTGTATATGCCCAACTCCCCAAAGGCACTTCTGGGAAGGGATTTGTTGGAACAACTGGGTGCAAAAATTACATTTGAAAAAGGAGAAATTACTCTGGAGGTAAAGGATCCACAATATATTCAGGTACTGAGTCTATTTCTAACCAGTCCTCCCACAGAAGGAAAAATTTCCGAGGAGATCCTAAACCAGGTGTACCCTGGGGTATGGGCCACTGATGTCCCTGGAAGAGCAAAGAATGCTCCACCCGTTGAAGTCAGACTCAAAGAAGGCCGGCAACTGGTAAGAGTTAAGCAATATCCCCTAAGACAGGAAGATAAAGAAGGAACCCGGCCAGAAATAGAAAGATTTTTACAATTAGGATTACTGAAAGAGTGCAAGTCGGATTTTAACACCCCTATACTACCTGTCTGTAAATCTGACGGGTCGTATCGGGTGGTCCAGGATTTGCGAGCCACAAACAAAATAACAGAGGACCTCTACCCAGTAGTAGCAAACCCATATACTTTGTTGACCGTATTGGCTCCCAAATGAACCTGGTTTACTGTTTTAGATTTGAAAGATGCCTTCTTTTGCCTCCCTCTCCATGAAGCCAGTCAGAAATTATTTGCATTTGAATGGGAGAACCCCAAAAGTGGTCGAAAGACTCAGCTCACTTGGACGGTGCTGCCACAAGGATTTAAGAACAGTCCTGCCATCTTCGGTAATCAACTTGCAAAAGACTTGGAGTCCTGGGAAATCCCGTCTGAAGAAGGGAAATTGCTACAGTGTGGTTGTATCACTTGGACGGTGAGTCTACTAAATTTCTTGGGCTCCAAGGGTACCGGGTATCTAAAAAGAAGGCCCAGATAATGCAGCGCAAGGTGATTTACGTGGGCTATGAGATTAGTGCTGGACAAAGAACTCTGGGACAGGCCCGTAAAGAGGCAATATGCCAAACTCCGAGACCTCAGACAGTGAAAGAGCTACGGACTTTCTTGGGAATGACCGGCTGGTGCCGGCTGTGGATTTATAATTATGGACTGCTTGTTAAACCACCGTATGCACTAACAGCTGCTGGACAAAATCACCTTGAATGGAACAAGGAGACCACGCAAGCCTTTGAACTACTGAAAAAGGCTCTGATGTCGGCCCTTGCCCTAGGGCTCCCAGATGTGAGCAAGCCGTTTTTCCTTTTCTCTCACGAAAAGCAGGGGATTGCTCTGGGGATATTAGCACAAGATCTGGGTCCGTATCGACGAGCAGTTGCCTATCTCTCCAAACAACTGGATGCAACTGCGAAGGGTTGGCCTGGATGCCTGCGAGCAGTTGCAGCTGTAATATTAAATATACAGGAAGCCCGAAAATTTACCTTGGGCCAGAAAATGACTGTCTTGGTGTCCCACACGGTATCCACAGTATTGGAAGCAAAAGGAGGACACTGGCTTTCTCCACAAAGATTCCTGAGATATCAGGCTATACTGGCAGAGCAGGATGATGTGCAGATTACAGTTACTAACAATGTCAATCCAGCTGCCTTTCTCAGTGGAAACACAGGAGAACCAGTGCATCATGACTGCTTGGAGACCACTGAAACAACCTATGCAAGTCGCCCGGATTTGAGAGACAGCCCTATGGAAAACGGAGAAAACTGGTTCACAGATGGAAGCAGCTATGTTCTGAGTGGCAGGAGACACGCGGGGCACGCTGTTACCACCAGTCAAGAAATCACAGAGTCAGGACCTTTGCCCATAAACACCTCCATGCAAAAGGCAGAGATAATTGCTTTAACCCGTGCCTTGGAATTGGCCCAAGGCAAAGTGGTGAATATCTACACAGACTCGAAGTGTGCCTTCGGAGCTGTGCATGCGCACGGAGCGACCTGGAAGGAAAGAGGACTATTGAACTCTCAAGGGAAAAACATCAAACATGCAGAAGAAATTCTGAAACTACTGGAGGCAGTTCAACTCCCCGAGAAAGCGGCAATCATGCATATTAAGGCGCACCAGAAAGTGAGCTCAGAATTTGAAAAAGGAAACGAGCTGGCGGACAGAGAGGCAAAACAGGTGGCTAAAACGGAGGGAAGAACTGAAGGGGCTTTAATCCCTGATGGACGAGTCTCCCTAGCAGGTAAGCCAGAATATACTAAGGAAGATCAGAAACTTATTACAGATTTAGAAGGGTCATAGAATGAGGAGGGGTGGGCTCAAACCCCATAGGGAAAACTAATCATTCCCTCCTGTCTGATATGGCATCTGGTAAGGGAAGAACATAGGAAAAGGCACTGGGGGACAGAGGCTCTGTATAAACATCTAATTAGAGAGATTGTGGCCAGAAACCTATACACCACGGTGAGACAGCTGACTCAGCAGTGCGATCTTTGCCTCCAGACTCATCCAAAAAATAACCCTAAACCAGAAATGGGTCAGACTGGAAAAGGTAATGGGCCTGGACAACAATGGCAAATTGATTTCACGGAACTCCCAAGAAAAGCGGGGTACCGATATCCACTGGTATTAACCGATACCTTTTCAGGTTGGCCGGAGGCATTCCCAACCAGGACAGCTAAAGCTCGGCAAGTAACTAAAGTATTAATACAAGAGATAATATCACATTTTGGGGTTCCAGCAACTATGTCTTCTGATAGGGGACCACATTTTGTTTCAAAAATACTACAACAAACTAGCCGTCACCTGGGTATAGATTGGCAACTCCACACCCCATACCGCCCTCAGTTGAGCGGCCAAGTGGAGAAAATGAACCACTTCATCAAGCAACAAATTGTGAAATTAGGGCAAGAAGCAAATTTGGCATGGCCTCAGTCCCTCCCTCTAGCCCTCCTGTGTATACGGACAAGGCCAAGGGCAAGGGAGGGACTGAGCCCCTTTGAGATCCTGTATGCACGACCCTACGGGATACAGAAGGGGATATCCACGCAAATTGGGGATGAAATTATGACTTCTTATTTGGTGGCATTGAGCAAACAATTAAGCAAAATCAGGAAACATGTGGTTGGAACCCGGGGGAGGGGTCTAGATGGACCTGTACTTAATATACACCCTGGAGATTATGTATATATAAAGTCTCTTGCAGAAAAAACTTCAGAGCCACAGTGGGAAGGACCATACCAAGTACTGCTCACCTCCTTCACGGCCATCAGGATCAAGGAACAGAACGCCTGGATTCATCACACCAGAGTCAAAAGGGCACCTAAACAGCCACGGGCATCGCGAGAAATTGGACCCTTGAAGCTCAAAGTATCAAGGCATTGATAAAAATTGTATTTTTAGGGTGGACATTACCTAGAGGGGAAGCCTGGAGCCAAAACACCTATTTACAAATAACTGAAAATATGTCAAGAATACTGAACTTATCCGATTGTTGGATATGCAATACTCTCCCTCGGGGTGGGCTACAACTCCCTTTAATAGGAATATCGACTAGAAATTGGGCCATTTACACTAATGGAATGAACAGGAACGGATCACGTGTGTATGGGAAGGGGAATACAAGAGAAGGACCAAGTTTTGACCTAGACCTCCCGCTCTCAGAAAAGGTAGTGATTTTGGGTCATTGTTTAGGATTCGAAGACAAAACATGGATAGATATGAAAGACTGTCCTGCTGCCAAAGATTTAGGGACTTTTGATGCGGAAAGATTGAAACAGATTAAACTTGACTTCAAGTTTATACCTCATTCAAACACCAAGAAAGGAAAAAGGTAGGGAAGATGGTAGAGAACAGAACAAGGGTCCAAGATGCAACATGGGACCTGGATATTGGTGGCTTTGCGGTGACGGAAGGGCTAGAAAGAGCTTACTTTTAAGCTGGAAAGGACATTGTACTAGAGGGTACCTTACGCCTGGAGCAAGCATTCACAAAGGTACCTCCCCTCTTACGGGACTTTTAAGAACCCCCTGGATTCGTTTTAAGAGAGCGGAGAATCCGTTGGTAATTCGAGGCACCGGCTTTCATAGCTTTGTGCGATGGTTAATCCCCTCTTTGGGAGGAAGCGAGTTAGAGAAAGCTATAGTTAATATATCGGCTACTGTCGAAACTCCGGAAAATTTAACATTGGATGCCATACCAGGAATACAATTAGAAGTAGAATCTTTAAGCAAGGTGGTAAAGCAAAATCGAATGGGATTAGCTATGCTTTTAGCTGAGGAAGGAGGATTGTGCATGGTTATTAATCAAACCTGTTGCACCTATGTAAACCAGAATAACAGAATAGAAACAGATTTGAATGAAATCTGGGAAAAGACCAAGGTGTTACATCGTTGCCCAAGATGATACATCCTGGGGTTTCTCGGAAATATGGGAAAAACTCACCTCTTGGTTACCTAATTTAGGATGGCTGAGGCAATTATTTGTTACAATGGTTTGGATCATAATGCTAGGTATCATTTTGTGTATTTTGATTAGGTGTAGCCTTTGGTGTTGCAGGAGTACGGGAGATTCTTATAGTGAATGGAAAAGGAACCAACTACGATGAAAGCTGGAGTCCAATAAGTATTTTGAGAAGATGCTGAATAATGATGTACTATAATAGAATTAAGAGTAGTAAAAGAATTTACTGACTTCTTTGAAAAGGGGGGACTGAAGGAGGAAGGGGTTAAAAGGGATTTTAACAGAAGTGGCATTACCTAATAGTTGCTGTGCATTTAAAGAGAATTGATAGTGCCTATCTATTGTCTAAATTAACTGAAGCAGAGAGTCTGGCATCTCCATCCAAAGGGGTCAGTTCCTGACAGGGGCTGGGAGTCGCCTCGAACCGGTCAAGACCGGCCCTGCTGTGTGGATGGCAGCCAGGGGAGAACTGAGTTTGCGCAGAAACAAAGGGCCATCAGCGAACGCCGTGATGAAGAGGATGGGCCTTCATCTTGGGACCCCCGACGACCACCACCAGGAGGCACTGCGCAAGCACAGCTGGGAGGAGTCTATGGAAATTACTTCTTGGAAATAATTACAATATGGAAATTATTTCTCGGAACTGATTTTGATATGCAATGAGGATAGATGCATATGTATAGGCGTATTGGGAAATCTAATGTATATGTAATATTTGATTGTATAAATTGAAGAGACACGTTGCTGCTCGGCGCGCACGACTTTGGTGGAACTACCCCCCGTGCTGCCCGGCGCCGAATAAACATCCCTGCTTTGCAGTCTGACAGATTGGGGAGTCTGCTTTCCGCACGTCAGTTTTGGCGAGCCAGCCAGGAGATCTCTACTCGAACGTGGGAGCGACTGCGGAGCGGACGCTCCTGGGCGTGCCCCGGGCACTTTCCTCGGAGCAGCCTCCGCTGCCGGCCGCTGGCCCGGAGAGCAGACAACAACCTCCTGCAGCCGCGGATGTGAACGGTGTGTTTTGTAGGGAAGGGCCTGTGAGTCGTCCGCGTGGCCGGGGCTGCTGGTGAATCGCACTGAGACGTGAATGTAAGAAGCGATTCGCGTGGAAACTTATTAAAAGAATAACAAAAGGCAAGTTAAAGGGGCAATAAGGCGCGAAATGGGTAACAATCAGGGAGGAGTTTTGAAAAAGAGTCCTTTAGGCTGTGTGCTCACTCACTGGAAAGACATTGCTGGGACCGGAGGCACAGAAAGTAAAAGGACCCTTATCAAATATTGCAATTAATAGTGGCCTCTACATAAATTGGAAGATGGGGCCAAGACAGCCCTGTATCTTCCCAGACTAGGAAGAAATTCGCTACAATGGTCTTACAAGCACCTCTCCAAGAGGCAGTAGGACTTGATGGTGGAACTATGCTAATCAAAATACCTTTTTCCACCACCGATTTAGACGCCTGGAAAAAGGTAGCCCGGGAACATCGGGTCGACCCAGTGGGTGTCGCTAAACACTTTCAATTCATAATGAAACAACATAATCCAGATTGGAATGATATACAATTACCATTAGAATATGTAACCGATACAGAGAAACAGTTAATTCTAAAAACTGCAGGTGATATGGCTGAAGATCACTATAAGACTGCGGAAGGTGATGTTAAGGATTATTTCCCCCTCCAAGACCCAAAGTGGGATGCTAACAGGTCTGCTCATACGGAGAGACTGCAGGCATACCAAGAGTGGATTTTTAAAGGAATGGAAAGGGCCATTCCCAGAACTATAAAGCAGTCAGCTTTATATGCAGTTAAACAGGGTCCTTCCAAGTCCCCATCCCAATTCCTGGATCGACTGAGGGATGTAATGCGCCGTAACACACCGCTGGACCCTGGGTCAGAGGCAGGGATACAACAACTAGTCTCCCAATTTTTGGGTCAGTCTACGGGAGACATTAGGTGCAAACTCCAGAAGTTGCATCCCACAAAAAGGAGGAACTTGAAAGTCCTGCTGGATGAAGCATGGAGAGTGTTTAGCAATAGAGAAGAGGGATGCAGGCAAGGCCAGAGAATAGTGACAGTTGTTAGGGAAGAGGAAGGAAGAAGGCCTAGACAGGAATTGTCCCGGTTGGGTAAAGACCAACGTGCGCTGTGTAAAAGATTTGGTCATTGGAAAAGGGAATGTCCAAAAAATAAGGAAAAGGGACGAGGCCGCCAGATAGAAAAAATAGCCCATGTAAAGGAAGATTGACGGGGACCTGTGGAATCCACCCTAGCGGATCCACTGGTTATAATGAAGCTAGGGAAGGAACGAGAGGTAGAATTTTTGGTTGACATGGGGGCAACATACTCACTTTTGAATCAAGCCTTGATGCCCCTGGGGAGTGACTATATCGTGGTAAAAGGGGCAACTGGCCAAAGTGAAAAGGCATACTTTTGTAAACCTTTGAAGTATAAATTAGGAAAACAATGGGGCATCCACAAATTCTTGTATATGCCCAACTCCCCAAAGGCACTTCTGGGAAGGGATTTGTTGGAACAACTGGGTGCAAAAATTACATTTGAAAAAGGAGAAATTACTCTGGAGGTAAAGGATCCACAATATATTCAGGTACTGAGTCTATTTCTAACCAGTCCTCCCACAGAAGGAAAAATTCCCGAGGAGATCCTAAACCAGGTGTACCCTGGGGTATGGGCCACTGATGTCCCTGGAAGAGCAAAGAATGCTCCACCCGTTGAAGTCAGACTCAAAGAAGGCCGGCAACTGGTAAGAGTTAAGCAATATCCCCTAAGACAGGAAGATAAAGAAGGAATCCGGCCAGAGATAGAAAGATTTTTACAATTAGGATTATTGAAAGAGTGCAAGTCGGATTTTAACACCCCTATACTACCTGTCTGTAAATCTGACGGGTCGTATCGGGTGGTCCAGGATTTGCGAGCCACAAACAAAATAACAGAGGACCTCTACCCAGTAGTAGCAAACCCATATACTTTGTTGACCGTATTGGCTCCCAAATGAACCTGGTTTACTGTTTTAGATTTGAAAGATGCCTTCTTTTGCCTCCCTCTCCATGAAGCCAGTCAGAAATTATTTGCATTTGAATGGGAGAACCCCAAAAGTGGTCGAAAGACTCAGCTCACTTGGACGGTGCTGCCACAAGGATTTAAGAACAGTCCTGCCATCTTCGGTAATCAACTTGCAAAAGACTTGGAGTCCTGGGAAATCCCGTCTGAAGAAGGGAAATTGCTACAGTGTGGTTGTATCACTTGGACGGTGAGTCTACTAAATTTCTTGGGCTCCAAGGGTACCGGGTATCTAAAAAGAAGGCCCAGATAATGCAGCGCGAGGTGATTTACGTGGGCTATGAGATTAGTGCTGGACAAAGAACTCTGGGACAGGCCCGTAAAGAGGCAATATGCCAAACTCCGAGACCTCAGACAGTGAAAGGGCTACGGACTTTCTTGGGAATGACCGGCTGGTGCCGGCTGTGGATTTATAATTATGGGCTACTTGTTAAACCACCGTATGCACTAACAGCTGCTGGACAAAATCACCTTGAATGGAACAAGGAGACCACGCAAGCCTTTGAACTACTGAAAAAGGCTCTGATGTCGGCCCTTGCCCTAGGGCTCCCAGATGTGAGCAAGCCGTTTTTCCTTTTCTCTCACGAAAAGCAGGGGATTGCTCTGGGGATATTAGCACAAGATCTGGGTCCGTATCGACGAGCAGTTGCCTATCTCTCCAAACAACTGGATGCAACTGCGAAGGGTTGGCCTGGATGCCTGCGAGCAGTTGCAGCTGTAATATTAAATATACAGGAAGCCCGAAAATTTACCTTGGGCCAGAAAATGACTGTCTTGGTGTCCCACACGGTATCCACAGTATTGGAAGCAAAAGGAGGACACTGGCTTTCTCCACAAAGATTCCTGAGATATCAGGCTATACTGGCAGAGCAGGATGATGTGCAGATTACAGTTACTAACAATGTCAATCCAGCTTCCTTTCTCAGTGGAAACACAGGAGAACCAGTGCATCATGACTGCTTGGAGACCACTGAAACAACCTATGCAAGTCGCCCGGATTTGAGAGACAGCCCTATGGAAAACGGAGAAAACTGGTTCACAGATGGAAGCAGCTATGTTCTGAGTGGCAGGAGACACGCGGGGCACGCTATTACCACCAGTCAAGAAATCACAGAGTCAGGACCTTTGCCCATAAACACCTCCATGCAAAAGGCAGAGATAATTGCTTTAACCCGTGCCTTGAATTGGCCCAAGGCAAAGTGGTGAATATCTACACAGACTCGAAGTGTGCCTTCGGAGCTGTGCATGCGCACGGAGCGATCTGGAAGGAAAGAGGACTATTGAACTCTCAAGGGAAAAACATCAAACATGCAGAAGAAATTCTGAAACTACTGGAGGCAGTTCAACTCCCCGAGAAAGTGGCAATCATGCATATTAAGGCGCACCAGAAAGTGAGCTCAGAATTGGAAAAAGGAAACGAGCTGGCGGACAGAGAGGCAAAACAGGTGGCTAAAACGGAGGGAAGAACTGAAGGGGCTTTAATCCCTGATGGACGAGTCTCCCTAGAAGGTAAGCCAGAATATACTAAGGAAGATCAGAAACTTATTACAGATTTAGAAGGGTCATAGAATGAGGAGGGGTGGGCTCAAACCCCATAGGGAAAACTAATCATTCCCTCCTGTCTGATATGGCATCTGGTAAGGGAAGAACATAGGAAAAGGCACTGGGGGACAGAGGCTCTGTATAAACATCTAATTAGAGAGATTGTGGCCAGAAACCTATACACCACGGTGAGACAGCTGACTCAGCAGTGCGATCTTTGCCTCCAGACTCATCCAAAAAATAACCCTAAACCAGAAATGGGTCAGACTGGAAAAGGTAATGGGCCTGGACAACAATGGCAAATTGATTTCACGGAACTCCCAAGAAAAGCGGGGTACCGATATCCACTGGTATTAACCGATACCTTTTCAGGTTGGCCGGAGGCATTCCCAACCAGGACAGCTAAAGCTCGGCAAGTAACTAAAGTATTAATACAAGAGATAATATCACATTTTGGGGTTCCAGCAACTATGTCTTCTGATAGGGGACCACATTTTGTTTCAAAAATACTACAACAAACTAGCCGTCACCTGGGTATAGATTGGCAACTCCACACCCCATACCGCCCTCAGTTGAGCGGCCAAGTGGAGAAAATGAACCACTTCATCAAGCAACAAATTGTGAAATTAGGGCAAGAAGCAAATTTGGCATGGCCTCAGTCCCTCCCTCTAGCCCTCCTGTGTATACGGACAAGGCCAAGGGCAAGGGAGGGACTGAGCCCCTTTGAGATCCTGTATGCACGACCCTACGGGATACAGAAGGGGATATCCACGCAAATTGGGGATGAAATTATGACTTCTTATTTGGTGGCATTGAGCAAACAATTAAGCAAAATCAGGAAACATGTGGTTGGAACCCGGTGGAGGGGTCTAGATGGACCTGTACTTCATATACACCCTGGAGATTATGTATATATCAAGTCTCTTGCAGAAAAAACTTCAGAGCCACAGTGGGAAGGACCATACCAAGTACTGCTCACCTCCTTCACGGCCATCAGGATCAAGGAACAGAACGCCTGGATTCATCACACCAGAGTCAAAAGGGCACCTAAACAGCCACGGGCATCGCGAGAAATTGGACCCTTGAAGCTCAAAGTATCAAGGCATTGATAAAAATTGTATTTTTAGGATGGACATTACCTAGAGGGGAAGCCTGGAGCCAAAACACCTATTTACAAATAACTGAAAATATGTCAAGAATACTGAACTTATCCGATTGTTGGATATGCAATACTCTCCCTCGGGGTGGGCTACAACTCCCTTTAATAGGAATATCGACTAGAAATTGGGCCATTTACACTAATGGAATGAACATGAACGGATCACGTGTGTATGGGAAGGGGAATACAAGAGAAGGACCAAGTTTTGACCTAGACCTCCCGCTCTCAGAAAAGGTAGTGATTTTGGGTCGTTGTTTAGGATTCGAAGACAAAACATGGATAGATATGAAAGACTGTCCTGCTGCCAAAGATTTAGGGACTTTTGATGCGGAAAGATTGAAACAGATTAAACTTGACTTCAAGTTTATACCTCATTCAAACACCAAGAAAGGAAAAAGGTAGGGAAGATGGTAGAGAACAGAACAAGGGTCCAAGATGCAACATGGGACCTGGATATTGGTGGCTTTGCGGTGACGGAAGGGCTAGAAAGAGCTTACCTTTAAGCTGGAAAGGACATTGTACTAGACGGTATCTTTCGCCTGGAGCAAGCATTCACAAAGGTACCTCCCCTCTTACGGGACTTTTAAGAACCCCCTGGATTCGTTTTAAGAGAGCGGAGAATCCGTTGGTAATTCGAGGCACCGGCTTTCATAGCTTTGTGCGATGGTTAATCCCCTCTTTGGGAGTAAGCGAGTTAGAGAAAGCTATAGTTAATATATCGGCTACTGTCGAAACTCCGGAAAATTTAACATTGGATGCCATACCAGGAATACAATTAGAAGTAGAATCTTTAAGCAAGGTGGTAAAGCAAAATCGAATGGGATTAGCTATGCTTTTAGCTGAGGAAGGAGGATTGTGCATGGTTATTAATCAAACCTGTTGCACCTATGTAAACCAGAATAACAGAATAGAAACAGATTTGAATGAAATCTGGGAAAAGACCAAGGTGTTACATCGTTGCCCAAGATGATACATCCTGGGGTTTCTCGGAAATATGGGAAAAACTCACCTCTTGGTTACCTAATTTAGGATGGCTGAGGCAATTATTTGTTACAATGGTTTGGATCATAATGCTAGGTATCATTTTGTGTATTTTGATTAGGTGTAGCCTTTGGTGTTGCAGGAGTACGGGAGATTCTTATAGTGAATGGAAAAGGAACCAACTACGATGAAAGCTGGAGTCCAATAAGTATTTTGAGAAGATGCTGAATAATGATGTACTATAATAGAATTAAGAGTAGTAAAAGAATTTACTGACTTCTTTGAAAAGGGGGGACTGAAGGAGGAAGGGGTTAAAAGGGATTTTAACAGAAGTGGCATTACCTAATAGTTGCTGTGCATTTAAAGAGAATTGATAGTGCCTATCTATTGTCTAAATTAACTGAAGCAGAGAGTCTGGCATCTCCATCCAAAGGGGTCAGTTCCTGACAGGGGCTGGGAGTCGCCTCGAACCGGTCAAGACCGGCCCTGCTGTGTGGATGGCAGCCAGGGGAGAACTGAGTTTGCGCAGAAACAAAGGGCCATCAGCGAACGCCGTGATGAAGAGGATGGGCCTTCATCTTGGGACCCCCGACGACCACCACCAGGAGGCACTGCGCAAGCACAGCTGGGAGGAGTCTATGGAAATTACTTCTTGGAAATAATTACAATATGGAAATTATTTCTCGGAACTGATTTTGATATGCAATGAGGATAGATGCATATGTATAGGCGTATTGGGAAATCTAATGTATATGTAATATTTGATTGTATAAATTGAAGAGACACGTTGCTGCTCGGCGCGCACGACTTTGGTGGAACTACCCCCCGTGCTGCCCGGCGCCGAATAAACATCCCTGCTTTGCAGTCTGACAGATTGGGGAGTCTGCTTTCCGCACGTCAGTTTTGGCGAGCCAGCCAGGAGATCTCTACTCGAACGTGGGAGCGACTGCGGAGCGGACGCTCCTGGGCGTGCCCCGAGCACTTTCCTCGGAGCAGCCTCCGCTGCCGGCCGCTGGCCCGGAGAGCAGACAACAACCTCCTGCAGCCGCGGATGTGAACGGTGTGTTTTGTAGGGAAGGGCCTGTGAGTCGTCCGCGTGGCCGGGGCTGCTGGTGAATCGCACTGAGACGTGAATGTAAGAAGCGATTCGCGTGGAAACTTATTAAAAGAATAACAAAAGGCAAGTTAAAGGGGCAATAAGGCGCGAAATGGGTAACAATCAGGGAGGAGTTTTGAAAAAGAGTCCTTTAGGCTGTGTGCTCACTCACTGGAAAGACATTGCTGGGACCGGAGGCACAGAAAGTAAAAGGACCCTTATCAAATATTGCAATTAATAGTGGCCTCTACATAAATTGGAAGATGGGGCCAAGACAGCCCTGTATCTTCCCAGACTAGGAAGAAATTCGCTACAATGGTCTTACAAGCACCTCTCCAAGAGGCAGTAGGACTTGATGGTGGAACTATGCTAATCAAAATACCTTTTTCCACCACCGATTTAGACGCCTGGAAAAAGGTAGCCCGGGAACATCGGGTCGACCCAGTGGGTGTCGCTAAACACTTTCAATTCATAATGAAACAACATAATCCAGATTGGAATGATATACAATTACCATTAGAATATGTAACCGATACAGAGAAACAGTTAATTCTAAAAACTGCAGGTGATATGGCTGAAGATCACTATAAGACTGCGGAAGGTGATGTTAAGGATTATTTCCCCCTCCAAGACCCAAAGTGGGATGCTAACAGGTCTGCTCATACGGAGAGACTGCAGGCATACCAAGAGTGGATTTTTAAAGGAATGGAAAGGGCCATTCCCAGAACTATAAAGCAGTCAGCTTTATATGCAGTTAAACAGGGTCCTTCCAAGTCCCCATCCCAATTCCTGGATCGACTGAGGGATGTAATGCGCCGTAACACACCGCTGGACCCTGGGTCAGAGGCAGGGATACAACAACTAGTCTCCCAATTTTTGGGTCAGTCTACGGGAGACATTAGGTGCAAACTCCAGAAGTTGCATCCTACAAAAAGGAGGAACTTGAAAGTCCTGCTGGATGAAGCATGGAGAGTGTTTAGCAATAGAGAAGAGGGATGCAGGCAAGGCCAGAGAATAGTGACAGTTGTTAGGGAAGAGGAAGGAAGAAGGCCTAGACAGGAATTGTCCCGGTTGGGTAAAGACCAACGTGCGCTGTGTAAAAGATTTGGTCATTGGAAAAGGGAATGTCCAAAAAATAAGGAAAAGGGACGAGGCCGCCAGATAGAAAAAATAGCCCATGTAAAGGAAGATTGACGGGGACCTGTGGAATCCACCCTAGCGGATCCACTGGTTATAATGAAGCTAGGGAAGGAACGAGAGGTAGAATTTTTGGTTGACATGGGGGCAACATACTCACTTTTGAATCAAGCCTTGATGCCCCTGGGGAGTGACTATATCGTGGTAAAAGGGGCAACTGGCCAAAGTGAAAAGGCATACTTTTGTAAACCTTTGAAGTATAAATTAGGAAAACAATGGGGCATCCACAAATTCTTGTATATGCCCAACTCCCCAAAGGCACTTCTGGGAAGGGATTTGTTGGAACAACTGGGTGCAAAAATTACATTTGAAAAAGGAGAAATTACTCTGGAGGTAAAGGATCCACAATATATTCAGGTACTGAGTCTATTTCTAACCAGTCCTCCCACAGAAGGAAAAATTCCCGAGGAGATCCTAAACCAGGTGTACCCTGGGGTATGGGCCACTGATGTCCCTGGAAGAGCAAAGAATGCTCCACCCGTTGAAGTCAGACTCAAAGAAGGCCGGCAACTGGTAAGAGTTAAGCAATATCCCCTAAGACAGGAAGATAAAGAAGGAATCCGGCCAGAGATAGAAAGATTTTTACAATTAGGATTATTGAAAGAGTGCAAGTCGGATTTTAACACCCCTATACTACCTGTCTGTAAATCTGACGGGTCGTATCGGGTGGTCCAGGATTTGCGAGCCACAAACAAAATAACAGAGGACCTCTACCCAGTAGTAGCAAACCCATATACTTTGTTGACCGTATTGGCTCCCAAATGAACCTGGTTTACTGTTTTAGATTTGAAAGATGCCTTCTTTTGCCTCCCTCTCCATGAAGCCAGTCAGAAATTATTTGCATTTGAATGGGAGAACCCCAAAAGTGGTCGAAAGACTCAGCTCACTTGGACGGTGCTGCCACAAGGATTTAAGAACAGTCCTGCCATCTTCGGTAATCAACTTGCAAAAGACTTGGAGTCCTGGGAAATCCCGTCTGAAGAAGGGAAATTGCTACAGTGTGGTTGTATCACTTGGACGGTGAGTCTACTAAATTTCTTGGGCTCCAAGGGTACCGGGTATCTAAAAAGAAGGCCCAGATAATGCAGCGCGAGGTGATTTACGTGGGCTATGAGATTAGTGCTGGACAAAGAACTCTGGGACAGGCCCGTAAAGAGGCAATATGCCAAACTCCGAGACCTCAGACAGTGAAAGAGCTACGGACTTTCTTGGGAATGACCGGCTGGTGCCGGCTGTGGATTTATAATTATGGACTGCTTGTTAAACCACCGTATGCACTAACAGCTGCTGGACAAAATCACCTTGAATGGAACAAGGAGACCACGCAAGCCTTTGAACTACTGAAAAAGGCTCTGATGTCGGCCCTTGCCCTAGGGCTCCCAGATGTGAGCAAGCCGTTTTTCCTTTTCTCTCACGAAAAGCAGGGGATTGCTCTGGGGATATTAGCACAAGATCTGGGTCCGTATCGACGAGCAGTTGCCTATCTCTCCAAACAACTGGACGCAACTGCGAAGGGTTGGCCTGGATGCCTGCGAGCAGTTGCAGCTGTAATATTAAATATACAGGAAGCCCGAAAATTTACCTTGGGCCAGAAAATGACTGTCTTGGTGTCCCACACGGTATCCACAGTATTGGAAGCAAAAGGAGGACACTGGCTTTCTCCACAAAGATTCCTGAGATATCAGGCTATACTGGCAGAGCAGGATGATGTGCAGATTACAGTTACTAACAATGTCAATCCAGCTGCCTTTCTCAGTGGAAACACAGGAGAACCAGTGCATCATGACTGCTTGGAGACCACTGAAACAACCTATGCAAGTCGCCCGGATTTGAGAGACAGCCCTATGGAAAACGGAGAAAACTGGTTCACAGATGGAAGCAGCTATGTTCTGAGTGGCAGGAGACACGCGGGGCACGCTGTTACCACCAGTCAAGAAATCACAGAGTCAGGACCTTTGCCCATAAACACCTCCATGCAAAAGGCAGAGATAATTGCTTTAACCCGTGCCTTGGAATTGGCCCAAGGCAAAGTGGTGAATATCTACACAGACTCGAAGTGTGCCTTCGGAGCTGTGCATGCGCACGGAGCGACCTGGAAGGAAAGAGGACTATTGAACTCTCAAGGGAAAAACATCAAACATGCAGAAGAAATTCTGAAACTACTGGAGGCAGTTCAACTCCCCGAGAAAGCGGCAATCATGCATATTAAGGCGCACCAGAAAGTGAGCTCAGAATTTGAAAAAGGAAACGAGCTGGCGGACAGAGAGGCAAAACAGGTGGCTAAAACGGAGGGAAGAACTGAAGGGGCTTTAATCCCTGATGGACGAGTCTCCCTAGCAGGTAAGCCAGAATATACTAAGGAAGATCAGAAACTTATTACAGATTTAGAAGGGTCATAGAATGAGGAGGGGTGGGCTCAAACCCCATAGGGAAAACTAATCATTCCCTCCTGTCTGATATGGCATCTGGTAAGGGAAGAACATAGGAAAAGGCACTGGGGGACAGAGGCTCTGTATAAACATCTAATTAGAGAGATTGTGGCCAGAAACCTATACACCACGGTGAGACAGCTGACTCAGCAGTGCGATCTTTGCCTCCAGACTCATCCAAAAAATAACCCTAAACCAGAAATGGGTCAGACTGGAAAAGGTAATGGGCCTGGACAACAATGGCAAATTGATTTCACGGAACTCCCAAGAAAAGCGGGGTACCGATATCCACTGGTATTAACCGATACCTTTTCAGGTTGGCCGGAGGCATTCCCAACCAGGACAGCTAAAGCTCGGCAAGTAACTAAAGTATTAATACAAGAGATAATATCACATTTTGGGGTTCCAGCAACTATGTCTTCTGATAGGGGACCACATTTTGTTTCAAAAATACTACAACAAACTAGCCGTCACCTGGGTATAGATTGGCAACTCCACACCCCATACCGCCCTCAGTTGAGCGGCCAAGTGGAGAAAATGAACCACTTCATCAAGCAACAAATTGTGAAATTAGGGCAAGAAGCAAATTTGGCATGGCCTCAGTCCCTCCCTCTAGCCCTCCTGTGTATACGGACAAGGCCAAGGGCAAGGGAGGGACTGAGCCCCTTTGAGATCCTGTATGCACGACCCTACGGGATACAGAAGGGGATATCCACGCAAATTGGGGATGAAATTATGACTTCTTATTTGGTGGCATTGAGCAAACAATTAAGCAAAATCAGGAAACATGTGGTTGGAACCCGGGGGAGGGGTCTAGATGGACCTGTACTTAATATACACCCTGGAGATTATGTATATATAAAGTCTCTTGCAGAAAAAACTTCAGAGCCACAGTGGGAAGGACCATACCAAGTACTGCTCACCTCCTTCACGGCCATCAGGATCAAGGAACAGAACGCCTGGATTCATCACACCAGAGTCAAAAGGGCACCTAAACAGCCACGGGCATCGCGAGAAATTGGACCCTTGAAGCTCAAAGTATCAAGGCATTGATAAAAATTGTATTTTTAGCATGGACATTACCTAGAGGGGAAGCCTGGAGCCAAAACACCTATTTACAAATAACTGAAAATATGTCAAGAATACTGAACTTATCCGATTGTTGGATATGCAATACTCTCCCTCGGGGTGGGCTACAACTCCCTTTAATAGGAATATCGACTAGAAATTGGGCCATTTACACTAATGGAATGAACAGGAACGGATCACGTGTGTATGGGAAGGGGAATACAAGAGAAGGACCAAGTTTTGACCTAGACCTCCCGCTCTCAGAAAAGGTAGTGATTTTGGGTCATTGTTTAGGATTCGAAGACAAAACATGGATAGATATGAAAGACTGTCCTGCTGCCAAAGATTTAGGGACTTTTGATGCGGAAAGATTGAAACAGATTAAACTTGACTTCAAGTTTATACCTCATTCAAACACCAAGAAAGGAAAAAGGTAGGGAAGATGGTAGAGAACAGAACAAGGGTCCAAGATGCAACATGGGACCTGGATATTGGTGGCTTTGCGGTGACGGAAGGGCTAGAAAGAGCTTACTTTTAAGCTGGAAAGGACATTGTACTAGAGGGTACCTTACGCCTGGAGCAAGCATTCACAAAGGTACCTCCCCTCTTACGGGACTTTTAAGAACCCCCTGGATTCGTTTTAAGAGAGCGGAGAATCCGTTGGTAATTCGAGGCACCGGCTTTCATAGCTTTGTGCGATGGTTAATCCCCTCTTTGGGAGGAAGCGAGTTAGAGAAAGCTATAGTTAATATATCGGCTACTGTCGAAACTCCGGAAAATTTAACATTGGATGCCATACCAGGAATACAATTAGAAGTAGAATCTTTAAGCAAGGTGGTAAAGCAAAATCGAATGGGATTAGCTATGCTTTTAGCTGAGGAAGGAGGATTGTGCATGGTTATTAATCAAACCTGTTGCACCTATGTAAACCAGAATAAAAGAATAGAAACAGATTTGAATGAAATCTGGGAAAAGACCAAGGTGTTACATCGTTGCCCAAGATGATACATCCTGGGGTTTCTCGGAAATATGGGAAAAACTCACCTCTTGGTTACCTAATTTAGGATGGCTGAGGCAATTATTTGTTACAATGGTTTGGATCATAATGCTAGGTATCATTTTGTGTATTTTGATTAGGTGTAGCCTTTGGTGTTGCAGGAGTACGGGAGATTCTTATAGTGAATGGAAAAGGAACCAACTACGATGAAAGCTGGAGTCCAATAAGTATTTTGAGAAGATGCTGAATAATGATGTACTATAACAGAATTAAGAGTAGTAAAAGAATTTACTGACTTCTTTGAAAAGGGGGGACTGAAGGAGGAAGGGGTTAAAAGGGATTTTAACAGAAGTGGCATTACCTAATAGTTGCTGTGCATTTAAAGAGAATTGATAGTGCCTATCTATTGTCTAAATTAACTGAAGCAGAGAGTCTGGCATCTCCATCCAAAGGGGTCAGTTCCTGACAGGGGCTGGGAGTCGCCTCGAACCGGTCAAGACCGGCCCTGCTGAGTGGATGGGAGCCAGGGGAGAACTGAGTTTGCGCAGAAACAAAGGGCCATCAGCGAACACCATGATGAAGAGGATGGGCCTTCATCTTGGGACCCCCGATGACCACCACCAGGAGGCACTGCGCAAGCGCAGCTGGGAGGAGTCTATGGAAATTACTTCTTGGAACTGATTATAATATGGAAATTATTTCTCGGAACTGATTTTGATATGCAACGAGGATAGATGCATATGTATAGGCGTATTGGGAAATCTAATGTATATGTAATATTCGATTGTATAAATTGAAGAGACACGTTGCTGCTCGGCGCGCACGACTTTGGTGGGACTGCCCCCCGTGCTGCCCGGCGCCGAATAAACATCCCTGCTTTGCAGTCTGACAGATTGGGGAGTCTGCTTTCCGCACGCCAACACTCTGCTTTTATCCATAACCCCCTGCAAAGTCTGCAAAGCAGCCACAGGCCGGGTCAGGGCAGAGCAGCCGGGGCCAGGCCGGGCGCCAGGGACGAGCCGGTGCCGCCCTCTGCCGTCACCGCGCCCCCCCGAACGCGCTCTTTTTGCAGCCAGGAGCCTGCTTTTGGCATTTTCCTGCCCTTGTTCGAGGGCTCCCGGCCCTCCCGACGGGCTCTCCGAGCCTCTCCCCGCCATGGCCCCGGCCCCGGCCCGCCCGCTCCCGCAGCGGCCGCATCCTCGCGCCGAGCCCCGCGCGCCCCCGCAGCGCCGTTCGGGTGGGCTCCGCTCCGCTCCCCCTCGCGCCCCGCAGCCGCGCGCTTAACGGACAGCCTCGCGTTCCACCGTGATCCGTTGCAACCGCGGGACGCGGCGGGACTCGAGCTCGGAACGCGGCCGCGGACGGACGGACGCTCGCCGCGCAGCCGCTCCCCACGGCCCGCCGGACCCCTTCGCCCGCCTCCCGCTGCCCCCCCGAAGCCGCCGGGACGGCGCCCGCCGCGTCCCCCGCGCCCTCGGCGCCTGCTCCGTCCCGCCCGGCCGCCCTCCGCCGCGGCCGCGCCTCCGCCCGCCGCTCCCCCTGTTGGCTCTGGCGGCGCTGGGCGGGCCGCCGCGGCTGGGCCTGCCATGGCGGCACCGCCTTCCGCCCGCGGGCGGCCCGCCCCCGGGCCCTGCTCCAGCCGGGGCCGGCCGGGCCCCGCCGAGCCCCCCGGGAGCCCGGCACCGCGCCCGGCAGCCGCCCCGCCGCCGCCGCCGCCGCCGCTGCCCCCCCCCGGCGCTGGCCCGCGCCCGCCGGGACCGGGTTACCGGTAGGCGGAGGGGCTCGGCAGAAGCCGGCAGCGGTTGCGAAACCGGGCGAGCGAGTCGGGACGCTGCCGGCGAACACCACCCCGTCGGCTCGTCCGCGTCCCGGGAGCGGCGGGGAGCTCGGCGGCGGGAAGCGGCAGCCCGGTAAGAGAGAAGCGGGCGGGTGCCGCCCTCCGGGGACGGCTGCGGGGCGGTTGGGGCCCCGGCGGAGCGCTGACGGCCGCCTCGCCCGCAGGGCAGGAGAAGGAGCCGCTGGAGCACCTGTACCGGGTGGGCTCGCTGCTGGGCTCCGGCGGCTTCGGCACCGGGTACGCGGCTGTCCGGCTCTCCGACGGCAGCCCGGTAAGTGGCGGGGACGGCGGCGAGGAGGAGGAGGAGGAGGAGGAGGAGGAGGAAGGAGGGGGAGAGGCGGCGGGGCGGGCGGCGTGCTCAGCCCGGCGCTGCCCTTGGCTTGCAGGTGGCCATCAAACACGTGCCCCGGGAGAGCATCGGCCGGTGGGGCGAACTGGTGAGTGGGGGGGGGGCAGCTGGGCGGCAGCGGGGGGGATAGGCCGGGGCCCGGGAGGGGGGGAAGCGGGAGACGCGGAGCATCCCCGGGGCAGGGGAATGCCAGGACCGTTGGGGCAGGGGAGGGGGGCACCGGAGCATCCCCGGGGCAGGGGGATGCCAGGACCGTTGGGGCAGGGGAGGGGGGCACCGGAGCATCCCCGGGGCTGGGGGGGGCACTGGAGCATGCCTGGGGCAGGGCGATGCCAGGAGCGTTGGGGCCGGGCAGGGGGGCCCACGGGGACCGAGGGATGCCAGGACCGTTGGGGCCAGGCAGGGGGGCACCGGAGCATCCCAGGCAAGGGGGTACCGGACCACCGGCGCAGCATCAGCCCCGCTGACAGCGTTGTGGTTCCCCCCGGCAGCCCTGTGGCACCCGTGTGCCGATGGAGATTGTGCTCCTGAAGCAGGTGGGCTCCGGGTTCCGCGGCGTCATCCAGCTCCTCGACTGGTACGAGCTGCCCGACTGCTACGTGCTGGTGCTGGAGCGTCCGGAGCCGTCGCAGGATCTCTTTGACTTCATCACAGAACGAGAGTTCCTGCCCGAGGATCTGGCTCGGGAGCTTTTCCGTCAGGTGCTGGAGGCCGTGCGACACTGCAACAACTGCGGCGTCCTGCACCGCGACATCAAGGACGAGAACATCATCGTCAACCTGGCCACCGGCGAGCTCAAGCTCATCGACTTCGGTTGCGGCACCTTCCTCAAGGACACCGTCTACACCGAATTTGACGGTGAGCCCACAGCCAGGAGGGTGCTGCCGGTACCGGGCACTGCACGGCCCAGCCTGCCCGGGCACCATTTGCTGGGGGGGGGAAGAAGAATTTTTAAACATTCAGCCGGCTGCCGAGCTGCGTTTTGGCCCGGGGTGGATGCTGTGAAACGGGAGCCAGCTCCCAGCGCTGCCAGCAGCCTGGGCCCCCCACCCTGCCCCGCGCTGGGGCGGGGGGAGCCCACCCAGCAGAACAACCGCCCCGGGGGGGGCTGCAAAGCCCCGCTCGCTCTGCAGCCACAGAAGGGACTGGGCTGCTCCGCTCCCTTTGATTGCCTTGGCTTATTTCTCTTTAATTTTTCGGCCAAGGCCAGGGGGGTGGGGAGGGGCAAGGCGTGGTTGTTCCCCACCCGTGGGGTGGTCTGGGGTTTTTTTCCCCCACCCTCGTGAGGGTCCGGCCTTCCCCGGGCGCGCGCTGACCTCTTCCGGCACCGGCGGCTGCTTTTTACAACCCAAAGTTTGTAAACAAGAGCCACGTGGTGACACCGGCTGTGTCCCGTGTCCCCGTCACCCCGCGTCCCCGGGGGTGAGGATGCTCGGGCCGGGAGCCCGCAGCGTCCGCCTGACGAGCTCCGCCTGTATCCCGCAGGAACGCGGGTGTACAGCCCGCCGGAGTGGGTGCGCTACCACCGCTACCACGGGCGCACGGCCACCATCTGGTCCCTGGGCGTGCTGCTCTACGCCATGGTCTGCGGGGACGTCCCCTTCGAGCAGGACGCCGACATCGCCCAGGGGCAGTTCTCCTTCCGGCGGAGGGTTTCCTCAGGTGGGTACACGGCTCCGCGGCGAGGGGGGGATCGCGGGTTTTGGGAGATGGCACCAGGCACATGAGCCTCCCGCTTTTATGGCTGTGGAGGAGGTTCATCTTCCGTGGCTGGAGGAGATGGCCCAGGAGGAGGTTCATCTCCCACGGTTAGTTGGATGAGGTGGCACATGTCCTCCCATCTTGCTCTCCAAAATGGATAATCACTTGGGAGGCTTGGGTGCAGCCCTGAGCACACTCAGTATGGCCTGGGCAGCGTGGACGGTGGCACAAGGTGGACAAGAGCCTTCTCTGCCTGACCGGCGGTTTCTGGTTTCTCTCCCCAGAGTGCCAGCAGCTCATCAGATGGTGTTTGTCCGTGTGCCCCTCGGACAGGCCAACTCTGGAAGACATCTTCCACCATCCTTGGCTGCAAGGCACTCACCTGCCCTAGGAGTCATCCGAGATCCACCTGCACAGTTGGATCCAGGAGCCTGGCAAGTAACAACCCCACACAGCTCCTGGCCATAAGAAGCAAAGAACACCAGATTTTTCTCCTCGTGAGCGTAGCACTGAGCAGGGATCATCAGATGGAAACGCGCACATCTTGTCCTGGAGCTGGGCTGGAGACCTGGTGGCCACCATCCAACCCAGCTGTCCTGGACTCCATCTGAATGACCCTGTCTCATCTGGTGTTTTGCCAGTCAATTTTTTGAGTTTTGGTTCTGTGTTTGGAGGCTCCCGGGTGTCTTCCTGACCTGCTGAATTTTGGGACCGCGAGAGGATCAGACACCTTATTGCGAGAAAAGCTTCAGTGGGGCCGGGGGGGATGCACTGGTTGGGGTGGAGAGCAGGAACCGCGGCCGAATGGCTGTCTCTTCTCCGCTGTCACCGTGCTCGAGTGCCTTCAGTTGCGATCTGGGCTGCGCTGGAGGAAATACTTGAATTTTCCTGCACTGCCGCTTTTCCAAGACTCGCCTGGCTATACCGTTCCTTTTCCCTTTTCAAGAAAAAACAGGTCAGAAGATGCTGGGGAGCCAAGCGGGCGATGGCTCGCCTCCTGTGCCTCCATCTCGCAGGGATCTTCTGGGGTTCTTTGCTTCTTTGTGCCCTCACGAATGCACAAACAGTGCAAAGCAGCAGAGCTAGAAACGTGTACAAAGTTATACAGGAGCAAAGTCTGATATCCAGTTGTTAATAGTGATAAGATTTTACATTGTTTCTCTTTTCCACTTTTTGTCGTTTAATTTATTTTCATGAATTTGTCTTTCTTTTTTTTTTTAACAAAGTTCTAGCCAGTAGGATAACTTATTAATTTCTTTATAATTCCGGTGGGTTTCCAACCCACGCCTGGCTGCTACAGCTGCCGATGCCCCGGTTTTCCGTTCGGGTCTCCCCTCCGTGTCTGTCCTGTGTCCAGCCCCGGGCCCGCGGTGTTTCTGGCGGGTGTCTGGCGGAGGTGTGGAGCGCCCGCCTGCTCCCAGCTGTGCTGGGCACTGGGGTTTCCTTGCCACGGGCAGATCCGTTCGCAGCTGAGTTTTGGTTTTCCTCACAGGTGTCTTGTTCGGGGCTGGAGAGGAGGAGCCGGCCCGGGCTGTCTGCACTGTCGAGTCTTTACGTGTCACCAACTGCGGAGCCGGCGGGGATTTTTTTTTGTTAATAATGTTGTACAGGGGAATTCAGAAGTCTTATTTTTTTATGTGGTTTTAAATAAAAACAAACTACTTGATGTGATGGAGTCATTCTTGGTCAGAATCGAAAGTTGCCAGAGATCCTGGGCTCGCTCTGCAGATCCTGGGCTCGCTGCCACGGTCCTGGGCTCGCTGTGCCCCCCGAAGCACCCCCCTGTCCCTCGGCAGCGGGGGATGCAGAGGGAAGCAGCAGCCACAGGCCGGGTCAGGGCAGAGCAGCCGGGGCCAGGCCGGGCGCCAGGGACGAGCCGGTGCCACCCTCTGCCGTCACCCCGTCCCCCCGAACGCGCTCTTTTTGCAGCCAGGAGCCTGCTTTTGGCATTTTCCTGCCCTTGTTCGAGGGCTCCCGGCCCTCCCGACGGGCTCTCCGAGCCTCTCCCCGACCCCTCAGCGGGAGCCATCCGCCCGCCGAGCCAGGCACCAGCGCTGAGGGGCCGGCCAGAGCCCTGCGTGGCCGGGGCTGAGCTGGGGGGTGACAGCTGTCCCTTTCCCCATGTCCCCAGTGCCCGAGACGCCCCGAGGGACGCCCAGCTCCCCTCCTGCCATTGCCCGGCCCTTTGCAAATGGGGAAACTGAGGCGCCGCGTGAGGCACGGGCTCACGGGCCATGGCCACACCGGCCACCCGACTGTGACAGAGGCGGCTGCGAAGTCACCGGGGGCCATCGCACGCTTCCCCCGGGAGCAGCAGGTCCCCATGTCCCCACGACGCCGGTGACAGCGGGGCCTGTCCCGCTCGGCCAGCCCGGCGCCATCGAGGCCCGGCGGCTGCCGGCCACCCCCGCCGCGGGGCTTCTCCTCAGGGCGTGCGAGGGACGGCAGCGCCCGCGGCGTTCCCGCCTCACCCGCGAGGTTCGGGGGCGGGGGGGGTGACATCTGTGGTTTGGGGTTTTTTTTCCCCAGTTTAGTCAGGGGCTAACGGGGTCCAGACACCGGTTTGCCCGCGATGAAGTAGCGGCAGCGCGGGATGAGGCGGCGGTGAAGGAAGGGGTTAAAGGGATTTTAACAGAAGTGGCATTACCTAATAGTTGCTGTGCATTTAAAGAGCGTTGATAGTGCCTATCTATTGTCTAAATTAACTGAAGCAGAGACTCCACAACCTCCCTGGGTAGCCTGGGCCAGGGCTCCGTCACCCTCAGAGGGAAGAAGTTCTTCCTCATGTTCAGACGGAACTTCCTGTGCCTCACTTTGTGCCCATTGCCCCTTGTCCTGTCGCTGGGCACCACTGAAAAGAGCTTGGCCCCATCCTCCTGACACCCACCCTGCAGATATTTCTAAGCATTTATTAGGTCCCCTCGCAGCCTTCTCCAGGCTGAACAAGCCCAGCTCCCTCAGCCTCTCCTTGTAGGAGAGATGTTCCAGTCCCCTCATCATCCTTGTAGCCCTCCTCTGGACTCTCTCCAGGAGCTCCTCATCTTTCTTGAACTGGGGAGCCCAGAACTGGACACAGTACTCCAGATGGGGCCTCACTAGGGCAGTGTAGAGGGGAAGGAGAACCTCCCTCGACCTGCTGGCCCACACTCTTCTTGATGCACCCCAGGATGCCACTGGCCTTCTTGGCAGCCAGGGCACGCTGCTGGCTCATGGTCAGCCTGTCGTCCACCAGGACACCCAGGTCCCTCTCCGCAGAGCTGCTCTCCAGCAGGGCCGCCCCAGCCTGTACTGGTGCCTGGGGTTGTTCCTCCCCAGGTGCAGGACCCTGCATTTGCCTTTGTTGAACCTCATCAGGTTCCTCTCTGGCCACCTCTCCAGCCTGTCCAGGTCTCGCTGAATGGCAGCACAGCCTGCTGGTGTATCCACCACTCCTCCCAGTTTGGTGTCATCAGCAAACTTGCTGAGGGTACACTCTAACTCTTCATCCGGGTCACTGATGAAGAAGTTAAACAAGGCCGGGCCCAGTGCTGACCCCTGGGGCACCCCACTGGTTACATGTTTGGTACAGAAGGGGAAGCGGACCTCCGCACAGCTGCGTTCGGGTGGGTTTTATAATGCTGACTTCTGCACAGCTGCGTTCGGGCGGGTTTTGCACAGAAGCAGCAGGAGAAGGTAAGCGGACCTGCACGCAATTGCGTTTGAGTGGTTTTTGTATGAATGCTAACTGTAATTGTGTTTGGGTGGTTTTTATACGAATGTTAACTGAAGTGATAATATTATAATTTGAATACCCGGGGATTTTATGTGAAAAGTTTTGCCTTTGTGCGTGTGTATGTGTGGCTGAGACACAGCACTGCGGTGAAGCGAGTGGGAGTCCCGATCTGCGGTTCCGTAACTCCGCGAGGAGCACGGCCAGAGACGGACAAAGTGCTTGGAATAATTACAAAGCCTGTAAATCTTCTGATGTGCAACTTGGGCTGTGGTAGTGCCTAATCACTCTCCTAAGTGACAGGTAATGGGAACTGGTTAATTATTAAAGTGGCAGAGCAAAAGAAATCACTCCTTAGGTGGTTTGGGCTCGAACCTTGGGGAGTATTTGAATGAGGGGGGGAACTGGATACAAAGGGGAGAAGAGAGATTTTATTGGAAAGGGGCATACGTGACTCCTGCCGGGTGGCAGGTAGCCTTAGATTGGGAACAACCTCCAGAAATCCTTACAAGTCCTGGGGTTGGGGGGCAAGCAGGAATAATTCCCTGCTTCGCACGTGGGCTAGCTCCTAGATTATATCAGAATTGGCACCAAGCTTGGGTCCTGTTGAAGTGTAAATCTTGTGATAAAAAGAGGTCCTGTGTATCTAGGAGGCGAGGAGCGCAGTGTCCTAAGTGCCTTCCCCGGACCCCACGGTTTTATAGCTGGGAAAGGTAGTGAAGCTGGTGCGTGGAAGGGAAAATTTGATTCCGGAAATTTGGGACGTGGGGGAGAAAGATTGGGAAGAAACTATAGTGAATTGTAAGAAGCGATTCGCGTGGAAACTTATTAAAAGAATAGCAAAAGGCAAGTTAAAGGGGCAATAAGTCGCGAAATGGGTAACAATCAGGGAGGAGTTTTGAAAAAGAGTCCTTTAGGCTGTGTGCTCACTCACTGGAAAGACATTGCTGGGACCGGAGGCACAGAAAGTAAAAGGACCCTTATCAAATATTGCAATTAATAGTGGCCTCTACATAAATTGGAAGATGGGGCCAAGTGGCCATTAAACGGGTCAATAGATTATAATACTCTCTTGCAATTAATGCTGTTTTGAAGGAGAGAAGGAAAACGGGATGAGGTTTCATACGCAGATACGGAAACCATCCGGAGTGGCAAAGGGACTGTGGAATGATACCACCACAGGACCCCACGGTACTCGCACTCGAGCAAGAAAATAATAAAGAACTCGGGGGAAAACTGAGGCGGTGTTGTTCGGCATGTAGCATTCGGCAAAGATGTACTAAAGCTGACAAAATTCACCAGGCACCAGAACAAGATCTGACTGACTTGTTTAAGCCTCCTCCTCAACCACAGGAACCGTATGCGAACTCGGATGAAATTCCCACTCCTTCAGACAGCCCTGTATCTTCCCAGACTAGGAAGAAATTCGCTACAATGGTCTTACAAGCACCTCTCCAAGAGGCAGTAGGACTTGATGGTGGAACTATGCTAATCAAAATACCTTTTTCCACCACCGATTTAGACGCCTGGAAAAAGGTAGCCCGGGAACATCGGGTCGACCCAGTGGGTGTCGCTAAACACTTTCAATTCATAATGAAACAACATAATCCAGATTGGAATGATATGCAATTACCATTAGAATATGTAACCGATACAGAGAAACAGTTAATTCTAAAAACTGCAGGTGATCTGGCTGAAGATCACTATAAGACTGCGGAAGGTGATGTTAAGGATTATTTCCCCCTCCAAGACCCAAAGTGGGATGCTAACAGGTCTGCTCATACGGAGAGACTGCAGGCATACCAAGAGTGGATTTTTAAAGGAATGGAAAGGGCCATTCCCAGAACTATAAAGTGGTCAGCTTTATATGCAGTTAAACAGGGTCCTTCCAAGTCCCCATCCCAATTCCTGGATCGACTGAGGGATGTAATGCGCCGTAACACACCGCTGGACCCTGGGTCAGAGGCAGGGATACAACAACTAGTCTCCCTATTTTTGGGTCAGTCTACGGGAGACATTAGGTGCAAACTCCAGAAGCTGCATCCTACAAAAAGGAGGAACTTGAAAGTCCTGCTGGATGAAGCATGGAGAGTGTTTAGCAATAGAGAAGAGGGATGCAGGCAAGGCCAGAGAATAGTGACAGTTGTTAGGGAAGAGGAAGGAAGAAGGCCTAGACAGGAATTGTCCCGGTTGGGTAAAGACCAACGTGCGCTGTGTAAAAGATTTGGTCATTGGAAAAGGGAATGTCCAAAAAATAAGGAAAAGGGACGAGGCCGCCAGATAGAAAAAATAGCCCATGTAAAGGAAGATTGACGGGGACCTGTGGAATCCACCCTAGCGGATCCACTGGTTATAATGAAGCTAGGGAAGGAACGAGAGGTAGAATTTTTGGTTGACATGGGGGCAACATACTCACTTTTGAATCAAGCCTTGATGCCCCTGGGGAGTGACTATATCGTGGTAAAAGGGGCAACTGGCCAAAGTGAAAAGGCATACTTTTGTAAACCTTTGAAGTATAAATTAGGAAAACAATGGGGCATCCACAAATTCTTGTATATGCCCAACTCCCCAAAGGCACTTCTGGGAAGGGATTTGTTGGAACAACTGGGTGCAAAAATTACATTTGAAAAAGGAGAAATTACTCTGGAGGTAAAGGATCCACAATATATTCAGGTACTGAGTCTATTTCTAACCAGTCCTCCCACAGAAGGAAAAATTCCCGAGGAGATCCTAAACCAGGTGTACCCTGGGGTATGGGCCACTGATGTCCCTGGAAGAGCAAAGAATGCTCCACCCGTTGAAGTCAGACTCAAAGAAGGCCGGCAACTGGTAAGAGTTAAGCAATATCCCCTAAGACAGGAAGATAAAGAAGGAATCCGGCCAGAAATAGAAAGATTTTTACAATTAGGATTATTGAAAGAGTGCAAGTCGGATTTTAACACCCCTATACTACCTGTCTGTAAATCTGACGGGTCGTATCGGGTGGTCCAGGATTTGCAAGCCATAAACAAAATAACAGAGGACCTCTACCCAGTAGTAGCAAACCCATATACTTTGTTGACCGTATTGGCTCCCAAATTAACCTGGTTTACTGTTTTAGATTTGAAAGATGCCTTCTTTTGCCTCCCTCTCCATGAAGCCGGTCAGAAATTATTTGCATTTGAATGGGAGAACCCCAAAAGTGGTCGAAAGACTCAGCTCACTTGGACGGTGCTGCCACAAGGATTTAAGAACAGTCCTACCATCTTCGATAATCAACTTGCAAAAGACTTGGAGTCCTGGGAAATCCCGTCTGAAGAAGGGAAATTGCTACAGTGTGGTTGTATCACTTGGACGGTGAGTCTACTAAATTTCTTGGGCTCCAAGGGTACCGGGTATCTAAAAAGAAGGCCCAGATAATGCAGCGTGAGGTGATTTACGTGGGCTATGAGATTAGTGCTGGACAAAGAACTCTGGGACAGGCCCGTAAAGAGGCAATATGCCAAACTCCGAGACCTCAGACAGTGAAAGGGCTACGGACTTTCTTGGGAATGACCGGCTGGTGCCGGCTGTGGATTTATAATTATGGGCTGCTTGTTAAACCACCGTATGCACTAACAGCTGCTGGACAAAATCACCTTGAATGGAACAAGGAGACCACGCAAGCCTTTGAACTACTGAAAAAGGCTCTGATGTCGGCCCTTGCCCTAGGGCTCCCAGATGCGAGCAAGCCGTTTTTCCTTTTCTCTCACGAAAAGCAGGGGATTGCTCTGGGGATATTAGCACAAGATCTGGGTCCGTATCGACGAGCAGTTGCCTATCTCTCCAAACAACTGGATGCAACTGCAAAGGGTTGGCCTGGATGCCTGCGAGCAGTTGCAGCTGGAATATTAAATATACAGGAAGCCCGAAAATTTACCTTGGGCCAGAAAATGACTGTCTTGGTGTCCCACACGGTATCCACAGTATTGGAAGCAAAAGGAGGACACTGGCTTTCTCCACAAAGATTCCTGAGATATCAGGCTATACTGGCAGAGCAGGATGATGTGCAGATTACAGTTACTAACAATGTCAATCCAGCTGCCTTTCTCAGTGGAAACACAGGAGAACCAGTGCATCATGACTGCTTGGAGACCACTGAAACAACCTATGCAAGTCGCCCGGATTTGAGAGACAGCCCTATGGAAAACGGAGAAAACTGGTTCACAGATGGAAGCAGCTATGTTCTGAGTGGCAGGAGACACGCGGGGCACGCTATTACCACCAGTCAAGAAATCACAGAGTCAGGACCTTTGCCCATAAACACCTCCATGCAAAAGGCAGAGATAATTGCTTTAACCCGTGCCTTGGAATTGGCCCAAGGCAAAGTGGTGAATATCTACACAGACTCGAAGTGTGCCTTCGGAGCTGTGCATGCGCACGGAGCGACCTGGAAGGAAAGAGGACTATTGAACTCTCAAGGGAAAAACATCAAACATGCAGAAGAAATTCTGAAACTACTGGAGGCAGTTCAACTCCCCGAGAAAGTGGCAATCACGCATATTAAGGCGCACCAGAAAGTGAGCTCAGAATTTGAAAAAGGAAACGAGCTGGCGGACAGAGAGGCAAAACAGGTGGCTAAAACGGAGGGAAGAACTGAAGGGGCTTTAATCCCTGATGGACGAGTCTCCCTAGCAGGTAAGCCAGAATATACTAAGGAAGATCAGAAACTTATTACAGATTTAGAAGGGTCATAGAATGAGGAGGGGTGGGCTCAAACCCCATAGGGAAAACTAATCATTCCCTCCTGTCTGATATGGCATCTGGTAAGGGAAGAACATAGGAAAAGGCACTGGGGGACAGAGGCTCTGTATAAACATCTAATTAGAGAGATTGTGGCCAGAAACCTATACACCACGGTGAGACAGCTGACTCAGCAGTGCGATCTTTGCCTCCAGACTCATCCAAAAAATAACCCTAAACCAGAAATGGGTCAGACTGGAAAAGGTAATGGGCCTGGACAACAATGGCAAATTGATTTCACGGAACTCCCAAGAAAAGCGGGGTACCGATATCCACTGGTATTAACCGATACCTTTTCAGGTTGGCCGGAGGCATTCCCAACCAGGACAGCTAAAGCTCGGCAAGTAACTAAAGTATTAATACAAGAGATAATATCACATTTTGGGGTTCCAGCAACTATGTCTTCTGATAGGGGACCACATTTTGTTTCAAAAATACTACAACAAACTAGCCGTCACCTGGGTATAGATTGGCAACTCCACACCCCATACCGCCCTCAGTTGAGCGGCCAAGTGGAGAAAATGAACCACTTCATCAAGCAACAAATTGTGAAATTAGGGCAAGAAGCAAATTTGGCATGGCCTCAGTCCCTCCCTCTAGCCCTCCTGTGTATACGGACAAGGCCAAGGGCAAGGGAGGGACTGAGCCCCTTTGAGATCCTGTATGCACGACCCTACGGGATACAGAAGGGGATATCCACGCAAATTGGGGATGAAATTATGACTTCTTATTTGGTGGCATTGAGCAAACAATTAAGCAAAATCAGGAAACATGTGGTTGGAACCCGGGGGAGGGGTCTAGATGGACCTGTACTTAATATACACCCTGGAGATTATGTATATATAAAGTCTCTTGCAGAAAAAACTTCAGAGCCACAGTGGGAAGGACCATACCAAGTACTGCTCACCTCCTTCACGGCCATCAGGATCAAGGAACAGAACGCCTGGATTCATCACACCAGAGTCAAAAGGGCACCTAAACAGCCACGGGCATCGCGAGAAATTGGACCCTTGAAGCTCAAAGTATCAAGGCATTGATAAAAATTGTATTTTTAGGATGGACATTACCTAGAGGGGAAGCCTGGAGTCAAAACACCTATTTACAAATAACTGAAAATATGTCAAGAATACTGAACTTATCCGATTGTTGGATATGCAATACTCTCCCTCGGGGTGGGCTACAACTCCCTTTAATAGGAATATCGACTAGAAATTGGGCCATTTACACTAATGGAATGAACAGGAACGGATCACGTGTGTATGGGAAGGGGAATGCAAGAGAAGGACCAAGTTTTGACCTAGACCTCCCGCTCTCAGAAAAGGTAGTGATTTTGGGTCGTTGTTTAGGATTCGAAGACAAAACATGGATAGATATGAAAGACTGTCCTGCTGCCAAAGATTTAGGGACTTTTGATGCGGAAAGATTGAAACAGATTAAACTTGACTTCAAGTTTATACCTCATTCAAACACCAAGAAAGGAAAAAGGTAGGGAAGATGGTAGAGAACAGAACAAGGGTCCAAGATGCAACATGGGACCTGGATATTGGTGGCTTTGCGGTGACGGAAGGGCTAGAAAGAGCTTACCTTTAAGCTGGAAAGGACATTGTACTAGACGGTATCTTTCGCCTGGAGCAAGCATTCACAAAGGTACCTCCCCTCTTACGGGACTTTTAAGAACCCCCTGGATTCGTTTTAAGAGAGCGGAGAATCCGTTGGTAATTCGAGGCACCGGCTTTCATAGCTTTGTGCGATGGTTAATCCCCTCTTTGGGAGTAAGCGAGTTAGAGAAAGCTATAGTTAATATATCGGCTACTGTCGAAACTCCGGAAAATTTAACATTGGATGCCATACCAGGAATACAATTAGAAGTAGAATCTTTAAGCAAGGTGGTAAAGCAAAATCGAATGGGATTAGCTATGCTTTTAGCTGAGGAAGGAGGATTGTGCATGGTTATTAATCAAACCTGTTGCACCTATGTAAACCAGAATAACAGAATAGAAACAGATTTGAATGAAATCTGGGAAAAGACCAAGGTGTTACATCGTTGCCCAAGATGATACATCCTGGGGTTTCTCGGAAATATGGGAAAAGCTCACCTCTTGGTTACCTAATTTAGGATGGCTGAGGCAATTATTTGTTACAATGGTTTGGATCATAATGCTAGGTATCATTTTGTGTATTTTGATTAGGTGTAGCCTTTGGTGTTGCAGGACTATGGGAGATTCTTATAGTGAATGGAAAAGGAAACAATTACGATGAAAGCTGGAGTCCAATAAGTATTTTGAGAAGATGCTGAATAATGATGTACTATAATAGAATTAAGAGTAGTAAAAGAATTTACTGACTTCTTTGAAAAGGGGGGACTGAAGGAGGAAGGGGTTAAAAGGGATTTTAACAGAAGTGGCATTACCTAATAGTTGCTGTGCATTTAAAGAGAATTGATAGTGCCTATCTATTGTCTAAATTAACTGAAGCAGAGAGTCTGGCATCTCCATCCAAAGGGGTCAGTTCCTGACAGGGGCTGGGAGTCGCCTGGAACCGGTCAAGACCGGCCCTGCTGTGTGGATGGGAGCCAGGGGAGAACTGAGTTTGCGCAGAAACAAAGGGCCATCAGCGAACACCGTGATGAAGAGGATGGGCCTTCATCTTGGGACCCCCGACGACCACCACCAGGAGGCACTGCGCAAGCGCAGCTGGGAGGAGTCTATGGAAATTACTTCTTGGAACTAATTATAATACGGAAATTATTTCTCGGAACTGATTTTGATATGCAATGAGGATAGATGCCTATGTATAGGTGTATTGGGAAATCTAATGTATATGTAATATTCGATTGTATAAATTGAAGAGACACGTTGCTGCTCGGCGCGCACGACTTTGGTGGAACTACCCCCCGTGCTGCCCGGCGCAGAATAAACATCCCTGCTTTGCAGTCTGACAGACTGTGGAGTCTGCTTTCCGCACGTCAACACTCTGCTTTTATCCATAACCCCCTGCAAAGTCTGTCCTGCGTGCTCAGCTCAGATCCAGACAGACCACAAGACCAGTGTGACAGTCCAGTGAATGTTAAACCAGAAGACAAACACTCACAGCAAGAGCATTTAGAAATTATGCCCGTTCTGACACTGCCTAGACAAACCCGGTGAGGAGAATGCCCACCTGAAAAGAGGAATCCCCACCACAGAGTCAATGTCATTAAGATGTACAAAGATCGGAAAGAGGAAAAAAATTACATTAGAAACCCTCAACCTGAAACAGCAATAGCTTTAACTCATTTAAACCAGACACAGCAGATGTTTCTACAAACTTCTGATCCTACTTTTTAAGAACAAAAATGCACACTTTCGACAATTGTGATTAGCTGGAAGAAATCACACTAGGTAACCTGAAGGCCACTTTAAAGAGGATTTAATATCCAAGCAAGCAGGGAGGGGAATTTTGTCAGCCAGGAATCCATCAGCAAGCACTTGAATCTAAGGGAGCCGAGTTTTGTAACACTGAATGGGTATTTTTAATTATAAAACCACTCACTCTAAGCAGGAGAAGATTCTTCACACTATGCTAGCTACTAGCACTGAGCTGTTCACACATACACCCCCTTTTCAAAAAAAACACACAAAACCCCAAAACAAACCCCCATCAAAAAATGAGTGCCACCAAGCCATATTTCAGATGGAAGGCAGGTGTGGGTCATCCTTCCAGAAGTACAGGCACCTCAAAGAAATTGTCCTCCTGTGCCGTTCAGAGCATCCCAAAAGCAGACTGAGCTCCCCAACGCGTCTTGCATGACCGCAGTCCCTCCCCGGGAAGCCCACAGAGAAACACAACGCTTTTGAAATGTCCCAGTCCTCAGCACCTGAACGTTTTCAGAGCAGAAACGTGGACAAGACCAAGAGCCCCACTTGAGGCTCAGCAAAGCCGTATTTGATGCAGAGCCTGGGAAAACCAGAGCCAGTGGATGAACTCGGAGCTTTCACAGGCGGCCTCAGCATCAGTGCTGAGAGCAGCTTCCACACGCCAAGCACAGGCATGGAGAAACAGCTTGTCACGAGCAGCCGGTCCTCTCCGAGGTCTCCAGACAGCTTGGCACCAGGGAGGGTTCCTTAAGCAAGCTGCTTGTTCGGGAGAGGGTCTAGGAGGAGGCTCTCCCACCATGGGCATTCTCAAGTCCAGCTCCTCGAGAACATGGCCTTGCTGCCCGCTCTCTTCCCCTACAGAGGCTGAACCAGCTGCCCAGTGGCTCGGGCCATCTCCGTTTCCAGCGGAGCCCAGCAGTCCGTAAGCATCCCAAGACGGCGCCTGTGTGGATCCTGCCCCTCTCGTACAGGCCCACGCTGGCCGGGCTGGTGTTTGAGGGCTCTGCACGGCACGCACACAGCGCCTACCAAAAAGCTCTGCTCAGCGCTACCAGATCATTTCTAGCTCAACTCAGCGGCACAAACAGGGAGAGGCCACGGCCCCACGTGCAAAGGGAGCAGAACACACAGCAAAAGATGTCAGGGGCAACCCTGGAAGCAGCCACAGGCCGTCCACCACGACCCCCAGATCGGGGTCCCGCAGCTCAGCCCGCCACCCACACTGCTTCGAGAGCGCTGCGCCAGCGGCTCTTCCCATCTCCTGCGAGGGGAGAGAACAGGCACAGGCAGCAGAAATAACGGGGTCAAGAAAACTACAGATCACAGCCTTGCCTGCACCATCCTCACAGACACCTGGGGAGAGAAAGGGTCTCTTTTATCCCTACAAGAACATTGGTACAAAGACCAGAAGAGGCACCCCAGGGCACAGCCAGCGAGCCAGGGGCAGAGCAGAGGCACGGCAGGACAAAACGACGGTCACTCAGCTCCAGCGCAGGAGGCCGAAGTTCAAGTCCTGCCCAAGCCACAACAAAAGCTGTCATCGCTTTAGAATTGTGTATGGCGCACAAAACATTTCTGGCGGCTGTAACCCAGAGAACCTAAGAGCAAACTTGTGAAGGCACCACTGCAACTCACAATTTTAATGCTGTTAGGGCATCCAGAAAGCTCTGAACACCTTCAGAGCAGGAGAGCTCACACGCACAGCACAAACTGAAGCAAACATTCCTGCTGGCAGGCTGATGCGTCCCACCTTCCCAAGGCACCAGCTTTAGCAGCAAAGAAAGAAAGGTCTCGCTAAACGACTGTTACCTTCAAGTAAGAGAAATCTGCATAAATTGCAGCTACACTGGGTTTCTTTTCGATTTTTTTTTCTTTTCCTCACAGTAGAAAGATACCATAGATGGGTGAAGTGCTGCATGGAAAGGGCCCCTGGAGGTGTCTGTGCCACCACCCTCTCCCAGCCACTAATGCCATCTGGCCCCCAGGGCACCTCCCAGGGCTGCACCACCCTCCTGGGGAACAAGTTCTCCCCAACACCCACCCAGAGCACAGCGAAGCTGCACATTCTGCCTTTTGCCCCATCTTCTCCACTGTCTGCCACAACTGAGAGGAATCCGGCTCCATTGTCCTCGCAATGGCCCTTTAAGCACCTGCAAACCACCATCAGATCACTCCTCAGGCTCCACGAGCCCGGCCACCCCAACCTCTTGCCTTTACTTGTCCACAATAACAGGCATTGATTGGAAACAAATTCAGGGTAACAGTGCCCACAAATTAACAACCGCCCTTGGATTTCTACTTGTTTAAGGTAAATGCAGGTTAAGGGCTTTTCTGAGAAAATGCAGAAAAAGCTTCAATCCGCTTGCTGTTCTAAAACAGACAACACACAGCTGAAATGACAAATGAACTACACATCTCTCTTCACCTTCGCTACCTCCTTCTAACATGCAGACACTTTAGCATAGAGCGTACCTGTGAAGGAAGTATTCTGGCAATCGCCCCGCGACAGCCACGGGAAACTCCGAAACTGCTGCCAAGCTGCTCATTCGCAGCAGGTTTCTCCCCCTGCTTCTGGGAGGGTCTCCTAAGGAAGCCTGGCTTGCAGCCCGGCAGCCCTGAGGGCTCTTTCTCTCCGGTCCCACACACCTCTCTCCAGCTTCCACTCGACCCTCCTCAGGCACGGGCTCTCTCACCTGTTCCGTTTGCTGCCTTTTCGCTGCAGGATTTGTCTCTTCTGCCGATTTCCTCTGCAGAGGCAAGCGGTCTTCTGGAGAGATGCTGTCTTTCTTCCCCTCACACCCGTGAAGGTTTCTCCAGGTGGAGAGAACATCCAGCCAATACCTTGGCTCCTCAGTGACAAGGCTTTGAACCTCATGCTGCATTTTCCCTGGAAGAAAAAGCAGCTTCAGGTTCAGTAGTTCAGGCTCAGCATTTGGTTTTCCTGCAGACCGAGAACAGCTGTTAGCAGAGACCGTGTTCAGATTTCATTGCTGTGTGAGCCCAGGAACCGCAGCAGCAGCCATCACAGGCACAGCTGAGCTCTCAGCGCCCACCTACCCCCCAGCAGAGACCCAGCCCTCCCTCTGGTTACGAGCTCTGCAGAACCAAGAGTAAATCGTGCAGGGGTCGAACTCTGCACAAGAATTCAGCAGCCCTAGAAACCAGCCCAGCCCTGAGAGTCACTCCCAGGGACGGAGGACCAGCCTAACGCACCATCCTCCCCGAAAGCCCTTGGTCCAGGATGAGAGATGTGGGGCACTTTCCAGGGCTGAAACACAGACACGAACGGGAATCGCACTGATCCAGCCGGGGCCTCCCGCGCCCGCCCTGCCCGCAGCCCGGGGGGGCCGGGCCGCGCCTCCGCTCCCGGCCCCCGCCCGCGGCGCCGGCTCCGCAGCAGCGGAACAGCCGCTCCCCGCAGCCGGGTCTCCGCCGCTCCCCCGCCGCCCCGCGCTGGACAAGACCTTTCCCGGCCGCAGCCCGCCCCGCAGAGCCGCACACCCAGCCCCGCCGCCGAGGCGTTTCGGGCGGGCCCCTCCCGCAGCCCCGCAGCCCGCGGGGAGGGGGGCGGCGCGGCCCCGCGGCTCGGCCGAGCGGAGACGGCCCGGCCCTGGGGGACCCTTCCCGCCCCGGCCCCGGCCCGACCCGCGGGACCCCCGCAGGCGGCGGCACCGCCCGCGCCGCGCCCGCCCGGCTCCGGGGCGCCCGGCGAACGGGGCCGCGCTGCCCGCCGCTCCGCACCGCACCGCAACGGGCCGGGCGGGCCCCGGCGCCCGCGGCCCCCGCGCCGGGAGAGGCTCCGGCCCCCCCCGCCGCCATCTCGGCCCCCCCGCCGGGACCGGGCCTTGACGGGCGGCAGCGGCCCCGGGGCGCGGAGGCGGTGTCCGCACCCAGGCGGCGGGGGAGGGCGATCCGCAGGCACCCCCACCCCCCCCCGGGAGCGGGTCAGCAGCCGCGGCCCGGGGGAAGCGCCGGGAGGGCGGGGGGGCCGTCAGCTGCCCCCCACGGGCGACCTTCTGCGGCCCCGCAGGCACCTGCGGGGGTTTGACCGGGGGCAGGCGGGGGCTGGAAACCCGACGGGACAGCCGCTGGGACAGAGAAGGGGGGGACGGGCCGGCGGGGCGAGCACCGGCACCGCCGGCAGCAGCAGCTGAGCCCCGCGAGCGGCAGCAGGAGCAGCCTCCTGTACGGGGGGAGGGGGGGGGGGGGGAAGCCCCCATCCCTGGGGCCAAACCCCCTCCGGCTGCTGCGGCAGAGCGGCCGAGGAACAAACTCAGCTCCCTCGGCCAGCGGGGGAGATGGGGGGAGGCTGCGCGCTGGCTCGCTCCTCCTCTCCTGTCCTTAGTGCACAAATTTCACTGCCTTCCCGGCACCCAGCTCCGCCTGAACTTCACCAGAGCTCTGTCACAGCAATTCAATATCTCGTTTTTGAGGCGGGAGGTGGTAATTTTTTTGTGCTGGGTTTTTTTTTTTGACAGCCTTTCCCCCCCCCCTTTTTTCCTCCTCTCTACTTCCAGTGACAGAACTTAACAGATGTAAATTCTGAACAAAAGCCTGAAGGTAATTCTTAGTTTCCTCCCACGTTTTTTGTTTCTGAACTTTTGCAGAGGCTCATTATTTAATAGCCACAAAACATACCGAGAAATTGATAACCTAACCATTAAGTACAGGATTTTTACCATGATTTGTAACAGAAGTCAGTACTGAGCTTTGATCTACTGATAACACAAGCCAATGGTCCTCTAATCAAGCTAACAGATTCCCTTCTGAAAGTCACTCCTCAAATGCGACATCAGAAATGCTCCCGGGGCCCGCGGGCCTCTGACGGCACGCTGATTAACCCAGCAGGCTTGTCCGTGCTGCCAAACACCCACCGGACTCACGGCAGCACTGGGCCAGAGGCTTCACCTCCATCCGAACACCACAAGCTTTGATTCAAGCTTCAGAACCCTCCACTCTTCAGTCTGCCAGCAAGAGACCCCGAGGGGGGGCAGAGTAACAGATACAGCGTTAGCACTGCGGAACAGACACCAATCTCAATACAAAAGTGCGGCAATTTCCAGGCACATTCACCTCATTGCTCACTCAAATCCCGCTGGAAGGTTACATTAGCATTTATTAAGCAAGTTCCATGGGGAGGGAAGGCCACGAGGCTCTGGGAGAACCCTGTACAATGTGAAAGCCGCGCAATCATACTACGTAAATATTCTACAAGTAAAAAGTCGGGGGCGAGGGGGTGTCCCCGCAAACCCACAATATCACATTTTTCTTACCAGTATGAGCAGTCCACCATTTTGTTCCACTTCAGCTGTTTCCACAAGCAGTTCAATAGCTTTTCTCTTCCCAATTATTTTCACTACTCGGGCAATTAAATCTTTCTTTGGCTCACAAAGCCTGAGAGGCGGGGAAAAAAAAGATACACTTATTGTCAGCATAATTTCTTGAGTAAAACTGACCATGGAACTTCCATAATGAGTAGTTCACTCTGTGGGAGATAAAACTGTGCTAAAATGACAGAGTCCATACATTTAAATGTGTTTCAGTGGCTCCTTGAACCAGATTTCTTTTTCTAAAGCATGCATTTTAAAAATTTGTTTCAATTAAAATGCACTGAGTGATTATTATTTTCTATTGATGTGTGAAAGATTAAACCAAATGAGAAACTCTAAAGACCTGTATAAATCTCTGAAATTGAAGTATAAAAGTCTGCTGTGCATTTAGCAGTTGACAGTACAGCACCTTTTATAGTTAAATCTACACTTGCTGTAGTCTGTAGCTAGTTGTTGAAGTTCTCCTGTATCGTGTGCCATTCAGACAAACATACAGAATAAAAATTAAACCATTCTGTTGACTGATCTATGACAACCTACAAAATGCAAACAAGAACAAAACACTGCAATATGACTGAGTTAAATTGGGTTCTTTTGTTAGCAACAACGTCCTCGTACAAAAGTTCTCATCCTCAGTCTGCATGAAGGGAGAGGCTCTCACAGCATCAATTCACTGTGCCGAAGCACGTGCTCCCACTGGAAAACATCATCACCCCACACACCAACACCTCCTGTCCAGAGCAAGAGTTCAGATGCTAAAGTCTCATGTTCTCAGTGGCAAAGCTCCTCACTAAGCACAGTCCCGAGCACGACAGCTCAGTGGTTTCACACTTCAGGGACCAACAGGCCACCACCACCTCCTAAGTTTCTTGAAGACTGCTGTCTGGCCTCCTTGCTTCAGATGACATTGCCATGCTCTACAGCTGCATACATTACAGTGACTGCATAACAGAAGGGATCTGACCGCAGATGTGAACAACCAGCCTAGCTTCAACCGTATGATTGAAGTTACCTGAAATTAAATGTTAAAACTCACATTTTAGTGACAATTGTCCTCATCACAAAAGGATTACCCAACCCGCTCAACTTTACACTTTGTGTTTAGTCTCACCGAGTTCAATGAATGATCAGGCACCAGCATGTACATGCTTTCTTAAATATTTATAGGATTGAGTTCTAAATTATGAATTATTGGAAGAGATGGAAGCATTTCTCAAAGATGGAGAGAACTTTAAGATAACCAGGAGTCCTCAGAGAGCTGGTGAAATAGACCTTCTGTTAGTAGCAGCAGCAGCTTAAACAGTCAAATCCCCACCCCGCGCTCATTGTGGCCCTGCGCAACCCTCCCGTACGCTGCTTTAAACAAGCAGCTGTGCACTGCAACAGGAAAACAAGAGAAAGGGCAAAACATTGCAACAGACAGTCAGAAAACCCCTCTGATTTCAGTTCACTGTGTGGGCCACCACAACAAAAGGTCAGGAATCCAGGCACAGACGGTGCAGCACAGATCAAGCAACAGTGCCGTGATGCCTATAAACACAATCCTACTGATGCTATTCAGTGCCACTACTGCGATAAACAATCAGAAAAAAAGAGCCTTCTGCCCTATTTTGATGAAGCTCAATACAACAAAGAAGAGTTTATTACAAGAGACATACTCAAACTTTCCAAATCCATAAAGGAGAAGCTACCGAGAACTGATAACAGCATCAATAATTCAATAATGGTCTAATTGCTGTATTTCAGCATCTGGCAATACTATGTATCCCATGTAAGAAATCAACAATGATCAATAAACCCAGCTTTCATCTAAACATCAAACTTATGGTCAGTAAATCCTGTAACTGCTTTTCCCCTGTTTAACATCATTTTCTTCCCCTGAACCACCGAAAAAGGATTGTGTGGCTGTTTAAGTCAATCTAAGGAAGAACGACTGCAGTCAGGTGCCCTCTCTCACACCACCAGCGCTGCCAGTGCCAGCTCTAAGGAAACTGTACAGCAAATTGGGTAAGGAAACAAATCTCTCTCCAAACTAACTCCTTTAAAAAAGCAACAGGCTTTTGGACAGTTCAGTTTTCTGACTCAGCTCAGTGTACAACAATTCAATAGCAGGACTGTGAAAAAGAATTGGAGCGCGGCAAGCGCGCACACGGCTGGAGCTTGGTAACCCCAACAGCGGCTTCCATGACCTAGCACAGAACTGCAGCTCAGCTTCTCAACAGAGCAGAGGCAAGGCTGGATTTCAGTTCTGCTGTCTCATCCTGGTGCAGCCCTTCATTACTACAGCAGCAAAACATTTTGTTCAGACAAGCAGGTTCCACGTAAAGAACAGGGATTTCAGAAGCTGTGCTCTCCAAAACAGTACACAGGCCCAGTCACCTACAGTTCCAAAGGTTTATAACTTAGCCAGACTTTCATGGTGACCACTGCAGGTGTTCACTGGTGTCCAGCTCCAAACACACATCTTTACTCACGGGGTGTTTCCTAAAAATGTCACTACTAAATCTGTATCGTGACAAACAATGTTTTTCCTTGCCACTGTTCTCAAATAACAAACTATCTGGTGGATCTTTAAAAAAAAAAAGAAATTAGAACAGTACTATTGGATGCTTCTACAAGGTACCAGCCCTAATGCTGCATTTTAATCCCAGATTTTGGAAATACACACAAGGCACTCACACTTTTTGTAATCTGGTAAGACACCTTACATATTTAGCAGAAAGAAAGCTTTTTTCCCCCAAGAGGGGGAAAACTACTACTCCATCAGCAGTTTACCAGCACTTAAGGAAGTGAAGATATGGGGTTACTAAACTTACCGATAAGCCATCTGCCACTTTTTCCTCTGAATCTTCTTCTGTTGTGTCATACCTTCCTTTATATTTCATTTCTTGTCTTTCACCCAGTCTATCTTTCACAGGCCGCTCCCGTTTGAGAAAGCCTTGCCCATTTTCCTCTTCCACTGGCAATGTTGTCTTGTCATTGTGCATGTATTCATCCAGTTCTTTACCTAAAGTGTCTGCCTCCTTTTGCTGAGCTTCCTTCATCAGCTTTTTAGCCAAGAAATAACTGTAAGTCTCAGGCTGCCTGCTTCTGTCAATACTACCATCCATGCCTAGAATCCCAAGCTCAGTAGCCACTGCATCCCGATTCTGCTCCTGGAGCACCACACCCACCGAGAGCAGTTTGGTTTTGGTGCTTCTGGCCAAGCTGAAAAGGCTCAGATTTCGCAGGAGGAAAGCTGAAACATTTCTGCCGTTTTCCTTTCCACAAACAGCTGTCATCAGCAGATTCAGAAAAGCTTTCATCACTTGAATCCACACTTTTGGTTGTCCGATGAGTAACACTCGGTGCACACGATGAAATGCTGCTCTGGAATGGTCTGCCGGAATCATGGCCATCATGCGATTGCTGAAATGAAGAAGTAAACGTCCATTAATTTAATCACTCCCGTAAACTACAAGAGCTATGAAGTGAAGCCAGAGATTTGATTAGCTAGTAAACTTAATTTGGACTCATGCGATGGTTTGGGCAGTCCTCCACGAGCATCTTTTGGACTGCAGTCGACAGCAGCACGCTGTGAAACTTGTGTGTTTTGAATGCTTGTACACCAAAGGCAGCACGGCTGCTACAGAAAACACACAGTGACACGAGCCACTAATCTACTGAACACACCCTTTGCTGAATGAAATTACAATTATTACCAGACCAGAAAAGCTATTAAAATTCCCAAATCAGACAAAGACACAACATGCACAGCAGTTCTAAGAAAGATTAAAAAAACAAAACACCACGGCCACTTACCAGGAGGTTTTTCTAACAGCACAGAAACTCATACTCTCTCCGGAGTCTAAAAGGGGTCAAGACTAGTGGCTTGCAACCACAGTAGCGTTCCCAGAGACTCAACCAAGAAGAAAAAATGATGAAAAACCACAAAAACCAAGCGCACAAAACTGGGATGCAGCTCAAACTTTGAAAAGCTAACGGTGTATTGGGATTCTGGTTCAATCCGGACAGCACATGAGCAGCTTTAAACCCAGAAGACATCACGGACTCACTACGGCTTCTCATTAATTAGGACAAAAACCCTAAAGGCTTCAACATGCCTTACAAAAAAAAGTCCCACTGATATAAAAATATTCAAGAAATACTGTTTCCCGTGCACTGACAGATAAACTACAACACGAAAGCCAGACCTGCTCAGCTGTACATAACCTACAAAAGCACCACGGGGAACTGAACCCCGAATTCTTCCTCCCAATTGCTGGAAACTTCTGGCCATGCTGTCTGTGCTGACCTGCGGGAAGCATTTTCTATACTCGCAATTCCAGCTTCTCCCCCACTAATCTGCTATCCTTACGTTACCTTATGCTCTGATCTTTAAAAATAAGATCTCTTCCTCCAGTTTCAGGTGAAATAAGAATCCTTTCTTCAACCGCACTGCTTTCACCGCCATTATGGCACCATTTCTTCTTCCTCCTATCAGCAAACAGAAAACAGAAATCTTCAACTCATTTTACTGCATTATGGAGTACAAATTTTTAATTTAAAATGCATTCCGTAACGCTAAACACTAACAACTCCATGAATTTAAACAATCCCCCCACGCCTGCCGTCACTTATTTTGCCCTACACGCCCCAGGACCGCACCGCAGATCAATCACCATAACTCGAGAGCCCCGCCAACCCTCGCCCCTGCGGCGCCCACCCCGAACCATCTCAGTTCGAAACCTTTTCCCGCCCCCCCGCGCCGCAGACGCCCCGCGCCCCGCACGCCGGCGGGAACCGAACCCCCCGCGGCAGCGCGCGGGGCCGGAAGCCGCGGGGCAGCGCCCGTCGTCGCTCGCCGCCTTCCCGCGCTCCCGCAGCCGCCGGCCGCACCGGCGAGCGCTCCCCTCCCTCACCAAGCCCCGGGCCCGGCGGCAGCGAACGCCTCCCCCGCCCCGCCCCGCCCCGCCCGCGGCCTCCCCAGGCGAACGGGCCCCGGAGGAACACGCCGGGCCCGGGGCACGGAGCCCCCGCCGGGGAAGGGCCCCCCGGCCCGGCCGCCCGGCCCTCGCCGGGACCCGCTCCCGCAGGCGCCGCGCACCGCCCCGGCTCGGCCGCCCTCGCTCCCCGCCGGGCCCTCCGGCCGCCAGCCGGGCCCTCTCGCCGCGCGGCTCCGGCCGGAGCCCGGGCCGCCCCTCCCTCACCCGCCGCGGGCCCCGGGGCAGCCGGCGCCGGGCAGCCGCGGGCCGAGGCGCAGCGCCCGCCGCCCGGTGCTATTCACGATGGCACCAGCGCTGCTCCCGCCCCCTCTTCCCGGTGCTGCGGTCTCCAGTGACCTGAACAACAGGCTTCAGCCTGCGGCCAGCCCTGCAGCGGTCAGGCAGCCGCGTTAGATGATGGTTTCAGCTTCCTTTCCAGCTGGAATTATTCGATTATATTCTATTTCGAACTTTTGTAAGGGGTTGCGGGAAGATCCTGGTGATTTCACTCTTAGCAATTTCTTGGACAGGGACAAGAGTTCTTAGACATCACACAATCATAGAACCTTTTGGGTTGGAAGAAGCCTTTAAAGCTCATCAAGTCCAAACTCCTGCAATGAGCGGGGACATCTTCAGCTGGAGAAGTTTGCTCAGAGCCCAGTCCAACCCAGCCTTAACGGGTCCATGTCCTTCTTGTGCTGGGGCTCCAGAGCTGGATGCAGGATTCCAGGTAAGGTCTCACCAGGGCAGAGTAGAGGGGCAGAATCCCCTCCCTCACCCTGCTGGCCACCCTTTTTTGATGCAGCCCAGGACACGGTTGGCCTTCTGGGCTGCCAGCGCACACTGCCAGATCACGTCCAGCTTTTCATCCATCAGGACCCCCAAGTCCTTCTCCACAGGGCTGCTCTCAATTCCTTCATCCCCCAGCCTGTGTTGATAGCGGGGAGTTGCCCTGGCCCAGGTGCAGGACCTTGCAATTGGCCTTCTTGAACCTCATGAGGTTCACACAGGCCCACTTCTCCAGCTTGTCCAGGTCCCTCTGGACGGCATCCTGTCCTTGTGCCGTGTCAGCTGCACCACTCAGCTTGGTGTTGTCTGCAACCTTGCTCAGTGAGAACTCAATCTCACTAAGTCATTGATGAAAACATTAAACAGCGCCGGTCCCCGTGCAGACCCCTGAGGGACACCACTTGTCACCACTGTGCATTTGGACATCGAGCCATTGACCACCACCCTCTGGTTGCAACCTTCCAACCAACTCCTTATCTATCTGAATGGTCTACCCGTCAAATCCATACCTCCCCGATTTAGAGAGAAGGATGTTGTGGGGGACCGTGTCGAAGGCTTTACAGAAACCCAGGTAGATGACATCCCCTTGTCCGCTGATGCAGTCGCTCCACCATAGAAAGACCAACCACTAGGTTGGTGAGGCAGGACCTGCCCTTGGTGAAGCCATGCTGGCTGTCTCAAATCACCTCCCTGACCCCACCTGCCTTAGCATAGCTGCTAGGAGGATCTGTTCCATGATCTTCCCAGGCACAGAGGCGAGGCCAACAGGTCAGTAGTTCCCAGGGTCCTCCTTTCTACCCTTTTCAAAAAAGGGCACCATGTTTCCCATCCTCCAGTCACCAGGGACTTCATGTGATTGTCATCACCTTGCAAATATGATGGAGAGTGGCTTGGTAACTACAGCAGCCAATTTCCTCAGGACTCTGGGATGCATCTCATCAGGTCCCATAGACTTATGTCTGTTCAGGTTCCTCAGGTAGTCACGAACCTTTCCTCAGAGTGGGGGGGGCTTTGCCCCTCCGGTCCCCATCTTGCAGTCCATGGACTCGGGACAGGCAAGCAGAGAGGCTGCCAGTGAAGACTGAGCCAAAAAAAGTTGCTGAGTACCTCAGTCGTCTCCTCGTCTGTTGATACGGGGTCACCACTCTTGTTCATCAGGGGGGTACGCTTTCTTTAACCTTCCTTTTCTGGCTGACATACCTGTAGAAGCCCTTCTGGTTATTCTGTGCATCCCTTGCCAAGTTCAGCTCCAGCCACGCCCTGGCCCTCCTGACCCCGTCCCTGCACAACCGGGCAGCATCCCTATACTCTTCCCAAGACACCTGTCCCTGCTTCCACTGCCAGGGCAGTTCCCTCTTGCCCTTTGGTCTGACCAGACGGTCTCGGCTCAGGCATGCCGGTCCCTTCCCTTCCTTAAAACTTCTCTAGAGATGCCGACCCTGCCCCGCACGCCGGAGCTGCCAGGAGCTCGCCAGCCCCACGGCACAGGTCCCCTCCAGACCCCGAGTGCCACGCCAGGAGCGCCGGGTCCAAAACCGACCCCCCCGAGCCGCAACACAAAGCCAAGCCTGGGCCGAGCGACCAGCGAAGAGCTCGGATGCTCGCCGGCACGTCCACCGCCTCGCCGCAAAGACCCGGCCGAGGATGCCCACGCGTGGGCAACGCGCCCACGGGGACGAGCTCCGGCCCAGCGCGCGGCCCCCCGGCCACGCACCCGCCGCCAGCAGAGCGTGTACCGCATTTCTCTGTGGAAGAGCTCGGCCTTACGCATGGGAAGAGAGGGAAATTCAGTCTGCCAACACCAGCACGGGGGCCAAAAAAACATGGGAGAGACTTCCCCCTGCCATCCCCTTCCTGAGACTTTTTTCTTTTTTAAAAAAGGCTGCGGCGTGCAGCATTAACAACAGCTTCCACAACACCAGCTCAAGGCATCGCGTACTGTACAGCGTTCGGTATTTCTTACTATAAGACAATAAGGAATTATCGACAACTGATAAGACAAAATAAGCTATAAAAAGTAACAATGTACAATCAAGATGGATTTCTTTTTTTTCCTTTAAAGGAGGCTTCTCTGGGGTGTCGCGGTGCCTGTGCTGGGGGTCTCCCCTCGCCGCTGCCCTGCTCCTCCCCACCCTGTGTGGTGGGACCGGGGGCACCCAGGGGAGAAGGCAGAGGCAGTTTTGGGGGGAGCACCCTCCCAACCCACCGACGCCGCTCGGCAGAAGGGCCGGGAAGGGCCAGAAAAGACGGTCCCTGCCCCAAGCTCCATCAACACCCGAGATCACCATGTCCCAAGCTCACTCACACACACCTCCCTGAAACAAAAAACAACAGATATTGCATAGTTTTGCTGTCAGCAGTCTTCAAACAAAAAGGAGAACTTTGTTTTGCTTTCAGAGACAGTGACTGTCCTCGGCTGAAGACCTGGGGGGAGTCTCTTCCCCGGCTCACAGCAAGCTCCCAAAGCCTTCCCCTGTGCACGCCATGGGCCGAGGCTGCTTTTTCAGAGTATAAAGCTCAAAGCATTAAGCTGGAAGGGAGAGGAGATCGCTAACGAAGGGGCACCCTCCCTCCCGGTGAGGCGCGGGGACGGCGGCGGGCGCAGCTCGGTGGCACGACGCGCGGCAGGCAGCGGGGCTTTGCCCCTCCGGCGTGGTGCCAGGGGGGGTTCGGACGAGCTGGAGGCCAGCCCGGCCCCCAGCACGGGCGCTGCTGGCTCACCCGGACAGATCCGGCCCCGCTCCGCAGAAACCAGCCAAGGGCCTCGTCCCAGTTCAGCACCCCCAGGCCCTCCCCCGCGAGCATTCCCTCCCTTCCCCAAAGCAAGCTCCGAGGAAAGCGTGACTCCATGCATGAACACACATGAACACGGATGCACACACATGAACACGCATGCCCAGCTCTCCCCAGCCACCCGTCCCACCCTGCACTGCCGCCGCGACCCCAAACCCTCCGGCCCCGCATCCCGAGCCCTTCCCAAGCTGCTCCCCAGTGCCGTGGCCCTCGGGTGCTGCCACCAGCCCGGCCGCTCGCCCACCGGCACATCCTGGGGCACTCGGCACCCTCGGCACCCCCAGACCCTCCGGCCACGGCAGCCTCGGGGACAGCCCAAAGCCATGCCAGGTCACACTGCCCTGCAACGAGTCCCAGTGCTCTTTAAAGGGGGGTCCTTCCCTTCCCACAGAGCACCCCGCTATTCCCGCAGGGGTAATATTTTCTGGCTGCTCCAGCCGCCCTGGAGACCTCATCCTGCCCTGCACCTCCACCAGCCACTGGTGAGCCCCCCCCTCCACAAACAGGGGTGCAACGCCCGACCCAGCGCAAGAGCACGGCCCCAGGCGCCTGAGCATCCCCCCGGCTCTGACCTTACCCCCGGGGAGCCGCCGGCCGGAGCGCGGGGGGAAAGGAAGACATTTCTCCATGCCCTGCAGAAAAGCACAGCTAGCAGTTTAAAAACATTTAAAAAAAAAAAAAAAAAAAAAAGAAAAAAAAGGGGTGAACAGCTTACTCTGAAAGCAGGCTGCCGAGGAGAGAGGGCGGCTCAGTGGGACGGGGAGCTGCTCCCTCGCTGGCACCGTCTCTCCCCGGCCCGAGCTGCTCCCTGCCCGCCGCAGCCCCTCGAAGCGCAGCCGCGGATGCCCCCGAGCACGGGACGGCGGGGGTCCCTGCGCCCGGGAGATGCCTCCCAGACCCCCGGGAGGGGGGGTTTGTGGGATCGACCCCAACATCGGAGAAAGACCCGCAGCTCCGAAGGGAGGGACGAGGTTAAAACGCAACTCCCGTTGTCGAAAACGCGACCGAGGGCCTTTTGTTCACAGCATGAAATGAGCTGAACTCGGCAAAGCGGCCGCGGATACAAAGAGTCCTTTGGTGTCAGGGAGGGAGGAAAAAATCTCAGAGGAGAAACCAAGAGTCGGGGAAACAAAAGTCCGTGTGTCAGTCAGATGTCCTAGGTGAAGCAACCTTAATGATTTAATACCTTAAAAAACAGATCTTCAAGAAACCCTCCCAACCCCAGACCTACAAGATCAGCAAAACCCTGGAAACCAGCCACAGGGACGAGTCCTGATCTTGTCACTAGCCAGAAATGGTGGGGGCTGGGGGGGGAGGGAAGAAAGAAGGAGGATGGGGGGGACGTGGGGTACAGCAGGTCCGAGGGGTGCAGCTCACGCTTGGTCAGCCACCACGACCACGGGGGCTACCAGGTGCTGCCCAGCAGCCACCGCCTTGACCAGGTTGCACTTCTGCCGCTGCTTGACCACCAGCTTGGACTCAGGAGGGGGTAGAGCTGCATGGCCCATGAGGTAGCACTGATGGTGACGGGCCGTGCTTCCTCCTCCGCCTCCTCTTCCTCATCCTTGTCGCACCATGTCAGCTGGCGGCTGACGGCGACGGCCTCTGCGGCGAAGGAGGTGAGCTCTTTGGCACTGCTCTTCCTGCGGGGAGAAAGCGGCTCAGGGTGGGATGCGGGGGGCTGGAGGGAGGTTGGGGGGCAAATATCGGGGTGTCCCCTCACGCGCATGCCACGCCAGATGGGTCAGGCACCAAAAACACGGCTCCAGCCCGAATCACGTGCTGCAACCGCTGCCCAGATGGCGAGAGCTGCAGCCAAGCAGAGCTGAGAGCAGCTCACTGGGGAGAGGAGCCAGGATTTGGGGGGCTGGAATGTGTCCCCCACCCCCACCCCAGGGCCACACACGCTCACCTCTGCAAGATGATGGGGGTCAGCAGGGTGTTATCCAGGGCACACTGCAACGAAACGCAGCCAGGTCAGAGCCAAGCACCCCGCAATGGGGTGTCCCCCCACCCCGGCATTGGGGAGTGGAGGGGGGGAGGGGGGGGCAGCAGCACTCACCCCCTGCACCCAGGGGTGCTCCAGGACCTGGGCCGCACTGAGCCGCTTCTTGGCATCTGTCACCAGCAGCCTGGAAATGAGATCTTTGGCCCCAGAGGAGATGTGCGCCCAGTCCTTGTCAGGAAACTCGTACTTCCCTTCCTGGATGCTCTCCAAGAGCATCACCTGGGTGGGGGGGTAAATAAAAAAGGGGCTGAGCTGGGAGGGGTGCTGCCAAACCAGCGGCGGGTTTCGGCACTGCCGGGGTCCGCCACGCACCTCGCAGGTGTAGCACGCCTGGCCGTTGTCCCAGTCGCAGCTGGAGCTGCAGCGGCCCACGAAGGGGGGGTACCCGCTCAGCATGAAGTACAGGACGACGCCCAGGCTCCACAGGTCGCAGCGCTTGTCGTAGGTGGGCGCATTCTTGTTCCTGTAAAAATTTTCCACCACCTCCGGGGCCATGTACTCGGGGGTGCCGCACTGCGGGGAGAGGCAGGGGTGAGCCCCAAAGGACAGGGGAGCGATGGGGCAGAGCTGAGAGACAGGGACGGGGGGGTGTCTGCCAGAACTAAGGGGCTACCCCCTCCAAAATGAGGGTGCAGACACGGCCGCTTCCCGGGTTTGGTCCTGGCAGGGCAGATCATCCCGGCCAGGTTTCCCATCGCCACGCGGGGGATGTCACAGCCCTGCCACCCCGAAAAAAATAAAACCCTAAAGGGGTGCAACACCCCCCCAGACTGCCCCCCAGCACTGCCGCCACCGGGCCGGCTCAGCGGGGCAGCGTCCGTCCCATCACCCGGGACATGGCGGGCGGGCGGCGGGGACGGAGCCGGCTCTGCCTGTTCCCCTGCCTGACGCGGGCAGGGCCGCCGCAGCGGGCGCCGGATCCGGGTGCCGGAGGAGTTAACGCTGATGCGAGGCGAGAGCCAGCGGTCCCGTTCCCCCATGGTTCCCCCACGGCTCCCAGGGCTCTGGGGCTTTCCAGCGCACGTGACCCAACCTGCAGCCCGCACCGCCTCGTGACCAGGGGAGAGCAGAGCTGCAGCCAGCAGATAATCACCCCGTAACATAACGAGAGGCCTCCAAACGAGACGCCTCGCCGGCCTCGGCAGCTGATGCCACCGCAAGAAGAAGAAAAACACCCACGCAAGCCCAACCCGCAGCACCCTGCATGGGCTTCCACCCGGCAGGGACCACAGCACCCACCCCCCTCTGCCCCCGCTGCTGAGAACGGGAAACTCAGGACACCTCAGAAATTCAGGTCCTCCCCCTGGGGGAGGGGAAACGCGGAGGAACGAGGGGGGGGGTGTTTTGGCCCCCCCTCTGCTGTTGGGCACCCCGCGTGGGCCAGGGTCTGCCCCCCCCCAGCACGTGAGCACCCTGGAAACACCGTGAGCACCCCGAAAACAGCGGGGCACAGGGCAACACCTGCGCGGGGGGGGGCCCTGCTGCTGGTGATAAGGGGAGCAGGGATTTCTGCAGGGGGAGGCAGGCTTGGTATGTGCCCCCCCCCAAATGTGAGACAGCTCCTTGCAACGCAGGGGCACCCCAGAAGCTTTCGGGGTGCCCACCCTGCAGGGGCTGCACCGCACGCAAGCAGCCCCAGCCCCCTCTCACACACAACCGGAGTGGGGGGGATCACGGTGGCCCCCCCAGCCCCTCGCCTGACCCACTTCTCCCCGAAAGCGCAGCCTCTGCACAGCCGCCTCCGCCGGGGCCGGCTGTTGCTAAGGCTCACGGCAGCCCGGGCTCTGCGCCAGCCCCCCCTGCGCTGCCCGGCCCCCCCATCGTTACAGAACCGCATCTCGCCCACCGCCGCCGAGGGGGGTCCCACAGCGACGGGAGCGACGAGCAGCGGGGGGCTGCACGCAGCCCCAAAGCCTGGGGGAGCCCCACCAGGGACATTCCCCCCTCCATGGACATTCCACAACACCCACCCCTCCCCCAGCACCCCCCCCATCGACATTATACCCCCCCTGCCCCATGGTCTGCACGCTTACCGGCGAGAGCAGCTCCGGGGTGGAAATGGGGGAGCAATTCCCCTTCAGTTTGATGCCACTTGCCAGGCCGAAGTCACAGATCTTCACCGGGGAGACCTGGGGAGGGGGGGAGCAGCGGTCAGTGACCCCCCCCAGCAGCCCCCAGGTACCCTCAGCCCCGCGTTCGCGCCCCAGCTGCCGCAGCAGCATCCCCCGCGGGGAACCAGGGCCCCCCCAGCCCCGGCACCACCCCCTGCTCCCCGCTCACCTGGTCCAGGCGCTCGCACAGAATATTTCCCGGTTTTAGATCCCTGTGAGCAATTCCTGGGAGGGGGGAGAAGAGGCGATGAGTGGAAAAGCCTGCCCACCCCCCCCCCAAGATTTCCACAGCAGAAGGTCTGGGGGTGGCGCAGGGACCCCTCCCTCCCCACCCCAAATCACCGCCCGCGTCATGGCGAAGGGCACAAATTGCTGCTGGCCCCGAGTCCCGGCCAAACCGGAGGAGCAGACTCCGCACCGCGACAACACGATGCAGCCGGGCCTGACCCTGCGCGCCCGCGGCCGGCACCGGCCCCTGCTCCCTGGGCAGGAGGGGGGGGCAGCACCCCCCGGCTGGGGGGGGCACGGCTGCACCCCGGGGTGGCTCGGCTCACCTCTGCTGTGCAAAAAGTGCAGGGCGCTGGCGATGTCCCGCACCACCGTGCTGGCCTCCAGCTCGTTCAAGCGGCTTCTCTGTTGGATGTGGGTCAGGATGGAGCCTGCGGCCGGGCGAGAGCGGAGTGGGGGCTCGTGGGTGTTGGGGGGGCTCCTGCCACCCCCGCTCCCCCCGCCCCGGCACCACACTCACCTCCCCTCATCTTCTCAAGCACCAGGTAAAACCTCTCCTCCTCCTCGAAGAACTCGATCAGCTGCAGGATGTTCCTGTGGGGACAGCAGTGTCAGCCTGGCATCCCCCTAAAAAGATCGCGGGGTCCCCCCCTCCCCGCAGCCCCCCACCCCACACGGCTCCCCGGGGGAGGGCCAACGGAGGAGAAAATCGGGTTTCCAGCGACTGAAACCACGCGGCTGGGGCCCCCGGCCACATTCCAGTGGGGAGAGGGGCTTCCAGCGCCGGGCCCTGCTCCCTAATTGCTCGCAGACCCTCCTGGCTCGCTCGCCCCGCTCCAGAAACAGCCCCGCTCAGCAGCTCTCCGCGGCGGGACGGCAAACGCCGCGGCGGCAGCTCGGCTCGCCCCTTGGCACCACTCCAACTCGGCCGTCGTGGCCCCGTCGTCATGGCAAGCGGCTCCACGTCGCCTCGGGATGCTCCCGGCGAGGCCACGCGGAGGGAGAGCCGCGCAGGAGGGCGGCCTGCCTGCCGCCCATGGGTGTCTCGAGCGCCAGCCCGGTCTCAGCCCGCGCCCTGTGCCCACGGTGGGGGATGGGGACGGCGGCTGCCCTGCGGTACCTGTGTCCCTGGCACAGATTCAGCATCGCCACCTCCTGTAAGACCCCGCCGCAGACGTCGAACTGGTGCTTCTTGATGATCTGCAAGGCAAAGCGGGCGAGACTCAGGGAGAGGCACCGCTGCTGGGGAGGGACCGGGGCCGGCAACCACCGCGCCCCAACCCACCCGGCGCTGGGGACCCCCGGGGCCAGGCAGAGGCAGGCGGGGGATGCCCGAAGGGGTTAAAGAAGCAGAACAGGCTGTTCCCGGCAGCGGGGCCAAGCCGCTCCCTCCCGGGGCCCGCAGCCAAGGCGAGCTCTGCGGCCGAGCCCCGGCGCAGCCGCCCCGGCAGCGGAGCACGGCCCTTCGCCCCGCTGGGCGCTGGCACAGTGGGTGCCTGGTGGACGTGCCATGGGGTGAGCAGGGGGTCTCCACCCACGGGGGAGAGCTGGGTGGTCCCACTGACCCCCAGCCCTTTGGGGCACACTGAACACCCAACCACCATGCAGCCCTCCCCCTGCCTCAGTTTCCCTCCTTGGGCACCCAAAAGCACCCCGGGGCAACAGGGGAAGCCAAGTGCCCCTTGCGTTTGGACACAGGGCCTGTCCCAGCCCCCCCACGCCGTGACTGGGAGCCTGTGGGGTGCAGGGATGCGGCACCACCATCCCCAACCCCAAAAGCAGCTGGCTCACCCCCTGACCCCTCCATTGTTCGCGGGGGCACGAAGACCTCCCTGGGGCTGGCCACCCTGCCGCACCACATGCCCCTGCTTGCCCCAAGTCCCTAGACGCGGCGCAAGCGTTAATTTAATCTCGTGTCTGCCCTAATTTACAGGGATAGGAGCGTGGCTAAGGGGGTTGACCAAGGTCCTGCAGCTGGGCGGTGGCAGAGGACAGCGTGCCACCTGCGTGGCCTGGCCCTGCCCCGCTCCTGCCCCTCTCCATCCCCTCTACCCCGTGAAACCGTCGTCCTGTGCCAGCTCCGCACAGCCAGGAGAGCCAGGAGCCCAGGATGTGGAGGGCAGAAGGGGAAACTGAGACAGGGGGTGGGCAGGAGCCCGCTCTGCAGCCCCAAGCCGCAGAGCTTTACCTTCACTGCGTACTCCTTGTTGGTGACGAGGTTAATGCAGGACTGGACTCTGCCTTGGGCCCCTTCTCCCAGCACCTCGTCGTGCAGCCAGTAAACATCTGGCAGGAGAGAGGGCGCCTGAGCTGCTGGCCCCACCGCGGCACGGGACACCACGGCTGTCCCCGAGCCTGGGGACACCAGGAGGGCCCCAGCCCTGCCGCAGCCCGGGGGGGGACCCCTGGGGTCCCTGGGCAGCCCCGCTCACCTTCGAACCTGCCGGAGAAGCTGTCGGTGGCTCTGCAGTGCTGCTTCTTGTTCCTTTTCTTGGTGCTGGGGATGTCGATGGGCTGACTCAAAGGCACATCTGCGCCGGAGCAAAGCCACTGGCCTGAGTCACCCCCAGCCACCCTGCGCTCCCCCCAGCATCGCCACCCCTGGGACAGCCCCTCAACGCCTTCGGGGGAATGCAGAGGGCCGACATCCCGAGGTCCAGGGCACTCGAAGACGGGCTCCAGGTCAAACGCCAGCTCGAAGGGGTTTTGTTCCTGCAAGGGCCAAGAACACGAGTGAGACGGCAGCTGCTGGACCAGCCGCCGCCGCCCACCCGGTCCAGGCACGCCGCTGGCCTTGGCACACGCTCTGCTCGTGCAGGGCACCGGCTCATGGCCCTGCTGCCAGAGGGATGCAGCAGAGCCGGAGGAAGAGGAGGAGGAGGAGGAGGAGGAGGAAGGGTTTGACCACGTCTCCTGCCGGGGATGTTGCCGCGGGGTCATGCCTCTGTGCCAGCAGCCCCAGGCCGGCACGCGGGCGATGATGAGAGGGACTGGGGCTGCGCGTACCAACCCAGCCCCGAACATCCACCCTGACCTGAACTACAGCCGGGGGGGAGGAAGAAGAGCCACAGGGCAGGACGGGCTCCGGAGCCACCGCACCGCGTCCTCCCACCTCCTCGCAAGGTCAGGGGGGGCCGGAGCCCACTCAGCGCCGCTCCGGTGAACGCCGTGCCCGTGGCTGCGTGATGCCTGTGACCTGGCAGGATCGGGCCCCGCTCCCAACCCTCCCTGCACCCCACATGGGCGATGGGTGTGGGAACCACTGCCTCCCCCACCCCAAACCCAGCGCCTCCGCCCCCAGCACCCCAAAGGGGACATGGGGAACTTCAGCCCCCCCCGAGCCACCCCACCGCGGGACGGGGCAGTGCCGGGGGCACCCGGCCGCGAGGCAAAAGGGCCCCGTCCTCCGCGGGGTTACGAAATCTGTTTGGGTGGAGGCAGCAGCTCCCGGCGGCGTTCCCCAACCCGCCCCGGTGCCCCGGTGCCCGGGCCGGCTGCCAGCCCCAGCGCGGCGCGGGAGCAGCCAGCCCCGGCCACCGCCGCCAGAAACAGCCCGAAAGCGCCTGTTTGCTGCCGGGGCGGCTCTCGAGGGGCCGGGGGGTCCCCATCGCGGTGCGGGGATGCCACGAGCATCTCCCCCCAACCAAGCACCACTCCTGATGCCTGAAAACGCTCCTGCGCAGCGTTTGGCCAGATTCCCCCCTCACCCCCCTAAAAAAAGACAGTATCAGGGTTTGCGGAGTGCGGTGTCACCCTCCAGCCCCCCCCAAGGCTCCCATGTCATGGCGGGGATGAGCGGCTCGGGCCCAAGTCCCTGCACCACGGGCAGGATGAGGCCTCCCGGGGGGGGGCACCAGGGGTGTACACGGGGGACAGGGGGCCCTGCCCGCTGCCGCAGCACCGGCGCACAAAAGGTTTGGGGGATGGGACACACAGGGCAGACGCTGCGCGGCGGCTCCGGCAGCGCATCCGAGGTGTCCCCCGTGTCCCCCCCGTCCTGGTCCCCAACCACCCGGGGTGGGGGAACGTAGGGGGGGATGGAGGGGGGGATGGAGGGGGGGGCCCAAACCCCAGCCAGAAGTCCTCAGAGCAGGATTAGGTGTCAGCTAAAATAAGCCGGGCAGGTTTCGGGTGAGCTCCCAGCATCCCTCTCAGCCCCAGGAGCCAAACTAAACAAAGCTCCCACGAAGTTGCCCGGCTGACGAGAGCGTTTGGGGGACCCAGACCCCCCCCTCGCACCCCCCTCGCGTGACAGTGACCGGGAGGCACGGGGGTCCTGGTGCCCTGGCTGCAGACCCCCTGCCAGGATCTGGCCCTCGCACAACAGGTCCCAGGCTGGGCCCGGCAGCCCCCCACCCCCTGCTCGCAGACGTGCGGTGAATGAGTGCAGCTGGGGGGGGGGGGGGGGGGAACATGCAGCCCACCCGCTGACCCACCCCACGGGGGACACCCGTGGGAGCTGCAGCGGGGTGAGTAAAGCCTTGCTGTGGGGGGGGGGGGTGTGTGTGGGGTGTCTGACCCCCCCTCGGGGAGCACCCCGACCACCGGGCCGGCGGGACATGGGGGTCCTGCGGCCTGGGTTGGGTGGCATCACCCTGGGCGCTCCCCTCTCTCCTCGGGGGGGTGGGGGAAGGGGGAGGTCGCTGATGTGTGTCCGTGCCCCCCCCCCCACTCCGGGCAGGGGATCCAACCGCCGCGGACCCGCACCCCAACCCCGCACCCTCCCGTCCCCCCCCGGAGCACCCCAAACCCCTACCCCCTCCGGAGCATCACGGGGGCGGGGAGCACCCCCTTACCTTGAAGGAGCGGTGGAAACCGGGGATCTCAGATTCCTTCTGCACCATCTTGCTGCGGGCGGGGGGAAGGGAGAAACAAGGGAGGGGTGCGGGGTAGGAAAAAGCCCAACCAAGCAACCAACAAAAACAGGAAAATAAACCGGGAGGGGGGGGAGGGATGCGGAGGGGCGGGCAGAGCCATCGGGGGGGGGGCCGGGGGTACGCCGAGACCTGTGGAGAGAGGAGACCGGGGGGGCGGGTGTCAGGGGGCTGTGGCCCGCACGGGGCCCGCACGGAACCCCCCTGGTCCCAAAACCCCCCCGGCGCTCACCGGCCCCGCAGAGCCGCCGCTGCCGGGGGTACCGCAGCCCGCTCCGCTCCGCATCGCTCCGCACCGCCGGGAGGGGACGTGCCCCCGCCCCCCCCCCCGCAGCTTTATGGCGGCGGCTCCGCCCCCCCGCCCCGCCCCCGCCGTGTGACACCGCCCCCCCGCGGTGACACACCCCCACCCCACCCCCCACGCTGCGCCCAGGGGCGGGGACCCCCACAGCCCCCCCCCTGGCTGCACCAGGCGGGGTGCGGGGAGCCCCACGGACACCCCCTGGGTTCCCCCCCCCCCACAGCCCACACATGTCACGAGCGGGGCGGTGCTCAGCCGCGAGGCCTGCGCGCGGCAGGGGGTCACAGCACAGCCCCCCCCACCCCGGCCCCACCCCGGCTGGGTGGCACCGTGGGAGCCTGTCACGGCGCGGGTGTCCCCCCCCCTCCCCTCCCCCCACCCCACGTATCGCTTGACGCCGACCCGGGCTCAGAACGCACACGCCGAGCGGCGGCGCCTGGCCAATGGCTGCGCATGACGTCACCGCCTGCACCGCCTATTGGCTGCTCGCCCCCTCCCGAGCCGCCATCGCCCCGCCCCCCCGTGCCCCGCCCCTCCCAGGCACCGCGTCACGCTCCGCCCCCCTCCCCGCAGTTCGGGTGTGCCCCCCCCCCCCCCAAAGTGCCGGTGGGGCCAGAGTGGGGGGGTCGGGACCCCCCAAGCCCCCCCAAATCCCGCCCCCCTCGCAGCCGGGGCAATCAGCGCCCTGCTCTACATTAGCGCTGCTAACGAGGGCGCCCCAATTAGCTACACTCCTGCTAATGCACCCCAGGATGCCACTGGCCTTCTTGGCAGCCAGGGCACGCTGCTGGCTCATGGTCAGCCTGTCGTCCACCAGGACACCCAGGTCCCTCTCCGCAGAGCTGCTCTCCAGCAGGGCCGCCCCAGCCTGTACTGGTGCCTGGGGTTGTTCCTCCCCAGGGGCAGGACCCTGCATTTGCCTTTGTTGAACCTCATCAGGTTCCTCTCTGCCCACCTCTCCAGCCTGTCCAGGTCTCGCTGAATGGCAGCACAGCCTGCTGGTGTATCCACCACTCCTCCCAGTTTGGTGTCATCAGCAAACTTGCTGAGGGTACACTCTAACTCTTCATCCGGGTCACTGATGAAGAAGTTAAACAAGGCTGGGCCCAGTGCTGACCCCTGGGGCACACCGCTAGTTACCGGCCTCCAACCAGACTCAGCGCCGCTGATGACAACCCCCTGAACTCTGCCATTCAGCCAGTTCTCAATCCACCTCACCGACCACTCGTCCAGCCCACACTGCCTGAGCTTCCCTAGGAGGATGTGATGGGAGACCGTGTCGAAAGCCTTGCTGAAGTCGAGGCAGACATCACCCACGGCTCTCCCCTCCTCTACCCAACCAGTCGTGCCATCGTAGAAAGCTCCCTGCACGCTCCTGGCCTGTCTGCACACTCACTGCACGCTTAATGCACACTTACCGCATGCTCCTTGCATGGTCACTGCTCACGCTCCACGCTCACGACTTGCTCCCTGTGCACGCCTGGCCTCTCTGCACACTCCCTGCACGCTCCCTGCACACTCAACTGAACCACGGAACCACGGAATGTTTGGGGGTTGCCAGGGCGCTCTGTGAGTCACGGAATCACGGAATGTTCGGGGTTGGAAGGGACCTCTGTGGGTCACGGAATCACGGAATGTTTGGGGGTTGGAAGGGACCTCTGTGGGTCACGGAATCACGGAATGTTCGGGGTTGGAAGGGACCTCTGTGGGTCATCTAGTCCAACCCCCTGCCCAAGCAGGGTCACCCAGAGCAAGCTGCTCAGCATCACGTCCAGGCGGGTCTGGAATATCTCCAGAGAAGGAGACTCCACAGCCTCCCTGGGCAGCCTGGGCCAGGGCTCTGTCACCCTCAGAGGCAAGAAGTTCTTCCTCGTGTTCAGCTGGAGCTTCCTCTGCTCCAGTTTGTGCCCGTTGCCCCTTGTCCTATCGCTGGGCACCACTGAACGGAGTTGGGCCCTGTCCTCCTGACCCCCACCCTGCAGATATTTAGAGGCATTTCTAAGGTCCCCTCTCAGCCTTCTCTTCTCCAGGCTGAACAAGCCCAGCTCCCTCAGCCTTTCCTCGTAGGAGAGATGCTGCAGTCCCCTCATCATCCTCCTAACCCTCCTCTGGACTCTCTCCAGTAGCTCCTCATCTTTCTTGAACTGGGGAGCCCAGAACTGAACAGAGCACTCCAGATGAGGCCTAACTAGGGTGTAGAGGGGAAGGAGAACCTCCCTTGACCTGCTGGCCACACTCCTGCTAATGCACCCCAGGATGCCATTGGCCTTCTTGGCAGCCAGGGCACGCTGCTGGCTCATGGTCAGCCTGTCGTCCACCAGGACACCCAGGTCCCTCTCCGCAGAGCTGCTCTCCAGCAGGGCCGCCCCAGCCTGTACTGGTGCCTGGGGGAGTTTCACAAACCAAGACAGAATGTCTACAACAGAAAGGAAGACCAAAAAGTGAATGTCAAAAAGTGAAAAACTGACAGAGATTAAAGAAACAAAGGAAAAATATAGAACAATACAAGTAAGTACTAAGGAATGACACAAAACTCTTGAAGAAAACCAGATTTGAAATCCTCACACTTCACACAAACATTAAAATAAGGAAGGAGATTAAGGAAGTAAAGGGCAAAACTTATAACCCATGGCAGCAAAGTAAATCCGCTGCAGAAACGCAATGTAGAAAGCAAGGGCACTCTGGAAACCCTTCGACTTAGAAAGAAACTTAACCAGGGAGGAAGATTAAGGAAGTCAAGGTAAAAACTAAAAACCGAGGGCAGCACACTAAGGCACACATGGCAAGGCTATATGCAAAAAGATAAAGATCTACACCAAAACTAGCAATACCTACAAATACACACAATGATTTCAAAAACTTAGCCTTCAATAAGATCTCAATAGGGAGGAGGATGAAGGAAGTCAAGGGACAAACGAAACAAAAGAGTGGCAGCAGACTGAAACAGCTGTGGAAAGACAATGCAAAAAGCCAGGATAAAGACACAAACCAAGACAGAATGACTACAGCAGAAAGGAAGACCAAGAAATGAATGTCAAAAAGTGAAAAACCGACAGAGATTAAAAGAAAAACGAAAAAAATAATAGAACAATAAAGGTAAGCACTAAGGAATGACACAAAACTCTTGAAGACAACAACATGTGAAATCCTCAGAGTTCATATGAACACTGAAATTGGGAGGAAGATTAAGGAAGGGCAAATCTAATAACCCATGGCAGCAAACTAAATCCGCTGCAGTAACACAATGTAGAAAGCAAGGGCACTCTGGAAACCCTTCGACTTAGAAAACTTAATTAGGGAGGAAGATTAAGGAAGTCAAGGCAAAACCTAAAAACCTGAGGGCAGCACACGAACACAGACATAGCAAGGCTATGCAAAAAGCTAGAGATCTACAGCAAAACAAGCAATACCCACAAATACAGGAAATGATTTCAAAAACTTAGCCTTCTACAAGATCTCAGTAGGGAGGAGGATGAAGGAAGTGAAGGGACAAACGAAACAAAAGAGTGGCAGCAAACTAAAATGAGATATAGAAAGACAATGTAAAAGCCAAGGTTCTTAAGGTCCCAGTATTTAATGTCAATGTCTCTGTATTTCAAGGTCAGGACTGCAACAGTTCTGCTGTCTGTGGACACCAGTGAGAGATGACCTGCTTTTCATTCGTTCAGGCACTGCACCTACACTTAGTCACAGATCTGATTTTTTTTTTTATGTTTTCCTCTCCAAGATGTAATAGACAACAGGGCACCCTTTAAGTGAAGTTAAATAGCAGTTCTACTGATTTAAATACAAAAAGTTTTCGCCTGTGGTACATTCATCCACAAGAACTTTAACACCTCTTGATAGAAGGAATAATAAGAAACATGACACTTTACCAAACTAGCTGCAGTGGTATTTTCTAGTTTTAAACAAAGCACCTGTGTGGAAGTTGCAAGCTCTCCTTATAGATTAGCAAACTTAGCAAGGACAAGACTGTGACAAGAGCAGGAGCTGCGACCAAGAACCAGTGAAAAGCAGCTTTGCAGTTTTGCAACGAGATAGAACGAACCGAGCATGCGCAGCGCCCCGGATGTAACTCACGGGCAAATGAGGAAGACTACTGAAAGAGATGAAGTAACGACCTAAGACCACCAGAGACTACCCAGGAGCTCTAATACACCTGCTAAAGGAGAATTGGAATAGATTCATACGCTCTCGGAAATATAACGATTAATATGCATATTGTAGTTCTATTTAACCTGAAATTAAAGGGTGTTTGGCGCACACGTTTGGAGGAGAGATCCCCCGTGTGCCCGGCGCCGTAATAAAGGACACCTGGTTAACAGCATACATTGTACTGTTAGGTTATTACCGGATCTGTGAATCACTCTAACCAGCGTTTTCCCTCTTGACTAGAAAATGAAAATCTTCAACAGCAGATAGCCCTGAAATAAGCTTCAGTCAAATCTGGACCCAATACAGGGTGTGCATTATGATATGCCACAGATCGGGACTTGACTCTTCAAAACAATCATGCACTAAGGAAAATTTTAGGTTGTTATGCAGAGTTTTAACTCGAGTCTTGGCAACCGCATTTGGGACATGAAAGGTATCAGCACTACAGTACTACGTGCAGTAGAGAAAACTGCTCTTGCAGTTCAATTCCAACACCGCATCCTCAAACAAACTGAAGCTGCTGTGTTTGAGCAACATGGGTGGAAATCTCACCTGCCACGCTGAAGTGACGCTGGGGCACTTCTTCACCTTGTAGTCTCTTTCCTCAGGCTTAGTGAATCTCTCCCAGAGTCTGAGGCAAAGCCCATGGATTTCTCCTGTTTGCAACAGGGGATGTCTGAGCCGTCACATGGTGGTTTGTTGTGGGGTACCACTTGTACCCTGGATTTGCCTTCATAAATGCATCCCTGTACTAGAAAGAAAAGGAAAACTTCCAGTCAGGTCACTCATGAGAATGCAGTATCCACAGGGCAACACAGTGCACTGCTTGTAATGAGATTTAAGACAGTAAAGAATCCTTAAATAGCTTGATTTTTAACAGTTTAATCACATGTTTAGAGTCTGACTGCCAACACAACCGAACAAAAGAAATACCATGATAGGAAGAGTTGTATTTCAAAAAGCGAGGTTTCTCTTTACCCACCTGAGGGTCTATCACCCAGAGCAGGCTGAAGTTCTGATCCTGCAAACTGCTCCCCACTGCTTCTCTGCTCACCTTGGCGAACAAGGACAGCTGTTCCCATTCTTTTGCAGGTACAATATTTCCAGTTTTACACTGCAGTTTCAATGAAATGAAGACATACATTTAGCAATACATGCAGAATGATGCTCCCAGAACAGGCAAAGAAATAAAACCTATGACCAGGATTACCTCATTTTCAGCAACTTCGGATACATCATCCCCATGTTCCCACCAAAATGTACCACGCTGCATCAAATCAACCAGGAAAAAAACTCTTCAGGAACGCTGACCCACACACACGCTGTATCTTCAGAACCGGGCGTCTGTATGAAACTTGCACACTCAGGGCTGCGACCCCTCCCCCCTCACCCCTTTTCTCTCTCCCTCAGCCCGGGCTGGGAGCTCACCTCACCAGGGAAGGACACCAGGGAAGGACACCAGCCTCACCGAGGGACAGGGAGGGGAGAAGGGAGCAGAGAGAAAGGCCACACACAGGGAGGGGAGAAGGGAGCAGAGGGAAAGGCAACACACAGAGGAGCAGCTCTGCCTTCCCTTGCTCAGCCCACAGCCCGCTGGTGCCTGTGCCCGGGGGCTCCGTCTCCGTCCCCTGCCCCTCCCCAGCTCTGGGCTCCCCCCCGGGGCTGCCCCGGCCGGGCCCGGCTCCAGCGGGGAGCTCCCCCCCGCCCCCCTCGCGTGGCCAGCAGGCAGCACAGCCCCCAGTGCCCGCCCCACGGCCCCGCTCCCCTCACGGGCAGCCCCAGCCCTCACCTCAGCCGGAGCCTGGAGTGGATCCTGTCCCTGCCACACCAACATGGCCACCCAGCAGCCCCTGCCCCGGGCCTGCAGCTCCCAGCATGCCCCGGGAACCAACATGGCCACCCAGCAGCCCCTGTCCCGGGCCTACAGCTCCCAGCATGCCCCGGGAACCAACATGGCCAGCAGCAGCCCCTGCCCCAGGGCAGGCCCCAGGACTACAGCTCCCAGCATGGCCCGGGGCGCCCCCCCACACCCTGCCTTCCACCCTCTGGAAGCCTTTTCTTTCTTTCCTAACAGCTGAGCATTTAACTGACTAAATCTCAGAGGTACTCTTGTTCCTTCTCAACAAAGCAGCCATCTCCATCTGCTCACATCTGCCAAGCACACATCCAGGCAGGCCAGGAGAGCACGGGGTCCCATCTGCTCCCTGTCCCTCACACAGCAAGGAGGGTGACAGCCACCAGCCCCTGTGAGCTGGCAGCTCGCCAACAGCCACCGCGCGAAGGGACACAGCCCCTGCTCAGACACCACGGGCCTCTGGAATGGCTTTCCAGAAAGGTACCCAGGAGAGGGACAAAGAAGGACCGAGCTTCTGCAAGATCAGAGCAGAATGAGAAAGCCCAGAGTGTAACTTGGCAACACTCCAAAAGTGAGAAAAGACACCAAACTCTTCTGAGGATGTCACATCATCTTGGCAGACCAGTGCCCTTGCCCGCGTGCCGACAGGACCCACCAAAGTCGTACTCCTGAGATTTTCACCATCTGTGGTGGAAAGCCACTGGGTTTAACTGACGCCTCCAGCCCTTGGGACAGACAGACAGACAGATGAGAGGCTGTAAGGAAGAAAGAACCCCATGCTACGTCTACATCACCAAACGTCTCCAGGCACGTCAGACCTCAGCACGCTTCCCAGTTCCTCACAGCTCTACTTGGCTACTGCAGAAATAACTACTCCATAGCACTGCCCATGGCCGACAGCAGCCTGCTGCAAACTCCTTCCCGTAATTCCACCCACTGAATACAGTCGTGTGTGCACACAGACAGGACCCAGGAAGGAGTGGCACAGCCAGGAACGGGATTTTTGCCAAACTTGACAAAGACACCCTGTGAAAATGACAGCCCTTCTGTCTGAAAGAGCAACAGCAGCTTTAGTAGCGGGGTGGGGAGGAGGGGAAGCTGAAAGAGATTCTGTAGCATTTTTCAGTACTTTCCCTTGGAACAGCTTGAATGAAATCAAGGTGCAATCATGCCTTGTGACTTTGGCCAATGAAATCCACTAAAACTTTGAGGAAATAGTTTATACTCTAAAAAAAAGCAACAACCAAACCAAACACCACAGTTGCATTTCTAGCAATTACTGGAACTCTCCTGACATAAATGTTGCACATTGCAAAGCTAAAGCACAGCCACACAGAGCTGTTTGGTGGTTGGAATAACCACCAAATAACACAAGAAGAGGAGAACATTTTGCAACTTCCAGCACTACAGCTGATTTTGATGGAGTCAAGAACTAAAGCAGCCACAACAGATGAAGGACATCATGTAACATCCATCATGTTAACACATGCAAAAACTTTAGTTACTGCGACGCTGGTTCAAAACTGGGTGCAGGCATGACACATCCCTCCATTGCTGCTGAAACCAGAGCTCCATCACTGCTCCAGGGTTTCCACCGTGTTCCTACACACGCGCTCCTGCACCTACCCAGCTGATAAACGATCCAGGACCATAAACCCAACCAGAACGAACAAAGAAAAGCGTGAATTTTAGTGGAAGATTTCTGATTTCTCTTTCAGCTGAACATCAGATGCTTCTGAAAAGGAAACGCTGGGGCAGACAGCCCTGTCACAAGAAACTCACCTCCACGAGCAGGAACAGTGACGGCTGCTGGCAAGCTTCCGTCGGATGAGTCGCATCAGACTGGTGATTACTGGAGGAAACCTGGAACAGGGAGAGGGGAGAAAAACACCTCTGGGTTACTCCGACATCATCCTCTAAAGGAATTGTGTCACACGGGACGCACTCGTTAACTGTCACAGCACATGTCACTAGCAGTCACATGCCAGCTCCTCGTTTTATTTCACGTTCCTGATTTCTGCGCTGCGTTCCTGTGCACTGCGCGGTGTGCAGCGTGTGCTGCGCTGTGGGATTCACTGCCCTGTCTGCTCTCTGTCGCGTTCCCTGTGCTGTGCTGCTGCGTTCTGTGGTACCGACTGCCCTGTGCCCACGGTCTGTGTGACACTGTCGGTGCTGTGCTGGCTGCTGTGCTGTGTGGGGCCCAGGGGGCGGGCCCCCAGCCCCGGGCCCAGGCCGCGGATTAGCCGAGCCAGCACTGGGTGGAGCCACCAATGGGAACCGCCCACAGCGGGCGGAGCCACCAACGCCCACCAATGGCCACCAGCGGGCACTGGCCACACCCGTCGGCACGGCGATGCCCAGGGACGCGGCAGCGCAGGCGCCGGCAGCGGGCGGAACGCGGCGTCCTTGGCTTCCCCGGGGCTGCCTGCGCCCGGCAGAGCCCCCGCAGCCGCCCGGCCCCAGCGCCTGTCCCCGCAGGCGACCGCCCACCCGGGGGTCCGGCGGAGGGGTGCGCGGGGCTGTTCCCGGAGGGGTGACAGCCAGCCAGCCGGCCGGGGTGCCACAGGCAGACGCGGGGCTCTGCCCGGGGCCGAGCTGCGGGAGGAGGTGGGCAGGCGGAGGGGTGTCCGGGAGGGACCCCGAGCCGCGGAGCTGGGCTCTGCCGTCCGCGGCACGCACAGCCCAGCTCGGCGTGGGCACGGCCAGCGCGGCAGGGCCAGGGGCCGTCTGTGTGCCGGGAGCAAGGCTCAGGGGAGGGCTGGGCAGGGGCGGCAGCAGGGCACTGCTCGGGGCTGTCGACGGAACCCTCCTCACCCTCCCAGGGACCTCGGTGGGATCGGGAGGAGGCCGCGGGCGTGTGGGTACGGCCCTGGTCAGCCGGCGGGACGGACGGAGAGGGCTTTAAGCGGGAATGGAGGGGTCGGAGGACACCCACGGGAGAGCTGGAGGTGAGCTCAGGGCTGCCACGGCGCTGTTTGGGACGGTGTGTGTTGTGTCCTGTCTTCTGTGGTGTGCGCTGTACCCTCTGCTGCGTGTTGGGTCTGCTGCATGGTGTGGAGTTTAGTGCATGATAAGGTATTTGTGGTGTGGATGGCATTTTGGATGGTGTGGATGGCATTTTGAACGGTACAGGACGCTATAGGATGGTAAGCCTTGTATGGTGCAGTGTGTGCTCCATGGCATGTATTGTGTGGTATGTATCGTGTATTATTGTATTTTGTATGGTATGGTTTCGTATCTGGTATAGTACGGTTTTTTATTTGGTATGGTAGGGTATTTTGTCTGGTAGGGACGGTATGGTCTGTACTGTAAGAATTGTATTCAGTTTTGTACTGCCCGTGTGGCACAGCGCTGGGCATGGTATGGGGTATGGTGCTGTGCTGTCTGCGTTACATTCTGTGTGGCGTCAGATTTTGCATTGCGTTCAATGTATGCACGGTGTGGTGTGTACGGCGTTTCTGTGCTGTGTATTTTGTACAGTGTGGTGTATTTTGTGGTTTTGGTATTGGGGGTATGGTCTTGGGGATGTGGCATTGGGGTGTATGGTGTTTGGCATGAACAGTGTGCTATATATCGAAAGGCAAGTTTTGTTATGGTGTCGTATTGTCTGTGCTGTGTGGTGTGTATCTATTGTACTGTATGTGTTGTATATGTTGTGTGGTATGTATTGTGTCATAGAGTATGTATCGTATTGTGTGCATTGTACTGTACCGTATTTATTTTATTTTTTGTATTACATCCTATCATGTATTTTCTGCTGTATTGTTTATTGTTTTGTGTAGTGTATTGTGTGTATTGTGTGGTATGGTAGGCATGGTACGGTACTGTGGGTATTGTTTTGTGTTTTGTGTATTGTAGGGCATTGTCTGCATCATGTTGTATGTTTCTAATTTGTATTTTATTTTTCTATTGCAATTGCACTGTATTTATTGTGTAGTATGCTGTTGTGCTCTATGCAGTGTGTTGTCTAACTGTTTCTATTGTATTTATTTTGGATGCTGTGCTTCGTTTTGCATTGCATTTCATATTGTATTATATGTATGGTGTGTAGAATACAGAATGGTACGGAATGTATGGTATGCGGTGTATTACACTGGGTTCTGTGTTGTACTGGGTTTGGTCTGTTCTGTGTGTTGTGTTGTGTGTATTGTGTGGGGTTTGATTCTCTTTTGTATTGCATTGTACTGTTTGTATTGTAAGTCTGGTGTTCTATTTTATGGTATGGCATTTATTTTATTGTATGCAATGTATTGTAAGGTGTGGTATTTATTTTTTGTAAGTATTGTCTGTATTGTATGGTTTGTTTTTTATTGTATTTTATGTATTTTTTTGTATTATATTGTAACATACGGTATGTAATGTATGGTATGGTAGTGTATGGTATGGTAATTTATGGTCTGGCATTGTATGGTATGGCATTGTACTGTATTTTGCATTGAATTTTATGTATTTGATGTACTATACTGTATTTTATGTGTTTTCTTTAATGTATGTTACGGTATTTATTTTATTGTATGTATTCTATGTATTATTTTGGGTGTAGTACATGGCATGGTATTTATTGTATTGTATTTTCTAGTCCAGTGGGAATTGTGTTGTATGGTACGCATTGTATGGTATGGTATGTATGGTATGGTGTGCATTGTATTTTATGTTGTGCATTGTATCGATTGTATTCTATTTTATGGTATGTATTGTATTTTGCCTGCTGTAGGTGACCCTGCTTCGGCAGGTGGGTTGGACTAGATGACCCACAGAGGTCCCTTCCAACCCCTACTATTCTCTGATTCTGTGATTCTGTGATTGTATAGGTTGTACAGCCTGTAGGTACTGTATGTACTGTATGTTGTGTACACCTTGTATTGCATTGCGCGGTGTGTATTGTCTTCTCTCTGTTGTGTGTTTTGTGCTGTAGGTACTGTAATTTCTTTTCTACTGTATTTTGTATTGTATTGTGTGCATTTGATAGTATGTAACATATATAGTGTGTGCTATAGTAGGTGTTGTGTTGCTTGTGTTGTATTTTCTATTGAATGTATGTGCTCTGTGGTTTTTGCGTTGCGTTGCATTGCATGTACTGTACGTCATGCTATGGCATCATTGTAATGCACGTGTTCCATGGTGTGCATTGTGTGTGTGGTGTTGTATGGTATGTACTGTAGGGCATGGTGTTGTATTTATTGCATTGTGCGTACTGTATTTTGAATTGTATTGAATTCTGTATTGTATTGTGGGGGTTTTGTATCGTATTTTATATACTGTATTCTACTGTACGATATTTATTGTATTGTACGTATTGTAATGCATTTTGCGTTGCAATGTATTTTGCAGTGTGTTTTATGTGTGGCGTGGCTTGTACCGTACAGCCTGTAGTGTATGGCTTGCACTGGACTTTGGTTTGTGTTGTATGGCCCTGCAGTATTGCAGGCTGTCTTGTACAAGAGTGCACACAACGTGTGCTGTATTCCATCACAGATCCACTGGGATAAGCGAGACACGGCGGAATGAGTCCCACAGCTGGAGTTCTGAGATGGAGGGCTATAGGCTCCATTGTACGTGTTGTATTTTGTATTGTATCGTATTTTTTGTATCGTCGTGTTTCTATTGCATTGTGTGTAGCGTGTTTCATACAGTATTTTGTGTTATTCTGTATGGTATGGCATTTACAGTGTTGCATTTTGTAATGTGCTGTATTTTGTACAGTGAGGGTAGGTAGGATTGTCTGGTATGCACTGCATGTGTGGTGCGGTTTCCGTGGCACGGTTTGTAGGTATGGTAGGCATGGTCTGGTACTGTATGTTCTACTGTTTGTCTGGTACATACGGTATGGTATGGTATTTTGGTTGTGGGTATGGTATGGCATTGGGTACGGTACGGTATTGTTTTGAACGTCTTGCGTTACATTTTGCATTGTATTCCATTCTGCGTTGCATTTGTTGTATGTGTGAGGCATGGTATGGTACATACAGTGTTTTGTTTTGTAAGGTGTGGTGTCTTTTGTACTATGCAGTGGGTACGGTGTGATGCTGTGGGTATGGTATGGTACGGTATGCCATTGTATGGTCCTCAGGGTAAGCTACGGCATTGAGGTGTCTATGGTATGTATGGCTTTGTTTGGCGTGTATGGTATTGTATGCGTGGTAGGTATGGTATTGACACAGGAGAAGAGTCAGAGATCACTCAGATCTGAGCTAGCAGTTAATTCATTCAGTTCTAATCACTACATTTCGGTATGCAAAATATTTAATAAAATACAGAAGGACTGGTGGTCAATACTCTGCTATCATCTGCTACACTGGAAGTCAGTACGGGAAACAACGACTATTGCGTAAGCTTACTAAGTGTATCTTAAATGTCACATGCATGCACAAAATGTCACTTACCAAGCCACCGGTGTGTGGGGTCAGGTCAGGGACCTCTCAGCCCCGAGGGGTGACCTTGGGAGATCCAGGGGAGGTCACGGCCATGCAGCCAGCTGCTGTGGAGGGAGAGCTCAGCGGACCCTGATGACTGCAGATACTTAACGGCATAAAGTGGTTGATTTGTGGTCAGATTTTCTGCTGCGTTCATGCAGTTTCGGTCCCTTCTCAGGCAAGTCTCCAGCCAAACCACTTTTTTTGGTTTGGGTGCTGAGCTCCCACTGACCGCTCACACAACACGAGTAACTTTGGCCAGGCTGACTTGCTGAGCATCTGCGTGGACCAGAGTTCAGTTAGGTCAGACAGGAGGAGGGCATCCGTCACAGGTAGGGATGGTGTGGTCTGGTGTGGTGTGGTAGGGTACGGTATGGCACTGTATGGTACAGCATGGAAATGTATGGTACAGCATGGTATGGTACAATATGGCATGGCACTGTATGGTATTTTGCTTTGTGTTATACGCATTGCATTATAGTTTGCATTGGGTTGTATGTATTGTATGATATTTTGCACTGTATGGTACGGTATTAATTGTATTTCATGCATTGTGTGTGTTGTGTTGTACACACTGTATTGTATGGTGTGGCAGTTATTGTTTTGTATTGTGTTCTGTAGCATATTGAATGTCTTTGTGTTGTATTTTGTACCGTATGGTATGTATTCTACAGAGTGTATTGCACTGTGTATCGTATGTATCATATGACGTTATCGTATTTATTGTATGTATTGTATTGTATTGCACTGTTTGTGCTCTTGGATTGTATCTACTGTACTGTATGCGTTGTATTTTATGAACCGTGTGGTATTGTAGGGTATGGTATGTACGTAGCTTACTCTATGCAGTGAATTGTATGTACTGCACTGCATTGTCCTGTATGGTATGTATTTCATGATATGTATTGTATGGTACGGAATGGTGTGCTATGTACCGTGTGCTACATATGGTATGGTGTGTCTTGTATGGCATGTATGGTACGTATAGTGTTCTGTATTGTATGTAATGCATTTTGTGTTGTTTGCACTGCACTGTATATTTTGTGTTGTTTAGTGAATGACATGGAATGTATGGTATGTGTTGTGTTGTAAGGGATGGTAGTTATTGTACCGTATCTGTGCATTTTCATGTCCTGTGTGGTATTTTGTTATTTTACGTATTGTGTTATCATACAGTATTTTTTAAATTTGATGTATTCCACTGTGCATTCTATAGTATTCTGTGCATTGTATTTTGCATTGCTTTGGTATTGTATTGAAAAAACGGTACTGTGTTTTGTATTGTTTTGTATTGTCTTGTATGTACTGTATACCATATTGTAGGTATTGTATTGCATGTATTGTATTTTTTCTTGCATTGCCTTGTGTGTATTGTATGTGTCCTGTCCTAATGTATGGTATAGTATTTATAACAGTTTATTCATTCTAGAGTATTTAGTTTTCTAAGGTATTTTGTTTTATAATATGTTGCATGTAGTTTACTCTATGTAGAGTATGCATTGCACTGTACAGTATGTATTGTATAGTATTTATTGTTTTGCAGCTATTGTGGGTATTGTGGGTATGGTAGGTATGGGACTGCGCTATACAGTTTATTATTGTCTGTATTGTATTGTACCCCGAACGGGATGAACCTTTTCCAGAACCACCCAATGCTCCTGCAGACCCTGCAGCCCTGGGTCCATAAGGAGCTGGAGGAGATCTTTGACAACAGGGGGTTGGAGGCAGCCATGGTGGAAGACACCATCATGGCCACGTTGACCAAGATGCCCCCGGCCCCGCTGCCTCCTGAGGAGGGTCTCTGCCTCCCCCGGCAGCCCTGCGATATCCGGCACAGACGAGCTCCTCGGCACCTCATCCACCGCTGTTGGTGGGCACCCGCCAGCCACCCCGCTGCTCCTGCTGCCATCCCCACGGAGCAAGAAGAGCCCCAGGAGGAGTCCAGGGAGGCTGTGCCCAGGCTCTCCACTTCCAACCGGGACAGGGAACTCTCCTGGGGGGCCACGGCCACCCTGAAAGATGAGCACCAGCAGCTCTGAGGACTCTCCAGCCAACAAGAGGCCAGCACCACACCAGGGACACTGGAGGGGCCCTCACCAGACGACCAAACCGGGACTGGGCCATCAGCTGCGGCACGCGCTGGCCCTCAAGGGCTCCCAGCCCCCCAGATGCAATTATCCGAATAAAAAAATTTCATTAAAACGACAGAAAAAGCCTCAGTGTTACCAACAGTGCAGATGGCATTGCTGTCTTCACCCTTTTTAGCTTTCTTTTACAGGGAGGGGTGGGATGTGAATACTGAGGGGTCCTTCTCTGTGTGCCAGGCAGTGTTTTGTTGTTCTCCCCCAAGGCAAATGCTGCCCAGCTCCGGGCCTGCAGCTCTCAGCTGGTCCCTGGGCCAGTGTCTCCAGCCCAGGGGTCTCCAGGGCCAGCCCGTGCCTCATCGCTCACCACCCAGCCCATCCCCCTCTTCCCTACACCCTCTGCCCCCACATCTCGGGGCACTGCTCCCCAACCAGCCTGCACTGCTGGGTGCAGCCTCGCGACAGTGGCACCCAAACCCCAGCTCCTGCACGGAGTCATGACGTGGTGCTGCTCTCTGCACCAGCCCAGGGTCACACCCTGCCCCAACAGAGCCCCAACAAGTGCAGCCCAGGAAGCGCAGAGTCCTGCCCCTGGGGAGGGACAACACCAGGCACCAGCACACGCAGCAGGCTGCCCGGTGGGGAAAAGCCAGGGAGAGGTGCCCGTGCTGCTGCCCTCCAGCCAGCCTTGGTGCCACCAGCATTGCTTCTCCTCTGTGGAGAAAGGGCCCGGCATGGGCAGATGCTCGGCAGATGGATGCTGGGCAGCTGAGTGCACTGCAATAGTCTGGTTTGGAGAAAAAGAGCCTGAGGGGCCACCTCACCACTCTCCACAGCTTCCCGAGGAGAGGATGTGCAGAGGGAGGTGCTGAACTCTTCTCCTGGGGATCCAGCGACAGGATGCGTGGGAATGAGACGGAGGAAGAGGAAGGCAGAGGAGGAGGGAAGAGGAACAGGAGAAAAAGGAGGAATGAGAGAAAGAGGAGGAAAAACAAGGCAAAGAAGAACAGGAGAAGTAGCAGGATGTGGAAGAACAGGAGAAAGAGGAAGAGGATGATGAAGAACCAGAGGAGGAGGAGCAGGAGGAGGAAAAGCAGAAGGAAGAACAGAGAAGAGAAAGAGGAGGAGAAGGAAGAACAGAGAAGAGAAAGAGGAGGAGAAGGAGGTCAAAACATCTTCAGATTCACTCTAGAGTGGCAGCACATCAAAATCCTTGGAGGAAACACATTCTGCATTTGTTTGTCCATGGGCATTCGCTAACCCCAAGCCTACTGGGGAAGCCGTTACTCACGGGAGTCATTCAGCGCCATGGCCATCGCTCCTCTGGGCACAGACAGGAAAGCTCTGGGTGACAAAGGCTCTCAGGTCGTGCTCCAGAAACAGCAGAGCAGCACCAGAAGATCCCCAGCACCTGATCACACAGACACAATTCCAACTCAGTGACACCATTACTGAAAACAAAACACCCAGAGCAGCACCTGCCATTACAACTCCTTCAGGGCAGCTTCAGCTGCTGCAGAGCTGCAGGCTGACGACCTTCCCACCGCTGCCACAGGCCCCCACAGCAATAACGACCGGCAAAAAGCACCTCTGCCCGCGGCCCACACCCACCCGGCCTCCAGCGGCAGCACAGCTCAGCCCGCAGCTCTGAGGCACCAACCAGCCTGTGCTCACAGCCCGTGCCACCCACAGGACGGTCTGTGCAGAGTCAGCTCACCATGGCCTGCGAGAGAGGGGGGCGGGGGGGGGGGGGGAGAGAAAACTCTGGGGAAAAGGGAAGGTGTGGGCAGGAAACCAGAAATCCCTGACAGGGCTGGGAGGAGAGGCCCGGGCCGCCTGTGCCTGCCCACTGGCCACAGCTGAGCCAATCAGCGGAGCTGTGAGGACAGGCCCGGACTGCCTGTGCCCGCCCACTAGCCATGGCTGAGCCAATCAGCGGAGCTGTGAGGACAGGCCCGGGCTGTCTGTGCCCGCCCACCAGCCACAGCTGAGCCAATCAGTGGAGCCGGAGGCGGTCTGTCAGTCCCAGCCGGGCTGGGGCAGGGCCGGGGGGGGGGGGCAGAGGCCGAGGGGCCTGAGGAGAAAGAGGTGAGAGATGGGGGGGGGGGCAGCCGGGGCGAGGGAGAGCAGGGCTGGGGCAGGGCCGGGCTGGGGGAGCAGCAGCAGCAACAGCAGCAGCAGCAACAGCAGCAGCAGCAGCAACAGCAACAGCAACAGCAACAGCAGCAGGGATCTCCCCGTGCGGAGGGGCCGGGGGAGGGAGCTGGAGCCCTTCTCCCCCCAGGCCCGGCCATGGCCCTGTTCCCAGCCCTGCGCCCCAGGGCTCAGCTGGTGGTGACAGACCGGGGCCTCTGCTGTCCCCAGGCTGTCGTGTGGGGCTCGTGCTCGTGGAGCACCCCTCTCTGCTGACAGCCTGTCATAAACGGGGATTTCCAGACATGGGAGTGGTTTCTCCCTCCTGGTGGGAGCACACCCCAGGGCTGAGCTGTCAGAGAAGCCAGTGGGGAGCGCTCCTGGCTGGATGCGGCTCCCTTGGCAGATGTTTGTGCCTGAGTCTCGGCCCCGAGGTCTGATTTGTGCCTTTCCCCCCACCCAAGCTGTGCTGCTGGCTCTTGGGAAATGGGGGTACCGAGGGTGGGTGGATTTATAACAGCCGGGATGCTCCAGTCAGCCTGTCAGGGATTTTTTACTTCCTGGTTCCTGCAATAACAGTGAGATTTCACCCAGGAAAGTACGGTGTTTAGCTTTGGTTACTCCTTGTGTGGATTGTGTCAGTCCTCAGCCAGGTGCACAGTGGCTGTCAGAGGAGGAATGAGACTGTTCCAGGGTGAAGTGAGCAATGGGGATCTCAAGCCTGTTTTGTTTAAGGCAATCAGGTGAAAAACTGCGGTTAGAGCTGTCTGCGTTGCTTACCCTTCTGATTGCAGTGCTGCCCTCTACTTCTCTGTAATACTCACTTCTACTACTCAGTTCCGTCAAGTTTAAATTTCTGTAAATTGGTACTACACTTTGCCATTGCTTCTACTTGATTCATCATCCATTTGAAAATTCCCTGTTCAGGTCTCTCTGCTTTCTTCTCTCGCCTGTCCCCCAGAACGGTATTTGACTGCAGGGCCTGCAGAGTCTGTGTTTCCTCCTCATGGTGAGGAAAATATGGACATGAAAAACAAAGAGGTAGTGATTGTGAGAAGACGCCTGCCTTTGTGCTCATTTTCACATTCAAGTTCCTGTTGTGTGTTCTTAAATGATGTGGGTTACTCTAAGTGTTAGCAGCCCCTTGTCTGCATCCCTGTGCTCAGGAGGTGCATCAGAAGCTCTGTCTGGGCATTGCTGGTGTCAGACAAGTAACCGCAGCCCTTTCTGAAAAATAGCTGCTGGGTGAGTTATTTCCTAGGCCGTAACAGAAGGGTTTCTGGTTACATCTGCAGGAACTCAGGAGCAAACCCTGCTGACGGAAACCCTCAGAAGAAAGGGAAGACAGGAGAGAGAAGAGCAGGTCAGTAGAGTTGCGCTGCTTTACCCCAGATGGTGTCACACCTGCTGGCACAGTGACTGTGGGTATGGGTGCTCTCAGGGTGTTTTCTGATCTTTTCCAGTGTTCACCACCAGAGAGGACCTATGGCCCTAGGGGAAGGACGGCTCCCCCTTCTTTGTGCACCCCAGGATCTCATCGTGATGCATAACCTCCTGTGCAAACAGAAGTAGCCGATAGTCGAGTTCTTTAGGGAGGCTGTTGTGGGCAGGAGGAAGATCCCGGGAGCAGACTTCATTCAAGTGGTCAAAGGGGTATGGAGGGAGCAGAACGGGAGTGAACTGCTGCCACTGCCCGATGTCCTTGTGTGCAGACCTGGGGTGGTTCCAGTGGGGGAAATGGTGGCGGTTCAGCAAGGGGCACTTTCTCGTGTCTTACCCTTAGAGGACAACTCCCACAGTCTGGAAAGCTGGAGGGGAAAGGGAGAGCAGGGATATGAGAAGTGGGATGTCATTGAGGGCCAGTTGTGGGAGTGAGGGTCCCCGTTGCCTTATGGTCTCCAAAGAGAGTCACTGCTAAGTTCTGCAGCTGCCTGGATCCTGCTGCAGACACTGAACTGGCATCATGTTTCCCAGTGTCGATACTCGACCTTTTCCCCACCAATCTCATATATATATTCCCATTGTGCTGCCATCAGCCTGTATCTGTGCAGCACTGTTTACTCTGAGCCTCCCTTCCCACAGGGTGCAGGGGACAGAGCTGTGAGGAGCACACTCAGGTCAGCGAGGGTTCAGCAGTGCAGGTGTTAACTGATAGCCTAGTCCAAGCCAAAACAAGCCATCTCACATCCTAGGGGGCTGGGAAGTTTGGCGTGTTAACAGCCAAGAGGTCTGCAGAAGGCAGCAGAAGCCTGTTAAAGCCCAGTAAAGTTGTAAATGCTTAAACCTCACCAGGTTTCTTTGTGCTGTGCTTCCCTGCAGAACACCAGAAAATCTCACCCTGCCTACCTCTGGGGCAAGCCTTGATGCTTTTGTGATCACACTGCCATTTTCTGTATTGGCTGTCCGACTGAAGTTCCCATGAGAGACAAGGACCTGGAGAATGTGGTCATTTTGTTGACTTCCTTGAAGCGGGGGACTGTTATGAGCAGTGTGAATCTGAGGGAAGGTCAGAACCTGTGGCAGGAGATCAGAAACGGACAATGCAGAGAGACCAGAAGAGGTGAGAGGAGCACAGTGTGCTGGGAGAGCATCTCAGTAACGTTCTTGATGGGAGATGCCAGAGTGGGTCCTGAATATGGGTCCCTGAGACCCTATGGCAGCCTGTAGCAGAGTGGCCAGGAGGGGACTGCTGGGGAAGAGCTTGAGAAGCCAGGGCATGTGCAATGCTGCAGTCAGCCCGATGGCCAGAGACAGGTCACTCAGTCCTTCAGGCTGGGCTCAGAGTCTGCAGCCTGAGGTGTAATGTCCTCTTCTGGAGTTTGGCAGTGAGCATCGATCCTTCAGCTGATCAGCACCAGACCCTTTCTGCAGCTGTTGGCAGCAGCTGGAAAACAGAGGTGCAGAAGACTTTGCTTTTTAAAACCTGACTCAGACCAGAAGACTGGTCATGGTACCTGTGCTGTCTTTACCTGCACTTTTCACATCTTGGAGAGAAGAGGCGTTTGGCTGCCTGTTTGTAGTGTTGTTTTGCAGGTTAAACATACTCTGTTAGCGTGGAAGAGAACTGGGCGTAGACAACCAAAAGCTTCAGGCAACTGCAAAGTTGAGATGGGGGCAGTCTGTGATATTTCTGTCCGGATCAAAAGCTCAGGGGTGTTTCCATTCAAACAGTGGAGTCTGCTGGGAGCTCCAGTCTCCTGACTTCCAAACCCTGTGTCGTAAACAGTGACCAGCCACGATGTTTCTTTCTGCCACTCTCTAACGCAGTGTCTCTGGGCTTTTCCTTTGATTGGTTTTTAATCTCTGGTAGGTGTACAAGCTCAGTTCTATCCAACCTCTTGCAGACCTGCAGCCTGCCTGCCTTCTGCTGGGGGCCAAGCCAAAGGGGTGAAGTCTCGTGCTCGTACCAAGTCCGAAGCAAAGTTCAAGCACTGAGAAGTTCCCCAGTCAGCCCTGAGCCAGAGTGCAGCTACCTGAGCTGCGACGGGTGGAAGAGCCTGGAAAACAATTCATCGGCGCGAGGCGATGGAAGAAGGTGCGGTGAATGTGGCACTTGGGATGAAGTGACACGCTGGGGTTCGTGTCTGGGTTAGTACTGTACCTGCACACTGACTAAGGCCTTGGTGTCTCGAGTTTGGGTATGGACTCTTGCAGAGTACCAAGTTAATCTGTCTGTGAATAACCACGTTGTCTCAGGGTCGGCAGGGCCTGATAAACTCCATCCAGGAAGAAATCGACGGCGAGATGGCTTATCACAATAGGTTTTGTGTAAGGGCTTCTGGAGCATCTCCCTTCCACGTTCAGTGGATCTGGGGCATAGCAAGGTTTTGGAAAAATCTGTGGAGGAGTACCCGTTGCCGTTAGGCGTAGGAACAGATCTGTGGAACATGCCAGGCATAAGATTCCCCTTTTCATCTGTGTGCTCCTAAGACCAGAACTGTACCTTTCCATCCATTCTATTAATTTTAAGGGTCTGTTGGCATTTGCAATTCGCAGCCCTGCAGAGCGGGTAAGCTGGTCCATAGGTTGGCTCTCCAGGCAAATGCAGGTGTCTCCTTTCAGACTACAGACAAACCCCTCCTGGCATAAGGGCGGTATGCTTGCTTTCTTCAGTGAAGATTCATAATGCAGTACCTGTCCTGGTCCCACTGAGACTTTAAGGGGACAGATAGCAAGGAGAGGTGGTTTCTGGTAGAGGGTGGGCTTTGGTGCATATCCAACAGCCAGGCTTGTTTGCCTCTGCTGCTGGAGTTTGGACTGTGGCTATGGCCGACTTCTGGAATGAATACGTATAATCCGTATTCCGCCACAGGCTTATAAGCCAGGCTACCACGTGAAAACCTAGGCTTCCAAATCCCCATTAACAGGAGAAACAAACAGACACAAAGAGCAAAAACCTCTATCCCTTGGTTAAAGAGGAAATGCGGAGGGTTTCCGGACTCTGGCAGCCCAAAAGGCATTGAAAGATGTAAACCCAGCAGTCGTGGAAGCTCCCTCGTTAGCCCTGCCAGACTACAACAAGCCTTTTTTATTATATTTAGGTAATATGGCTCTCAGAGGTGTTAGGAGGAAGAGGGCGGGACTCCCCGCCCGTGTGACGGGGCCTTTTGTCACAATGTGCTGGGTCACATGAGGTGCGGGGGGGTGGTTGCCGTGTGCCATTGTGTGCGCAGTGACGTGCTTGCGGCTGTCGGCCGGGAAACCCCTCACTGGAACCCTGAGGCAGGGGTTCTGTTGGTGCCGTCGCCAGCGGTCGTGCCTGGCAGCGCTGGGTGCACGAGAGGGAGCCAAGGCTGAGCCGGGGCCGCGGAGGCCTCTCCCCATCGTCCTCCCGCCCACCAGCAGACGCCATCGCGGAGCAGGCACCGCCTGGCCCCAGCCATGCCTGGCGTGCACTACAAGTTCTCTGCCAAACTGGACTTTGATACCATCAGCTTCCACGGCCTCCACATCTCCCTGCATGACCTCAAGTGCCAGATCATGGGCCGCGAGCAGCTGAAGGCATCCAACTGCGACCTGCAGATCACCGACGCCCAGAGCAAAGAAGGTGAGTGGGGCGGCGGGCACGGGGCCTCGGGGACCGCCCGGCTGGTGGAGTTGCAGACCACCGCATGGGGCTGCAGCCTGCGGGAGCCCCGCTCTGCTCTTTGCAGCTCAACTCAGCGTAGCGTGAGTCAGCCTGGGGCTCGTCCCGCCAGCGTGCGGGGGATCAGGAGGGCCAGCGGCACCGGGGATACGCGGGGTGGGCAGCGGTAATGCCATTCAGCCACGACCGGTAGCTGTGACTTGTGTTGAGGCCTCACAGAGCTGTTTGTTTGGGGTTGCTGTTCTGACGACGGCCTTTGGATCCGTGCTTTAGAGCAGAGCTAGGCATGGAGGAATATGTGGTTGATGGGCGACATTTAGCGCTCACAGAAGCTTTGGTGTCCTGGAATTCTTCTAGGTAAAATGCTAAAAAGGTTTGGGAGGATATCTGTGGGGATAATCAGGACCTGTTTTAAAAAGTGGGGGTGTGGGGGTTTGGCGTGCCCTCTTCCCTGCTTCCTATAGACGCGTGTTCTGTAAAGGCAGAATTCCCTTCCAAAAGCCTGTTCTCAGGAATGATGCATTTTAACTTGCCTCTATTAAATTTGATGTGAATTTCATGACCTGTCTTTTATAACAGATGTTTTCACATTATTGTGGAAGAACTGCAAACTCCGTGACTCAGGTTTCTGTAACATTCTGACTCAGAACACTTGGAGAATGTGCTGTTCTGCTTATCAGGCAAAATCAACAAACTGTAACACCAAAATGGGCATCTGAACTGGCCTTAGATGAATAGTTTTAGGGAAGAACAGTGCTCTTGGCAGACTGTCTCTTGAAGTCAGCCGTTGCTGGAGTTCAGTGTTGCAGCACGCACTTGAGAGCTGTAGTAGTGCCACGATGTGATGTCTTCAGAAAACCTCGTGCTAACTCTGAGTGAAACCATTTGGCCTCACAGCTGCTGTCTTCAAGACTGCGCAAACTGAGCATTTCAGAGCAGACACTTCAGCAGCTTTTAAGGCTTGCCCTTCCCCGTGCCGTTTTGTTGATGTGCTAGTGTGGGGGATTTCTTTGGTTACGCCTCAGCGTGCAATTAATTCCTGGGCTGCCAGGCAGCATTGCTGTGTGGAGCCTTCCTAAAGGGTTTGGAGTTCCCCGTTTCCCTGGGTGAACTGAGGGTAAGCCGTGTGCCCATTCCAAAACCATGATGTTTCAGTGGAGCCCATGCAAGGTCTGTCTGGGAAGGAGCTGCTCGGGCTCTGTCCCCAGCAGGGCTGGGACCTCTCGGGGCTGTGCGGTCAGCGAGGTCAGTGTCCCTTGGCCAGGGGCTTAGGGCAGGTGTCTTTTAGTTCATTACCACGGGGTGTCCAGCTCGGCTTTCGCTTTCCCAGTCACACGCTGAAGTGGCAAGCCATGCCAATAAGGCATTAAGGCATCAGGCAGTCTGTGTAATCAGATTAATGACTGAAAGTATGTTAGATTTTATTGACTCATCCTTTCAAAGCAATGCAGGTGCTCTTTTGGAGCACAGTACTGTATAATCATAATGCAAATCAAAGTTCCATGAAGCATCTGGCCTACTGCACTAGCTAATTCAAGCAAGGATGAGATACCAACTGTGGTTGGGATCCTCTTTTGGTGGAAGCTGAAAATGCAGAAATAGCAGTCCAGTCTATTAATCAGGATGTTTCGAGGCAGTGCCAGCGACACAGAGGACTGGTTTGTCACAAAGTGTGCAAGTGGTGCTGATTAGAACAGAGTTGAAAAATGAGATGAGGAGAAAGCATATTTTTAAGCAGCAGGGAGAAAATGTGTTCTTGGGAAGTACCCTGTTTTCTGGTCGAGGCAGTCTGGCATGTCAGCAGTCATTTTGATCTCTTACTCTGCAGATCGCTTCCCCAGTCACGTAACAGCTGGTGAGCAAGACATCCAAGCCTAATAAAGGCTTTTCTTTGTCGTTTCGCATGTAGGCTTGCCTTCTGATGACTTCTGCTGAGCTTCTGTCCTTTATCGGAGTGAAAATACTTCTCTAGACAGTGCTCAGAGAGATGCCTTTGCAATGCTGTCAGCATCAAAATGGTGGATTAAAGCAGGCCATAAAAGAAAGTAGGAACTTTTTTCAGTAACCTGTTTATACCGTATATATGACCCAAATTATTAAAACTAGCAGATTTTTAGAATTATAGGTGAATTGAAAAATGGAATTTTTAAGTGGTGCATTAAATGTGAAGCAGTATAAATTTCAGAGCGTGGCTTGAGTTGTTTGTACTTTTTTGCAGGAAGAAGGTTGTGGATACTAATGCAGTTGTTAATTTAAGCTTTCTAAGTCATCATGAGGCAGCAGTCAAAGTAGCTGTTAACTTGCCTGCCTCCACTCGTTCCTTGAAATACTTCTTTCCTGACTGTTCTGTCTCTTCTGCTCCTGACTTTACTATAACATCCAAATCTTCCTTTGCTTTTGCAAGCTTGCTGAATTGAATCCTTAGTTTTAATCTCAGGTCAGATTGAGAAAAGCCCAGTAGCCACTCACTGTCCGTCACTGGCAGTAAAACAAGTTTTGTGCTCAAAGGGAGTAGGAATCACCCATGTTGTTACCTCCAGCTTGCTGAGTATTTCTGTTGGAGCTCTGCTTGGACACGTGTGAAAAGTCGCCTTGTTGCGCAGGAGGTCACTGCTCACTTTGCAGAGGTTGAGGTGTGTGGTGAGGCCGAGGGACGCTACTTTGTAGGTCCTGGGAGTTGCCAAGTCTCTGCCAGGGGATGCTGCTGCCCTCGGGGAACAGGTTCCTGCTGGGAGATGCCAGTAGGCAGATTACAAGGAATGGCTGCTGACAGTGCTTTAAAATATTTAGTCATATCCAGCTATCCTCATATATTCAGTCTCTTTCTCGGAGAGGTGCTACCCTTTGTAGTCATCCGCAGAACAACCACCATCCTCAGTCCGGCACAGGCACAGCAAACTCCTGTCTTTTTGTGGAGCCGCTGTTGCTTATCCTCCGTCTCTGGAATCTCAGTCCAGTGGTTTGTGGTGTGGACCAAAAGGAGTGCTCTGTGTGACTCCGTTCAGCAGGTAGAAGCAGCTGCTTTGGGCTTTGAGAACTGCAGCTGGCACTATCTCCTGGCAGTGGTTTGTCTGGGCCCGACAGCTGTTTGAGCTCCTGCTCCATCACACAGCCCCAGGGCAGGCCTTTCTTGACAGTGGCTGTGTGGTGGTGAGATTTTCCTTTTGAGAAGAGCTCCAGCTGTTGGCTTCAGGCTAGCACTTCTGTAAAAGCTTCTGTTTTTGTCATTAGTAGTCCTTTCTCCTATGATTTGAAACTGCTCCAAAGTCCCGAGGAAGCTTGCTGTTCGGCTCCGTAGGGGTTAAGATCAGAAATTAGTTTTGTCTCAAAGATTTCCCAGTTTTCTGAAGAAGGATTCCATCATTTGGAAATAGAAGTAAAATTTTCATTTCGTTGTTGAAATACTGTCTTCTGATAGGTATGTTTTGGTCTGAGAGAGGTTCCTGCCTGTAGGAATAATATGCTGAAAAATGGAGTGTAAATTGTGAAATATTCCTGTTCTGTGTGTGATCACTGAGTAAAACCACCCTGACGGAGCTTGACTAGACATACATCATCTTTGGTTTTCAGAGTATCGTTCCGATTCGTCTGTCAGGGTAAGGGCTTTTGATATTGAAGACCGTCGGCAGATTACAGGGAATGGCTGCTGACAGTGCTTTAGAAGATTTAATCTTATCCAGCTTGTGTAAGAACAAGATAAACACTGTTCTCGTGGAGAGGCCTTTGCATTTTAAGCTTATTCAGTCGAAGTGTCACAGGTAGTGTTTTTTTTTGTTTGGGCTTTATATAAAAGGTCACAAGGCTTCCCTCCTCTGCAGAAGACTAGCGTGGTGAAAGCCAAGGCAAAGCATGGAGAGCTTCAGGCACACTCTGTTTTCGAAAGGCTGTTAAAGCCTGTCTTTGTAAGTGATTTAGTTTGAGTGTCTCTGCTCTGCGAAAAGTGAATCGAAAGAATTCACATCCCTTTGGTTAATTCAAACTAGACGATTAGCTTAAGAGGGGAGAGACAGCTTTACTTTGAGCCAATTCTGCCTTCCTTGTGAAAGCAAGCTGAAAAAAGCCCCAACAAAAAAAAGCCTCTGTGATTCAAATCCTAGCACTGCAGTTTCATTACTGTCCTGGTTTTAGCTTGGATAGAGTTAATCTTCCTCCCAGTAGCTGCTGTGCTTTGGATTTAGTAGGAGAACAGTGCTGACAATGCGGATGTTTTCAGTCATTGCTATGAAGTCAGGGACTTTTCCAGTCTCCCATGCTCAGCTGACAAGCAGGTGCGCAGGAGCTGGGAGGGAGCACAGCCAGCCCAAGCTGGGCAGCGGAAATATTCCATGCCAGGGATGGCACGCTCAATTTGTAAGGGTGGCTAGCAGGGGGGTAGGCATCCTTTTTCTTTAATTCGCTTTTCTATGAGTTGGCATCCTCTCCTGTCTGGGAGTTCGAACTTTTGCAGGAGTTTGGTCTTCAGCAGGAATTTTGCAAAATTCATGAAATCTGCAAGTTCCAGGTTCTGTGATCGCTGCTGGGGAACTGGCTGGGAATCGGTCATTAGGTGGTGGGAACATTGTATTGTATAGAGTTTGTTTTGCATATTCAGTAGCAGTAGTAGCTGTAGTATTTCCTTTGTTGTCTTATTAAACTGTCTTTATCTCAGCCCCTGAGTTTCCCCTTCTGTCCATTTCTGCTCCCCATCACACTGGGGGGGAAGGGGAGGAGTGAGCGAGCGGCTGTCGGGACCTCGTTGCTGGCTGCTGCGTTAAACCCCAACAGTTTCCGTTGAAATGTGAAGCACTGCCCAGCTGATAAGTGTGGCTGTTGACGGATTAAGCTCGCAGAAGCAGAGTTGGCAGGCTCTCCTCTCTGTTCTGTCAGTCCTGAGCACTGGCAGCAGAAGGAAATCACTTTTAGTGAACACCTTGGAAGGCAATGGCACAGAGCTTCATGCTTTAGCCAAGCGCCTGTTTTGTTGCAGGGCAAGCCAGTCAGATGTTACAATCTGGTTTCTGCAGGGGAGACCTTGTTTTTCTCCAAAGATCTACTGGTTTTGTAGCCTACCAGAAGCAAAAGCAACTGAATCTCCATCAGGAAAGAACTTCATGCATTAGCAGACTCTCTTTTTGTGACCTCTGAGACCCTTTTGTTGTTGGCATTGAAACTACTTTTAAAAAAAAGAAAAAGATTTTGCTGCTTGTGTTTGATGATCAAACCCAAAGATTACTTGAAATGTACTGTTAGTGTGTTTGAGACAACAAAAGCGTGATGTTACATATAAAATGTTGCTTTCATAGCTGTAAAGGTATTCTCTGAAGTGCTATGTAATTACATACGAATATACATTCCTATGAATTCACAAAGGTTTTTTTTCTGAATTCATGTTTTTTTCAGAATACACTGACGATAATGCCCTGATTCCGAAGAACTCATCAGTTATTGTCAGAAGAATCCCTGCCAGAGGACTCAGAGCTACCAGCAAAACACATGCTGCGTAGGTATCTGTAAAGCATTGCCTGCTCGGTTAGGGGTTTCAGGGTGTTAACTTGGTTTATGGACGTCAGTTCACAGAGGCGTTCAGGTTGTACCTCTCCTGCTAAAGCTGCTGTTAGGTTTTGGTGGAATGAGGTGGATTTTAACCTGTGTCCACCAAAGCAGACAGACATTTTTAGGCCTGCTGGGACATGGGGTTCAAACTCCAACAATGGTAACTTTTAAGATGATGCTGTTGGGTTTGTTCTTGGGCTTGATTGTTCTGAGACCCAAGCTGTAGATCCCGTTTCCTCTGTGTGGAGAGATTCCTTATTCTCTGTGTTTGCTTTTACTGCTTTTGTAGTAGAGAGAGAGAGGCATTTGCATTGTAGTGTAAACTTACCATCTGCTCCATCCTCCAAAGAGTCTGATTCTCAGTGTTTGACTAGTTCTTGCATTTGGGGGAGGGGGGTGGGATATGGCAAGTGTTCTTACGCCCCAAATCTGGGTATTTTTGCACACGAGCCTATAGAGGAAAGACCAAGGCTTGCCAGCTGGTGACCCGTGCAAACAAGAAGTTTAGAACTCTTAGAGTAATTTGTGATGAAGTAGACATGTGACTTAGGGGTTTTGTTTTAGTTGCGCTGCATGTCCCAAGAGAGACAAGTTTCTGGATACAAATACATTTCGACATTCACTAGACTATCAGAACACATTGTTTTGGTTTTCAGGTTCTGTAATCTGCTTTCACTGCTTTAAGCTGGGTACAAGTGCTTTATTTTAACTTCTGATCACCTTTATTTCTTCTTCCAGAAGTCAAACTGAGCCAGGGAGTGGAACATCAAAAGCAGTACGTAAAAAACCAATCTCACACTTTTTTTCTGTAAAACTGCATTTAATTCTAAACGGTGTAGCCTTGTGCTAATTTTCCACACATTGCCTTAAAACATGGTATATGCTGTAAATGCACTGTATTCGATTCAGCATAGTAAAAGCTGAGGAATGCCATCACTGGCACAGTTCTAATGTGAATATTGGTATTTGTGCCTACTGATGCATTGTATTTCATATTGAATATGCTGGAATACTTCCTGTATGATTTTGTGTTGCACAGATAATGCAGGATCATTTTTAGATCACATAGGTTCGAGGTTTGCACAGCTGAGCGTGGTGCCATGTTCTACACCTGTCTGTCTGTAGCTGGTTAAATGAACGCTTGCATAGCTTGTTGTGTGCTTTTTGTTTCTTGCAAGAAGAATTGTTTGGAGTGTATTTTTTTCCATTTTCATGTTGTATCACTTAGCTTTTGTTTTTAAATACTTTTTTTTTGCCTAATGTTTTTTGACAATGTTATCAAAAACCATGGAGAACCTATTATTGTTAAACCTGGTGTCCTGTTTCTTACTTCTACCTTGGGGGTTCAAACAAATACAAACCCCAACTTACCTGATATGTTTTGAGGCCAGTTCTTGCAGCTAAATGATTTCTTTTCACGTCCTTAAAAAGTGGGTATTTGTTCTTAAGCCTGTGTAATTGAAATGATATTGTTTGGGCCCCGCTGAGTACATCAATGTCTTTCATAGATTGGCGTGAATGTAAATGGGATTATCACGTTCTGCATCTAATCTTTCCACTTTATCTGATGAAGCAGTTTAGTTTCACAGTTTGCCTGCAAATGAAAGCATATAAAGCAGAATGTACAAATTCTGGCAGCAGGTTAGAGCCTGGTGCTTTTGTGGGTAAGAGCCCTGTCCTTTTTCCTAACTTCTGCCTGCTGTCCGTTTTTGGGTGTGGGTGACTTCAGGGTTGGACGCTGCTTTAATTTCCCAAAGGTTCAGCCTTTCTTTAGTATGCCACCGCTTTGAAGATATATTTGGAAAAGGGGCAGCATTGCTCTTCAGGTTTCAAAGCACTGTCGTTCTGCTGCTGAAATAGAAACAAGTAACACAAGGAAATATCGAACTGGTAATGGTCTAGACCTTGATTTGCCATTTGGCTCGACGACTATGTGTAACTATGCATGTCAAAACAGCCCTTATGGTAAAAAACTTACTATGTGGTGATTTGTATTTTTCATCTTTATTTGAAGTATGACTGCTTTTTCTTCACTAGAATCATGTGAGGCATTACACTAACCCTGGATCACTGGATCTGATCACTTGATTAGCTGTTAGGATAATTTAAATCAGAAACTCATGAACTCTGGGTCTATGTTCTCTGAAGAATACAGCCTCTGATTTCCTTGCAATGGTATGCAATCAACTTCATATGGAAAACTTTTTGTATGTAGGTCTAAAAACACCAAGTCTAAACCTGACTTCTGCAATTCTACCACTGGTGGGTTCAAATTCCTTTTTGGAAATCAGTGCCTCTCTATTGTGACTTTGAGTAAGTTGAACTGGCCCTCGTAGTTAATTTCATGCATTTACATAAACCACGTTTATGGTATTTGATATAATTCAGATGGGGTTTTATTTCTTGAAAACAGTATTTTTCTCTTTGTTTACTGCCATGCCTATAAAGACAAGTCCCAAGCTCATAAATAAAGTTCACATTCTTTTAGCCTCGCGTGTTCCCTGGCATGTCCGTATTACCTTTCGAAGGAGCATTTTCCCATAAGCTAACAGAGACGTCTCAGAAAAAAACAACAAAAAAACAACCAAACAATCCTGGAGCGGGAGAGAAGACTTAGTGTGAGATAGAACTAATGAAAGGTAGTGAAGGACAAAGCAAAACCATGCCCTTCTTGTTCGCTCTGACTGTCCCTGATTTGGGTTGTCAAGCCAAGGTGCAAGCCGTGCGTCTCTCTTTACAAGTCCCCTCTCCCTCTTGCACTGTAAAAGCGCTGCAGCCTCAGGTGCTGCTAGTGCTGGAGACACAACTAGCTTTATTCTTAAAGTTAGCTCAGGTCTTAGTCTAAAGTGTGGGGTTTGGGGTTTTTGTTTGTTTGTTTGTTTTTAATACACATATTTCTGTACACATTTCCAAGGAGAACCTGCATCTTAGTGTGGTAGGAAGAAGTCACTGGACAGCTTGTCAATTACTGTAGAACAGTAAAGCAGCAAAATTAAAAGGAGTTACGATGTTTTTTAGAAGAGCATGCACAAGAACTTATACTTTGAACATTTCTTCCTTGTCTTGCTCTTCTGTTAGCTATCATTCTACACTTCCAAATGTGCGCTGCTGTCCCACTGTTACTACAGCCAGAGCGAGGAAGTGGATACTTGTTGATTTAGTGTTCCTATTTCAGACTGCGAGGATCTCGAGGTGGTATTTGTCCTCAGAGGCTGCAGAAATGCAGAGAGTCCTGGCCATTGTCTGAGCGCTTGTCAAGCACAACGGTGATCCTTCCTGGCTGAAGTTTGAGTGCAGTCAGGCTATCAGGTTTTAGGAAAGCACTGTAATCTAAATGTAGCCCTCCAGCAGTGAGGTTAGCCTTTTCCTCCTATTTTCTGTGCCCCTTCCCACTCGCTTTATGTCAGTTCCTTTTTAGCCTTCTGTTGGAAATGGGAGTTAATATATTGACTGTTGATTTTGGGTGTTTGGGGTTTTTTTCAAATTCTTCTGCAGTATTTTCTTAAGGTTGTATACAGCTTTCGCAGAGATGTTTTTTCTACTTGACTGATTGGAGGAACTGGCAGGAAATACTATAGTAGAAATTTCAAGGGAAAAAAGGCACAAGATTGTGGGATCATTGGAAGATGGCTGTTGGACAAACACAGTAAATAGTACCCAAGTTACCTATTTTCTGATTTTGAGAACTGTTTAGTAGAAAGGAGTGCTATTACCTCCTTTAAGAAATTAGACCATATCCTGCAGGCCACATAACAACTGCTTCCTGGCAAAAAACGCAAACTAGGTAATAGTTTATGAACAGCTGTGTTTCAATTACTGGTCAAGAGGAGACTGTTCAATGCTAGACTCCAACAGAGAGCTTTCCTAATTTCTTGTTTGCTTCTGAAAAACCACAGAATTATAATGGTTGTGCTTCCGTGAGAGAACATAGGCCTGTCTTTCCACATGTAAAAAGCAGTGTCATGTGGAGCGTGAAGCTTCAAAATACACGATCCGGCTTCCTTTTTAACAGAACTAGGTACAAAATGTTCTGAAGAGAAGGGAAGTCGAATCCTCTGGTCAGTCTTGAGATGGAAAGACGGTCTCTTTTTGCCGTTCTGCATGTGATTTGAGTGTCTTTCTGGCATCGTTTTACCAGTGTAAGCTGTACTGCTGCTGGTGGCATAATGGAATTCAATATCCTGGAAAAACAACCAGATAAGTGTTATCCTTGGAAAAACTGCACTTTGATGTTAGTTCTCAATAAACACCGCAGCCCTCAAGCGGCCTGAGGACTTCATTCCTGCAGCTGCTCCAGTAGGTATCTGGGAGAGAGGAGTGTGGTTGCAATGGAGAGAAAAATTCCAGGATTGTGCTCTGAATCCATGCTTTCATCATCATTAAAAACTGGTTTTGGTCTGACAGCAAGGAGAATAAGATTAAATTCTCACACTTTCCAAACCAATTTGGGCAGTATGGCCCGTGGTCTAATAAAATACAGGAAATCAGTTTTCTCAGTTTTTATAGGCTACTCTGTCATGGGAAACACATTTATTTCAACACTTCGAGCAGTTTGGTTTTTTCTAGACAAAGTGGTGGGTTACTTTTATGGCTAATGTTTCGGATTGGTGCTTTTATTGGGGTTTTGTGGGGTACGGTGAGTTTGGCATTTTTACACTTACTGGCAGGAGGGGCAGCGTTCATGTCTCAGGGCTGATATGCCTGGACTTTGTTTTGACAGGCAGCTACTGTGTGCTTAGAAGCCTAACCTTGTGCATTTATGAATGATGAGACATTAACCGATTCATTTAAAAACTACACTGAAAAAAAGTTTCCTGAAGTGACGCTTCCTTCTCAAATAAACTTAATTTTTTTAAAATCCCTTTTAGCTGAATATTGACAGCTGCCTTACTCCTTTGACTTTTAAGCAGTGTTGAGCATTTGGCAAGGGTCTCTCTCCGAGATATTCTGGAGGAATGAGTAGATCTCAAGTGGCTTTGGTTGTTTTAGTTTCTTCTCCTTCATCACATCGGCACTCTCAGGCTGTCAAAGGTTTGGACTTTGTTTGGAACAAGTACAAATCACACCAAGTTGGAAATGCCTCTTTCAGTGACGCTCAGAGGATATAGTGCAGACTTTCAGACTACAGCAGAGGTTAACTATTGTTGTGTTTTGGTTGTAGAACTTCAAAATGTGTTTCATTTTTTGTGAACAGGTTGATGACTCTTCTGCATCTCTTCCTCTGGCCCAGCTTATTAAGGTACATATATATTCTTGTCAAATCCTTAAAAATCAAAAGAGTTTCCTTCATATTTTTAAATCTTATACTGTGATCTATAGCTGGATCACTGTTTCAATCTGAACACAACATTACTTTCATTTATAATAGTTTAAAATATTTATTTGAATCTTAAAATATGAGTATCTTTTGACACTGTCCTTTAAAGAGAAGCTCCCACTTTGGGAAGGTAGAAGGTGAGCACCTTGTCAGACTCAACGTGATGTGGCACTATTACTCATCTTCAAGACACAAAGAAGAAGAACCTCAGATGCCGTTTACCGTTTCTAACACTTTTCATTATTTTGCATTGGAAACTACCACAATTCTCAGCGAAGAATTCAATTCCTGTAAGTTGTGGACATTTCGGTGGGGTTTGCAAGAACCAAAACAGAGGCGTTTCTGTAACACAGACAACAGCGCTGTCGCGAAACCTGTCTGTGGTTCTGTAAACTCCTGTGAAGTTTGGCTCTAAAATGTGAAACACTGCCCAAGTGGTGTACACATTTCAGCTTTCTGGAAAATGCAAATATTTCCAAAAAGTGCAGGAACATAAGATAAAGCAGCTCAAAACTGTTACGTACTTGACCTCTTCAGTGCAGACCAGCTTAGCGTGGAGGCAGTGTGTTACAGTCAAAAGTTTTCTGGTTTATTATTACTGTGTATTAAAGGGCATACTTGAATTGTGGTCTATTCCTAGAAATATTTTGTGGGTTTTGGATGTCTTCTGGAAACTCTTTGGGTTCCAACAAATTAGTCAGGTATCCATAAAGTTTTCTGTAAGAGTTCATGGAAATGATTTCAAAGATGTTGGTCTGGATTATGTTACTGTTCAGAAAAAATTGTGTGTATGAAACAACCATTTAATACAACGCTGAAACGAGTGGGCACTTTTCTGAATGAACGCGTATAAAACCAAACCCACGAGTGACTGATCTCAGTGATAGGTGCTTGAAGGTCCAGACCATTTACAGTCGCTCCCTTAGAGCCTGCTTGTATCTGGAATCACAGAATCACAGAATAGTAGGGGTTGGAAGGGACCTCTGTGGTTCATCTAGTCCAACCCTCCTGCCGAAGCAGGGTCACCCAGAGAAGGCTGCACAGGATCTTGTCCAGGCGGGTCTTGAATATCTCCAGAGAAGGAGACTCCACAACCTCCCTGGGCAGCCTGTTCCAGGGCTCCGTCACCCTCGGAGGGAAGAAGTTCTTCCTCGTGTTCAGACGGAACTTCCTGTGCCTCAGTTTGTGCCCATTGCCCCTTGTCCTGTCACTGGGCACCACTGAAAAGAGCTTGGCCCCATCCTCCTGACACCCACCCTTCAGATATTTGAACAAAGAGGACTTTAAAACAAATCAGCTGGCTTCACTGATTTGAAGATCTAGTTCTGCATAAGGCTCTATTACAATTTGTATATTAAAAGGGCACAATCAACTGGAAGAAAGTGCAGGTTTTTCTTACAGTAGTTCAAGAAGTTAGCAGGGGGGGAGCTTGGTCAAATTTCTACTGAAAAGAATCTTTTGTCTTGCTGAGTGACTTTAAAAAACTTGATTGTTTTTAATGCTTCCGTGTCTGAAGCTGAATTTCATCAAGCAGAAACAACTGCCCCGACTCTTCAGCTGGGTGTCCTTTCAATGCCATAAAATGGAAATAAGGATACTTGCATACGTCTTTCTCAGTGAAATGTGCAGTGGATGTCTTCTCCTTCAAATAGTCTGGGGCTTAAAAACCGGTTTAAAAACACTGAATACTACAGGTTTTTCTACACACAGGTTCAGTCCACTCGGAATAGAATTGGATTGGTTACACAAGTCCTTCTGTAAGGCCCGAACAGAGCCTAAGGACTGGAGTGCCCAAGAATGCTCCTGTCAAGTAGACTGACAGGTACACAAAGACCATGCTGTGGCGTGAGGACTCCCCAGAACATCTCCAGGACAACTCTCTTTTGTAGAAGCAGCTGTCTTCATGCCCCCCACCTAGCGCTGTGCTGTTCTTTGCAGGACGGGATGAGTGATGTTGTCTTTGCTGTGTGGGCTGAAATGTGTTTCCAGTGTGTGTGCCAATAACTGTCTGCTCAACAGACTGCCAACCTGGCTGCGGCCAATGCTTCCGAAGAGGATAAAATAAAGGCCATGATGGTGCAGTCTTGCCAGGAGTACGATCCCATCAAGTAAGTGTTGAGAATGCCAAATCTTTTCTTTGGAGATTATGGAAAGGTTGTAGAGATGTTTGTTTTAGCAAGAGAGACATAGCATACCTTTTTCTTTTTTTCCCCAAAAATCTCCAGTTACATGAAAAGACCCGTGGGTCCACCTCCATCATCGTTCCCTTGCCGTTACTACGGAAAACCAGGCCACTATAGAAGGAACTGCCCGACAAGTGGGGTAAGGTGGTGGGGGACTGTTGCGGTGGGAACGAGGACTCGACCAATATGATCCATAACAGTCACCTTTATTAGCAGAGAATCTTTATTATATGGACAGCACTCGGTACAGCACTCGGTTGTGACTGGTCACTATTCATAGAGCGTCTATTAATAGAACACCCGGATTATATAGGCAGAACTTGACTATGATTGGTTACTATTCATAGAACGTCTGTTTACCCGCAGCTGGCCTTGGGGCATCTGTTTATCCACAGCCGGCCTCTCGATGGCCTTGAGGCCTGTGCTGCTGCAGAGTGATCAAGTCCATATTCAGAGTGTCTGGGCTGCTCACAATATGTCCCTGTTCTTCCAGAAATCCCACAGGGGACCTCTGGTGTTGCTCGGGTTTTCATATTTTCACCTTGGCAGTCACAGGGCAAATGCACGAAGACTCCTGTTAAGAATTGTTTCTCTTGGGGTGAAGTACAGAGGTTCTAGGGCAGTGTTGCAAAGCTCCTCAAAATTCAAGGGAAACCTGGAATGATAAAAGCAAAATTTTCTTTCTTCTGGATCATAGACATTAAAGATGAGCACAGATCTTTCTTGGTTAATTTTCATGTCTATTTTTATCTATTTCACTATTACTGTAAATTTTTCTGGTTTGAGCTCTTTTTAATGACAGTTCATGGTTTCCAGTGTTCCGTATAAAACCAAGATGATTCTGTTGACCCCATCCACTGAATATTTGCGTGTTTTAATTACACAAGTCTCTGCTTGAGTTTTCATGCCACTGAACGTTAGTCACTGACTGTACACGCGTGAGGTGTGAATCCAGCCCTCGTATAGGGACGGAGAACAGAAGTTTCTCTGGTGACCGATTCAGGGCACGGAATTGAGCTCTGGCTCTGAGCTGCGCTTTGGAGGAGGAGCGGGTTTGTGTCTCTCCCCTGCGTGGATGGTGAGCTCAGGGATATTTCACGCTTAAGGAACCTGAAGTTAAGCCAAAGAATGTCGACTGAGTGCAAACCACTGCTCAAGCCTTCGGAACATCCTGGCTATATTCATTTAGGAAAAGAAGTATTTTAGCTGAGCAACCCCTACGCTAGGTGAAAGGAGAGGATTACAGGCTTTTGCTGCTTCAAATCAACATTGAATGGTCATTTGAAGTGTGGGCCTTAAGATGAGATATGTCTGCATTTCTTTTCTGAACAGGACAAAAATTTTGTGCCTGCTCCCAGAATGAGAAGGAGCACAGGAATTCCGAGGAGTTTCCTGATTGAGCTGAAAGATCCCAACACAAAGGGCGCGATGCTGACAAAGACGGGAAAATACGCAATACCAATTATTAATGCGTACGTATGGCCTTAAGTGGACTGACCAAAAGGAGAAAAACCACGCGTAGATGTCTGAGTGGTAATGCAACCATGTTGGCCGGCATCTGTGATTACGAGGGAGGAAGCATTGTCGTCGTATCTTCACCTTAAAATCTGTGATACTTTCTAGTATTAAAATCGCGGGATCCTGCCCCTGGAACTTGGGTCAGCTTATGGCATTTCTGTATTTCTGCAAAACATTTCAGTAGTGTTGACAGTGGGAGTCGTTCTCTTGGAAAGCTCATTTTGCTTCTGGTTTATGTTTCAAAGGCTTCTTGCAAAATTTAACAAGTGGCTGTTGCACTGAGGTTTCCGCCCCCTCTGACTTTGAGCAAATCCCACATGTGAAAGAGACAAAAGTTCTCCTCTTGCTCTAAACTAAGAAAATACTACTACTGTGTACTGACAGGAGTGGCTGTTTTAAAAAGCACTTGGTAGCACTTCTGCTTTTCTGTCGTGGATCTCCTTGGGTGGAAGCTGTAACACAGACTTCCTTTGTTTATAAAATGTAATTACTCGGAGACTAACTTTATTGTGAGCCTGCATTTACTCTTACCCCCTGGAAAAAGAGAGGTGGGATTCATTTCACCTGCTCTCTAGCTGTCAAAAAATCATTTTTCTTGTCTGAGCTAATTTCTTAGTGGATCCAACAAATGGGAGAGATCTGCAGAAGGAAAATTGTTCCCCCTCCCCCTTCTAGTCTTGTGGCTATAGAAAAGTAGTTGAAACTGAATGCCTACATTTCAGAAGGCTGATGTGGAGTGAGAAGAATTCCATCTATTACCTTCCTTTGATAAAATCCACAGCTTGGAGAAGTTTTCCTTTACCCGCCTTTAACTTTTTTCCTGTTTCCTTACCCCCTGCCCCCCCCCACCCTCCCCTTCCCGCAGGGAAGCTTACGCCCGAGGCAAGAAGGAGAAGCCTCCCTTTGTGCCAGAGGAGCTGCCCTCCTCCTCCTCCTCCTCCGATGCCCTTCCGGATGAGCTGCTGTGCCTCATCTGCAAAGACGCAATGACTGATGCAGCCGTTACTCCCTGCTGCGGCAGCAGTTACTGTGACGAGTGTGAGTGTTACTGCCTTGTTTGTTAGCTCAGTGCATCGCGTCTGATCTTCTGAAGCGGAAAGAGGAGATAACAAAACTACTTGGTTACCCGTTCTGTTTGATACTTAGGGATACCCTGAGTCGGGAAGGACTCTTCTTGTACAAAGGGGGAAAAAAGACAGAAAGCTTCTTCCCCTTTTCACCTGTCCAGTTGAATCCTCTTCACGCGCGGAGGGACGGCTATGAGAAGAGTGCACACCTGTGCAGGTGCTGACAGCGTTAGATACCCAATGCATTTAGTCTGTCCGCAGCCCTTTCTCTCGTAGAACGTTACATAGCCAGCTCTGGTGACTTTCTGCAGCCTGCAGCAAACGGATCACTGGGCATTTAATGACCATTCTGCTCCACGGGAAAGCTAGCTAAACCCTTCAGAATGCAAAGCTCCTCATGGTCTTTTGAGATGTGTTTTCTTCATTAACCTTGAGGAGGGTGACTTCTCACTGTACGAGACAAGGGAAAACAGACCAGTCAAAACATCAAGGCACAGCCTGCTCTGCATCTTCAGATGTGACAACAGTGAAATACCAAAACTGTACAGTTCTTTGCTGCGTACTAGAAATCTTCTGCACTCTGGAACCTTTATAGCTTCATGCTCTGAACTGAAGACCATAGTAACTCATTAACTGTATGGTGTTTTTACAGCTGATTAGAACCCCCAGCATTTCCGTAGCTTTGCTAAAAACTATTTGGATGATTCTAATTTTTCACAGGTATTAGAACAGCATTGCTGGCATCTGAGGAACATACCTGCCCAGCGTGTCACCAGGCAGGCGTTTCTCCTGATGATTTAGCTGCCAACAAGTTCCTACGCCAGGTAACATGATGACTTTTAAATAAACTGTTTGTAAGCAAAGCCTGTCTGCAAAAAGCTGAAAGGGAAGAAAACATTAATTGACAGCTCCTTCAGCAAGGCTAAATTGAATAAAGCTAAATGTTCTTTTCAAATGCATCGTTTGTTGTTACAGCAGCTCACAACTCTTCAGAGATGCTCTGGCAAATTGAGGTCAGGCTTTTGGTTAACAGGATTGCCTCCCTTTCAGCTCGGTATTAACACTGAAGTACTGAAATGCAGGCACTCGCGGTTACCAGCGATTAACATCAGTGTTTAGTGGGATGCGTTCCTCTATCTGTCTGTTGATGTATTTTAGGATTGATAGCATTTACAGGAATACACAAGGAATTTTACTCTCTGGAGGCTTTTGTCCGTCTATGTACTCAAGTTTTCTGTTACCTTTTTGTAAATGTTCTTCTGCCTCCAGGCTGTCAACAACTTCAAAACCGGAGCTGGCTACACCACAAGGTTCCTTCAGAAGATTCAGCAGCAGCAGCAGCAGCCACCACCACTGCTGCCTGTCGCACCTCCTGGACCCTTTCAGTAAGTAAATCTGTAGATCAACCTGAACAGAAAAGACACCAAAACGCTGCAGTTAGAGTCTTCTTCTTGAGCTCCCCCGCTAGCAGTTTGTGTGTCACTAGTGCCAGTCCAGATAATTGTGGGAGTTCTGGCTGCCGCTTCTGCTCGGAGAGAGGACACTTTGAGATGCTGGACGTGTGCCTCATGCAAGAATTTTCTTAGCAGTGTTGCTTGTGTGGTGCCCTTCTCAGTCCTTCAGTGCAGGTTTACCCTGAAGGAGGAACTTTTTCCACCTGATGCCTGGAATGCAAATAGCCGCTCTGTCCAAAGCCTGTCAGGCTCCTCTGTGCCGTTGAACGCAAAGGATCGCAATCCAAAAGAAGCTCTGAGGCAGCCCCTGAACTAGCACACAAACCTTTCCTCGGAAAGCTGCTGTTATCGCATCTTCCAAAACGGAGATGCAGCGTGGGGGCTTTACATATTCTAATGCTTTCATGCGCAACTGGCTTAAGAAAATATCTGGTGTAGATTTTTTTTTTTTTTCAGTTTACAGTAGTCAGGCTTTTCACACCTTGGACTTTATATTTCAAGTAGCTCTTCAAAACCCTGTGTGAATCATAAAAATTTGGTTGTTTGTTTGTTTTTTTTTGTAGTGCTGCCAATACCGCTGTATCTTCTCCTGCTCTGGTGACTGCCACCGAACGTTCTGAATCTTCCTCTCTGTCAGTGAGCCGTTTGTTGGAAGAGGAGGTAAGTTGATTTCAAGAGATGCAGGGATTCCTCTATTGTAGTGGAGCTTATTTTCCACCCCTTTGCATTTTTTCACAAGGGCTATCAGGTTGCTGTCCTAAGACAAGCAGCATTACCGAGTCTCCTGGGCCCCCAAAGGCAATCAATCCCCACCACTGGTAAGTCAGTATTACTTTAGAATTTCTTTTATCAATGATCTTCAGGTAAAGTGAATGGGATTTTGTTCTGTTTCCTCTCCCCGCTCCCAAAGGTCATCCCACGAGAGCCGGTACAATTCGCCCAGCAGGTGCCAGACCAGGCTGGGAACTGTGAGTATGGACAGAAATTCGGTGTATTACTACTTGTAACCTGTGAAATGAGGCTGTAACACGTAACTGATGCAACAGCAGATTTATAGTGACAGAAGTGTGCACAGATAGTTGTGGAGAATACAGATGGTAATTAATTTTTAAATGGCTTAACTGGAATTGGCTTTAACAAAGGGGATCTGTGCTTGCAGTAAGATTATTTCAAGGAAATCTTTTTGAGGATCTCTTGAATTGGTGAAGGACTTTGACAGGAGGCGTGATGCTAATGAGCATACGCAGAATAATGGGAAATGATTCTTTAAAAAATCAGAACAGAAAAACTTGTGAAGAAAAAACTCAGGGTAGCTGACGTTTTCTACCCCCAAAAATCGCTGGGGCAGGAGTCTGGCTAGCTCTCTGCTGGCGATGCTGTCAGTCTCTTTCCGAGAGCAGTGGCACTGAGTCCTGGTACGAGAGGCCGAGTTGAGAAGCTTTTTGATACGACTCTTGTTGAAATGCGGTCACTGTCCCTGGGTAGAGCTAGCGGTGTGTGCAGCATTTTGCTAGGACAGCTGGCTGGAAGTGTTGGTTAAGTAGTCCTGTCTGTAGGAGCGCAGTGCAAGTATTTTACGTCCCGCACAGACTGCCAAAGAAGTAGTGAAGTTCAGCAGACTGAGCTGGCATTTTAAAATGGAGCTTTACTGACTTCAGGCTAAATGCTGTTTTCCTGATGTTTGATACTGCACTGTAGCCATTCAGAGTTGCTCTTTCTGCATCTCACTGCAACAAAAACGATTTGCACTGCGAGTAGTGGTGGAGTCGTTAAAAATGTGCGTGCTCACGTACCAGTAAGGCCAGTATACACCACCTTGAATCAATCAGTGGCTGTGGTAGTTCATGCGCCAGAGGGGAGTGGAAAAGACTGACCCTTCCTGCATGTTTTCACACTAACAAGCAGCAGCTGTTCTGTCTGGTGAGCAGAACCTTTCCCACGTCATCAGGTTCTGCAATTTGCAGTAGCATTATGTCGGCAGCTGCGTGAATCTTTGACGTGAGCATATAGACAGGAAGAATAAACCCTAACCGAATTTGGGAGGAAAAAAAACTGTCGAGAGTGACTGTTTTGAATGAACTTCTATTTTTTTTTTCTTTTTTTTTAAGGTCCAAGTCTCCGTATAATACTTCACCTTGCTGCAGAAGATCACATACCTACTCCAAGTCGAGATCTGCCCGCTCGTGCTCCTCCTCTCGATCATTAAGGCGTTCCCACTCTCGTTCCCGCTCACCATCGCCGCCGTATCCAAGAAGAGGCAAAGGGAAGAGTCTAAAGCATCGCTCTCGGTCAAGGTCACACAGGTCTCAACATTCAAGGTCACGCTCACGCCCATGCAGAGGACAGCTTTCACAGTCAAGGTCTCCAGGGTTTAGAGGCCAGTCTCCCGCCAAATGGACTGCAGCTCGAAGGGGAGGAGAGAGGGAGCGTTTTAACAGAGGCACAGAAGGTCCATCCTGCGATCTGAAGGCTTACTGTGGCACTGAAAGCAGTACTGTTATTTCCAGTTTGACTGACTTTAGAATGGCCTTACTCTTAGTAATGGAATGACTTCAGATGGTGATAGCAAGTAACTTATTTCTTTTGCCTTTAATAAAAATATTAAGACATGATTTCAAATAATAAACAACATACAACAGAAAGAAACTTGATTTGATATGTTTTTAATTAGATGTGTTGCATATTACAAGCCATGTCAGGTCACTGGTAATCAGCCTTGACTTTGCTGTTCAAAAACAACAGGGCTAAACTTGATCAGTTCCCTGAAATCATTAATTAAAATAATAAAAGTCCCTGGGAAAAAAAATAGCAAAGAGTCATTCACAGCTCCAACAGATACCAGAGCAGGCCATCTGCACAGATTCAGTACAGCTGTATTTTTCAGCCCTTTGGTGACATTTGTATTGCATATGCACACCCCCAGCTCGTCCAGAACATCACACCGCAGGCAGAGTCAGGAGAGAGAAAACGTCCTTTTACTGTGGACACCGAGTGCGGGAGCCTGGCAGTCACAGGGGCTCCTCCAGGAGCAGGAAATCAGCACCTGCAGCGACACGGTCAGAGAGCACGGATCAACGCGCAGAGGCAGCAGCAGCCGCGGCTCGGTTCCCCTGTCTCTGGGAACACAGCGCACAGGGAGCTGTCGACAGCCCAGCAGACAGAGCTGCTGCCGGCAGTGGCTGCGCGGTGGCTCTGGCACCTTGTCCCCACGGGCGATGCTCTCGCAGAGCTGTGCGTGCGCAGAGAGGCCCCGTGCCCCTGTGCCAGGCAGCGGGGCTCCGTCGGGAGCCCCCGGGAGCTGCCGTGGGGTCCTTCCCAAACCCTGCGCAGCACCAGCCCGAGCTGCACTGCCTCAGAGCAGCGCTCAGAGCTGGGAAAGACGGGCAAATGAGCCCGGCACACACCTGGGCTTCTGCACTCGCTGGACCCTCCTGCTTTTTTCCACTCCCCGTCTTTTTCTCTCTTGCTTATTTTCTTCTCTTGCTGGCATTCCCTCTCCTCTGCCCACACCTCTTTTCTCTTTCTTTTTCTTCAGTGTTCATGTTCCTGGGGGGAGCCTGCAAACCTTTCCATCCCACAGTGGGATTAGATAGGGGAAACCAGGACCCACTGGAATCAGTTCTGCATTTCACCAGAGCTGACTCCTTTTACCTGCTTTCGTCCAAAGGCTCTTTGGTCCTTCCGCGCATACCGGGGAGTCGAGCGGTGTCCCTGGGCTGGCAGGAGGCGAAGTGACAGGTGCCTACACCAGAAATGGCGGCGTCAGCAGGTGGCAAGGGGCGCCCAGGAGTCGTCAGTGACCGTTTGGCAAACAGGCTTTGCTTGGGAAATAGGTCTTGCTGTAGAAAATTTGGAGGTATTTCCTTTGATTAAGCACACGCCTAACACATTTGAGGAACAACCTTTCCAGTTTCACCTACAATGTATCACCCCAAAGAAAAAAAAACACCAAACCCACAGAAACCCAGCAGGGATGGAACGCCAGGAAGAGGCCCAGCAGCCACTTGGACTCATCAGGAACCGCCCTCCCACACCAGACACATTGTCCCAGTGGTGGTGGAGCTGCCGTACCTCTGCCGTTTCCGATCCCACCACCGCTGTGGATGTGCCCATGGGCGCGGGCGACTGCTCAGCTGGGGGACCAGAGAGGTCAGCCACCTCCTCCCCAAAGATTTCTCCGCAGTTCTCGGTCATAAACTCCACCAGTGTCTTCACCTGCACACAGCAAAGCCTTGCTCTCAGCGCAGGGGCAGGCAGGCAGCCTCTCCCACTCCTGACCCTTGCTTCGACGCAGCAGGCTGTTGCTGTGGGGCTGCTCTTCCAGGCAGCCACCCCACCAGCGTCTGCTGGAGAGAGGGGGCAGCCAGGGACCTCTCCACAGCCCAGCTCTGATCACCATCCGGCTGCAGCCGTCCCGCTTCAAGAAAGCGTACCTTCTCCGTCACCTCCAGCATGGCCTCCAGCGGCAGCAGCTCCTCGTTGGGTGGGCTCAGCAGGTTTGGCCCAACGCGGATGGCCAGGCTGATGACGCTCATCCTGCTGCTGGCTGCGTGCTGGCCGATGTGCTGGAGGAGGGACAGCAGCCGCTTCAGGAGGACAAGATTTGCTGCAGGCAATCTGCCGGCCACCCTGAGGGAACAGGAACACCACGATGACAAAGCAGCTGTTGCCCCAGCCCTCCTCCAAGCTTGCCAGAGGCAGCTGGGAGCCAGTGGCTGTGTTGCGCAGCTCTCCAGGGGCTCTCACAAAATCACAGAATCACAGAATGGTAGGGGTTGGAAGGGACCTCTGTGGGTCACCCAGCTCAACCCCCTGCCCAAGCAGGGTCACCCAGAGCAGGCTGCACAGCACCGCGTCCAGGCGGGGCTGGAATATCTCCAGAGAAGGAGACTCCACAACCTCCCTGGGCAGCCTGGGCCAGGGCTCCGTCACCCTCAGAGGGAAGAAGTTCTTCCTCACCACGCAGTGCACAGGAACACAGTGCAGAAATCAGGAACATGAAATAAAACGAGGAGCTGGCATGTGACTGCTAGTGACATGTGCTGTGACAGTTAACGAGTGCGTCCCGTGTGACACAATTCCTTCAGAGGATGATGTCGGAGTAACCCAGAGGTGTTTTTCTCCCCTCTCCCTGTTCCAGGTTTCCTCCAGTAATCGCCAGTCTGATGCGACTCATCCGACGGAAGCTTGCCAGCAGCCGTCACTGTTCCTGCTCGTGGAGGTGAGTTTCTTGTGACAGGGCTGTCTGCCCCAGCGTTTCCTTTTCCGAAGCATCTGATGTTCAGCTGAAAGAGAAATCAGAAATCTTCCACTAAAATTCACGCTTTTCTTTGTTCGTTCTGTTTGGGTTTATGGTCCTGGATTGTTTATCAGCTGGGTAGGTGCAGGAGCGCGTGTGTAGGAACACGGTGGAAACCCTGGAGCAGTGATGGAGCTCTGGTTTCAGCAGCAATGGAGGGATGTGTCATGCCTGCACCCGGTTTTGAACCAGCGTCGCAGTAACTAAAGTTTTTGCATGTGTTACGTGATGGATGTTACATGATGTCCTTCATCTGTTGTGGCTGCTTTAGTTCTTGACTCCATCAAAATCAGCTGTAGTGCTGGAAGCTGCAAAATGTTCTCCTCTTCTTGTGTTATTTGGTGGTTATTCCAACCACCAAACAGCTCTGTGTGGCTGTGCTTTAGCTTTGCAATGTGCAACATTTATGTCAGCAGAGTTCCAGTAATTGCTAGAAATGCAACTGTGGTGTTTGGTTTGGTTGTTGCTTTTTTTTTAAAGTATAAACTATTTCCTCAAAGTTTTAGTGGATTTCATTGGCCAAAGTCACAAGGCATGATTGCACCTTGATTTCATTCAAGCTGTTCCAAGGGAAAGTACTGAAAAATGCTACAGAATCTCTTTCAGCTTCCCCTCCTCCCCACCCCGCTACTAAAGCTGCTGTTGCTCTTTCAGACAGAAGGGCTGTCATTTTCACAGGGTGTCTTTGTCAAGTTTGGCAAAAATCCCGTTCCTGGCTGTGCCACTCCTTCCTGGGTCCTGTCTGTGTGCACACACGACTGTATTCAGTGGGTGGAATTACGGGAAGGAGTTTGCAGCAGGCTGCTGTCGGCCATGGGCAGTGCTATGGAGTAGTTATTTCTGCAGTAGCCAAGTAGAGCTGTGAGGAACTGGGAAGCGTGCTGAGGTCTGACGTGCCTGGAGACGTTTGGTGATGTAGACGTAGCATGGGGTTCTTTCTTCCTTACAGCCTCTCATCTGTCTGTCTGTCTGTCCCAAGGGCTGGAGGCGTCAGTTAAACCCAGTGGCTTTCCACCACAGATGGTGAAAATCTCAGGAGTACGACTTTGGTGGGTCCTGTCGGCACGCGGGCAAGGGCACTGGTCTGCCAAGATGATGTGACATCCTCAGAAGAGTTTGGTGTCTTTTCTCACTTTTGGAGTGTTGCCAAGTTACACTCTGGGCTTTCTCATTCTGCTCTGATCTTGCAGAAGCTCGGTCCTTCTTTGTCCCTCTCCTGGGTACCTTTCTGGAAAGCCATTCCAGAGGCCCGTGGTGTCTGAGCAGGGGCTGTGTCCCTTCGCGCGGTGGCTGTTGGCGAGCTGCCAGCTCACAGGGGCTGGTGGCTGTCACCCTCCTTGCTGTGTGAGGGACAGGGAGCAGATGGGACCCCGTGCTCTCCTGGCCTGCCTGGATGTGTGCTTGGCAGATGTGAGCAGATGGAGATGGCTGCTTTGTTGAGAAGAAACAAGAGTACCTCTGAGATTTAGTCAGTTAAATGCTCAGCTGTTAGGAAAGAAAGAAAAGGCTTCCAGAGGGTGGAAGGCAGGGTGTGGGGGGGCGCCCCGGGGCATGCTGGGAGCTGTAGTCCTGGGGCCTGCCCTGGGGCAGGGGCTGCTGCTGGCCATGTTGGTTCCCGGGGCATGCTGGGAGCTGTAGGCCCGGGGCAGGGGCTGCTGGGTGGCCATGTTGGTTCCCGGGGCATGCTGGGAGCTGCAGGCCCGGGGCAGGGGCTGCTGGGTGGCCATGTTGGTTCCCGGGGCATGCTGGGAGCTGCAGGCCCGGGGCAGGGGCTGCTGGGTGGCCATGTTGGTTCCCGGGGCATGCTGGGAGCTGCAGGCCCGGGGCAGGGGCTGCTGGGTGGCCATGTTGGTGTGGCAGGGACAGGATCCACTCCAGGCCCCGGCTGAGGTGAGGGCTGGGGCTGCCCGTGAGGGGAGCGGGGCCGTGGGGCGGGCACTGGGGGCTGTGCTGCCTGCTGGCCACGCGAGGGGGGCGGGGGGGAGCTCCCCGCTGGAGCTGGGCCCGGCCGGGGCAGCCCCGGGGGGGAGCCCAGAGCTGGGGAGGGGCAGGGGACGGAGACGGAGCCCCCGGGCACAGGCACCAGCGGGCTTGTGGGCTGAGCAAGGGAAGGCAGAGCTGCTCCTCTGTGTGTTGCCTTTCCCTCTGCTCCCTTCTCCCCTCCCTGTGTGTTGCCTTTCTCTCTGCTCCCTTCTCCCCTCCCTGTCCCTCGGTGAGGCTGGTGTCCTTCCCTGGTGTCCTTCCCTGGTGAGGTGAGCTCCCAGCCCGGGCTGAGGGAGAGAGAAAAGGGGTGAGGGGGGAGGGGTCGCAGCCCTGAGTGTGCAAGTTTCATACAGACGCCCGGTTCTGAAGATACAGCGTGTGTGTGGGTCAGCGTTCCTGAAGATTTTTTTTCCTGGTTGATTTGATGCAGCGTGGTACATTTTGGTGGGAACACGGGGATGATGTATCCGAAGTTGCTGAAAATGAGGTGATCCTGGTCATAGGTATTATTTCTTTGCCTGTTCTGGGAGCATCATTCTGCATGTATTGCTAAATGTATGTCTTCATTTCATTGAAACTGCAGTGTAAAACTGGAAATATTGTACCTGCAAAAGAATGGGAACAGCTGTCCTTGTTCGCCAAGGTGAGCAGAGAAGCAGTGGGGAGCAGTTTGCAGGATCAGAACTTCAGCCTGCTCTGGGTGATAGACCCTCAGGTGGGTAAAGAGAAACCTCGCTTTTTGAAATACAACTCTTCCTATCATGGTATTTCTTTTGTTCGGTTGTGTTGGCAGTCAGACTCTAAACATGTGATTAAACTGTTAAAAATCAAGCTATTTAAGGATTCTTTACTGTCTTAAATCTCATTACAAGCAGTGCACTGTGTTGCCCTGTGGATACTGCATTCTCATGAGTGACCTGACTGGAAGTTTTCCTTTTCTTTCTAGTACAGGGATGCATTTATGAAGGCAAATCCAGGGTACAAGTGGTACCCCACAACAAACCACCATGTGACGGCTCAGACATCCCCTGTTGCAAACAGGAGAAATCCATGGGCTTTGCCTCAGACTCTGGGAGAGATTCACTAAGCCTGAGGAAAGAGACTACAAGGTGAAGAAGTGCCCCAGCGTCACTTCAGCGTGGCAGGTGAGATTTCCACCCATGTTGCTCAAACACAGCAGCTTCAGTTTGTTTGAGGATGCGGTGTTGGAATTGAACTGCAAGAGCAGTTTTCTCTACTGCACGTAGTACTGTAGTGCTGATACCTTTCATGTCCCAAATGCGGTTGCCAAGACTCGAGTTAAAACTCTGCATAACAACCTAAAATTTTCCTTAGTGCATGATTGTTTTGAAGAGTCAAGTCCCGATCTGTGGCATATCATAACGCACACCCTGTATTGGGTCCAGATTTGACTGAAGCTTATTTCAGGGCTATCTGCTGTTGAGGATTTTCATTTTCTAGTCAAAAGGGAAAACGATGGTTAGAGTGATTCACAGATCCGGTAATAACCTGACAGCACAATGTATGCTGTTAACCAGGTGTCCTTTATTACGGCGCCGGGCACAGGGGGGATCTCTCCTCCAAACGTGTGCGCCTAACACCCTTTAATTTCAGGTTAAATAGAACTACAATATGCATATTAATCGTTATATTTCCGAGAGCGTATGAATCTATTCCAGTTCTCCTTTAGCAGGTGTATTAGAGCTCCTGGGTGGTCTCTGGTGGTCTTAGGTCGTTACTTCATCTCTTTCGGTAGTCTTCCTCACTTGCCCGTGAGTTACATCCGGGGCGCTGCGCATGCTCGGTTCGTTCTATCTCGTTGCAAAACTGCAAAGCTGCTTTTCGCTGGTTCTTGGTCGCAGCTCCTGCTCTTGTCACAGTCTTGTCCTTGCTAAGTTTGCTAATCTATAAGGAGAGCTTGCAACTTCCACACAGGTGCTTTGTTAAAACTAAAACTAGAAAATACCACTGCAGCTACTTTGGTAAAGTGTCATGTTTCTTATTATTCCTTCTATCAAGAGGTGTTAAAGTTCTTCTGGATGAATGTACCACAGGCGAAAACTTTTTGTATTCAAATCAGTAGAACTGCTATTTAACTTCACTTAAAGAGTGCCCTGTTGTCTATTACATCTTGGAGAGGAAAACATAAAAAAAAATCAGATCTGTGACTAAGTGTAGGTGCAGTGCCTGAACGAATGAAAAGCAGGTCATCTCTCACTGGTGTCCACAGACAGCAGAACTGTTGCAGTCCTGACCTTGAAATACAGAGACATTGACATTAAATACTGGCACCTTAAGAACCTTGGCTTTTACATTGTCTTTCTATATCTCATTTTAGTTTGCTGCCACTCTTTTGTTTTGTTTGTCCCTTGACTTCCTTCATCCTCCTCCCTACTTAGATCTTGTAGAAGGCTAAGTTTTTGAAATCATTTCCTGTATTTGTGGGTATTGCTTGTTTTGCTGTAGATCTCTAGCTTTTTGCATAGCCTTGCTATGTCTGTGTTCGTGTGCTGCCCTCAGGTTTTTAGGTTTTGCCTTGACTTCCTTAATCTTCCTCCCTAATTAAGTTTTCTTTCTAAGTCGAAGGGTTTCCAGAGTGCCCTTGCTTTCTACATTGTGTTACTGCAGCGGATTTAGTTTGCTGCCATGGGTTATTAGATTTGCCCTTCCTTAATCTTCCTCCCAATTTCAGTGTTCATATGAACTCTGAGGATTTCACATGTTGTTGTCTTCAAGAGTTTTGTGTCATTCCTTAGTGCTTACCTTTATTGTTCTATTATTTTTTTCGTTTTTCTTTTAATCTCTGTCGGTTTTTCACTTTTTGACATTCATTTCTTGGTCTTCCTTTCTGCTGTAGTCATTCTGTCTTGGTTTGTGTCTTTATCCTGGCTTTTTGCATTGTCTTTCCACAGCTGTTTCAGTCTGCTGCCACTCTTTTGTTTCGTTTGTCCCTTGACTTCCTTCATCCTCCTCCCTATTGAGATCTTATTGAAGGCTAAGTTTTTGAAATCATTGTGTGTATTTGTAGGTATTGCTAGTTTTGGTGTAGATCTTTATCTTTTTGCATATAGCCTTGCCATGTGTGCCTTAGTGTGCTGCCCTCGGTTTTTAGTTTTTACCTTGACTTCCTTAATCTTCCTCCCTGGTTAAGTTTCTTTCTAAGTCGAAGGGTTTCCAGAGTGCCCTTGCTTTCTACATTGCGTTTCTGCAGCGGATTTACTTTGCTGCCATGGGTTATAAGTTTTGCCCTTTACTTCCTTAATCTCCTTCCTTATTTTAATGTTTGTGTGAAGTGTGAGGATTTCAAATCTGGTTTTCTTCAAGAGTTTTGTGTCATTCCTTAGTACTTACTTGTATTGTTCTATATTTTTCCTTTGTTTCTTTAATCTCTGTCGGTTTTTCACTTTTTGACATTCACTTTTTGGTCTTCCTTTCTGTTGTAGACATTCTGTCTTGGTTTGTGAAACTCCCCCAGGCACCAGTACAGGCTGGGGCGGCCCTGCTGGAGAGCAGCTCTGCGGAGAGGGACCTGGGTGTCCTGGTGGACGACAGGCTGACCATGAGCCAGCAGCGTGCCCTGGCTGCCAAGAAGGCCAATGGCATCCTGGGGTGCATTAGCAGGAGTGTGGCCAGCAGGTCAAGGGAGGTTCTCCTTCCCCTCTACACCCTAGTTAGGCCTCATCTGGAGTGCTCTGTTCAGTTCTGGGCTCCCCAGTTCAAGAAAGATGAGGAGCTACTGGAGAGAGTCCAGAGGAGGGTTAGGAGGATGATGAGGGGACTGCAGCATCTCTCCTACGAGGAAAGGCTGAGGGAGCTGGGCTTGTTCAGCCTGGAGAAGAGAAGGCTGAGAGGGGACCTTAGAAATGCCTCTAAATATCTGCAGGGTGGGGGTCAGGAGGACAGGGCCCAACTCCGTTCAGTGGTGCCCAGCGATAGGACAAGGGGCAACGGGCACAAACTGGAGCAGAGGAAGCTCCAGCTGAACACGAGGAAGAACTTCTTGCCTCTGAGGGTGACAGAGCCCTGGCCCAGGCTGCCCAGGGAGGCTGTGGAGTCTCCTTCTCTGGAGATATTCCAGACCCGCCTGGACGTGATGCTGAGCAGCTTGCTCTGGGTGACCCTGCTTGGGCAGGGGGTTGGACTAGATGACCCACAGAGGTCCCTTCCAACCCCGAACATTCCGTGATTCCGTGACCCACAGAGGTCCCTTCCAACCCCCAAACATTCCGTGATTCCGTGACCCACAGAGGTCCCTTCCAACCCCGAACATTCCGTGATTCCGTGACTCACAGAGCGCCCTGGCAACCCCCAAACATTCCGTGGTTCCGTGGTTCAGTTGAGTGTGCAGGGAGCGTGCAGGGAGTGTGCAGAGAGGCCAGGCGTGCACAGGGAGCAAGTCGTGAGCGTGGAGCGTGAGCAGTGACCATGCAAGGAGCATGCGGTAAGTGTGCATTAAGCGTGCAGTGAGTGTGCAGACAGGCCAGGAGCGTGCAGGGAGCTTTCTACGATGGCACGACTGGTTGGGTAGAGGAGGGGAGAGCCGTGGGTGATGTCTGCCTCGACTTCAGCAAGGCTTTCGACACGGTCTCCCATCACATCCTCCTAGGGAAGCTCAGGCAGTGTGGGCTGGACGAGTGGTCGGTGAGGTGGATTGAGAACTGGCTGAATGGCAGAGTTCAGGGGGTTGTCATCAGCGGCGCTGAGTCTGGTTGGAGGCCGGTAACTAGCGGTGTGCCCCAGGGGTCAGCACTGGGCCCAGCCTTGTTTAACTTCTTCATCAGTGACCCGGATGAAGAGTTAGAGTGTACCCTCAGCAAGTTTGCTGATGACACCAAACTGGGAGGAGTGGTGGGTACACCAGCAGGCTGTGCTGCCATTCAGCGAGACCTGGACAGGCTGGAGAGGTGGGCAGAGAGGAACCTGATGAGGTTCAACAAAGGCAAATGCAGGGTCCTGCCCCTGGGGAGGAACAACCCCAGGCACCAGTACAGGCTGGGGCGGCCCTGCTGGAGAGCAGCTCTGCGGAGAGGGACCTGGGTGTCCTGGTGGACGACAGGCTGACCATGAGCCAGCAGCGTGCCCTGGCTGCCAAGAAGGCCAGTGGCATCCTGGGGTGCATTAGCAGGAGTGTAGCTAATTGGGGCGCCCTCGTTAGCAGCGCTAATGTAGAGCAGGGCGCTGATTGCCCCGGCTGCGAGGGGGGCGGGATTTGGGGGGGCTTGGGGGGTCCCGACCCCCCCACTCTGGCCCCACCGGCACTTTGGGGGGGGGGGGGCACACCCGAACTGCGGGGAGGGGGGCGGAGCGTGACGCGGTGCCCGGGAGGGGCGGGGCACGGGGGGGCGGGGCGATGGCGGCTCGGGAGGGGGCGAGCAGCCAATAGGCGGTGCAGGCGGTGACGTCATGCGCAGCCATTGGCCAGGCGCCGCCGCTCGGCGTGTGCGTTCTGAGCCCGGGTCGGCGTCAAGCGATACGTGGGGTGGGGGGGAGGGGAGGGGGGGACACCCGCGCCGTGACAGGCTCCCACGGTGCCACCCAGCCGGGGTGGGGCCGGGGTGGGGGGGGCTGTGCTGTGACCCCCTGCCGCGCGCAGGCCTCGCGGCTGAGCACCGCCCCGCTCGTGACATGTGTGGGCTGTGGGGAGGGGGGAACCCGGGGGGTGTCTGTGGGGCTCCCCGCACCCCGCCTGGTGCAGCCAGGGGGGGGGCTGTGGGGGTCCCCGCCCCTGGGCGCAGCGTGGGGGGTGGGGTGGGGGTGTGTCCCCGCGGGGGGGCGGTGTCACACAGTGGGGGCGGGGCGGGGGGGCGGAGCCGCCGCCATAAAGCTGCGGGGGGGGGGGCGGGGGCACGTCCCCTCCCGGCGGTGCGGAGCGATGCGGAGCGGAGCGGGCTGCGGTAACCCCGGCAGCGGCAGCTCTGCGGGGCCGGTGAGCGCCGGGGGGGTTTTGGGACCAGGGGGGCTCCGTGCGGGCCCCGTGCGGGCCACAGCCCCCTGACACCCGCCCCCCCGGTCTCCTCTCTCCACAGGTCTCGGCCTACCCTCGGCCCCCCCCCGATGCCTCTGCCCGCCCCTCCGCATCCCTCCCCCCCCTCCCGGTTTATTTTCCTGTTTTTGTTGGTTGGTTGGTTGGGCTTTTTCCTACCCCGCACCCCTCCCTTGTTTCTCCCTTCCCCCCGCCCGCAGCAAGATGGTGCAGAAGGAATCTGAGATCCCCGGTTTCCACCGCTCCTTCAAGGTAAGGGGGTGCTCCCCGCCCCCGTGATGCTCCGGAGGGGGTAGGGGGTTGGGGTGCTCCGGGGGGGGATGGGAGAGTGCGGGGTTGGGGTGCGGGTCTGCGGCGGCTGGATCCCCTGCCCGGAGTGGGGGGGGGGGGGGGGGGCACGGACACACATCAGCGACCTCCCCCTTCCCCCCCCCCCCCCGAGGAGGGAGGGGAGCGCTCAGGGTGCTGCCACCCAACCCGGGCCGCAGGACCCCCATGTCCCGCCGGCCCGGTGGTCGGGGTGCTCCCCGAGGGGAGGTCAGACACCCCCCCCACACCCCCCCCCCACAGCAAGGCTTTGCTCACCCCGCTGCAGCTCCCACGGGTGTCCCCCGTGGGGTGGGTCAGCAGGTGGGCTGCACGTCTGCGAGCAGGGGGTGGGGGGCTGCCGGGCCCAGCCCGGGACCTGTTGTGCGAGGGCCAGATCCTGGCAGGGGGGCTGTGGCCGGGGCACCAGGACCCCCGTCCCTCCCGGCCGCTGTCAGGCGAGGGGGGTGCGAGGGGGGGGTCTGGGTCCCCCAAACGCTCTCGTCAGCCGGGCAACTTCGTGGGAGCTTTGTTTAGTTTGGCTCCCGGGGTGCGAGGGATGCTGGGACCTCACCCGAAACCTGCCCGGCTTATTTTAGCTGACACCTAATCCTGCTTTGAGGACTTCTGGTTGGGGTTTGGGCCCCCCCTCCATCCCCCCCTCCATCCCCCCCTACGTTCCCCCACCCCGGGTGGTTGGGGACCAGGACGGGGGGGACACGGGGGACACCTCGGATGCGCTGCCGGAGCCGCCGCGCAGCGTCTGCCCTGTGTGTCCCATCCCCCAAACTTTTTGTGCGCCGGTGCTGCGGCAGCGGGCAGGGCCCCCTGTCCCCCGTGTACACCCCTGGTGCCCCCCCCCGGGAGGCCTCATCCTGCCCGTGGTGCAGGGACTTGGGCCCGAGCCGCTCATCCCCGCCATGACATGGGGGCCTTGGGGGGGGCTGGAGGGTGAAACCTCACTCCGCAAACCCTGATACTGTCTTTTTTTAGGGGGGTGGGGGGGGAATCTGGCCAAACGCTGCGCAGGAGCGTTTTCAGGCATCAGGAGTGGTGCTTGGTTGGGGGAGATGCTCGTGGCATCCCCGCACCGCGATGGGGACCCCCCGGCCCCTCGAGAGCCGCCCCGGCAGCAAACAGGCGCTTTCGGGCTGTTTCTGGCGGCAGTGGCCGGGGCTGGCTGCTCCCGCGCCGCGCTGGGGCTGGCAGCCGGCCCGGGCACCGGGGCACCGGGGCGGGTTGGGGAACGCCGCCGGGAGCTGCTGCCTCCACCCAAACAGATTTCGTAACCCCGCGGAGGACGGGGCCCTTTCGCCTCGCGGCCGGGTGCCCCCGGCACTGCCCCGTCCCGCGGTGGGGTGGCTCGGGGGGGGCTGAAGTTCCCCATGTCCCCTTTGGGGTGCTGGGGGCGGAGGCGCTGGGTTTGGGGTGGGGGAGGCAGTGGTTCCCACACCCATCGCCCATGTGGGGTGCAGGGAGGGTTGGGAGCGGGGACCGATCCTGCCAGGTCACAGGCATCACGCAGCCACGGGCACGGCGCTCACCGGAGCGGCGCTGAGTGGGCTCCGGCCCCCCGTGACCTTGCGGGGAGGCGGGAGGACGCGGTGCGGTGGCTCCGGAGCCCGTCCTGCCCTGTGGCTCTTCTTCCTCCCCCCCGGCTGTAGTTCAGGTCAGGGTGGATGTTCGGGGCTGGGTTGGTACGCGCAGCCCCAGTCCCTCTCATCATCGCCCGCGTGCCGGCCTGGGGCTGCTGGCGCAGAGGCATGACCCCGCGGCAACATCCCCGGCAGGAGACGTGGTCAAACCCTTCCTCCTCCTCCTCCTCCTCCTCCTCTTCCTCCGGCTCTGCTGCATCCCTCTGGCAGCAGCGCCGTGAGCCGGTGCCCTGCACGAGCAGAGCGTGTGCCAAGGCCAGCGGCGTGCCTGGACCGGGTGGGCGGCGGCGGCTGGTCCAGCAACTGCCGTCTCACTCGTGTTCTTGGCCCTTGCAGGAACAAAACCCCTTCGAGCTGGCGTTTGACCTGGAGCCCGTCTTCGAGTGCCCTGGACCTCGGGATGTCGGCCCTCTGCATTCCCCCGAAGGCGTTGAGGGGCTGCCCCAGGGGTGGCGATGCTGGGGGGAGCGCAGGGTGGCTGGGGGTGACTCAGGCCAGTGGCTTTGCTCCGGTGCAGATGTGCCTTTGAGTCAGCCCATCGACATCCCCAGCACCAAGAAAAGGAACAAGAAGCAGCACTGCAGAGCCACCGACAGCTTCTCCAGCAGGTTCGAAGGTGAGCGGGGCTGCCCAGGGACCCCAGGGGTCCCCCCCCGGGCTGCGGCAGGGCTGGGGCCCTCCTGGTGTCCCCAGGCTCGGGGACAGCCGTGGTGTCCCGTGCCGCGGTGGGGCCGGCAGCTCAGGCGCCCTCTCTCCTGCCAGATGTTTACTGGCTGCACGACGAGGTGCTGGGAGAAGGGGCCCAAGGCAGAGTCCAGTCCTGCGTTAACCTCGTCACCAACAAGGAGTACGCAGTGAAGGTAAAGCTCTGCGGCTTGGGGCTGCAGAGCCGGCTCCTGCCCACCCCCTGTCTCAGTTTCCCCTTCTGCCCTCCACATCCTGGGCTCCTGGCTCTCCTGGCTGTGCGGAGCTGGCACAGGACGACGGTTTCACGGGGTAGAGGGGATGGAGAGGGGCAGGAGCGGGGCAGGGCCAGGCCACGCAGGTGGCACGCTGTCCTCTGCCACCGCCCAGCTGCAGGACCTTGGTCAACCCCCTTAGCCACGCTCCTATCCCTGTAAATTAGGGCAGACACGAGATTAAATTAACGCTTGCGCCACGTCTAGGGACTTGGGGCAAGCAGGGGCATGTGGTGCGGCAGGGTGGCCAGCCCCCGCTCGCCCCAGGGAGGTCTTCGTGCCCCCGCGAACACTAGAGGGGTCAGGGTGAGCCAGCTGCTTTTTGGGGCTGGGGATGGTGGTGCCGTGTCCCTGCACCCCACAGGCTCCCAGTCACGGCGTGGGGGGGCTGGGACAGGCCCTGTGTCCAAACGCAAGGGGCACTTGGCTTCCCCTGTTGCCCCGGGGTGCTTTTGGGTGCCCAAGGAGGGAAACTGAGGCAGGGGGAGGGCTGCATGGTGGTTGGGTGTTCAGTGTGCCCCAAAGGGCTGGGGGTCAGTGAGACCACCCAGCTCTCCCCCGCGGGTGGAGACCCCCTGCTCACCCCATGGCACGTCCACCAGGCACCCGCTGTGCCAGCGCCCGGCGGGGCGAAGGGCCGTGCTCCGCTGCCGGGGCGGCTGCGCCGGGGCTCGGCCGCAGAGCTCGCCTTGGCTGCAGGCCCCGGGAGGGAGCGGCTTGGCCCCGCTGCCGGGAACAGCCTGTTCTGCTGCCTTAACCTCTTCAGGCACCCCCCGCCTGCCTCTGCCCGGCCCCGGGGGTCCCCAGCGCAGGGTGGGTTGGGGCGCAGTGGTTGCCGGCCCCGGTCCCTCCCCAGCAGCGGTGCCTCTCCCTGAGTCTCGCCCGCTTTGCCTTGCAGATCATCGAGAAGCGCCAGGGCGACGTCTGCAGCGGGGTCTTACGGGAGGTGGCGATGCTGAATCTGTGCCAGGGACACAGGTACCGCAGGGCAGCCGCCGTCCCCATCCCCCACCGTGGCACAGGGCGCGGGCTGAGACCGGGCTGACGCTCGAGACACCCATGGGCGGCAGGCAGGCCGCCCTCCTGCGCGGCTCTCCCTCCGCGTGGCCTCGCCGGGAGCATCCCGAGGCGACGTGGAGCCGCTTGCCATGACGACGGGGCCGCGGCGGCCGAGTTGGAGCGGTGCCGAGGGGCGAGCCGAGCTGCCGCCGCGGCGTTCGCCGTCCCGCCGCAGAGAGCTGCTGAGCGGGGCTGTTTCTGGAGCGGGGCGAGCGAGCCAGGAGTGTCTGCGAGCAATTAGGGAGCAGGGCCCGGCGCTGGAAGCCCCTCTCCCCACTGGAATGTGGCCGGGGGCCCCAGCCGCGTGGTTTCAGTCGCTGGAAACCCGATTTTCTCCTCCGTTGGCCCTGCCCCGGGGAGCCGTGTGGGGTGGGGGGCTGCGGGGAGGGGGGGACCCCGCGATCTTTTTAGGGGGATGCCAGGCTGACGCCGCTGTCCCCGCAGGAACATCCTGCAGCTGATCGAGTTCTTCGAGGAGGAGGAGAGGTTTTACCTGGTGCTTGAGAAGATGAGGGGAGGTGAGTGTGGTGCCGGGGCGGGGGGAGCGGGGGCGGCAGGAGCCCCCCCAACACCCACGAGCCCCCACTCCGCTCTCGCCCGGCCGCAGGCTCCATCCTTACCCACATCCAACGGAGATGCCGCTTGAACGAGCTGGAGGCCAGCACGGTGGTGCGGGACATCGCCAGCGCCCTGCACTTTTTGCACAGCAAAGGTGAGCCGAGCCACCCCGGGGTGCAGCCGTGCCCCCCCCAGCCGGGGGGTGCTGCCCCCCCCTCCTGCCCAGGGAGCAGGGGCCGGTGCCGGCCGCGGGCGCGCAGGGTCAGGCCCGGCTGCGTCGTGTTGTCGCGGTGCGGAGTCTGCTCCTCCGGTTTGGCCGGGACTCTGGGCCAGCAGCAATTTGTGCCCTTCGCCATGACGCGGGCGGTGATTTGGGGTGGGGAGGGAGGGGTCCCTGCGCCGCCCCCAGACCTTCTGCTGTGGAAATCTTGGGGGGGGGGGGGGGGGGCAGGCTTTTCCACTCATCGCCTCTTCTCCCCCCTCCCAGGAATTGCTCACAGGGATCTAAAACCGGGAAATATTCTGTGCGAGCGCCTGGACCAGGTGAGCGGGGAGCAGGGGGTGGTGCCGGGGCTGGGGGGGCCCTGGTTCCCCGCGGGGGATGCTGCTGCGGCAGCTGGGGCGCGAACGCGGGGCTGAGGGTACCCGGGGGCTGCTGGGGGGGGTCACTGACCGCTGCTCCCCCCCTCCCCAGGTCTCCCCGGTGAAGATCTGTGACTTCGGCCTGGCAAGTGGCATCAAACTGAAGGGGAATTGCTCCCCCATTTCCACCCCGGACCTGCTCTCGCCGGTAAGCGTGCAGACCATGGGGCAGGGGGGGTATAATGTTGATGGGGGGGGGTGCTGGGGGGGGGGTGGGTGTTGTGGAATGTCCATGGAGGGGGGAATGTCCCTGGTGGGGCTCCCCCAGGCTTTGGGGCTGCGTGCAGCCCCCCGCTGCTCGTCGCTCCCGTCACTGCAGGACCCCCCTCGGCAGTGGCAGGCGAGATGCGGTTCTGTAACGCGGGGGGGCCGGGCAGCGCAGGGGGGGCTGGCGCAGAGCCCGGGCTGCCGTGAGCCTTAGCAACAGCCGGCCCCGGCGGAGGCGGCTGTGCAGAGGCTGCGCTTTCGGGGAGAAGTGGGTCAGGCGAGGGGCTGGGGGGGCCACCGTGATCCCCCCCACTCCGGTTGTGGGTGAGAGGGGGCTGGGGCTGCTTGCGTGCGGTGCAGCCCCTGCAGGGTGGGCACCCCGAAAGCTTCTGGGGTGCCCCTGCGTTGCAAGGAGCTGTCTCACATTTGGGGGGGGGCACATACCAAGCCTGCCCCCCCCTGCAGAAAGCCCTGCTCCCCTTATCACCAGCAGCAGGGCCCCCACCCATGCAGGTGTTGCCCTGTGCCCCGCTGTTTTCGGGGTGCTCACGGTGTTTCCAGGGTGCTCACGTGCTGGCTGGGGGCAGACCCTGGCCCACGCGGGGTGCCCAACAGCAGAGGGGGGGCCAAAACACCCCCCCCCCCCTTGTTCCTCCGCGTTTCCCCTCCGCCAGGGGGAGGACCTGAATTTCTGAGGTGTCCCGAGTTTCCCGTTCTCAGCAGCGGGGGCAGAGGGGGGTGGGTGCTGTGGTCCCTGCCGGGTGGAAGCCCATGCAGGGTTGCTGCGGGTTGGGCTTGCGTGGGTGTTTTTCTTCTTCTTGCGGTGGCATCAGCTGCCGAGGCCGGCGAGGCGTCTCGTTTGGAGGCCTCTCGTTATGTTACGGGGTGATTATCTGCTGGCTGCAGCTCTGCTCTCCCCTGGTCACGAGGCGGTGCGGGCTGCAGGTTGGGTCACGTGCGCTGGAAAGCCCCAGAGCCCCGGCAGCCGTGGGGGAACCATGGGGGAACGGGACTGCTGGCTCTCGCCTCGCGCCAGCGTTAACTCCTCCGGCACCCGGATCCGGCGCCCGCTGCGGCGGCCCTGCCCGCGTCAGGCAGGGGAACAGGCAGAGCCGGCTCCGTCCCCGCCGCCCGCCCGCCATGTCCCGGGCGATGGGACGGACGCTGCCCCGCTGAGCCGGCCCGGTGGCGGCAGTGCTGGGGGGCAGTCTGGGGGGGTGTTGCACCCCTTTAGGGTTTTATTTTTTTCGGGGTGGCAGGGCTGTGACATCCCCCGCGTGGCGATGGGAAACCTGGCCGGGATGATCTGCCCTGCCAGGACCAAACCCGGGAAGCGGCCGTGTCTGCACCCTCATTTTGGAGGGGGTAGCCCCTTAGTTCTGGCAGACACCCCCCCCCCTGCCTCTCAGCTCTGCCCCATCGCTCCCCTGTCCTTTGGGGCTCACCCCCGCCTCTCCCCGCAGTGCGGCACCCCCGAGTACATGGCCCCGGAGGTGGTGGAAACTTTATACGGTTACGAGGAGACGCCCACCTACGACAAGCGCTGCGACCTGTGGAGCCTGGGCGTCGTCCTGTACTTCATGCTGAGCGGGTACCCCCCCTTCGTGGGCCGCTGCGGCTCCGACTGCGACTGGGACAGCGGCAAGTCGTGCTACACCTGCGAGGTGCGTGGCGGACCCCGGCAGTGCCGAAACCCGCCGCTGGTTTGGCAGCACCCCTCCCAGCTCAGCCGCTTTTTTATTTACCCCCCCACCCAGGAGATGCTCTTGGAGAGCATCCAGGAAGGGAAGTACGAGTTTCCCGACAAGGACTGGGCGCACATCTCCTCTGGGGCCAAAGATCTCATTTCCAGGCTGCTGGTGACAGATGCCAAGAAGCGGCTCAGTGCGGCCCAGGTCCTGGAGCACCCCTGGGTGCAGGGGGTGAGTGCTGCTGCCCCCCCGCCCCCTCCACTCCCCAATGCCGGGGTGGGGGGACACCCCATTGCGGGGTGCTCGGCTCTGACCTGGCTGCGTTTCGTTGCAGTGTGCCCTGGATAACACCCTGCTGACCCCCATCATCTTGCAGAGGTGAGCGTGGGTGGCCCTGGGGTGGGGGTGGGGGACACATTCCAGCCCCCCAAATCCTGGCTCCTCTCCCCAGTGAGCTGCTCTCAGCTCTGCTTGGCTGCAGCTCTCGCCATCTGGGCAGCTGTTGCAGCACGTGATTCGGGCTGGAGCCGTGTTTTTGGTGCCTGACCCATCTGGCGTGGCATGCGCGTGAGGGGACACCCCGATATTTGCCCCCCAACCTCCCTCCAGCCCCCCGCATCCCACCCTGAGCTGCTTTCTCCCCGCAGGAAGAGCAGTGCCAAAGAGCTCACCTCCTTCGCCGCAGAGGCCGTCGCCGTCAGCCGCCAGCTGACATGGTGCGACAAGGATGAGGAAGAGGAGGCGGAGGAGGAAGCACGGCCCGTCACCATCAGTGCTACCTCGTGGGCCATGCAGCTCTACCCCCTCCTGAGTCCAAGCTGGTGGTCAAGCAGCGGCAGAAGTGCAACCTGGTCAAGGCGGTGGCTGCTGGGCAGCACCTGGTAGCCCCCGTGGTCGTGGTGGCTGACCAAGCGTGAGCTGCACCCCTCGGACCTGCTGTACCCCACGTCCCCCCCATCCTCCTTCTTTCTTCCCTCCCCCCCCAGCCCCCACCATTTCTGGCTAGTGACAAGATCAGGACTCGTCCCTGTGGCTGGTTTCCAGGGTTTTGCTGATCTTGTAGGTCTGGGGTTGGGAGGGTTTCTTGAAGATCTGTTTTTTAAGGTATTAAATCATTAAGGTTGCTTCACCCAGGACATCTGACTGACACACGGACTTTTGTTTCCCCGACTCTTGGTTTCTGCTCTGAGATTTTTTCCTCCCTCCCTGACACCAAAGGACTCTTTGTATCCGCGGCCGCTTTGCCGAGTTCAGCTCATTTCATGCTGTGAACAAAAGGCCCTCGGTCGTGTTTTCGACAACGGGAGTTGCGTTTTAACCTCGTCCCTCCCTTCGGAGCTGCGGGTCTTTCTCCGATGTTGGGGTCGATCCCACAAACCCCCCCTCCCGGGGGTCTGGGAGGCATCTCCCGGGCGCAGGGACCCCCGCCGTCCCGTGCTCGGGGGCATCCCCGGCTGCGCTTCGAGGGGCTGCGGCGGGCAGGGAGCAGCTCGGGCCGGGGAGAGACGGTCCCAGCGAGGGAGCAGCTCCCCGTCCCACTGAGCCGCCCTCTCTCCTCGGCAGCCTGCTTTCAGAGTAAGCTGTTCACCCCTTTTTTTTCTTTTTTTTTTTTCTTTTTTAATTGTTTTTAAACTGCTAGCTGTGCTTTTCTGCAGGGCATGGAGAAATGTCTTCCTTTCCCCCTGCGCTCTGGCCGGCGGCTCCCCGGGGGTAAGGTCAGAGCCGGGGGGATGCTCAGGCGCCTGGGGCCGTGCGTTGCACCCCTGTTTGTGGAGGGGGGGGCTCACCAGTGGCTGGTGGAGGTGCAGGGCAGGATGAGGTCTCCAGGGCGGCTGGAGCAGCCAGAAAATATTACCCCTGCGGGAATAGCGGGGTGCTCTGTGGGAAGGGAAGGACCCCCCTTTAAAGAGCACTGGGACTCGTTGCAGGGCAGTGTGACCTGGCGTGGCTTCGGGCTGTCCCCGAGGCTGCCGTGGCCGGAGGGTCTGGGGGTGCCGAGGGTGCCGAGTGCCCCAGGATGTGCCGGTGGGCGAGCGGCCGGGCTGGCGGCAGCACCCGAGGGCCACGGCACTGGGGAGCAGCTTGGGAAGGGCTCGGGATGCGGGGCCGGAGGGTTTGGGGTCGCGGCGGCAGTGCAGGGTGGGACGGGTGGCTGGGGAGAGCTGGGCATGCGTGTTCATGTGTGTGCATCTGTGTTCATGTGTGTTCATGCATGGAGTCACGCTTTCCTCGGAGCTTGCTTTGGGGAAGGGAGGGAATGCTCGCGGGGGAGGGCCTGGGGGTGCTGAACTGGGACGAGGCCCTTGGCTGGTTTCTGCGGAGCGGGGCCGGATCTGTCCGGGTGAGCCAGCAGCGCCCGTGCTGGGGGCCGGGCTGGCCTCCAGCTCGTCCGAACCCCCCCTGGCACCACGCCGGAGGGGCAAAGCCCCGCTGCCTGCCGCGCGTCGTGCCACCGAGCTGCGCCCGCCGCCGTCCCCGCGCCTCACCGGGAGGGAGGGTGCCCCTTCGTTAGCGATCTCCTCTCCCTTCCAGCTGAATGCTTTGAGCTGTATACTCTGAAAAAGCAGCCTCGGCCCATCGCGTGCACAGGGGAAGGCTTTGGGAGCTTGCTGTGAGCCGGGGAAGAGACTCCCCCCAGGTCTTCAGCCGAGGGCAGTCACTGTCTCTGAAAGCAAAACAAAGTTCTCCTTTTTGTTTGAAGACTGCTGACAGCAAAACTATGCAATATCTGTTGTTTTTTGTTTCAGGGAGGTGTGTGTGAGTGAGCTTGGGACATGGTGATCTCGGGTGTTGATGGAGCTTGGGGCAGGGACCGTCTTTTCTGGCCCTTCCCGGCCCTTCTGCCGAGCGGCGTCGGTGGGTTGGGAGGGTGCTCCCCCCAAAACCGCCTCTGCCTTCTCCCCTGGGTGCCCCTGGTCCCACCACACAGGGTGGGGAGGAGCCGGGAAGCAGCGAGGGGAGACCCCCAGCACAGGCACCGCGACACCCCAGAGAAGCCTCCTTTAAAGGAAAAAAAAGAAATCCATCTTGATTGTACATTGTTACTTTTTATAGCTTATTTTGTCTTATCAGTTGTCGATAATTCCTTATTGTCTTATAGTAAGAAATACCGAACGCTGTACAGTACGCGATGCCTTGAGCTGGTGTTGTGGAAGCTGTTGTTAATGCTGCACGCCGCAGCCTTTTTTAAAAAAGAAAAAAGTCTCAGGAAGGGGATGGCAGGGGGAAGTCTCTCCCATGTTTTTTTGGCCCCCGTGCTGGTGTTGGCAGACTGAATTTCCCTCTCTTCCCATGCGTAAGGCCGAGCTCTTCCACAGAGAAATGCGGTACACGCTCTGCCTGCGGCGGGTGCGTGGCCGGGGGGCCGCGTGCTGGGCCGGAGCTCGTCCCCGTGGGCGCGTTGCCCACGCGTGGGCATCCTCGGCCGGGTCTTTGCGGCGAGGCGGTGGACGTGCCGGCGAGCATCCGAGCTCTTCGCTGGTCGCTCGGCCCAGGCTTGGCTTTGTGTTGCGGCTCGGGGGGGTCGGTTTTGGACCCGGCGCTCCTGGCGTGGCACTCGGGGTCTGGAGGGGACCTGTGCCGTGGGGCTGGCGAGCTCCTGGCAGCTCCGGCGTGCGGGGCAGGGTCAGCGTCTCTAGAGAAGTTTTAAGGAAGGGAAGGGACCGGCATGGCTGAGCCGAGACCGTCTGGTCAGACCAAAGGGCAAGAGGGAACTGCCCTGGCAGTGGAAGCAGGGACAGGTGTCTTGGGAAGAGTATAGGGATGCTGCCCGGTTGTGCAGGGACGGGGTCAGGAGGGCCAGGGCGTGGCTGGAGCTGAACTTGGCAAGGGATGCACAGAATAACCAGAAGGGCTTCTACAGGTACGTCAGCCAGAAAAGGAAGGTTAAAGAAAGCGTACCCCCCTGAT